>NC_045541.1:62945813-63592480 GCF_009769535.1 Thamnophis elegans | reverse complement strand
CCTGAACAAAATATAGAATAATAAGTAATGCCCTGGTAAGAGTACAAGCAGTAACAAGAAGTTTACAATATCACTGCAGAAATATTAAATACCACGGAAGAATATAAATGCCTTTCCCCACATCCAAAAAATGAAATAAAGAGAATAATGTCTCATTTTTTGTTTTCCTAAATCTTGCCACCTAGTAGCAACGGGGACTAAAGATGCTACCTTTGCTGAGAGGATATTCCAAAACTGGAGGATTACCACTCCAAAAATCCATTGCCAAGTATCCTCTGAAGATGAACTTAGAGGAGACTGAAATCCTATACATGTTTCATTGAGAACAAACAAAACATTATGTCAAACTAAATTATCTCAAATTCTTGGTTTCTGCATCCATTATTTAAATTGTAATTTTTAGGATCTGGAAGTGTGGTGCTCAGATGGTTCCATATTTGCTGCTATCGGGATAATATAATAATAAGGAACACGGGGAATATTAATTAGAATATGAGTACAGGTGCTGAAAGTTTGGAATGGGTAAAGACATTAAGAATTCATTTTTTAGTCCAGTAACTTAGAATCTTTAGTGTGAGACCTCATGGGAAAACAAATTATGCTGCATATACTTAGAATATTCTCAAAAGTGATCACATTAGGAAAACATCTGGAAGTGGGGTGCTCAGATCGTTCCATATTTGTCCCTGTTGGCAGATCCTTCTTGAAAAGCATTGCTGAAGAATGAGGCCAACATTAGGTGCAGATATGATTGTTTTGTGTGATGTTAGTAGTGTTTGGGTGAATGAAAAGCATGTTGCTTCACAATGCCATTTCTCCCCAAAATGTTTTATTGCATCTTATGGTTGTGTTTACAGAATCGGAAAACAGCACTTAGGCCATCGAGTGTAACTCTCTGCTGTGTCTATTTTGTCTGTTCTTTAGGTAAACTTTGGATTGTTGATTACTCACATTTGGGCCAAATGTTGCAAGAAGCCAGGTTCAAGTAGCTTCTTCAGAATTGCCATCATAACACTACTGGGTTGGGCCAGCTGGAAAAGGCACTGGTAAGGTTCTTGGGTAAAGACGAAGAGGATTAAGCTGAGGAAGAGCAAGGTCCCTACAGCAAGAGAGAGAAAACATCCCTGATGCATTCACTCAATGTTTTCCTGTCCTTTTTCACTTAAGGCAGCACCTATGTCCACATTTAACATCCGGAAAGAGAGCAAGGACATCCTGATGTTATACACCCTCTCCTCAGTCTTATAGACTAGAATCCCACATTTTATCTTCTAATATGTAGACAGAAGGAAATGTTTCCCAAGAGATCAAACTTGACTTTATAATGCAGGGCCCCTTAACTCACCTTGTGGTGACAGTAGGTTCCAATCAGGTACTGGTGGCTGCTGTCCAGCTCTCGGGGTCTCACCTTCCATCACTGGCTTCCAAGTGGTCAAGTGGAGCACCATAGCAAAGCGATGCCATACAATGCTCCAGAGCTCCGAGGCCACAAATTCTCTCACAGTTGCTGTATCTCCCTAGTCCAAGAGAATCCAGACTCAAACCATCAGGCTAAAGGCAGAAGGTCCTATCTTCTGCCAGCTGAGCACAGATGTTCCCTCTTAAATCTGACACACCTTTATCAAATATACCACATATATTGGTGTAATCATACAGCAATCTGTGTTTTCCATTTCTAGATTCTTTTCTGTTTCCTCTCAGTCTTCTGATGTTGCTCCCAATCCAAGGATATTTTTGTAAAAAAAGGGCAACATTTAAGTGGAGCCTTTTTTCTACTCCTACACTTACAGTGGAAATGGGTACAGCACAGCAAAGAAATAATGTAGGTCAATTCTCACTTATTACCATTTGGCAGCAAGCTCTATTATTCCTTGGATAACTTCTACACACTTAAACATTCAGAGCAGCTCCTTGGTGGAACAGAGAAGGAAACCCATACCTGGCTTAATAGATGCAACAGCAAAAACAAGAGCCCATCATAGAAGCCAGCTCCCATGGGAGAAGGTAGGTACAGCTGAAAGATAGGAGAAAGGTGTGTAACAGATTAACACAGAATATCTAAATCACACACTGGCCACTGTGTCGCATGGCAGGAGCAGTCAATTCATGATGTTGCCAGATGAGAAACCTCAGAATGTCCACCTAATAGTGAGGATGGCAAAGAATTATGATTCAACTATATCTGGAGGAACACAGGTTTCACCCTACTCTATACTGGTGTGAATTCATTTACAACCAGAGGCGTCTGTCTTTTATGTCCCAAACTCTATATAGTTGGACAGTTACCTCTGCAGGTTCTGCGAGTGCAGTAGCTATATTTGTCAAGGCTTGCTCTGGGTTCAGTTTCACAGAAGCACCATACTGGATCAGGTAGGCCAGTAACAATCCCGCAGCACTCTGCATGACAAAAGAGACACATAGAGATCATTTGTCCCGAAAAGGAATTTTATACCAGATTAAAAACTATAGAAACATAAAGAAAAAAATATGAAAAGGTACAGGTATTCCTCGACTTACAACAGTTCATTTAGTGACCGTTCGAAGTTACCACGACACTGAAAAAAGTGACCTATGGCCATTTTTCACACTTATGACTTATGTAGGATCCCCAGGGTCATGTGATCAAAATTCCAATGCTTGGCAACTGACTCATATTTATGACAGTTGCAGTGTCCTGGTGTGTTTCCCTTTTGCAACCTTCTGAAAAGCTGTGGGGAAGCTAGTTTCGCTTAACAAATGTGTTACTAACTTAACAATAGCAGTGATTCACTTAACAATTATGGTAAGAAAGGTTGTAAAATGGAGCAAAACTCATTTAACAAATGTCTCACTTAGCAACAGAAATTTTGGACTCAATTGTGGTCGTAAGTCAAGAACTACCTGTAACAGAAAAGTGAAAAATATTTTTAAAAGTTTAAAGTCAAGTAAAAGGCAGAAAAATAAGAACAAAAAAGTGACTTCCAATCTCCTTTGCAACAATTACAAACATAATTATTACCAGTCCCCTCCTCCCAAGTTATATATTATTCCCTTCACCCTGGATTGGCTCATCACAGTTCTATCCTTATCTCAGCAATTTCAGACATGTGTCAGTCTGCCATTTTCTCCATCCGGAAGTCTCCCCAAATTATTTTTATATCTTGAGTAAGAACAGACAGAAGGTCCTCTGACAAAAAGTGGATATGGAACTGGTAACTACATAATTGCTCTTTTTTCTCCTAAAGTGCAGATACACAGCCCCTAAAATGATAAACTACCAACAATTTTAAATTGTTCCCCATCAAATAGAAATAAGTACTCTGTGTGTGTGTGTCTGTCTGTCTGTCTGTCTGTTTGTGTGATATTGCTTGCCCAAGAACACATGTATATACATACACTCACATGTGTGTGTGTGTCTCCCTCCCTCCTTCTCTCTCGCTCTTTTTCTCCATAGAGTATTTAATTAGAGCATCTACTTTGGAGAGGCCAGTGGAATATACTTGCTGTGCAAGAGGAGGCGTGGTGTTTTTCATAATATAAAAAAATGTTGTAATGTCATCAAGGTGTGGAATAAGAACTGTTTGATTTTCATCTTGCTTTTACTGAAGAATTAACATCTACAATGCAATGCATTTGGGATTCTCTTTTAATTACTGGTAAATATCTATAACAGAAATGAATTAACAAGTGAATTGTGTCTATGTGGTGAGTGAATTTAAATAGGAAATTCTAAATTCTTCTGTTTCAGGTGAAAGAAATACTCACTAGAATAGAGGCAGTTGCTCTGTGGTTGAAAAGCTCCATGGTCTCTTTTAACACAATGTCAGACCTGAACCAACATAATTAAAAGAAAAGAACAAATCATATAAAAACCCTAATGTTCTCGATGAAGCACTTGCTCAGTAATTAAGAAAATAAGAGAGTACAAGGAATAAAGCATTGGCAAATCACTTCAGAGCTTACATAACCATGAAATCATCAGCTGAGCATCACTTGAAGATATATTTTTTTGATTAAGTTTTAGAATAATCTGTCTTTGGAAAGGCTGTCCTGTTCTCCTGCTGCCTCCACAGCCTCTGAAAATCATGTGACAGCCAGATATGCTTTTGAGAATAATTGTGGTTGGGTGTTGGTGAATGATCTGTCACCCTGTGGGGAGTCATCTTAGACATTTTGCCATTATTTATCCGGTAGAAAAGGTGCTATGGATGTCTACCCCAGGAGAGATCAGAATGGCTGAGATCCATAGAATACCATTCTCGTAGCAGTTTCTCTTCCTGAAATTATATATCTCCAGAAGTCAGGTTGCCTCCTCACTTTCTTAATTAATGAAGACTTTTACCTTCTACAATGAATTCAATCAGGAAACTTTTTACTACCGTGTTTCCCCAAAAATAAGACAGGGTCTTATTTTCTTCTGACCCCTGAATAAGCACTTGGCCTTATTTTCAGGGTTGCCTTATTATTTTTCAGGTGCAGGAGATGGGCAAGTGTGGTCACCTCATGGCTGCTGCTGTGTTGCAATATTTTCGGGAAGGTCTTATTTTGGGGGGAGGGCTTATTTTAGCACATGCATTCAAAAGCCCAATTGGGCTCATTATCCGGAGAGGTCTTATTTTGGGGGAAACCAGATAGGCAGCAACTTTTAAATGAAAACGATTACATTGTTTGACTGTAATGTTTCAGTTTTGGGCTGTTTTTAGTCTATATATTGTAAATCATCTAGAATGTCAGTTGGTTTTACCTGAACTGCATGTCTCGAAAAATGGCGTGGGAGCAGTCACAGCTGGGTATTGTCACGGCCCATCTGCCCGGAGACGGAAGTAAATCTTGAGGCCACACCTCTCCCCCTCCTCTGACTCTCCAGATTAACCGATGATCCAGTCAAGGCATCTCTAGAAGGAAGGGAACAGGGTAACTCCCCCACTTCCTTCCTGGTCCTTGACTGATAGGTAACTCTCTCTCAGGCCCACCCTGCGTGGGGCGCACTACAGGTGGGAAGGGACTGCGCCCACGCCATCCTTCGAGATATGCAGTTCAGGTAAGACCAACTGACAGTCTCCGAAGTGGGGTATGGGAGGAGTCACAGCTGGGACCTACCAAAGCTAGATGTCCCTTGGAGGGTCCATGGGGCTTGAGTCCCCCCGAGTATCCAGCACTCTCTGGAGGACTCTCCTCCCAAAGGACGACTCCGCAGAGGCAAAGGCGTCCAGTCTATAGTGTCTGATGAACGGCGAGGGCGAAGCCCATGCTGCCGCCCTGCAAATGTCTTCGATGGGGACCTGAGTGGCCCAGGCCGCCAAAGTAGCTGCACTCCTAGTGGAGTGTGCGGTGATGCCCTCGGGCACCTGCAATCCCCCTGCCTCGTAGGCCTTGGAGATGGCTAGCCTGATCCATCTACTGATGGTGGCTGGGGAGACTTTCGCTCCCCTGGTTCCCAGGTGGTAAGAGACGAAAAGGGCCTCTGACCGCCTGATGGGCGACGTGCACTTCAGGTAGATGCACAGCACCCTCCTGACATCCAGGCAATGCCTCTCCCTTCCGCTGGCGGGAGCTGGACAAAAATTCGGGAGAATAATCTCCTGAGCCCTATGAAAGGGAGAATTAATTTTTGGCATGAAGGCCAGGTCAAGTCTCAGGACCACCCTGTTACTGTGGAATATGCAGAAATCCTCCCTGGCTGACAATGCGTTAATCTCCGACACCCTCCTGGCTGAGGTAATAGCCACCAGGAACACCACCTTGAGCGTGAGCAGCTGAAGACTCACCTCCCTTAGAGGCTCGAAGTGTGCCTCCAGGAGACCCTGGAGCACTGTAGGCAGCACTGTAGAAACGGTGAATCACCGGGGTCTGAGGTTGATTGCACGCCTGAGGAACCGTTTGATGATGGGAAGTTGGGACAATGACTGTGTGCCTACTCTCCCTAGGACAGTGGCCAGGGCTGAGACCTGTCTTCTGAGGGTGCTAGGGGCCAGGCCCTTCTCCAGGCCATCCTGGAGGAAGTCCAGGACCTGCGGAACCGTGGCCGCTGTCGGATCTACCTGAGCTGAGTGGCACCAGGCCTTGAAGGAGACCCAAGTCGCATCATAGATGCGAGTTGTGGATCTCCTTCTGGCCGCATCTATGGTTCCTGTGACCTTGGTGGAAATCTGGGCCTCTCTTAACAGTGTCCACTCAATCTCCAGACAGTCAATTGGAGCCAGTCTGGGTCTGGGTGAAGCAGACTCCCCTGGGTAAGGGTTATCTCCCCCTGAGGGATCCTCCAATGGGGGGGGATAGACAGCTCTATCAGATCTGCGAACCAGGGGCATCGGGGCCAGTATGGAGCCATCAGAATCACCTCTGCCCTCTCTAATACCAGCTTCCTGAGCACCCCAGGTAGGAGAGGGAGGGGGGAAGACCTGACGGCCACGGGCATCGCAGGGAGTCGTTGTCCTTCACTTCCTGTGTCTGTAACCATGATATGAACCTCAGGAGCTGGGCATTCGTCGGGGAGGCGAAGAGATCCACCAACGGTCTTCCGAACCTCTGGCAGATTTGGCTGAAGATGCTGGGATGAAGTTGCCACTCTCCGTGGTCTACCGTCTTCCTGCTGAGCCAGTCCGCCTGGTGATTCTCCACTCTGGAGATGTGCTCTGCTTGGATTGATAGGAGGTTCCGTTCCGCCTAGTTTCCCAATCTCACTGCCTCGTTGCGCAGTGTCCTGGAATGGGTGCCTCCCTGTTTTTTCACATGTGCCTTGGCTGGCACATTGTCCCTGAGGACTAGAACATGTTTCCCCACTACTGACGTCTTGAATCGTCATAGGGCCAGGTGGATCGCCCTGAGCTCCAGCCAGTTGATGCTCTTGCGGAGGTCGGTCTGTGTCCACCGCCCCTGGGCCAGCTGGGACTCTAGGTGTGCCCCCCAACTGAACAGGCTTGCGTCTGTCGTTAACACAAGTCTGTCTGGCTCCCTGAACAGGGAGCCCTTGGATAGGGCTGGGGACGTCCACCTGTGGAGGGACAGGCATACCTGGGGTGTCATCCTGACTGTGAATTCTGCATTGCTTGTCCCCCCTCTCTGGTGGGGAAGCAGGAACCACTGCAGCTCCCTGGTGTGGAGTTGGACCCAGGGCACTATCCCAATGCAGGAGATGAATTTGCCGAGGAGCCTGGAAAGAGAGGCTACAGAGACAGATTGAAGCCTACGGATTTCTAGAATCATTTGTACAATGTTGTCCGTGCGCTCTTCTGAGAGGAAAACCTCTCCCCTATCGAGTCAATAATGGTCCCTAAATGTTGGAGCCTGGTGGTGGGTGTCAGGTGACTCTTCTCGAGGCTAACTGAGAATCCCAGAGATCTCAGAGTGGCGATGGTGAAATCTAAGTCCCTTTCTGCTTGAGCTAGCAAGGGTGCTAAGACAAGGATGTCATTAAGATAGCAGTGTAGCCGGATCGGGCTGGAGCAGAGATGGGCTGACACCACGGCCAGAACCTTGGTAAACATCCTAGGGACGGAGGCTAGGCCGAAGGGAAGGGCCCTGTACTGGTAATGGGTGCCCCCATAGGGGAACCTAAGGAACTTGCGGTGGTCTGGTGCGATCATTATGTGTAGATAAGACTCGGTGAAATCAATGGAGGCTGGAAAGTTGCCCTGTCTAATTCCCTCTAGGATAGACTTTAGTGAGGCCATCTTGAACCTACGATAGACCAGCTTGGAGTTGAGTAACTTAAGGTCCAGGATGGCCCTCCACCCTCCAGAGCTCTTGGGGACCACGAAAGGTTTGAATAGAAACCAGATTTCTTCTCTCCCTCCAGTACCAGCTCTACCGCTCTGATCTCCAGTAGATGCTGGATAACCTTGCGCATGAGAGAGCGCTTGGCCGGGTTCCTGGAGGAAGAGAAAACCCTAAATCTATTCGTGGGTTGTGAGCGGAATTCCAGGTGGAAACCGAACCTGACAGTTTGCAACACCCAAGCATCCATGGTGATGTCCACCCAGCGATCTGCGAATAGGGAAAGGGAGTCCCCGATAGGGTGATTCGATCCCGAATCACTTGTTTCTGCGGAAGGGGTGACCGCCTCCCCCTCAAAAGGGGCGCTTGTTAGGTTGTTGGAACCTGAACCTGTCCCTAGAGAACTGTCTGTCCCCTTGTCTGGGGAACCTGGGCACAGAGTACCTTGGCTGTTGGAAGTCCTGTTCCGGTGCTCGAAAACTGGACTTCTGGGGTACAGTGCCGAACGGTGATCCGGTCGTCTGGACGTGGACGGAAAGACCTTCCGCTTGTTTTTGTCCTCGACGACGATGGGGTCCAGGGATGGACTGAACAGCTGACCTCCTGTGTACTCTGTGCCTGCTAAATGCCACTTTGTCTGGAACTCCACCTGCTAGTAACTCAGCCACAGCAAACACCTGGATGCCACTGAAGAGGCTAGAGCTCTAGAAGAGTATCTGACTGCATCCAGTGTGGCGTCCGCTGAGAACTGGGTGGCCGCCATCACCTTTGTGATGTCCTGCAAGAGTCTGACGTCCGAAGCCGGGGTTCTGTCACGGAGCTGTTCCAGCCACAGTAAGGTAGATCTGTTAAAAAAGCAGGCTGCTGTGGCAGCCCTGATTGCCCACGATACCACCTGGAACATCCTGCGCATGATTATTTCCGCCTTCCTGTCCTCTGGTTTCAGGCAATTGGAAATGTCTCCTGTCACCACCGGTGAGGAGGATGCCAGGCTTACCACTGGAGCGTCTACTGATGGAACCTGCAAGGCTTGATCAAAGTTCGCGTTAATGTTATAAAACCTGCGATCATTGCTCCCAGGTGTTGGAAAGGTTCCTGGTTGGGCCCATTGTGATTTGAGCACCTCTAGGAACAGGTCTGGGGTAGGGATTTCCTCCTTCTCCACCTAGGGTCTGTGGAAAGGACCCTTCTTGGCTCCCCCACTCTTTCCAGCTTTGGCAGTGTCCTGATTGGTTACTGGGACATCCAGGTCTGCTGTGGCCTTAGTTTTACGCAGCAGGGAGCTAAAGAGAGTGGGTGGGAATAGGCCCAAGATAGATGGGGTCCTCCCCTTCATCAGAGAAACCCACCTCCTTAATCTCCCCCTCCTCTGACTCTGACTCCTCACTAGCCGTGGAAGGAGATTCCTCTCTAAGGTCTCTGGAGGTGGAAGGACCGGGTTGGTCTAGATGACCTCGAGGTGTCCTACAGACTGCCTTGTTCCTAGGCCCTTGAAACTGGTGTTGGATGCCCAAGGAGATGCCCTGGGCAATGGCTCTAGCTAAGACCTCCTGGAAACCCTGAGAGAGCTCTGGGTAGGCCGGAGATAGCCTTGGAGGCTCTGGATCCATGCTGTGATCAGGGCTTTGTGGAGCCAAGCACTGCCTTGGCAGGCTGAAGGGGTCCCCTCGTGCTCCAGAGGGATGAGCTGGAGATAGAGTGGGGGATAGGGAGCTACCCCGCCTTTGGGAACCACGTGGCGAGGTCGTTAGGCCGGGAGATCCCCTGGGGAGGAGGGCCTGACTGGGGATCGGGATCTGGCCAAGGAAGGACTGATCGTGTCCCTATTTCTCTTGCTTGCCGCCCTGGTTACCCTTACTTCCTTCTTCGAGTGCTCTCTCCTCGATTTGGAGGTGCACTTTCCTGCCGCGGCTCTGCCCCTCTCCCCAGGGTAGGATCCTCTGGAGGTCCCTTCCTCTGAGTCTGTCCCCCTTGGGGAAACTGCCCAGCCCTGCACTTCTCAAGTTGTCCACCATCACGTTTACTCCCCCTCCTCTCTCGTTCTCTGAAGAAGCCAGTCCGCAGGCTTTCTGAAGGCTCGCTTCCCTCCTGCTCTGCTCTCCGACGCCGCCAATCCATGGCTCGAGTCGGGACCGGCCCATCGCCAGATGCTGGGGCCCTCCCCGGATTTCCAGAGAACTCAAGCCCAATTCCCTCTTGGACTGGTGGTGTTTGCGGGCGCTTGCGGTCTCTGCGACCCGAGACCAGAGTTACGCTCCGCGCATGCGCTCTCTCGCTTCAAGATGGCGACTGCCGACCACACAGCCCGATCATGTGCTCTGCTCTCTTCCTACTTGCTTGTAGATCCTCTTGAGCAGCCTACACTCAAGCCGCACTGTGTGTGCCGAGCTTGGGATCTGCAGCTTCTTCACCAGGCCACTGCTCAGGCCTTTCAGAAGCGCTACTGCTCCTATGCCAGGCCTCGTGGAGCGCACGAGAGGAGGATCGTCCGAGGCCAAAAAAAGAAAAACTTCTTCAGGTAAAAACTCCAAAGGGAAAAGCCAAAATGGAAAGAATAAGGGAAAAAAGAGAAAATATTTCGCGCCAAGGAGAGCCAGGTATTTAGCTCCTTCTGAGCCGAAGACTGAGGTTAATCTGGGGAGTCAGAGGAGGGGTAAGGTGTGGCCTCAAGATTTACCTCAGTCTCTGGGCAGATGGGCCGTGAAAATACCCAGCTGTGACTCCTCCCATGCCCCACTTCAGAGACTTGGTGAAGTACAGTCCATACAACTGTTGGTAATTGATCAATCCAAAACATGTGACTTCTAGAAGAAGACAATTTACAAGGCTATGTGCAAAGGACAAAAAATAATCCACTGTGTTCCGGTGCTATGAAATGATAGCGAAATCACTGCTGCTTCAGCAAAGTAACTCCAGAAAATCCTTATTTAATGAAGTTCCATTACAGAAACTTCAAAGGTCAAAGTTATTCCCCAAACCTGTAATACCTAGGGTAGAGGATGAGCTTGGATTAAATTTAAGATATGCTCCATGCCAGACCAGCATAGTCATCACAAATCAAATACTTCCAAGCCTGACAGTCAAATCTGGAAATTCATAGAAAGTGTGATATTTTCAATTCTCAGAAGTGCCAACTTTCATTTGAACTCAATTATCACTTTTGGAGAAAAGTGCTCTATTTATCCTCTGCCTCCACTTTTGCTCTTTGTTTAAAAGTTCATTACACCCACTTAACTTTCACTATACGCAATAATTACTTGTGTTTGATTGCCTAAGAAGAGACTTTTATATGTCATTTTTTAAAAAGTCCTCAAGTGAAACTTTTATTGAAGGAAGAATGAGTGGCACAATGTTCTCTTCTGAAAGCTATCAGAAGCCACTTCAGGTAGAAAGAAAAGAGTATTCTAAATTCCCAAAGTTTGCACTTGCCCTGCAGAGTTATAATAACTCTCAAAGGTCTGTAAGTCAAAGAAATAAAACCTATTGATTTCAGCAATATTTCCTCATACAATGGATATGCGATGGAAATACATGGTCCCACTCTGCTTTAAAACCTTTAACATCTTCCCAGCAAAATTCCCATTTAATTCTTTTAAAAAGGAGGCTCTCTGCAGATCTCACTGCTGAGAGATGCCATCTTTTGAACAGTTACAAATGAATTTGGGGTAATTTTAGCAAATATTTAGAGAGGATGTTTACTAAAAATTTACAGTGTATGGCAAACATTTCTCATTGTTGTAAATGGTCTTGTGATGAAAGAATATTCCCTTAAAGCAAGGCAAATGAAGAATTTAAGGATTTACAGATCATGCCTTGGTGGAAATAAGAATTGTTCTTTTTTTTTTTGCTGTGATCCGACACTAAGAAAAACCTCTGCTAGCCCCCACTCCCTTCCTAACTTGGCTTGGAAACCTCTGAAAGGCCAGAGCTACAAATCAGCCACCCCACTTTTTGGTGAGTTATAGGTATTCCATAATATGACTAAAAAGATTCCATCTACCTGTTGGCATTTTTGCAGGAGAGATTTAAGACTGGAAACAGAAGACGTGAAATCAAGTTGCCAAATTTGGGGCATTTTGCTGTTAACTTTCATTGTTTCATTTTTAAAAGCTTTGCTCTGGTACTTACTGTGGTGGTAGGATCTGGCACTGGAGCAACATTAGGGAGATGAGCCTCAGTGAGGCTTCAACAGCCTGGACTCGTGCAACTTCAGGCAGCAAGACCTTTTAAAGACACAGACCTTAGTTTTGAAACACTCTACCTCCAAGTCTTCAACTTTCTAAGATCTAGTCAACATGAAGCCCATTTAGTATTCCTTCTGTACTATTTCATGGCTGCCTCAATTCTTCTTCCCTGTCATCTCCTATTGCCTCATCCTTTTTACCTCACTTTCTCATCCAGACTGTTTCTGGTTGTCAGTTTATGAACTCTCAAAATACGGAAAGTTTAGTTTTGCCAGTTAACTAAGAGGCAATGGGAAAGGCTCCTGGAAAAAAAAAACCACTGCCAGTCAGAGTTGGCAATGCTAAGCCCTATGGACTGATACCCTAACAAGACAGAAGGCAGTTACTTGCTTTTTCTCCTCATGTACAAAACAGAACAGTCTTTGAATCTGTATTTGTAAACAGGCAGCTCTCTTTCTAATTGAAGAATGAGATGAAAATGAATACCTTGCCCTGCAGGTGGCAGATTAGGAAACTCAGGAATTCTGGAGTTGCTATGCGATGGCACAGAGCCTGATTGACATGGCAGCAGGCATACAGAACCTAACCGATGGAAAAGCAAAACAACACTGGACTGCTGAAATCTAATCCCTCCTTTCCCCAGTTGAAAGAGGGGGAAAGGCATACACATCACAATGAGTTGCAAATAAGACCAAAACATCTCAAAAAGGTTACCTTTAGCCCACTCATGGAAGAAGTAGGACACACGGTGGTTGAGAGAAGACATGGAAGCAGTCGGTCATCTTTCCTGGTGAGCTTTTCAGCTATTTGCTGGGAAATCTGCATGAAAGCCACAAGAGAAACCCTTGGTCAATTGACTAGTTAAAAGGGGGGAAATAAAAACAGCAGGAGCAACTCTTCCAGCAATATTAGACAACTGGACTTAGAGGCTGAGTCCTGTTCTGGAGGACTTTATGGCTGCTTTAACTTGTTTTCATCTCAAAAACAACAGGATTAAATATTAGTCCCTCCCCAGACATCACAAGCTCAGATCAGAGATATAGAAAGGATCTAATTCAGTAAACCTGGTTTGGCTACCATTACTATTAGTAGTATTAATTTTTTTTCTTCCATTACATCCCTGCAGTTTCATTGGCAACCTGTTTCCAGAAGTGATTTGCCATTGTCTCCTTATTTATATCATGTATTGATTTAGAAAATTTATATTGTCCTCTACTTACACGTGGCGACCCAAGGAGGCTTACAAAAATATAAAAACACCATATACATTTTTAAAATTAAAAATAAAAATAAAATAATAGCTCTACACACTAGTCATTCCTAGGGCTGAGAGAAAGTTACTCTCAGGAGGAAAGTCACCCAGTTGGCTTTATGCCTGAGATGAGACTAGAATTTTGGGACTCCTAGATTCTAATCTAATACCACTAGACCAAATTGGCTCTCAATATTATTAATGCTATGTACCATTGCAGTGCTGCCAAGCAATTGCATTGTAAGCAATTAGTTTTCTCTCCACCAATATCAATATGATCCACAGGGCCAGGAAGCAGCACTTCCACTAAAGTTGATGCCAATGATATTACCAACCTCTGCTGCTTTAATAGACCACATTGCTAATGGCTGATAAATATATATGCAAAGTCAATCCACACCTGCTTTTTGGCATTTTGATGTGTGTGGTGTCCTCCTGGGATGCCACAGGATGCAGCCAGAGCTTCTGTAAAAGCAGCTGGCAAGCATTGATACCACTCATGTGCTGCCTCAGCTGATTTTGGAAATACTGCTGGTAATGAATAAGAATACAATAAAAAGATTACATGTATACAGAATAAACTCTTTTTATAATTACCTGCTTTGGTATTTAGAACAATGGAAGAGCGAGGCAAGAAAACTAGTACCGATATGCTGCTAGGCCTCATGTGCATGAAGAAAACTCATTCTCTAGCAATCCAAAAAATGATTACTGAAAAATTTGGAATTATTTTGCTTGGTATAGTTCACCTTGATTTCCCTTTCTCTTACTGTTCACGCAGATATTTGTTACTGTAGAAGTTTAATTTGAATTTGAAAATAAACCAGTGAAATGATTAGTGTGTAAATTAAGAAAAGGATTTTGAAATGTCAAGAGGGAGATACTATATCAATGGACAATGTGGCTACAGAATTTTTTTTTTTTAAAATCAATGTTACTCTAACTTGTACAAAGGACCTGATATTGCCTTGGAATGAAAGGATGATTATTTTAAAAACAAAATGTACCAAATATTAAATTAGGGAAAGTAGCAGGACCAGATGGGTCACCAGGTTCTTAGTTACAAATGCTTTGAATATAAACTTTTACAAACCATCCAAAATATTATGAATTCTATACTATAGGGAAGAAACTTGGAAAAAGGCAAATATAGCATTAATATATGAAGGATGAGATTTTAACTCCAGCAACAAATATTATTGAATAGCAATTATAAGTTATTTACAATGATTTCAGCAGACAAATTGAAAATCATCATGGAAGAAATTATTCATGAAGACCAATCTGGATTTTTACTTAAAAAGATCATTAAAATATAATATTGGAACGGTATTAGACATTATAGAATACTTGGAACAGCATAATAAAAACAAGCTGTGCTAATTTTTTAGATGCAGAGAAAGGCTTTGATCATTTAATTGGCCTGTTTATGAGAAGTTTTAGAAGATAAGATCTTTAAAGATAATTTTGTAAAAAGGGTAAAATCAATTTATACCTCACAAAAAGCACAAATGGAGATTTAACAATGGGAAAGGGAACAAAATAAAGCTGCCTATTATCCCTTTCTTTGTTTATCTTGGCTCTTGAAATTTTGAATAGAGATATAAGGCAAGATGAGAGGATATTAGGTGTACAAATTAAAAAAGAGGCTTACAAGTTGAGAGCTTTTGTAGACAATTTGTGTTGGTATTGGAAGATGTTTCAAAGGGCTTTGAACAGTGGTGGGTTGCAGGCGGTACGCTCCGGTACAGACGTACCGGTGCCTGCCAAGAGCACCGGGTACCGTTCTGGTACGGTGCTCCGGAGGGCCCACCTGAACTCCTTACCTGTATTTGAGCTCTTCTGCGCTTCCACGCATGCGCACATGCATGGAGCGTACGGCGCCTGTGCGACGCTCCGCCGAGCAGTTGGAGCATCGCGGAGGCGTCATAGAGGTAAGGATGCATGCACGTGCTGTGCGTGTATGTGGGGGATGTCGGGCCCCGTTGCACCGTACCGGTTGCAATGGGATCCGGAACCCATCACTGGCTTTGAATGATGTGATAGAAGAAGGTGTCACACTGGTAGCCCGTGGGCCAGATGCGTCACATGCAGGCCATGCCTGCCCCAGCTGCGCAAATGGGGAAAATGTTGCCAAATGCCACGTGCGGCAACATGACATTGAGAGTTTGACACCCGAGTGATAGAATGTTGTGGGCCAATTTCACAAGGAGAGGCATTCCAGAGGAAAAAGAGGCATCTTTGTTCAAATAGTTGGTGTGAAAGAGGGTGAAGACAGCCCCTCTCTAGTAGTTCTCACAATATATGTTTGATATGTAGATAGTATAGTCTGTCAGTTTGGCAAGATCCTGTCTATATGTATGGAACAATAAAGAAATCTGCTTGGACGAATCACCATGAATCTTTCTTGCTTTTCGGTCTGACCACCAACAATGAGAAAATTAAAAGAACTTGGTGCATTAGCTAGCAAGATTAATAAACTGAAGACAAAGAAACCAACAAAATATGAAAATACAAGATCAAATAGAACCAATGAACAATACAGTATTCAATATTAGAAAAATGTAAAATATATGGGGGGTTATTTGATAAATACAAATTATATGTTGTTTCAAAATAATTATGTTAAGTCATGGAATGAAGTTTAAAAAGATAAGTTAACATGTTAAAAGCTACAACTGTCATTGTTGAGGAGAATCAGGCTTTATTGGGACATTTTCAGTGAAGTTCAGGGCAACAAGATAAAGTGTAAGACTAGATACCTCACAATGAGAACATACTTTATTTGCTTAATCTACATAGATACCCATCTCACATAATTTATAAGTATTATAAATTTAATATCCATTTCTATTCCTTATAAATAGCAATGCAAACAAATTTGATTGCACTATGTGGAACATCAATATCACATCTTCTATGTGTTCTCTAATTGGATCAGAGCACAGAGGAGAAAAACATTGTAAGAATTGTGTGAGAATATAAGAGAAACATCATGCTTGTAAGCAGCCATCAATCAAGAATAAGAGAAAGTTCTCATGGAGAAACATAATGGCCAGTTTGTAGTATCCTCAAAATACGAGAAGGCCAGTGTCTTTGCCATTGCATCCATTACCTTCCTGAGCTGAGTGCTCAAAGCTTGCACCCAGGTAGAATGCATCCAGCAGGGCTTGATGCTCTTCAAGCAAGCTGGTGTAGAAGGTGTTGGAGACTGATGGACAGGTGCGATCCATGCTCTCACATAAATGGGTGAAACACTAAAGGAAGGGAAAAAGGGCAAATATTACAATGCAGATGGGGCAGATTTAAAGGTGGGTAGAAGGAATAATACCCTAGACCAACACAGTGAAGTGGTGCTGGTGAAGTAAGATAAATGTGATCTCCCTGGCTCCATTAGCAAAGGTGACAGATTGCTTGGGGCCAAATGGGTTGAATGATGGAAGGTAAGGGAGGGGGAAATGCAGGACCTGCAGAGTGCTAATTTCTTGGAAAACTAGGAGAGAAGGGCCCCATGTTATGAAGATACCCAGCTGAAAGGGAGGAAAGGTACAATCACTTTTCAAAGCTAGCAAGAAATCACAGCATTAAATGCAGCACTTTGGGTAGGAGTTGTTAAAAATGGCATACTTCTTGGCTGTTTCTACCACCATCAGTATCATTCCCGGGGGTGGGTGGGTGAGGGGGGAATGCAGTGTTTCCAAACAATCAATGATTTTAGAGGGCCACGTCACTAGATAAAGAACTCCTGGGCTAGCAGAGAAAACAAATCAACAGCTGTTTCTGAGATCTTTCTTAATGGAATAGTAAGACATTTGTGAGGTAATCTGCACTGTCCCCCCACCCCCCAAGATAGACCAGATCTGTAAACGATTCCATATGATGACTACATTTCAGTAAGATTATTGGGCTAGGCTATAATAATAGGTTATTGCAAGTCTACCATGTTTTCCCTTTCCCTCCCTCTTATACTTCAGGGAGTCAGGGATTGGGTGGGGGCTACTCTGATTTTCTTTGTAATGCTCTCCTGCTGCTCTGGATTTAACACATGTGTGTTATGCAACTGGGGTTTTCCTCATGACCTCTGGATTCCTTCTCTAAAACCATTTCCCTGATTACCTACATTAAGGAAATAATATTACATGGCTCAGATTCAATATACCACATGTTGAAAAACATGCTGGAAAACCGAGACTTGAAAACATCAAGCTTTCAAATCCTTTTCTTAAATTTTATAATTTGGTATGGTTTTTACAAACAAATCCATATGGGTTTGTGGAGGCTTTTAATCATGGAAGATATTCAGAAACTCCATGTCCAGGCACATTATGCTACTGAATGTCAAAAACTGAGAAGAAGCACAAGAGGGCCGTCAATTATTTTTCTGCCTTGGTACCAACTGCTGGATCAAACATATCTGATTCTGCAGGACTTTTTAAATCAGATTTAAAGTAAAGGTTTTCTTACCTAAAAAAAAAGCTGTCTTATACACAGAATTCAATAATTCTATAATGGCTTCTCATTACATGATGAAGCCATATTCCTTAGCTGAGGAGAGCCTTGAGGGATGAGTGTGTCAGCATACATATGGATTGGGGCAACAGATGATGAAGCTGAATGAGGAGGAGAACGAAAGTGCCAGCAACAGAATACAGCTGGATAAATTTAAAAAAAAAAGATCAGATAAGGCATGGATACTTACCACAAGGCTTTGTTTTCGCAGCCTGCTTTCTTGATCTGTTGGCTGATTCAGTAGTGTGGGCAGCAGAGTTAGGAAGTGACTAGCACATGTGTAAAATTCCTGCAAACTGGAAAACCATTTGTGTTTATGATTCAAGACATAAGAGCTAAACTCTGAAACATACTAATAACGACAGCAACTCAGTTTTCTCCATCTCCTAACCAGTTCAATTCTTGCAGCATAAGGGCTTCTTTTTGGAGACATTATTTGCTATGCCCTGCTTTTAAGGGGAAAAAAAGACATAGCAGGAGAATAGAACCACCGGTTATTCAGCCATACCCATTTATTCTGGGATTCAATTTTGCCTGCCCCTATTCTGCTGAAAATAGTATTACAACTTATTTTGCCTTCTTATTCTCTCTATCCTGCAAGTTTCTTACCTTTGCTTTTCTTTATCTTTCTCCTGGTTGAAATCACTGGCAAAGAAGGCTGACATCACTGCAATTAGATCTATTAGCAGTGTAATATGCCATGGCTGCTGTAGGACAGAGAAAAGAGCACATATTTTGAAAATTGTGTAGGGGTCTCCAAAAGATCAAGGAATATCTCAGTGAATTCTACATATATACTGCCAAATTTTGTGCAAGATGCAGACTACTAATGCAAAAAAGCAGGAAGGAAGGAAGGAAGAAAGGAAGGAAGGAGAAAAGGAAAGAAAGAAAGAAAAAGAAAGAAAGAAAGATCTGTGTAGACAAAATTATCTTGCATGACTTGCAACACTGAAATAAGATTCAGACAAATGTGATACCTTAGTATCAAATTTCAGTTTTAACTTAAATCAAATCTGCTGGCTTTCTTGATTACTCATGAGCACTTGAAATGCAAGACATTGGCTATAGAAAACTCGAGCAAAATGAAACCTTCCAGAAGTCAACTGATGAGGCTAGCCATAGTACTATTCTCTCTAATTCCCTGCTGTTCTTCTCACCAAATTCTGCATTTCAAATACTCCAATAATGCTATCAACTTTGGGTAGATTAAGCACAATAAATATGATTTTTGTCTTTTAAATCAAACATAAAAATGCCACTTTAAATTATGCTCATATAAAAAAAACTAAACGAATACAAGCAGCAAAATTTGTCTGCCACCCACTCAGATCATTTTTCTGGAATTGAGCTGATTGTTTAAATAATACCTCTTTCTTACCTGCTTGATACAGGAGCTCTCCAAGATGTCCCTCACTAGATGCATCACAGAATGGGATAGGTTTATGTCCTTGCAGAAGGTATAGAGTAGTTCTGAATTACATCGTGTATTTAACAAGTTGCAAATGACACGAAGAACAGGACGAAGATGGGAAGCACCCTCAAGCATTCCTTCTAAGACCTATAAAAACATATTAAAAACAGAAACATTTAGCAAACTACCAGCCCCTAAAGTGTGACATTATACAGTTTGTTCATTCTAGTCATACGGTCTTCAATAATATGCACAACCATTATTAAGTTCACTCAATATACCTACAGCCATTTCCCCCCAGAATCAATAGCATGTGCCAGCTTAGCCTTTAGACTCCCTCAGTCCCTACAAGAACTGAGACTTTCTTGACTCTGACTTTCTTCAACTCTTAAAGATTTACTTCATCCTTCAATTTCGTGCCTCACCAATTCCTAGGAGTAATAGCTAAATGGCCAAAACTGCCAAAGGGGTCTGACCACGGAAGTGTATTTCCAATTAAGTCCTCATCTCTTTTCTCTAAAGTGCATGTAGTTTCATTTCTGAAGAACTAGTTCCTAAAACATCTCTAGTGTTCTTTGACATTTTGTATATCTCACCTGATGACCAGAATCCTGGATTCGGGTAAGGATGCGCTGCACAAAATCAGGGTCTCCCAGAAGACTCAGTGGGGCACACAGCTGTACATTTACAGGATCTGTGGCATCAATGAGGTGCTGCCATTCTTCATCACTATCCAGCTCCTACAGAAAAAAATGTCCTGGAAGTCCAGAAAAAAATGTATCTGATTCTGCAAAGTGCTGAGGTATATAGACACATACTTACCTCAGGTTCCAGATCTACAGTGTTGAGGCTGCATCTGTCTTGTGCTTCTGGTCCGCCATTTCTTGGCTTCCCCTCTGAGAATTCCCGGTCATAATCATGTGTAATTCTGTTCTCCCTATCCATGGAAAAGAAAGATGAAGATTGAAGTGAGAGTGCACAGCAGAGATCTGTTCTTTTCTTAACTCCAATATCTAATTCTCACCGAGGCGTAGGAGGTGGCTCTGCTTGCTCCCATTCTGCTCCTTGATTTACTACAACACAAGGCCTCTGTTCTCCAGAACCAGAAGACGCCTGATGCCTTTCTCTGGGATCTGCTTGAACTGGGCAGGTTTTCCATGGAAGTCTCTGGCCTTCCTTATCTATTTCTCCTTTCAAAGGAGGCTTGGATTTCTCTCTCACCTGTAGTAGGAGAAAAAAAATCACATATGTTACCTTACTGTTGTGGACTGAGACTCAAAAGGATCCTTTCCAAGGATTATATGCTATACATTTCACCTTTTTCTGAGCCTCCTGGGCCATCTTCTGACGTGCCTTCTTCAAAATCTTTGACTGACCACTGTGAGGGGCCAGGAAATGTGCCTGTTGGTCTTTGAGAGCCTGTAATTCAGGACTCAATTTGCTAGTGAAAGGGTTTGCAACAGCCTGTTCTGTTGTGTCATTGATCACTGCAAAGAAGGATCCAGATCAGTAACCAGATTTTGATGGACTGCATACATTAAAGCAGATACTTAAGCAAGATTGAGGGGAGATGGTAGAAAGAAAAGTGCCATACTTACCTGTCACCCGTCCAGCAATGAAGGGATGATAGAGTAGCTCTGGCCAGGATAGACGCTCACGAGGATCCTTCATTAGGAGACCTTGCAAGAAGCTCTATAAAGTAATATAACACATGAAAGAAGCTCTCCTGACTAAACTGGTAGGTATGGCTAGTGTGCTTCACTCATCTTGACTAGATGAGTCTCTGTAATCCAACCATATATGAGGCTATCATCAGCACAAGACATCTTGAAATATAATTTTTGTTTCCAAGTTTAAATTTACAATTCTCAAAGCTTCAGGAAAACTGTGGCTTAAACAGTCAGCTGGTTTCAGCAAAATATTGCGCAGAAATATTCTTTAAGAAACAAATACATTTGGAAAATGGTGTATTTCATCTCCCCACCAAGAAGCTAGGCAGGACCTGAACCAGTAAGAAGGAAGAGGTTTATCTATTTGGAACTGTTTGAAATAGCAACAAGAGTTATTTTATAATGGCAGTGCAAATTTTAATAACCTGGATAGCATCAAATCTATGTAGAGCAATAGCTTGAAGTCATGGCCAAGCTGCCAGGGGAACTTTGATCTTCCCCCGACTATTGTTGGCTGCTGCGGCCCTCGTTGTCTGTTGGCTCGCTGGCTGTGGGAGCGTTGTGTCTCTTTCCATCTGAGCCGCCTAACATCGCGGCTCGAACGAACGAGCGTAGCGGACGGTGGAGATTGGAACTGACTTAAACAACGAGAGAGCTGGTGAGAGGGGAGTTTGGGAAGCGTCAGGGACGCAGAGGGACGCTGCCTGTTGCTGGCCACCGACATTGCCGGCCGTGGTTACCATCTAATGCCGCCTAACATCGCGGCTTGAACAGAAGGAACTGGTGGAGACCGTGGAGATTAAAGAAGAACTAAGAGAGAGTTGGTGAGGGGGAATTTGGCCCCTGGGACAGAGTTGAGGGAAGGCGGAGTGTCCTGTGATTCAGAGCTGGCAGCGGACCGGCAAACTTTAATTTTCCGAGCTGCCAGCCTCCATAGACGCCAACATTGTTGGCTAATGAAATTGACCACCTTGGACTTGTTTTTGACGCGCTGGGCCCTAAGAACGTCGGGCCCGATTATTGAATGGAGCGCCCCCCCCTCCCCTTCTACCAGAGATAGGCTTCCCTCCCTCCCTCTTTGGACTCTTTGGACTCCTTTGATCCTGGAAATGTCATCAAAAGAAGCTGTTGAAATGAACACACTTACCAGACTTCTTGCTACTATGGTTAACTCCCCGGTTCGCATCATTGCAGCTGACTCCCGAATTCACTTTACCCCCCAGCCCCTCCCCCCCTGGACTATACTGAACTTTTCAGAAGAGCCCCCCCTCAAGGTAGGCCCTCCCTGAGGAGAGGGCAGAAGACACCTTTGGACTACCTTAAACTGAACATTGTGTCTATGAGCCCGTGCAATTTTTAAATTTTTAAATTTTAAATTTTATTTTAATACGGTATGTTGAGTGCATGGGACTGCTTGGGATGATATGAATGATCTCACTTTTATTACTATTACTGTTGTAACTTTGTGTTTTAATTATTTCGTGAGGATTGTTTGAGTGAGAGTTTGGGTATGACTGATTCGGAGGACCTGCCGGGGTATGCGGGGGTCATCGGGGTGGTTGGGGGGACCACAACCACGGGTGAGGGTCGGAGCATTGCGGTCATGACAGGGAGAGGCAGATATGGCGGGGACTTTAGGGCAGGCCATCATCGGGGAAGGAGGGCTCGCTGTGTCATAGAGATCCCTCCTTCCGGCCCTAGGAGTCCCACTCCAAGGTCAGATGGCGCGGGTGTTCAGGACCCTGGTCTCAGGCTGCTGTCGCTAAATGCCAGGTCTGTTGTTCATAAGGCCCCCCTCATCCGGGACTTGATAACTGATGAGGGCGCAGACCTGGCATGTATTACTGAAACATGGCTGGGCCCTGAGGGAGGAGTCCCCCTCGTCGAGATGTGCCCAGCCGGATTTCAGGTGCTACACCAGCCGAGAGCCCAGGGAAGGGGTGGCGGTGTGGCTATTGTAGTCCGGGAGTCTTTAGTACCTCGTAGGATCCCTGCTCCGGAGCTTGTCGGGTGTGAGTCCCTGCTAGTGAAGCTGGACCTCAAGGGTCAAGTGGGTTTGCTGCTTACGTACCTGCCTCCCAACTACGTTGCAGCAGCCCTCCCCTCGCTCCTCGAGTCAGTAGCCGAGCTAGCGGTTGAGTTCCCTAGACTTATAGTTCTGGGGGACTTTAACTTGCCTTCGCTCGGTGAACACTCTGATGGAGCGCAGGAGTTCATGGCTTCCATGACAGCCATGGGCTTGACTCAAGTAATTCGAGGCCCAACTCACTCAGCGGGTCACACGCTTGACCTCGTATTCCTCTCGGAGCAGTGGAGTTACGATCTTGGTCTGAGGGGTAATGAGATCATACCCCTGTCGTGGTCAGACCACTACCTACTGAGGCTAGACTTCCGGAGGCCAAACCCCCACCGTAGGGAGGAGGAACCGACCAGCTGGTTCCGCCCCAAGCGACTGATGGATCCTGTTAGGTTCCAGACGGAGCTTGGGGTTATTCCTGATACCCTCGCCCACAGTTCGGCGGAGACCCTCGTCACTGCCTGGCACTCGGCAGCTTCGGAGTCTCTAGACCGGATTGCGCCGCTACGGCCCCTCCGGGTCAGCGGCCCCCGGAGGCCTCCTTGGTTTACTGAGGAGCTCCGGGAGGTAAAGCGCCGGAGGAGACGCCTAGAGCACTCGTGGAGGTCCGATAGGTCCGAGTCGAAACGGGCACTTTTGACAGCATGCACCAAGGAGTATATTCGGACCTTAAGAACAACAAAAAGAACATACATTGCCTCCTTGGTAGCGTCCGCCGAGTCCCGCCCAGCCACCCTGTTTAGGATAACCCGCTCCCTCCTAAATAGGAGGGAGACGGGGGACTCCTTACAGGGTAAGGCTGAGGAGTATGTCCAGTTCTTGGCGGACAAAGTTGCCCGGTTTCGAGCGGACCTGGACTCCACCCCAGTAGATCCAGCCGAGACACAAGGAGAAAACTTGGCAAACCATCTCTGGGTTGAGTTTCAGGAAGTTGCCTCTGGGGATGTGGACAAGGCTATGCGAGCTGTGAGTGCCTCCACCTGCATACTGGACCCGTGTCCCTCCTGGCTGGTTGCCAACAGCAGTGAGGTGACACGAGGCTGGATCCAGGCGGTTGTTACCGCTTCTCTTCGGGAGGGGTACTTTCCCACCGCGCTTAAGACAGCGGTGGTGAGACCCCTCCTGAAGAAGCCGTCTCTGGATCCAGCTGTCCTTAATAACTATCGTCCAGTCTCCAACCTCCCCTTTGTAGGGAAGGTTGTTGAGAAGGTTTGATTTGATTTGATTTTGATTTTATTAATATTTGTATGCCGCCCTTTTCCCTGAGGGGACTCAGGGCGGCTCACACAAAATCAGGGGAAGGGAAAACAAACATTGACAAAGAAACATACAATAAAATAGTCAGCAACATACATTCATCATTCGGGAGGGGCAGCTATCCTTGTCCCCAGGCCTGACGGGCTAGCCAGTTCTTAAGGGCTGTGCGGAAGGCCTGGACGGTGGAGAGGGTACGAATCTCCACGGGGAGCTCGTTCCAAAGGGTCGGGGCTACTACTGAGAAGGCCCTCCTCCTTGTAGTTGCCAGCCGACACTGGCTGGCCGATGGAATACGGAAGGTGGTGGCTCTCCAGCTTCAGCGTACCTTGGAGGAAGCTAACTATCTTGACCCCTTCCAGTCTGGCTTCAGACCCGGTTACAGCACAGAAACCGCTTTGGTCGCATTGACTGATGATCTCTGGAGAGCTAGGGATGGAGGCCATGCTTCCATCCTAGTTCTCCTGGACCTCTCAGCGGCTTTCGATACCATCGATCATGGTATCCTTCTGCGACGACTGCGGGAGATAGGGGTGGGCGGCACTGTCTTGCAGTGGTTCTCCTCCTATCTCTCGGACAGGTCGCAGTCGGTGTTAGTGGGGGGGGGCAGAGATCGTCCCTGAGGCCCCTAACATATGGGGTGCCGCAGGGGTCGGTCCTATCCCCCCTACTATTTAACATTTACATGAAACCGCTGGGCGAGATCATCCGAAGGCACGGGATAAAATATCACCAATATGCGGATGATACACAGTTGTATCTGTCCGCCCCGTGCCAACTCAATGAAGCGGTGGACGTGATGAACCGGGGACTGGAAGCCGTTAAAGACTGGATGAGAGCAAACAAGCTGATACTCAACCCAGACAAGAACGAGTGGCTGTTGTGTTTCCCTCCCAAAAATTTGACCACCATACCATCACTCAGGCTGGGGGGACAAAATTTAAACCCCTCAGAAAGGGCCCGCAACTTGGGAGTCCTCCTGGATTCACAGCTAACTTTTGACCACCATCTCTCAGCTGTGACCAGGGGGGCATTTGCCCAGGTTCGCCTGGTGCGCCAGTTGCGGCCCTACCTGAATCGGGAGGCCCTCACAACAGTCACTCGAGCCCTTGTGATCTCTAGGCTGGAATACTGTAATGTGCTCTACATGGGGCTGCCCTTGAAGAGCATCCGAAGACTTCAGCTAGTCCAGAATGCGGCCGCGCGAGTGATCGTGGGCGCACCACGGTTCGCCCACATAACACCGATCCTCCGTGAGCTGCACTGGCTACCTGTTGGTCTCCGGGTGCACTTCAAGGTCCTACTCACCACCTATAAAGCGCTCCATGGTAGTGGATCTGGCTATTTGAGAGACCGCCTTCTGCCAATTACCTCCCTGCGTCCCATCAGATCGCATAGAGCTGGCCTCCTCCGTATTCCATCCGCCAGTCAGTGCCGACTGGCGACTACTCGGAGGAGAGCCTTCTCTGTTGCGGCTCCGACACTATGGAACAATCTCCCCGTGGAGATTCGTACCCTCACCACCGTCCAGGCCTTCCGCACAGCCCTCAAGAACTGGCTAACCCGTCAGGCCTGGGGATAATCTTATTTCGCCCCTCCCGAATGCTGAGTGAATGTTGAGTTTTATTGTCTAATTTTCTTTGTGCACATTTCTTTTTTCGTATTGTCCTACACTCCCCTTCCTTTTTGATTGTAAGCCGCCCTGAGTCCCCTCAGGGAAAAGGGCGGCCTATAAATAAAACAAACAAACAAACAAACAAACAAACAAACAGAGGCTAATCTTTTAAAATACTGTTTAAAGTCTTCATGTGGGCTGAACACAGATAGCAAACAGTGAAAGAAGGTGAAGAAATCACATGGACCAAAGAGAATATAGGAAATGTTGAGTGTAACAGGACACTGAAAGACTAAACATTCTAGGACAGTGGTTTCCAACCTTTTTCATCTCATTGCATACTACAAGCTGTTAACATGTGTGCATATTTTATAAGCAGGACTTCCAGGTCATATAACCTAAAAGTTCCATGATGTCACAGGTTGCTGGGACCTGAAAGGAGTCTCAGAGAAAGTCTGACCCATGTGATGTCACAGAGATGGAGTACTGGCTGTGCAGTTCCACAACATTTCTTTGTGGCTCACTAATGTGGCACCCTTGTAGACTTTTTGTGGTACACCAATGTGCCATAGCACAAAGGTTGAAAAGCACTGCTCTAGAAGAAAAAAAGAACATATGCTTTCATATCTATGGAGATTCTCGGTCATCCAGGTGATGGTTGTTCCAAAGGTGCTTTTTCAAAAGGCAACTGGACTTTCTGGTTAAAGTCCAGTTGCCTCTTGAAAAAGCACCTTTGGGATGCCTTCATGTAGAAATCAACCTTAATCTTATCAAGTGGAATTGGGAAAAAAAAGTGTTACCTTGAAATGAGAGCTCATATTTTTTGGCCACTTGACTGGGTCTTTGATGATAAGGCTGACCAATTGGAAGATGCTATTGGTGTAGAAGGGCGGAGTCCCCACGTACAGTTCATACAGAATGCATCCCACCGACCAAAGGTCAGCTGTATGGTCGTATGGCTTCTCTTCCACAAGCTCAGGAGCCATATAAAGTGGGGTGCCCTTGATAGATGTCAATACCATGGTTTGAACACTCATTGCCCGGGCAAACCTTCCAGAAAAGGGGGGGAAAAACAACAACCAAGATTTTTCAGTGCTTAGATCAGGAATTAGATGTGGAGGGAGATCATAAAATGCCTACCCAAAATCACAGAGTTTGACCACGCCTCCTTTCCCTAACAGGATATTCTGAGGTTTCATGTCACGGTGTAGGATCCGGTGGGAATGCAAGTAATAGAGTGCAGAAATAAGCTGAGCAGCAATAACTTGCACCTGAAAGAGAAATTGCAATCCAAACCCTGAGAAGAGGCGTACTTACTTACCATTGTGAAAACTTCTCCCAGTTCGAGTATAACATTTTCAGACTTTTTATATACTCTGATGATGATACTTAATCTAGTATCTTCCCCAAGAAACTATAAAATCATACAACACTACCTGTATTATCCTATTTGCAGGCCAAGCATGCCCTCTTAATTAGAGGTTTTCTCTAAATGTACACTGTGATTTTTGGGGGGTGGTGGTGGTGGTGGTGTAAGAAAGGAGCTTGAAATCACAGAATGTAATATCCTTTAGTGATACTTCTCTCCATTGAAGGACATCCAGATTCAACCATGAACAACACCTGACAAGCATTTGCTTGAAGATAAATAGGCTGAGTTCATTCTTTAAGAATCCACATTAGTCTACTGCACTGTGGTCAAAATTGACCTTATCATCATTTGTTCTAGCATTTTTCCTGGTAAAAGACAGATAACTGGACAGCACTTTTTTAGTCTTCATTATTTATGTTTTGAGGGCTGTGACAATTATTGCCTCTTTTCAGTCTTATGATTCCCCATTCATTCTTTGCAGATGCAAAGACTCATGCCATGTACACAGCATGGGGCACATGACCTAACAAGATCTGACCCTTACACTATTACAGTATTCTTCTCACTCTGTAATATTTCTCAGCTTGGGCACTTATTACTCCAGTCTAACTCTTCAGCTGCAGTTACCTGTTCCTCAGGCAAGTTCCCATCATCTTCAAGGATCTGAAAGAGCTCTCCTTCAGCATAATCTGTCACCACAACCACCTAGCAATCAAGAACCAGAAAAGTAAGCCAATGTAGTCATTCACAAAGAAGCACAGGAAAGAATACAGTAACACTATGACTAACATTCCTGCACTGAGCATAAATCTAATTAACAGCTACAGAATGACTGTAAAGTCTTATAACATTTAAAACATTTCAGGAGCCTTTTGAGAAATGGAATCAGAAGTTAACATCAATAATGTCAACTGCAATCTTTTTTGTAGGGATAGACTATGTCCAAAATATGTTTCTGAGGAAATGGCAGAAGAGAAACAAGTTTTATCTGAGAAGACAGAGACAGACTTGAAACTGGAAATGGATCTACAAATGACATAGAAAATGACATCACATCGGACATCAAAAGAAATAGCTTGATGTTTTAAAAATAAAAAAGGAGTTGTACATAGTAAACCAAGAGAATGATCTAGATAACATTTATATATTGGATTTACAAAAGAGGTTTACTAAAGCTTAGATAAATTTTGTGAGAAGGAACAAAACAGAAATGAAACCAGTTTTATGAGATTACTTGAATGGACTAAAAATTAAGATTGTTAGAAGTAAAAGAAAGGAATATAAAGTTGATTATTTTTTTTAAAAAAAAAGTCTGGATAGTGGACATTGCAGTACCTAGAGACAGCGCGGGGGGGGGGGGGAAGAAAGAACTAGAGAAAATTACAAAATATAATTGTGACAAGATACAGCAAAAGTAGTACCAGTAGTAATAGGTGCCTTGGGCGAAATTCCAAACATTTCCAACCCTGTTTGGCATTGACAAAATCACCATTAATCAATTGCAAAAGGGAGCTTTACTCTGAAACCCATTGAGAAATCTACTGGTAGCCATTCCCAGATTTTTACAAGAGGAACATACTGTAATCCAAACATTCTCAGTGTCAAGGTTCCGACAGATGCCCTAATTAAATCAGGAGTCTCGAGCCAAGCTTCAAAAGAAATCCAGTTATTTATTAGAAGCTTCACGTCGGCATGTTCCAAGTGAAGCCAACTCTGACCCCACGTAATTTACGGCCCAGGCTTGACCCTGTTTCCTCCCCTCCCCCCAGAATGTGTCACCAGTCACATTCGCCAACAAGCAATTTCATGGATTGTAGAGATCACTCCCCTCCGACCACTGTGGGTAACCCCTTGAGACGGCCTTGACAGAGATATGTCTGGAATGTGCTTTTGTTTTTGGCTGCCGTGCTGCTTTGCCGTAGCTGCAAGTTGGTTTTCCTATCTCCCTTGCCTATGGCAATTCGAGAACAGGCCAGGGATGCTTTGCTAGTTGACACTCAGGTTGGTTGAACACAATATAATCGCTTTATTGGGAAGTGAAGGAAAAATTCATGCGCTCTAGGACCCTCAATCTTCTTGAAGAAAGTCTTGTTACATGACCGGTAAGAGTACACATTGATTTGATTGCACATAATCCATCAGAAAGGGCTTTAAAGATGAGCAATGCACAGTTTTTCCTATTTCTCCTACACTTAACTTCAAAGTGATTTTGGCAATATGTTTTCACCTCTTTGTCAGTTTCAAAACTGTCAAGCATCTGGACAATGTTGGGATGATGAAGTCCCCTCATGATCTCAATCTCTCGCTGCAAATTCTTCAGATCTTTCTGAGACCGACCCACTTTAGGAATAAACTTCAAGGCCACAACCTATAATGTTTTAAGAAGAGAAAAAGCTGGAGAAACATGCTAAATATTTGCCTTCTTTCCAAATTTATTTGCAAATATCTTTTTCTTTCTCAATTATGTCTGCATTAATAACACATAATAAGATTTCTTTGCATGTTATGGAAGCCCAGATAATTGCGGCTTAGTCAATGAATCAGTGCTAATCAGAATAACTGAACACAATCTATTTGTATAACAACCCCCGCTGAACAGTTAATTATCACTTTTCTCTTTTGCTCTTACTTGTGCGCTATATTTGCGACGTCCTTTATAGACTTTTCCAAAAGAGCCTTCTCCAACCATTTCCAACACATGATACTTGTCCATGATTAGTATGTATGGAAAGGGATAAGTGCATAACCTGTTGAGTGCAGAAACAGAAATGTAGCTCCTACAAGTTGAGTTATCAGTACTTCCCTCTGCCACACTCTCAAATTGACTTCTTTTCTTCTCTAATAATTTTCTTACATTATAGCTTACATTTATTTTCCTTTTTCTTACTGGAAGTCTGGTCATTATTATATGTACCATATCTTTCTAACCTTTGTTCAGAAGCCTTTTGATTTGACAGTGTATCTCCCAGTTTCTAGAAACTTCATTGGGCTCCGATGATTTCCAAAAACGGTCCTAAAATACAAGACAAATCCCATAGGATTGTAAAACCAAAGCATCCAGTAACACTGAAGCATCTTTGGATGACTTTTCGTAGCACATTTCTTTGGGGTGCAATACATTAAGCAAACAAAACCAAAACTTTCTGCTTTACTAGTCCTTCAAACTGGCAAGGAAGAGGCTCTCTTGTTACAGCTCTTTAGCAGCTGCTTTTAGAAGACTCAAGGAAGATTGTGAGAATTTATAGATTGCATTTTACTTTTGTTATTTATTTTGATGCCTTTGTCTTCTTTTTATCTGACGTTATTTCATTATATGTTCATTTTATATATTTTTTTAATCAGCAACTTTTCTCAAATTTCAGTTACCGCACAATTTCAACAAACATAAAGTTCTTCCCAAGGGCACCTACCCCACCTCCCTAATTTTTACTGTATTTTCTAACACACACCAAACCCACAACAGAGAGTAGAGACTTATTCTCCAATAAAGAAAGTAGGAGATGACAACTGCAGCTGCTGCTAAAAGTTCCTTTGGCTTCATGCCATCCCGCTTGGACCTTTTTCTTTCTGAAATGTTTGCAAAGATGCATTGCAAGCAAAAGGCTGCAACCCTTTCAACTTAGAGCGGTGTTTCTCAAACTCAGCCACTTTTAAGAGGTCAGGACTTCAACTCCCAGAATTGGGGGATTTTAGATAACACTCATCCACTGCTAGGACTTACTTCTAAGTACTTGCGCAGAACAACTCACAGCAAAATACCTCCATCCCTCTTCCCTTCCCTCAGACCCACCGACTCGTCTGCACCTGGAGGGAAATTGCCAAAGGTCTCCTCGCGAGGAGGGGAGCGATGGGTTTAGCTCCGTATCTCACAAGGGCGGGGCGGGGGAGAGAAGCCCGCACGCTGCAGACACCCGTTACCTGCCAAGCGTCAGGCGACGGCGTCGTCGACCTATCGCCTAGCAACTCCCGGTGCCGGAAGTACTCGTGTTCGATGTAGGCCCTCTTTCCGGTTTTGGGCTGGCAAAGATGGCCGCGGCAGGTGAAGAAGAAGAAGAGCAGACAGGAGGGGAGGATTGGTAAGAGGGTGGTTGGTGTCGTTTTGTTCGAATTACCAAAACTGGGTTCTGTACTTTCTTCCTTCCCTCTGCTTAACCCCTCCCTCTCTCCCTCCCTCCCCCCCTCTCCCTCTCCCTCCCTCCCTCCATCCATCTATCTATATATTTTCAGCCTGGATGTCAATTAAGAGCTCATAAGGAAGCGGAGAGTTTAACTGAGAAGTTCTAATTAGTCTCTTGTCTCTGAAAAATACTAAAAGTATTGATGTTGGGGCAGGTAGATCTGCGCTGCAAACATCCGCACCCACCACTATGGGCAGCAAAAAGTTGGTTATAAAGGCTTAGGCTTTCACAACTGGCCTCAGTGAAGCGGTGATGAGCTTTCGGGCTGAATGGTGAAACGTCAGGACAAAAGCAATGTCTGTGGAGATTCTCAGTCATCCAGGTTATGGTTGTCCCAAAGGTGCTCCCCCCCCCCTTTCTTCTTCAAAGCAGAAGAAGCTTTTGGATAGAAGCAAAACGTCTTCAAAGGGAAAAAAAGTCCAGTTGCCACTTGAAAAAAGCACCTTTGGGACAAAAGCCAAACAACCTTGGTCATTGTGCCTGAAAGCTCATTAGTGCTTCAAAGAGTTAGATACTTCTTGCTGCCATATAATAGTAATCTGGATTTTTGCAGCCTACATATGGTAGCATTACTTTGGTAACTGCCAGGTTGAATGTCCATGGCGATTCTCAGTCATCCGGTCATGGTTGTTCCAGAAGTGCTTTTCTGAAATGCAAGGGGACTTTCTTGGTTTTAATCCTTGAAAACATTTCACTTCTTATCCAAGAAGCTAATTCAGAAAAGCATTCTTGGATCTATCTGCCAGGTTGTTGTTTTTTCCAGCTAGAAAAATTGGCTTGTGATAGATGACAGATTTAGTCTATTTCTTTTCCTGTTTTCTTTACTGAATTATATGCAGATAATTAATCTCGGTATGATTTATTTCTTTATATTTGTAATGCATAGAGTGCAATGTTGTTTTTTTATTTTGCTTTCATGACAAATTAGAAAAAGGGAGAGATATAATACTGTTTCAGAAACAGGGTATAGAGACAAAAAAATAAGAGGTTTGACTCAGAGATTCAAGGAACAGGAATTACATTTTATTCAGTTTACTACTAGTTTCCTTAGTGAGTGTTTCCTTTGTTTTGTACTTTGAGATAAAACTCTTCAATATTTCTTTTGGAAATGCCTTTCCTTCCTACAAATAAAGAAGGAAAGCAGTTACATTCATTAGCTATACAAGTATAGGAAGTAGTTATTCTAAAAAAAAATACTTTTCCCCTCCTGCCCCCATTTATGTATGCTATAAACTTAATACAATCTCTCTTCATCTATTTTGCTCTTGTTCTTTTGGCCATTGCTGTATAAAATTAAAGCAGTTGACAGAACTGGAGCTTTTGAATACAGATGTGGTTGGAGTGACTTATAGAAATCTACCTTAGAAAATAGCAGTGTAATGATGACTTTGATCTTTATTGTAAAAATAATGGTGGTATTCTAATCCTGGACTGGAAATTTTGCCTTTTCTAAAAAAAATAGTTTTAGGGGCATTTTGTAATTTCAAATTATTTTATATGATTACTACAAATACCAGTTCCCAAAGTGACCTGTTTTAAAGAATCAGTTTCTGTTACTCTTTTGAAAGGAGCTTGCCTGCTTTACTATTGCTGTAAAACACATCTTATATTATGCAGGTAGAAGAAATTTAAGAAAATGAGATATACCTGTAATATTATTTCTTTTTCTTCAGGGGTTTGAATTCAGAAGTGGAAGTTTTAGAGTCTATCTATTTGGATGAGCTTCATGTGTTTAAAGGAAACAGGTATTTGCTTTATTGTCAGATGTTTTGTTGACTTACAGGTGTAAAACATAGCCAAGAAGAGTATTAATGTATAAATAGTTACAAATCAATAAAACTTAAGGGCAGATTTTCATATGGATGATCTTCTCTGGCATACATGATGGAAGAAAGGAGTAAAATTGACAGATCACTCCTATATCATTTTCCAAGTTACATAAATACAAATCCTTAAGATTATGAATTTCTTAAAATTCTTAAAGTCACCAGTGTAGAATTCCAAGGTGTTACTTTTTAAATTTGTTCTCTTTTCTGACAATTGACTTTAGCTTGTGCCTCTCTCACACTAGATCAATTCCCTGGGAAATCTCCATCATCCTACACCCAGCAACTGCTGAAGATCAAGATTCTCAGTATGTCTGTTTCACCCTTGTATTGTCTGTGCCTCTGCAGGTAAATATCTAAAGGCTTTTTTTCTTAGTTATTTCATCATGGAATATAGCTATACTATATATTTACATCTGTGCTATATATTTACACTTGGCTTGGTTTCCTTTTAGTATCCAAATGAAATACCAAAGATTGCTATCCAGAATCCTCGGGGCTTATCAGATGAACAGATCCAAAAGTAAGTACTTTGATTTTTATCATCAAAATTATCGATTAGTTGTGCACTTCTTTTGGAAGTGGGTTTCTGATACCCATTTTTACTTCTGTAGTTCTGTTCCTTAATATGTAGCTGTCCTTCAGAGGAGGAAGATAATACAAGGTAGTTTCTATATATAAAATACATTTCTGGATTAACTGGAAGACAAAGATTTTGCTTCCTGAACCCTTTTGAGTGAATCTTGTAGATTTTTGGCTGCTAATCATGAAAATAACCTACAAATTTAACCTATCACATACCATTTTGTAGAAATCTTTTGTTTTTATACAATAGTAATGTATATCCTTCAGTACCTGTTGGCTATGCTGCACACATTAAAAAAAAATGAAAACATGGAACTGTTGTTGCAACACAACCGTTGGGTATTCCAAGTATAACTAGCATAACTTTGGATATCTAAAAGTAGTAGCTCTGCTGCTTGGGATGCAGCTCAGATATACAAAGTACTGTTGTTACATATGTAAACGGGACAACAGTGGAAGAGAGTCTCATTACACTAAAAAGAAATGCCCAGTCTGAAATAATTTGGTTCTAGGAAAGAAAAACGTGGCACATGAAAAACTTGTTGACTCAAGAAAGATAATCCCCCCCCCACTTCACATAAAACCCGGATTGATGAAAATTTTTGTGAAAGTGATGAGCAAGGAAAGTGTGAAGATTTTTGTTATTTGAGACAAATAACAAATTGTTTCCAAGACTAACTGATATCAAGATCAAGGAAGGCATTTTTATTGGTCAACAGAACAGATTCACCATCAATGACAAGCAGTTTGAAGGTCTGATAGTGCAGGGGTGGAGAATTAATTTTCCCACGGGACCACAAGAGAAGAGCCTTGCAGATGGTTGAACCAATACGCTGAATTTAATTCTGCTCAATATTACTTTAATTGCTTTGTAAAAACCAGTAAATTATTTGATTTTTATTAGTTCTTCTGGTAAAAATACATGTTATGTCTTATTTACAATTTATTTCTAATTTCCAATTGACCTCACATGGACCAGATAGGGTCAAGCAAAAGGCTGTATGTGACCCAGGGCAGAGGTGGGTTCCTACTGGTTCTGACCTGTTCAGCCAAGTAGGTAGTAACTTGGCCTGCCACGTCCCCAAACTGGTTCTTTTGGCGGTGCCTATGGCGGCGCCATCTTGGTTTTTGCTACTGCACATGCTCCGAATCAACAATCAGAACTGGCCATAGCAGCAGCCAGAACCCACCACTGACCCAGGGGCAGTAAGATACCCAGGTCTGTGTAAATGGGACCAGAGAAAATTGTCCAGAAAGCATGTAAGGATGTCATAGGGAATTTTCTTGGCGACTACCAAGCATTATCTTAGGTTCAACTGCTTGATGAACTTCTTATAACATAAAAAACCATGAAATACAACATGGCGCTGAAGATTCATTTTCGGTATCCACATTTGGATTTCTTTCCCAGAAATCTAGGTGCACTCAGTGATAAACACAGTACAAGTTTTCATCTGAACTTTGCCACAATGGAAAACCGGTATCAGGGCAACTGGAATCCATCAGTACTGGCTAATTATTGTTGGACACTAGAGTGAGATGCATTAGACACGGAGTATAAACAAAAATCAGCAGCAAAATACTTTTAGCCCTGCTGAACTCATGCAGTGTGTCGGAAACATTATGCACTTAAATATAGTCATTAAAAGTTAATTTCATGTTACTCAAGATTCCTGTGTGATGCAGTCATTCTGAAATTATATTTGTGTTCAGTTTGAAGAAGACTCATAATCACCAAAACTTTTTCAGGAAGCAAAAAAATTACCATTCAGTATATGGGATTTATTTTGGAAGTGGAGGTTAAAGGAGAAATTTATGGAAGGAATTTTTGATCAGCTAAAGCACAAGACTGACAGAATTATATGCTCCACCTTTCTTTACTCCTGCCTTACCAATCCCTGTAAGGCCTTGCCCTTTTCTTTCCCTTTCCTCAGAGGGAGCTCAGAAAGGCTGGGCAACCCAAGCTGCTGTTGCTGCTTACCAAATGAGGAGGGAAATGCACCCCTACCATGGGGTAAGTTGAGGTAGCCTTGCATTATTAAGCCACAATCATAGATTCATTTATCTCATGGCAAAGGCAGCTTGGGTTCCTTTCCTGTGCTCTTTCCACAGGTTGTAGTAGCCTACCCATATGACATAATATACTGAGAGTATAGTTATTTCCTATTGTCATTCCTTTTAAAGTGCTTGGAAGTATCTTTTTTTGTGCAAGGCTAGAGATTGCAGTCTCAGAATAAGCCTGTGCTTGTATTAATGTTCAGCTTGTCACTGTGTTTAATCTATTTAGCTACTCTTACTAAGTATTGCCCTCTGGTTTTTCTTTTGGTTCCCCTTTTCTGCCTGTCTAGAATTTCCCAGACACTGCAATGTATTGCTGAGAGCCAACTGGGTACACCTGTGCTGTATGAACTAATAGAGGTAAGAGGACAGGACAGAGACCTGCAAGGGTGGTGGTAAGGAATGGATTTAGCTTGGACTGCCTCTGCTTTAGGATGTGAAATTACACACTGGCTTTTTCTCTCAACAAGAAGGGAAAAGAAATCCTCACAGACAACAACATTCCTCATGGACAGTGTGTGATTTGCCTGTATGGCTTTCAGGTAAGAGCATACTGGACTAGCATCTTTTTTACTATTATTTTGGGAATTAGAGGAATTAAAATCCTTGACAAAAAGGAGAAAAAAATGAAATGTTGGTGAGCTTCTTGAAAAGATGCCCAGATAGGAATCTCCTAGTTGTGATGCAGTTAACTTGATGCAAAAGAGAAAAATGGGAATTTTAGAACAATCGAATACGGCATAGGAGTTTATTAGGGTGCATACTCCTGTTTCTGTAGCTACTTGAAAATGCTACCCACCCACCCACCCACCCTCAGAAGCAGCTTTTCACCCAAAGGAACAGAATATAATATTGTGTGGAATAAAAAAATTAAAAAGCCATTAGTTATATGCAGAAAGTTTTATATGAGTCTTTGGAATTAACCTTATAGAAGTAGGATTTAAATGTAGCAAACACTGCTCTCTGCAATATTTCCTGAAAGTATCATGTTCAACTTAATGTACTCCTGAGAATCTGTTCTTTCATCTTCACAGGAGAATGAGGCTTTCACCAAAACCACATGTTACCATTACTTCCATTCACGTTGTCTTGCTAGTTATATAGAATATATGGAGAAAGAAATCAATGCACAAAAGAAAGAAAGAATGCAGCATTTGACAGCTGTGTCCAAAGAGGTAATGAATGGTTTCCCATTTTTCCCCTGCAACTGTTTGACTGCTCTTTTCTTCAGGAATGGCTTCTTAGTTTAGGACAATATTACCAGATTATTTCAGTTTGTTCAATTATGGCATTGTGGACAAAATATTGGGGATAACAATGGATTTTAATGAAATTATTGCTAAATGATAAGCAGCTTCCCTCTTACTGATGCAAACCCTGTGTTTTCAATCATCATTTTCTATATGTAAGGGGGCGGGGAGCTTTAATCAGTGCCTTAAATCTGGGAAGAGTTTAGTGCAGTGGTAAAGGCACTGGACTAGGAACTGGGAAACAAATTCTAATCCTGCCTTAGGCACAAAGCCAACTCTGTGACATTAGGCCAGTCCTTCTCTCTCAGCCCTAGAAAGAAGGCGGCATTGGCAAATCACTTCTGAAGAAATGTTGCCAAGAAAACAGCAAGGGCCTATCCATATAATCACCTTAAATCAAGTCTGACTCAGGCAATGAATAAATAAGTAAATTCTAGAAATATTTTGATTTAAACTTTGTGGGAGATGAATAATATGTCTTTCTCTCTAAAGTGTTTTAGTAAGTTTCTGTGAATAATCTTTCTGGTTTTGTTAATAGAAGAACAAAAACCATGTGCATTATTTTTGAACACATTCCAAGTTTTTCTTCACGTTTTGACCAAGATGGTTTTTTTTTAGTGAATGAAAGAGGACGAGAATATGTTTTATGTTCTGGATAATTCTTTTGTGGGACATGTTGTTTGCCACGATATGAAATGATCCTCTCTTTCTTCCTCCATAATAATAAGAGAGGAGGGCAGCACTGACTGCATCTTTCTCTGAGATTATAAGAATTGTGGTAGTTAGGAGTAAGATTGCTGCAGCAGAGCAAAAAACAGAGAAAGCATGAAATGCCAAGTAGACTCCATCATGGATAGTAACATAATTGGTAGTACGCCATACCGTTTCCTCTCTGTTGTGCCACTTGGGAGGGCACTCTTAGGAAACCTAGGTAAAAAGCTTGGGATCCAGGCTTTTCCATTAATACTGAGTGCTGGGATAATTGTTTTTGATTGAGAAGTAACCATGGACTTTTCTAGAATTCTCCTAAAGGAGTTGTTATGCACCAAGGCAGAGCATCAGAGTATGAAGGTAGAAACAGAATATCCTACTGTGTGGCCTAATTACATGATGCTCATGATTGCTTCTGTCATCTTTTCTTGTGCAGGATATTGAAGTGCAATGCCCCGTGTGCAGGGAACCTCTCGCGTATGACCTTGCCACACTGCAGGCAGCACCATTACCCCAGCAGTCAATGGTAAGGAAAATTGGCAGCCAGACCTTTTGCGTGGAACCATTATTGTTAAAAAGATGGGACAAACAAGAGGCTTGTGGCCTAAACCACTTTTCATATATCAAACCGCCTTAAGAAATCTGATACCCCTAAATTAGTTTTGCTGAATTATTTCCAAATAGTGACCTCATTGGAGCTCTTTAACTCAGCAGGGTGTGGGAGGGACAGAGAAACAAAAAGGCTAAATGTCCACAACATGTTCTCATTCTCACTAGGTATAACAGTTTTTAGCTATGTGCACATAGCCTAATGTGTAGTGCAAAATCTAAATAATTTTTAATGCTCAGGTTTTCCAGGTAGATCTAGGAATTATAAAGGTTTTAGTGTAAGATGTCTGGGGGAAGGAGGTCTGCCTAAATCCTTGTCCTTCTAGGAACATTGTCAAGATCTCTAAAGGTTCTACTTGCTACTCTCCTGAAATACAAGCTGTTGTTCCCCCTTAGGAAATATACCAGCCTGACCAACAGACAATGCAACACAGAGAGCAGCTGCGTCAGCACTTCCAGAGGCAGCAAGAAAAAGGTGGCATCATTGATGTGGAGCTGGAGAGAAATCGCTATTTTGTTACCCTGCAAAGGGTGAGTGGGTCAGCAGAAAAGAAGGAAAAGGGGTTATTAAGGAAGGAATGAAGAAACTGAATAATATCCAAAATAAGGAAGCTATTAATCCTGTTTGCAGGAAAAGAAAACCTTTTTATGTGGCTGCCACTCTTGGAGCACAAGAGTTGACTCTGATACATCTTAAGCAATTCCATAAGTGTCTTGGGTAATTGATTAAGACTGAAATCTCAAAGCCATTTTGGATGGCTGTTGTTGTGAAGAGCACATTCCAGCCTCCTTGCAGTGAGACGCTTATTACAGAATCAAGCTGGAGAATATGAGTTTAGTGACACCAATATTTTAGCCCTTGCTGCGTGATCTTTCTGGTTCATGTATTTTATCCTAATATGTTCGTTTTCTTTTCAGCCCTCGGATGTCAGGGAATATGATCATACAGCCATCTCAGAAAATGACCTGGGAACTAAGAATGAGTTGAAGTCACCAGCCCTTTCAGAACACACTCAAAGAAGTACAACACCTATGAACGATGAGCTAAAAAATACAGATACATCATCTGTTACTTTGCATCACCATAATAGGAGAGAAAGAAATCGAGGAGAGAAGCCATCTTTACAAAATCCTAGCTGGCATTTACATTATAAGGCATTGGAGATGACAACAGGAAAGTATGTTGAGGAAGAATCTGAAGCCTTAAGTAGGAGATCTAATTGGAAGAAGGAAAGAGGGCAGTGGAACTATGGGAGATACAACCAAGATATTTCAAAATCTTACAGCCAAAACCAGGAGCCTTCATTCTTGGATAAAAAAGATTTGTGTGCCAAAGATCTCCCATCAGCCAAAGAAGAGAAAAGCTACATGGACAAGTGGATACCAATGCCAAAAACTCAAGCCTCAAACAGAGAGAAAGTGGACATTTGCCATGGTGAGCTCCGAGGACAGAACACACGGCAAGGTCAGCATGGTATTCAGTACTGTGAGAGATGGGAAAAGACCAGAGGGAGAGAGTATGTAACTTATCCCAGAATGCCAAGAGGTCGGGGGCAATCCAGGCCTAAGCCACGGAAAGAACTTCAGGCCCCAGAGACAGAAGGAAGTTCTTAGCTGATGGCAATCTAGGAAGAGGACACTGATCACTTTGTCATGTTGCCTTTCATTGACTCTTCCTTATTTTATGAGTGGGGGGGGGGGAACCCCCAGCTGTCTTGGGAGTTTTCTCTAATGCACTGGCAGTATGTCTTGTTGGGATGGATTCAGCTTGGCGAAAAAAGTATTCTGTTTTGTGAGGATTAGAATGCTGCAAAGGGACAAATGCCTAATTTGAGAGAGCAATAAATGACAGTGAAATAGAGTTTACATGTATATTGAAATATCTTCCAGCAAAATGGAGTTGTTTTAGTGGTTGGGAGGTGAAATCCCTTAGTTGGAAAGGCCATTGGAAAAATGCAGTTAAAACTCTTTTAGAATTTTTTTTTAAAAAAAGAGGTACAGGTGTATTGTCTAGGGGTTTGGATCAGTTTTGCCACATTACTTACTATTTATGGTCACTTCATGCTAAAAATAATGGCAAAAGAGTGCACTATATCAGATAAATTTAGAAGTAGCCCTGGGAATTAATCCTACTAATTAATCCTTTTGTGTGTAAATGGTCCTCTGAACCCAGAAGTCTGCAAATAAGCTGCATACTGGGATGTGAGGGTTGTTTTTTAGTGATCTTTTCACTACTGTCAGTAACAAAGTACCTTTTATTTTATATGATTAAACAGTTGGTCTCCAGAGTTTGAGATTCTTGTATTTCAAAAGAGATTACACTGAGCCTTCAGTTCTAAATGCCAGTATGCCAGAAATATAAAAAGCAATGCAAACAGTGATTTCTTCTCTTCTACCATTTTTGGCCCAAATTTGTTGTACCCAATCTTGGGATCAGAGGATTGTATTCTACCACAGTAGTGGAGAGGGGAAAATGTAAATGTGTTTTTGCACCCACATACATGTTATTCAATAGTTCTCAGAAATCAAAATTTATATCAATATAATTTACAGAACTTTTGTAGGATTATCATGCCTCACAAATTGGTGTGCTAGTGACAATGATCTGAAAAAAATATGCTTGGTTCTTTAATGGTTGAAAGTAAGAGTGGCACGAGTCTTCCTTGGCTGTATTTGATGGTATTTGCAAGAATGGACTGGAACAGTTTATAGGCTCACTGTGTTCTCAGTAAAAAAAGTCAGTGGAAGTCAAGCAGATCCAGAGCAACATAGAGCAATGTGAGCTGCTCTATTTCAATATCATATTCTACAAAAAGCATTTAACCCTTAATGCTACCAGACAGATTCCATTTATTCGAAGCAAAATTAAAACCAATCTATTTGTAGTCCGTTGATCTGCCCAGGTATCCAGTTAACCTGGAGCCTGTAAGTTGCTTGAAGATGGCCCTAGAGCCATCCATTCTGAAGAACCAAGTGCCTTCTCAGTGTGTTACTAAGTGGTTATTGAGGCAGAGACTCGTTTGGAGAGGAGAAGAAAGAAACCATTCAATCTGAACTCCAATTTATTTTTAAGGGATATGCAATGAGATTGTTTGCTTTATTCTTTATTTTTTACAAAAAGGACCACCTCACTGAGGCAGAAATATTGATGGTATCACCCTTAGTTACTGGGTGCTGGGTGAACGGCCCAAGAAACCACATTCAGTGTTTTCTCAGTGTTTGTTCAGATGTAAGCATTTTCACATTCTGAATGGCTTTAACTGGATCTTCTTTGTGTAGCATGAAATGACCTTGGAGTTGTGCAGCACTGATTTGATCAGAGACGGAAAGGGCTTGTTTAGCAAATTGCTCAGCGACAGCAGATGGCTGGTCTGGATAGAATCTCTGGAACATCTGTTTGAACTGCCACTCCGAACAATGACCAATATACTGTTTGAGGTCTACTCGGCCTGGGCGAATCAGTGCTGGATCCAGCCTGCAGGAAGTTTAAAAGTAACAAAGGAGCTCAGTAAAAGTTTAACCTTGCAAATATAGCTTCCCTCTTTACACCCAAGCCCAAAATGCTATTTCTAAAATTCCAAAAAGAACAAAGCTTAAAAAAAAACTTCTCTTAAAATAGAATCTATTTTATTTTATCTGCTATGTATAGTTGGCCATCAGATTCAGAAAAAATATAAATTTGGTGGCCAGTAAATATATTAATACCAATAGAAGTCCTATTTTAATTAAACATTTTAATTTTTTCTCAACTGTACTACATCAGTCCAGACTAAAGAGTCCTGCATAGAATAAGAAAAAACTATAAGTTATGTAGAGCAAATGTAAAATTTTAAATAATTGTGCCCATTTCCACTTCACACAGAATAACTATGCAATACTTCATATTCAGGTCTGATTCATTAAAGCAGCTGCATCTATTTTCATAGCTATTGCACATTCTTAGAATCAATCACAGATAGTTTAATGAGTCACTGACAAATGTTATACTTGCACTTCCATATACTATGAACCTCCTTTACAGTATCATATCTAAAACGTGCACAACCTACCACAGACAAATTTCTTCCTCCTCCTCTATCACCTACAGTACCTTGAAATTACCCACCTCTTTGCTACAGTTCTAGCAGCCAATATGGAGCCAGGAAACGTAACAGCGAAAACCACATGTATATTTTGCAGGTTCAATGTTGCAAATGTTTCAGATCATGACCAAGGCCATTAATGACAATGCCACTGCCAACACATTTCTCAGATCACAGCACCAATGCATAAACATAATCCCACTTTTGACCCAATTCAATGTCAACTGACATAACCTTATCTAACAACTTAGCCTTGTCGTTCCATAACATTTGACTTATGGATCCTTTCTCAGCAGGCTGTATGGCTAGCGCTGCCCTATGCTTTGGAAGAAAGCTGAAAGTTACACAGGTAACTTCTAGGATACTTTGCAAGAGCCATTCTTTTGCTTCTTTGCAACTTGTTCCTAGTTCTCATGGACGGAATGAGAAGTATGGTGTTTATTCTTTGTAAAAGAGTTGCATTTCTACTTCCTCCTCCTCCCTACAAAGGCAGAAGGTGCATTTTTTGTTACAAGGAATAGGATTCAACTTGTCCCAAATATTCTTGAGCCACCAAAGCATCGTTCCCCAATTTTTCCAGTGAGGCAAAGCAACAGAGGGGGAGAGGGATGGTTTTGCATGTGCACACTGTTTTCACAAATGCAGTTTTGCACATATGCACTTGTCCACCACATCTACAGGCCAGTTCCAAATGAGCTGCGGTCCAGCATTGGGCCGCAGACCAGGTGTTGGGGACCTTGCATCAAAGTATCTAAGAAGGTAAACAGATTCCTTTGTGCACACCTGCTATTCTTTTTTTGATCCAAGTGGAATCCTTCCTTCTTTAAAGAGAATTATTCCTCTCCCTCCACTGATAGGCTGTGTTTACTATACAAACTAGTTTCCTCCCAACTCCTGGATTATGTGGCTAACTGATTTATGGATTGGGATAACTATTTGCCACTCTTTGACTTTTCTCCTGCTTTCTCATCCAAAACAATGCTATGTTTTATTGTCAGTCAGTACTTAACCTTAGGAGAGTTTATACCTTTTCTGTCTTTTGAACAAGAGGGACATCATAAGCTTTTCTTAATGATATGCTTGGATATTGTATAAGTTACATGGGAAGAGTTGATTTATGTAATCAAACCATTAGAGTTTCCACTGCCTGGATCAGCATTTCAGCGTGCAGCTGATACAAGGTATTGCTGAGAAGAATGCTATGACTGAAAATTGATAAATTGGAAGAAACTCTGGGAATGCAGCTGTTTGCTTTCCTACTCTGTGGTTTTGATTTAGCAGTTAGAGCAAAAACTGCTAACTAGTTATGTCACTCATATCAGCAACCATTCTTACTTAGCCCCTATGAGTGTTCTCCTAAGTCAAAAGGTGGCCAAGTTAGTAACACCCACTTATCCCATTTTTGTGCATCAGTTCTAACCTCTCCACATAATTGGTAGTCATAAATACTAGTCTGGCTTCAGAAGATGCTACGCCATCCAACGCATTGAGAAGGCCACTGAATGTTAAGCGTCCCATGCCTTGATATGCAACAGATTCTGAAGAGAAAAAGCAGCAGAAAATTATTCAGAAATACGAAACAAAATAAAATTAACAATATGAATAAAGACATATACCTTCTGCTGAGGTATATGTCTTTAGGAAAAGATTTACCCAACCAATTGGTTTTACAACTCCCATAATTTCTATTCCCACCATTCACTACCCCAGGGGCAAAAACATATTTTTTTTCTCTATCAATGGCTGCATTCTTTCAAGGGTACCTGTATTAAGAATTTGCAGGTTACCTGCAGATAAGAGTCGAAGGGTTACAAATACGGCATTAATTAAGGCTGCTAAACTATTCTCTTTCTCTTTTGCTATGTGAGAGGAGGGAGACTACTATTATTGTTAAGTTCTGAACTGATTGCTTATCAGAGTGATCATTAATATGGAGTCAAAGCAAAAGTGGATGACTTGCAGCCCAATTCCTGATTTTGTAGTATTTGGGTCACCTTTCAATCATGGCTGCGAAAAACTGATGGTGTTATTTTCCAACCACGTTAGAAGTTGGAAACCATGCATTTCATTGGAACAGATACAAAATTAGCATGTATTTAATTAGACATGTCATTATTAAAAGGCAAAAAAAATTCCACCACTACCCCATGCTTACATACATATGTGGTGCTATTCTAGGCACTTTGGAACCCTCACCCCTGGAAAAATGCTAAATACAGCCCTTGGCCATGAGAGGGTGGCTTACTAAAACTAAAGGAAAACTGCTCCAAAGAGGCATTTCATATGATGCCTCCTTAAGGCAATTATTCTGTTACATGTCCAAAGTTAGGCTCCAGCTGGAATGAAAGAATAAGATAATTTGGAATAGGAAGCAAGAAGGAGCATGTGCCCCTCACTCACTTTCAGCAGCAGGGTCCCGACTGACAAAAGCCGCATCTATGTCTTCCAAGAGAATGATGCTCTGTTGTGGAGCTACACTCAGCAAATGATTGAGGCGATCATCTGAGAGACTTCGATCACTCAGGCTCAGAAGACAGATGCTGTACTGCAATTCGCCAGCCAGGGCTGTGCTGTAATAGATAGGAATTTCATTACAGAATGTAAGCACACAAGAAAAAAGGGGTTGAAAACAGGGGAGGAAAGCTGAGCTCCTGCAAGTTCCTCTCATAATTAAGATACCTTTGTTTGCCCCAGATCTATGTAGATCTGATACACAGATGGAAGCACCATGGTAAATTTCTAAATTAGCCCAAACCACTATTAAATAAAAAGGTTCAGAGTAAGATGATATTACCTAGAATAGCACAAGCAACTTACCATATTTTTCAGACTATAAGACACACTGGAATATAAGACACACCATGATTTTCAAGAGGTAAATTTTAAAAAAAGTTTTTGCATTCTGCAGGTCTCCCAAACCTTCTGCACGCCTCGTTTTTTGCAAAAAAAAAAAGGGGGGGGCATGCAGAGCTTTGGGAGGCTTGTAGAGTGCTCCTGGGGGCTGGGGAGGGCAAAAACGGGCAAATAAGGGTCCGTTTTTCACAAAAAGGGTCCATTTTTTGCACCAAAAAAAAAAGGCGTGCAGAGGCTTTGGGAGGCTGGTACAGTGCTTCTGGGGGCTGGGGGGGGGGGGAACAAACAAAAATGATCCGTTTTTTTCTCATTTTTGCCCTCCCCAGCCCTCAGCAGCACTTTGCAAACCTCCCAAACCCTCTGCACGTCCATTTTTGCAAAGGGGGTGGGGTTGTGGTAAGCCAAAAATGCTGTATTCAGTGTATAAGATGCACCCATATTTCCCCCCTCTTTTTTAGGGGAAAAAGGTGCGTCTTATAGTCCAAAAACATGGTAACTCTTAAGAAAATCTATTGTGACAAAAGATTTTTTAGAATCAGATTCTCTTGAGAATTATATACCCTTTTCCCTGCAACATCACAGCTCCAATACTTCTTGTTTTCTTGACCTATATATACTATGTTCTCTCTAGGATTTCTTTTATCATCACTTCCAAGAAGAGATACTCTACAGGTGAATCCACTTGGAGCAGTTAAAAACAGAAAATTCTAACTGTGCCATAGTTTGAACCAAACACACTTTTGATCCATTTAATGTAACTTGATATAACTCAGCTTGCAGGGAAAGAGGCAATAAGTATCAAAATTGTATGAACAATTCTGCCCCAAATATCACAAATTGTGAGGAAAAGAGACAGTGTTAAAAAGTTAAGAATCATTTTGCTCCCTGCTGAAAAAGTATTTCTAAATCTACAAACGTACCTTTCTCACCTCACTTTTATGCCCTGCATTTGTAAAACTTACTTCCTAATAGAATACAGTTGACTGCCATTAATTTGGCCTTTAAAAAGATCCTAAAACACACTTCTATTCTAATTGGTCTACCAATTATTAATTTAAAATCATTTAACCCTTTTGCCCAAATGACAATTTAATTCCATTCAAACAAAGGTTTTATCACTTTGAGATAACTTAGAATCAAATCAAACCCAATTACACATTGGGATACAATATTCTCAAGCACTGCTAAATAAGGATGGGAAGAAGGGACACTTTTTCAGAACAGGTTTGTTACCAAGACTATAGAAACCCAAACTTACATGAAACTGCTCTTGCCACAACCTGGAGGCCCATAGAGTAGGTATCCTCTCCGATAAGGTATTCCTATGGAAAAAAGAACTAATGAGAAGACACCATTCAATTTTCCAACTTCCTACTTTATGAGTTATAACCATACTATAAAAAGTATATGATAATTCTTCTGCCACTTCTAAACAAGGAATCAGTTTTCTAATGATTATCAGCTTCAGATGTTTTATCTAACTGCCAGCCTATGAAATGCACTCACCTCGATCAATGTACCACTTGGGGTTATCAATGAAGTCTTTCACATCTTGCACAATTCTGTCTGCTATTCCTTTGTCAAACACGACAGACGTGAGTGGACGTTGTCGTCGTGGAAAACCAAATGGCCGCCATTCAGCAGCCATTGCTGTATACATTACTGTTTTGCCTTCTTGCTGTCTCAGAGCCAATTCCTTGGCTGAAGAGAAAGTAAAATGTTGATTATACAAAATATTTGGATATAAATCAGAAGAAATACAGGACAAAGCCGAAGAAACATCCCCATCACAAGAAACAACAAAGGAATCAAAATACCATGTAGAAGAGATAGTCTGTTTAGACACGATGTCCAAATCTGGTTTGTTTGGGACTTTGCTGTGAGCAATATTCCATTCAAGGGTGCTGGGGGTTGGGTGCTAACATACCTTCTTGCAGGATGTTAAAAAAAACATCTCTTTTATTGCCAACTGCTGTAAATGTGACAGACTCCCAAGGAGTGCCTGTGTGGAGATCAATCATCTGGTTCTCCCGGTTACGTTCTATACGGATCCACTTCTTTTGATACCTGAAAGTAGAGGAAAGAGCACCTGAGCAGGAAAACCTTTTCTGGACTTCCACCTCCAGAAACAGCCTTTTCCATGTCTGTTGATGTGTAATGAAACAAGAGTTAACCTAGGATTTATTGCATTTTTCGGAGTAAGGCGAAATAAGGTGAAAATCTGGGTGCATCTTATACGCTGAATACAACATTTTTGGCCTCCTGAAACCCCTCCTCCTTTGCAAAAATGGTTGTGCATAGCCTTTAGGAGGCTTCCAAAAAACTGGCTGTTTTTTTGCTTATTTCCCCCCCCCCAGCCCCCAGGAGCACTCTATAAGCCTCCTAAAGACTATGCATGCCCCCCCTTTTTTTTGACCAAAACCGGGCCCATTTTTGCAAAAAATGGGCCGTTTTGGTAAGGTCTACAGAGAACAAAAAAAAATGTTTTTAATTTGCCTCTTCAAAATCTTGGTGTGTTTTATAATCCGGTGCGTCTTATACTCCGAAAAATACAGTATATATGTTCCATATGGCCAACCAAAATATGCAATGGTAGAGATAACAAGGAAATGTCTTTTGTGACTACCTACTCTCCCAATCTACAAGCTTAAAAATTTCTCCTTATAAAAAAATATTTGGATTTTGCTTTTTGCCTGACTTTTTTTGCCTGAATTTCCATTTTTGCTGTTTACTCATGCCATATAGCTCATGTTCCTCAGGACTTTCTCCAGCCTTCTGAAAAAGGAAAAAAAGGAAAGAGAAACTTGTTCTGTGCGTTTTCTTCTGTTCATGTAGCAATATAGTCTACAGCACTGCAAATAAAAGTTATCCATTCAATCAGTTCTGCTTATTTAAAACGTTCCTATTCCATTGTTGAAAGTCCTCAACATATTGAAAAATAAAACTATATGTATATAATGCAAACCACACAATTGTGAAAAAGAGATTTAGCTATTAAAATAACCAAACAGCATTTCAAAATATTTTACAATATCTTAAGTTACCTATTATTTTGTATCATCACACTCTGAGTTGGAGTAAAGAATGGATCTAATTGTATGCTATCAAATAAGCTTACAAAAAAATTCAGTGCTTAGCTGATACTGGTTAATCATAAAAGATAAACAAAGTTGAACCTAGTTAATAGTTAAATCAATTCCTATTGATAAATCAGAAAATAAAAATAGAAATGAAACATTGGAACTGATTAATGGAAATAAAATAATCAAAAACACTGCGGAATACGGCAATAGCATGATTGCTTTAAAAAAAACCTGCACAGATGTGCCCACAAAATCTTAAGGATTTAAGCTCAGCTCAAGGAAGATTTTATCTTACCTTTAAATCCTAGAGTTCAATGGGATTTATTCTTAAATATGGAGGCATAAGAGTATAGAATAACAGCATGATCTTTCAAAAAAATAAAACAGTTGCTGAAACAAACATTTAGCCACACTGTTGCAAATCATTGGCATAATAACTATCCTTTTGAGATTCAGCAGAATACAGAATTTGCTCTCAGTGCACCCTTGTAAATATCCATACTATACTCCTGCACATGCATTTTGCTGTTTTCTTGATCTTTGCCTATTTTGCAATTTTAGAAATTGAAGTTCAGGATGTAGACATTTAAATTTACTTTCTTCTGTAAGTTGTGCCCTGCAAACTCCTGTTTGTTGCCATAGAAGTATTTGGGAGTTATTGCAAAATATAACTATTCATGTTCACAACGTTCCCACTACTTCCAGCCTGGAGATATTTCACGGTTCTCCCTTACCAAATGAAATGATTCCCAAGGCTGGGAATAAAGTCAAATTTTGTACTGACACGGCCACTCTCATGTTGCAGGTAAGAAGTCTCCACGCTCAGGTGCTGGGTGTGCTTAGCATGGTGAGATATCCAGTTCAACAGCCAGTGGTAGCTCTTGTCCCTGCCTGGCACTTCCAAAGTGATCATATAATGTCGTTTGAAAACCATCATGCCAACCTGGGCTCCCTTACGTGCCAGGGCCAAGGCTGTGCCCACACCAACTAAGCCAAAGCCTGCCCCAAAATATGGATTGTCTTTTAGGGCCAAGACAAAGTCAGAAAAAGGCATTGTGTGCAGGAGGAGCAAATAATGCCAAAGTTAAATAATCACTCGGTGTGGCATTTTTTTAAGCCTGAAAAATAAGAGAGAAAGCAGGTAAACTCATGAACAAAAAACATGAAAGGCATAAAAAGCTTGCATCAAATACACCAGACTTTTTGCAATGTCTAGAAGGCAGACTGCTCTCCAGCTGGTATTACACACCATTCATTTAGCGTACTGCAGTTGCTTAACAAACTAAATTCAGAAATCAAAGAGAACTTGGTCTCTAGTCGCTGATACAAAACAGAAGCTGTACTGATTCCCATAACTGTCCTTCACGTCTTAAAATAAATTGGGGAGAATCTCCTTGGATTTTTAGCTTAAAAAGTGGCCTCTCTCTCCCCCCTCCCCTTTCTCGCGATCTACTGGAAAAAGTTGCAGCTTCATGCAGATCAAGGGAACGAGAAATCTGTCCTACCTTACTGCAAACCGGAGCTTGATAAAACCCCACTTCCCGTGTACAGTATACTATTAAAGACACATTATCTCTCGCTTAGCCGTCCTTGAGCGACCTGCCCCCCCCCCCCGACCTTGCAATCAGAGCCGCCCTCGCACTACTGTGATTCCACCTGATCGGAAGAGGTCAGCCTCTTGTCCCAAAGCTGCTTTTTTCCAAGAGGCAACTGGACTTTCTGGATTTCCTTGGAAGACGTTTCGCTTCTCCTCCACGAAGCTTCTTCAGAGCTGAAGAAACTTCTTGAATGAGAAGCGAAACGTCTTCAAAGAAAAAAACAAACTACAAAGTCCAGTTGCCTTTTGGAGAGAAAAAAAACAAACACCTTTTGGGACAACCACGACCTTGGATGCCCGAGAATCTCCAGTCTTCAACCTCTTGTTCCTACCGAGATAGCTCCGTGGCATGCAAGTGTCAGTTTTATAGAGCATTTTTTTCTCAGCCTCGTTGCCTTTAACGCGCCTGGACCAACTCCCAGAATCCCCCATAATTCTGTCCCTTGAAGGTCACAGGTCTTAAATAGTCCCTGTGGTTTAATTAAAATAAAACGGAAAGGAGCCATTTACTCCTCCTCGACTTTTATAGGCACGGTGGAACCACTTTGGAGCAGGGGTCCTCAACCCCCGGGACCGCGAGCCGTTCTGAACCGGGCCGTGGAAGAAGCGGCGGGGCGAGTGATTGGGCTCATCATTCCCACTTGCGCGAGCAGCGGGGGAGCACGTGCACGCTCGCTGGATGCTCGCGCGGAAACATCTCCTCCCCCCCCCCCATCCCGGTCCGCAAAGACGGGAAGGTCGGGGGGGGGGGACTCTACTCTAGAGTCAAGAGCTTTACAATCAACATGATTAGAAAGCAGAGCTTCATTATGATTAAAGATTAGAATGGGCAACTCTAATAATTCCCTAGCTCTATCTTCCATCTTCGCTTCGGGAACCTTTCTACTTTCTATGAAATTATCCTGCACTCTATGGTTTCTGGGAAAGCGTTTAAGTTCCCGGGTTCCTTTATCACAACCTTCACCGCGAGGAGTCCGGATATCGGGACTTTGATTTGAGAGGAGACGACAAGCTCTGCACCCCCCGCCCACGTTTTGCTTTTAAGTTAAAACACCTACTACCGCCCAGCAGTGATAGGAAGACGCTCTGCGCACCTCGTCTGTGGCGCCGTCTCCGATCCCCCAACGCCAAAGCCTGCGTCAAAGGTTAACCATAGAGCTTCCCGGGGAGAGCGCGGACGAAGCAACAACAAAGAGGGCGGGGGGGGGGAAGAGAGAGAGAGAGAGAGAGAGAGAGAGGCTAGAGAGGAAAACATGGGTGCTTTCCTACCGGCGCGGGGAAAGAGGGATCGTTGACACGGTGCCTGGAGTGGGGATCCGGGCGTTGTAAATGGTGAGGAGAAGCGAGAGGAAGCGCGAGTCGGGACGGCGGCGGAGCTATCCTGGGGCGCTTGAGTGGGGGGAATAGGTAGCCAGAAAGGCAAGTGGACATGCTTCTAAGGATCAAATGGGCTTTTTTCGGGGAAGGGGAATGGCGGGGTGAGCCCCTGTGCTGGTCTCGGGGATCCCTTGTGCCGAAGGGGCTTTTGAACGTGGGTGCTGCGATGGGGTCTCTGCGGCGAGGGGCCTGGAGAGGAGCAGGGCCCGGCTCCAGTTGAGATTCGTTAGTCCTGTAGAATTGGCTGTTTGTCATTCGGATCCAAAAGATGCTGTCGTTAAATTGGTGGCTGTGTCTTTTTTTCTCTTGCAAGGTCTTCAGAGACGGAGAAGAATGGTTCACACCTGGCGTGCAGAATCCAGAAGGTTGCAGAAGAAGCCCACCAGAAGAAGAGGAAACTCGGTGTGTGAGTTAATCTTTTTTTTAATCCTGCCTAATCAGATGGTTTTTAATCACAAATTCTTATTGTTTTGTTATAATGATAATATATGAAACGTGTGTCACCCAATGCTCAACAACTCAGGGCTGCTTGAAAGTACAGTAGAACCTCTGGTCACAACCATAATTTGTTCCATAACTTTGGTCGCAAACCGATTTGGTCGTGACCTAAACCTAATTTTGGAAATTTGGCACTTACAAAAAAAATGGCGCAGAAGGATTTTTTTGATCAGAACCTGATTTGGTCATGGTCAGAAGCATTCATGATGAGAGGTTCTACTATATATAGAAGAGATATGAAGGAATCCTGGATCCAGGAAATAAAAATGTAGGATAATGTGCAGTGAAATAATATAAAGTATAGGTAGTCCTCAACTTACAACCATTTGTTTAATGACTATTCAAAGTTACAATGCCACTAAAAAAAATTGATGTATGACCAGTTTTCATAACGACCGTTGCAGCAGTCATGTGATCAAAATTTGAGTGCTTGATAACTGGCATGTATTTATGACATTTGTAATCTTCCCATCTGGTTTCCAGCAGACAATAAGAGAAGCCAGATTCACTTAACCGCATGATTCACTTAACAACTGCAGTGATTCCCTTAACAACTGTGGCAAAAAAGGTTGTAAAATGGGGCACAACTCGCTTAACAACAACAAAAATTTAAACTGCATTGTGGTCGTAAGTTGAGAACTACCTGTCTATATAATGAACATTTGACAGAACCTGGTGAAATAGACCGATTCCAGGATGACAAAGAAGTTTGACAGATCTGTATACTTCCCTCATATTCAGCCTACATGCTAAAGATATATACATTAAGGGAAGTTGGATTGGAAGAAGATGAGTGTGGTTTTAAAATTGGAGGAAGAAACATCAATAACCTGTGCTATGCTAATATCACTATTCTGATAACCAAAAATGCACAGGATCTATAAACTCTAGCAAATAAAGGTCAAGGAGTAAGATGAAAAAAATGAGACTAAAATTAAATATAAAAATGACTAAACTAATGATAACAGGTAGTCTAATCAACCTTAGAATTGACAGTGATCAAAGTGGTGGATATCTCTTGCCTTTTAGTTCAGTGATTAACAATAATGGAACAAGCAGTCAAAATATGTTGCAGACTGGCACTTGGTAGAGTAGCCAAGATCTTAGAAAAGATATTCAAATGCCATGATGTGTCTTTACCTACGAAAATCAGAATCGTGCAAGCCATGATATTCCCTGTGACGCCATGGAAATGAAAGTTGACTTTGAAGAAGCTGGATTAGAAAGGATATTGTTACTTTTAAACTTTGGTGCTGGAAAAGACACCTGAGGATTCTATGGACAACCAAGAAAACAAGCCAATGAATCTTAAACAAATCAGCTCAGGATTCTCACTTGAAGCACAAGTGATCAGGTTCAAATTATCCTACTTTGAACATATTATCTGAGATTCAGCTCTCTAGAAAAGACTCTGATTCTGGGAAAGGTGGAGGGAAAGAGAAGAAGCGGAGAACTAACAGCGAGATGGATGAACTCAGTTACAGTGGCCATGAGTACATTGTTGGAGTACCTGGAAGACCAGGTTAGGGACAAATTATCATGGGGATAATCTATGTGGTCACTAAGTGTTGATAATGACTTGGTGGCACATAATCATGGTGAAATACTCTCTTTCCACAGAAATTACAGTGTACGTAACTGTAAACTGTACCTGCCATTTTTCCTGGTAGAATTATTCATTGTTTGCAAATATATGTGCCACTTTCATATTTTAGCCAACAGTTACTTATATTCATTTGGTCTGGAACCTGTTCTTTAAACAATCATGCTTGTGACTAAATCATTCAGCCTTTCTATAACATCAAGTATAGTGTAGATTAATTTCTGAGAATGCAGATCAGAAATATTAAATACCTTTAGCTGGCTCTTCTCTTGTATCTGTGCCTATGGAATTACTTAAGAGCAGTCTTTCACTTAAATACATGTATGCATCTTAATGTGATTTCTGTACTATAGAGTAGCCCCTCATCAATAATATAATTATCTGAACTAAACAGATCAGGAATGGCTATGGTTGATTAATGAATGGGCCACTGAATATTAGGCTTTAGAAACAAATAATTGTGTAAGATATAATTATAAGTAATTCAAGAAATTGTTTTATTAGAATTATGAGATAGATAGATAGATAGATAGATAGATGATAGATAGATAGATAGATAGATAGATAGATAGATAGATGCATGCATGCACACATGCATTTTAAAAGATAGTAATGATCTATCTGCTAAAGTGAAAAAAGAGCAAGCAAAATTTTGCATATTCTCTGGATTGAAATTGAAAATGTATATATAAAATAAATCTATCTTGGAGTGAATTTCCTTAGCTCAGGCTAGTTAGACTATGTGTATTAGTATGCCAGGTGATAAATAAGACTTTACGTAACACACATGATTTCTTTAATTACTGTTTGTGTGAAAAATCAGAATTGACTCAATTTACACAAAACGGTATGTCATAGATTATTATGTACAAACTGGATCAACAAGATTGATACATAAAACACTAAGCTAGGATCAAGCAAACTATGTCATAACTTAATATCAATGTAAATCCAGTTATTGTATTTGATTCCATCAACAATCTGTGATAACATACTAGTGCATTCCAGCTTTGAAAATATTGGTAGAAGACGTTTTAGCCGTTCCCTTTTCATCCTGACTTCATGAGATTAAAACAATGTCTCTTTTTTTTCAAATCCCTTATAATCCTTGTTTGCCCTAATTTAAAATCCTATGTATTTAAAGTTAAACTATTCCAGTGGAAACCCTTATGGGTATTGAGAGTGTTAGTATAAAAAGCATTGTGTTTGTATCTCTACAATTATAATATTTCCTCTTTTATTTAGTTCTTTGGAAGATCTGAATTATTTCACATCCTATATCGACTGCCCTACTGCATTTTCTTCTAAACAGGTATGACTACTAGCAATACTGAGCGATTATAGTTGCTAACAACATATTTCTTTATTACAGTTATTGATGTCCCTTTAAAGACACTAATCCTTTCAAAGCATTTAGAATCTATATATAACTACGCATAAAAATGCAGTAAATGTTGAAAAGCAAATCAACTTCTAGTATCTTTTCTACAGGACAGATGGTGGTAATAGCCCTAAAAGGGAAGGCAGAGTTTAGCTAAGTAGGCCTTGTTCCTTCCTCTGTAAATATCTTATGCCACAGCTAACGTAGCAAGTCCCCTCTGGAAACGGGAAGAAGTTCTCATATAGAACAGTTTTCTATGATGGTTGTCATCTGCTTTCCTCTGTCCCCACATAAATGTATCTTTATTTCCTTTAGAAGAGAAATTGGTATTTTGTGTCTCTTTAACAGGATCTGTATGTCATGGTGTAAAGTTGTTTGAGGAAAGACAATGAGCAGAGGAGCAGTAGCAACAGAATCTATTGGAGACGACAAAATGAGTGGACTTTGCCAGGAGCTGTTATTACCTGGCTCAGGAATTGCAGGAAATGAAGACAGTCATGGCATCTCAAGTGAAAGTCTACCAGTGGGACAGAGTTTGCTCTTAACAGAAGCTTCTGTTGTAGGTACAGAAACAGGTGGTGTTGAAATATTTGTAGAAGCCATGAGTAGCACCATGGCTCTCAGCAATCCGGGTAACCCTACAGGTATGTTGTATTTTGATAGAATTATTTGTTTTACGGTTTCCATATCATAAAAACATAATGGCCTGGGGGGAAAAAATCTTTTCCCAGATGTTCCTGTTTTTATGGGCTTTCACTTCTCTAGTCAGTGCTTTTCTTACTCTAAGTGAACAGCCAAGGATATGTTATAACAGGTGGTAGAATTTTGGAATGCATGCATTCCATTTAGTATGTCCATATGGATCAGATACCTTCATGAATATGCTAGGAGAGGTCATATGTCATATGTAGGCTTGAGTTGAATTGTGCTAGCTATGACACTAAGTTGTTATCAACTGGAAATGCCATGAGAACTTTGAACTTTTTTGGTATCTGGTGTTTGTAGGATGTGAACGACGCAAAATAAGATCAGATTAAATTCCTCCCAAGTTCCTGGATACTCCCCAAATGATATCCTCCTCCCCTTCCCCCTCCCAGAAATTAGAGTGTGAATTGGGTCTCTCTAGACTCATGGCTACTACTTCAGCACAGGCCAAGTCTCCCCTCTCTTTGAAATTAAAAGAGGTGAATAAATCCATAGCCTCTTCTGTAGTGACCCCCATACTTTGGAACTTTGTACTTCCTCAGGTTCTTAAAGTTGTCCCTGTCTCTCCTCCCACCCCCAATAAACCAAATCAGAAGATCTGTAAAGAAAGCTTTATTTCAGTCTTCTTGTTTTAATCCATTTTGGAAGAGATTATTTTTTAAACATGGCATTATATTATAATCTTTTTGAAAAAAAAGTTTTGGGAACCTGTTGCAAGGGAAGTTTACCCCACAAATCAATTTGATGCCAATGCAATGTATTAAAATAAACAATAATAGTGTTTAATGTAGTTCATAGAGACGATTATTGTTCCTGATGGACATTAGAAGAATTGAATATAATTTCTGCTAAGTTTATAACTACTAGTACTGAGGAATGAAAGGGTGAGGCAGGTTTGCTTTTTAATATAAAATTTTAACTTTTTTTCCCCCCAGAGGTCTTAGTCAAAGTTGTGGAACTCTATTTTTGTGAACAGTGTGGACGAAACTTCCCTGATCCCAGCCTTCTTTCCCAGCATCAATGTGGTGAGTTTTTCATATGACAATTTGGTAAACTTCCTTCATCTCCACGGGTTCTCATTAAGCCTCACCAATTAAAACTTACCTCTTTCAGGAGAACAATCAACTGTTGGTCAGGTAGAAGGGCAGAACTTCCTGGATGAAAGCAGACAAGACCCTCAATTCTGCACTGAATCTCTCCCATGTCCTATATGCCAAATGGAATTTGCACTGCCTACTGAGTTGAAAGAGCACTTTAAGGGACACCACAAACCCCAGGGTGCCCAAGCCTGCCCTGAGGAAAGCTGTCAGTATAGTTCAGAGGATCGCAAGGAGCTCCGAGGACACCTTCGGCATGTTCACCAGATATCACCAATAGCCTGTACGTACCGTGGCTGCCCGATTTTGTTCCGAAACCATGAGGACATGGAGCTTCATCGTAGGAACCACTTCCCATTCCATTGTGACCATTGTGACTTTATCAGTGCAAACATTAAGCAGTTTGGCTTACACAGGCAGATCCATCTTCATGAAGCTATACAGCAGGAGGACATAGAGATGGTTGCTGAAAATGCAGAGGGCAAATTTCCTTCAATGATGAAAAAGGGATTGACGGATAATCTGCTTCTAAACACAGGTAACCATACCTTCTGGACTTGACTAGGGTGGATGGAAAGAAATATTGTAGACTAGAACGTTATTCAGTGACCCAGAACCATTTGGAATTATGATAGGTTTAATTTTGTTATATAGCTACTGCAACTTTATTAAAATTAGTAAATCCGTGCTATGTCATAATTGTGTGGTTGGTGCTCCAGCAGACCAGGGATATTGCAAATTTATGTTAATCAAGAGAAATGTAATTTAAAAAGTAGTAGAAGTAGAGAGCAAGGGTAGGGATGAGAGCTGAAACAAATAGGCTTAAGAAGAGCAGTCTCAGGGGAATATGGAAATTAAAAGCAGCAACTTCTTTTTGAGAACACTTTAATATTTCATCTTCATTTGTGCTAGAAGAAGAGCCTGATTTCCATCTGATATGCATCTACCTTTAACCCATTTTGGTTCCTGTTTCTGTAATTAGTTATTTTCACTTGCAGCAAGCAGTTACTTGCATACCCATGCCAAATTGAGAGTATGGAATAAATGCAAATCCGGGCTGTGCCTAAAATACTTTTATGGACCTCAGCACAGGAAGCATTTTGTACTAGAGAAGTAGCAGATAGAGAGAAATGCCTATCAAGAGTTATTAACACAGGGAGATAGAGAAATAAAGAAGTTAAGAGAACAATTGACTGTAGAAAGGCTTAGTTTTCAATGGTTCTCATGCACCATTAAAATTTAATATGGATAAAAAGACAATTGGAGTTGAAAAATGCAAAATGGAATTTGAAATTGAATTATGCACAAATGATAAACGTAATAGCAAAAATGTATAAACTTTTGTTAAGATTTGAAACAAAAAGACAAAATGGGCTATTTGTTTTAGATATGACATAGAGATGGACACTTGGGAAAGAATGTAACTGGTATTAAATCTATATTGTGTCATAAGAGACATTTTTAGCAAAATGGTGTAATATTGCTATGTGACACCTGAGAAATTATCAAAAATGTACTAAAGCGTTTTAAGTAAGTATTGGAAATATGAAAAACCCGGACATTTTGTCTTGCATGGTGGGTTTGTGATAATGCTAAGAAACCATGAATACAAATTTACAGAATCACACAAAGAATTTTAAAGATTAATATTGGGAGGAAACCAGAATTCTTTTTTTTGGACTCTATGTACAATGAAGTGGAAAAGACATATAATAGATTGATTTTGTATATGGTAATTCCAGCAAAATTATCATGTACATAGCAATGGAACAATAATAAAATCCCATAGTAGAAATAATTGTGAAAATGTCAGAATTTGCCAAAATGGCAAAAATGATCTGTTTGGTCAGAGAAAAAAGCAAAAACTTTTGAAAGTCTGGAAACCTTATATTGATTTTTTGCTGAAAGAAGAAAAGAAAAAAGAAGAAATTTATGGATTTGAAGATTAAGAACGATGTGGATTTAACAAAGGGCTGAAGAGGTGAATAACATCTAACAGGATGCTAAAGAATAACATCTAAAATAGGATGCTATGTAAAATAGCTATTCTCTAGTTGATGTTGACAGATTTTCAGATTGCCTCTAAATTACCAGTCCCCATCCTTTGTGGCTTGGTGGCCTTGCTTGGGGGTAGGGCAACTGGGCCACACGAGTGGTGGGCTGGTGCACATGCACACAATTTGGTTTGTGTGAGTGGTGGGCCAACGCACACACATGCATGCACATGTGCACCAGTGTCGACTCGCTGCTTGCACAAGTAGAGCTCCACACACACTTTTGCGTGCTGGCCTGCCACTCATAAGGCCCAGTTCCAAATAGGCCACAGCCTTGTAATGGGCTGCTCTAAATCACCCCGGCCCTTAATAATAGCATGGAGTTCTATAAGGAGAAACATGGAAAGTGATTCCTGTTCAAAAAGCTGATTGTTCCTGATAATAAGACAAAACACATAACAGCTTTCCACTTTTCATTTTCCTGTAATGAACTGTGATTTGTGTTGTGCAGGAAATATCGCTGCGGAGTCCAAATATTTGTTCAAGACCCACATGTGTCCAGAATGCAAGCGTTGCTTCAAGAAGCGGACACACTTGGTGGAACACCTTCACCTCCACTTCCCAGACCCCAGGCTGCAGTGCCCAAACTGTCAGAAATTCTTCACTAGCAAGAGCAAACTGAAGATCCACATGATGCGTGAAACTGGAGAGAAAGCCCATCGCTGTCCCTTGTGCCACTACAGCTCCGTTGAGAAGAATGCCCTCAACCGGCACATGGCCAGCATGCACGAGGGTATCTCCAATTTCTATTCAGATGTCTACTCTTGTCCTGTGTGCAAAGAGAAGTTTAAACTGAGCCAGACCCTCAAGGAACATCTGAAGACCCACAAGGCAGAGCCCAAGCAACTGAGCTGCTTTCAGGCCGGCTGCAGTTACGGCACCGAAGACCGCAAGGAGTTTTTGAGGCACGTCAAGGAGGTTCATGGCATTAAAGCAGTGGAGTGCAAGTATTATGCCTGCTCCCTGCTTTTCCCCTCGACAGAGATGATGGAGACACATCGCAAAACCCATTATGCCTTCCATTGCCAACAGTGTGATTTCATTTGTTCCAACAAGCATATCTTCCGCAAGCATAAAAAGCAAGGCCACCCAGGGAATGAGGAGCTGCAGTGCAGCTTCTGCCCCTTTGCCACATTTAACTCGGTGGAATTCCATGACCATGTGGGCAAGATGCATGCCAGTGAGAAGATACATAAGTGTACAGAATGCGGCTTTGCCACCGCACACAAGAGGGTCCTCATCCGCCATATGCTTCTCCATACAGGCAAGTTTTCTTCCCAATTCAGTGATACTTGCATGGGTACAAATACATGCTTCCTCTCTGCCTTATTTTTTCTCCAAAAGAGCTTTGCAAGTCAGGCCTATAATCCAGAATTCAGCATTGCAGGTGTCAGTCATTGGCTTTTCATCATGTCTATAGGTGGATAAGCTGAGACTGGGAGAGTCTCTTGGGCCCTTTTTCCTCACAGGATCAAATATGACATAGGCTTCTTTTGGTCTATATCCTTAACAGGTTCATTTATTGGAATGGAGGGGACAATAAGTTACTTAGAATGCTTTTTAGCTAATCAGGGCTTTTTGAGTAAGGAAGCCTAAAGAAAATGCTGTTTAAGTGTTTGTTTGTTTATACAATTTATTGGCATTAAATTGCCATATTTCCTTCCCCCTAGTTTTCTGAAAATACTTAACTTTTGCATCTGAGTTTTGGTCTCACCCACCAAACCTGGGCAGGGTCTGTACTATTCTACCCTCTGTGAGAAGTCCTAGATCTGTTTTCAAGGGGGAGGGAGGGCCAGAATACAACTCCATTTTAAATTTAATCTGCTGACCTCAAGGGGCAGGGCCATCGACCCACAGCTTCCGGTTTGCTCTGTGACTTTAGGAGAGAAGCCTCACAAATGCCAACTCTGCGACTTCACTTGCCGAGATGTGAGCTACCTTTCCAAGCATATGCTGACCCATTCGGACGATAAGAACTACATGTGCACAGAATGTGGCTATGTGACAAAGTGGAAGCACTACTTGAATGTTCATATGCGGAAGCACACGGGAGATCTCAGGTAGCCAGCAGCCTCCTTCTCACTACGTAAGCTTATTTTCTAAGTAAATAAAGGCTAGAATTGACTGGACATCGTATCTATACCATGAAATCATCTCCAGGTCTAAACTTCCACTATGGGTATGGTTTAAAACTAGATACAATGAATTACAAAATATCAAATAATGCAGAATCAAAGACTGGGCAAGGTTTTCTGGTTAAATTATTGAGCTATTACACGAACCTGATACTGGCAACAGTGTCTGGATAGTAACCTGAATATTTGAACCCATTAGTATCTGGGAATACTTGACTGACAAGCTACTGATAAAAGTATTAGTATTATTTGAGGGAGAATGTTTTGGTTTTGGTTTTCTTGTTTGATTTGTATTCTGTCTTTTCTGCAGGAACTATTTATCTTGAATAGTACAGAGATATGGTGATATGGTACAGAGATTACAATGTTTAAAAGAATAAATCTACTTCTTATGATTGGAAGTGCAAGTGGAGGAAATCTAATTCCAACCTGGTGCTGTTTAAAAATCTTGGAGAAAGCTGTCCTGAGTTTTTGTTTTCCAGCTAAGGGAAGCTGTACATTTCTAGTCACTGAAGTGAACTTTGTTAAAAAACCACAATGAGAGGAGTTTTAGGCTAGGGCAGCCCCTATTCATGTCCCAGCTCCACTGTGAAACGGTTCGGTGAACTTGATAAGCAATTTTCTTCTGTCTGTTTCCCAGTTTGCAAATTACCAACTAAAATCATTAGCTTTAAGTTTTGTGAGTGGTAGTGATTGTAACTGCTATAAAGCAGTTTTTGCTTAGTTAATCCTTGCCTGTGGAAGGCTCTGCTGGATGGGAATTTGGAGAATTGTCCCAACATTTCTGGAGAACATCAGATGTGGGAAGATTGCCTGTGCTGATGTTTTGTCTCAATCTCTGATTCACTCTTATTCTTATACTAGGTACCAATGTAACCAGTGTCCCTATCGGTGCCATCGGGCAGATCAGCTGAGCAGCCACAAGTTGCGCCATCAGGGCAAGTCTTTGATTTGTGAGATCTGTGGCTTTGCCTGCAAACGCAAATATGAGCTGCAGAAGCACATGAAATCCAAACATTCCCAGGATTATCAGATGCCCATTTTTCAATGCCAGTATTGCAGCTACCAGACTAAATACAAGCAAGCCCTCCTGAACCATGAGAACTGCAAGCATACCAAACAGAGAGAATTCTGTTGTGCCCTGTGCACGTACCGTACTTTCAGCAACACAAGTCTCTTTTTCCATAAACGCAAGGTTCACGGCTACGTGCCTGGTGACAAAGGCTGGCAGGAGAACTATGCCAGCAGAGAACTGGAGGTTTCCTCTACTGAAGTGCTGTTTAGCTATAACCTTGCCATGACTCTGCATTCGGAGTCCAGCATCTCTCTGCCTGGAAAAGAAACATGTCAGGATAAACATAAATTCCCTGCTTTGGAGGCCCAGGAAGAAAACTGCCACCAGAAGGCCCTCTGTTCAGATGAAGGCAGCATTGAGACAGAAAGAGAAGACTCAGCGGGAGAACAGGATTGTAAGAATGCAGAAGCAGTTTCTTCAAAAGATCTCTCTGGGAACACATCTTCTGAGAGTCCAGAGGAACTTGACAGATTGGCTCAAGTTTGCATCCTGCACTTAGAACCCTTGTGCAACTCAGAACCAGCTCTGGAGCAGCTGGCCAAAGGAATGCCTGCAGCTTTGTCAGAAAATGAAAAAGCTCTAAACACCCAGGAAGTAGAATCAGCTTACCAAGTGTTGGGCTCCAAGGATTCGCTTCTGCTGGAGGAGAGCGAACCTACCCTTGAAGACATTCCTGAATTTGAAGAAGAAGCAGAGATCCAAGACGGTTCAGATTTGGAGAAAAACAACAACTTTGATACTGGTAGAAATAGAGAAAAAGTTGCTCTTCAACATTTAAAAAACTGTGGCAGTGATAGCCAGAATGCTGAACTTTTGCAGATACCACTTAATTCCGAGCAGGATTTAGGGTACAAAGAATCAAAGCCTTGGTCAAGGGCATTAAAACAAGATTCCCTCCAACTTGATAGTAGCCCTGAAACTTCCTTTGTTCCGGAAGATGCACTTTCTTCAGAAGAGGTTTCTCAGTCAGAATCAGTGCTTAAAGCTCTAAGGAGGCAGGACAAAGAGCAGGCAGAAACCTTGGTCCTTGAAGGCAGAGTGCAGATGTTGGTAGTCCAGTCCAAGAGTCAGGTCTTCAAATGTGAGAAATGCTCCTACATCACCAGGAAGGAGAAGTCAATGTTGGTGCACTGCAAAGCTGATTGCCAAAGCAAGAAATGCCCTTTGGTGTGCCAGGAATGTGGGGCCATCTTTAAGCAGCAGAGAGGACTGAATACTCATCTCCGTAAGAAATGTCCCATTCTAATGAAAAAGAACAGTGGAAAAGCAGCTTCCGTAGAGCAGCCTGCTCCTGTACTGACCTGCAGAAGAACTCTGGAAAGAACAGCAAACAGAAAGAACAGTACAGGAATACTAGATGAGGCAGAGGTGAACAACCTGCCACAACAAGCCGAATCTATGCTTACTGTACTTCCTGATGCACAATCTTTGGTCATCAGCCCACAGGACAAGTCATCTCATCATGACTCTGAATCTGTGGTAGAAGAAACGTTGTCAGAGGCTGTGACAGATGCTGCCAGTTGTGTCTCAGACAGATACTTCCTGGAACAAGGCAAGTTCCACTGTAAGTCCTGTTCCTTCCTCTGTTCAAGGGAATCCACCATCCGATCTCATGTAGAGGATAGCTGCCGTGGCTTGGAGCAGTCCTGGTGTCTCCTATGCTGTAAGCCTTTTCGTTCTAAGAGGGCACTTAAGATCCACCAGTCGGAGGGACACGCTGTAGCGCCATTCCCTAGCCTGCTTGAAAGGTCTAACGGCATCACATCCCCAGGGGTTGCAGCTGAACAAAGAAATGAACCCATCAGTGGTGAGGAAACGCCCCAGCATGCTGAGCTGGCAGAAGTAATGCCTTCACCTCCAATAACCACCCATAAGAGGCGCCACTTCTCCTGCCCTACCTGCCCTTTCACATGCCACCAGGAACGAGCTCTGAAGACTCACAAAAAGCGTGGCTGCCTGAAGCTGGGGGAGTTCCGCTGTACGCTGTGCCCTTTTACCTCTAAGGTGGCTGCAGCTCTACGACTCCACCGCAAGCTCCATTGGAAGTATCTCAAAGCGCGGCCTCAGTTGACCTGCCGGCAGTGCGACTTCACCTGCAAGCAGGTGCGCTGCCTCCGCCAGCACGTCCGCATCAAGCACGAAGGCGTGAAGCCTCACAAGTGCCCTTACTGTGATTTCAGCACCACCCGGCGTTACCGCTTGGATGCACACCAATCCTTGCACACCGGTGTGGGCCGCATTGCCTGTGCCACTTGTGGCCAAACTTTTGGCACCAACTCCAAACTGCGCATTCACCATTTGCGTGTCCACGAGAAGAAGCCCACTCACTTCTGTCCGTTCTGCGACTACAGTGGCTATATCCAGAATGACATCACTCGCCATGTCAGCAGCTGTCATCAAGGAGAGCTGAATTTTGCCTGCTCCCGCTGTGAAGCTCGCTTCAGCTCAGAAACAGCCCTGAAGCAACACACGTTGAGACAGCATGAAGAAAAGATCTCCTATGGCTGTCCTCGATGTGCCTTTGTCTGCCACAGTGAGGCTACCCTCAAGTGCCATGTCCAGAAGCAGCACCCACTTCTGGAATGTGCCACCTGTAAGGAGACTCTGACCACTCGGGAGGAGTTGGAAGAGCATAAAAAACTTCATTTCAGTCACCGCTGTGACATCTGCAGTTTTGCAGCCAAGGAACGGCAGCAGCTAGTGAGCCACTATTTGGAGGCTCATGAGCCCTCGGTCGGTGCTGAACCTCCCTTCAAATGCATGTTCTGTGACTTTGGTTGTCACCATCAGCTGGTATATGACCATCACATGAAAGGCCATGGTGGCACCCGCATCTATAAATGCGCTGACTGTGAATACAGCACCAAGAACAAGCAGAAGATCACATGGCACATCCGCATCCATACCGGGGAGAAACCTTACAAATGCCATCAATGCCAGTACGCCTGTGCCGACCCTTCACGCCTCAAGGTGAGAGCTCTGGGCAGCTTTGGTGAGTTGATAGTGGAAGGTTGTTGTGGAAGATGGATAATCCATCTTAGACGGAAATGGGAACTGTATAGGTAGTCCTTGAGTTACGAGCACAATTGAGCTGAAAAAGAGAAGTGCAATTGCTCTAAAGAGTCCATTAAGTCTAAGAGAAGAAAGTGGAGGGAACAGCCAATAAATGTTCTCTTGCAAAGTCTAAAGCACCTATTCTAAATCATTGTTAAAGTTGCGTAGCTTTACTGTTCAATACTGACTCAATGTGTTTCATTATCCCACTTTTATACTCAAAGTCCACCAACCAATTATATCTAGAGGTCTATTGAGTTCTGCATAGTCCATTCCGCTCCTAAGGTTTCGAGTCAAGTTTATAATACTTGGTGTTAACAGCTAACAGTTTCGTATCTCACACAGACCTGCTTTTCTTTTCTTTACTTAGTATCATATGCGTATCCATAAAGAGGAGCGAAAGTATCTTTGCCCGGAATGCGGCTACAAGTGCAAGTGGGTGAATCAGCTGAAGTACCACATGACAAAGCACACAGGTGGGTTTTCAAACAATGAAGTAGGTTTGCGTCCTGGGATCAGACAGTGCTGGCTATGTGAATAAAAATCACAAGGGGGGAAAGTTGTTTTAATTTCTCACTTAAGAATGATCATACTTCCAGTGGCTATTGAGCATGCCTGGGGCATGTGCTCTTGGATACGTCATTTTCATATAATATTGCCATCTAGCTCTATGCTGCAGCATTGGATGATGGTCTCTGAGTTTTCCCTTCCCCGGGTGTGATAGGGGGGGGGGGGCATGAAGTATTCTGCGCCGACCAATGGAATGAAAGTCTCTTGTAATGGAAATCCACCAAGTGAAAGATTTGTTTGGCTAATATGAGAATATTGTCTCAACTCCATTTCCGGTGGGTTGTTTTTTGTTTCTGTTTTGCCTGTCTCCTGTGCAGGGATCAAGCCGTACCAGTGTGACGAGTGTAAGTACTGTACCAACCGTGCCGATGCCCTGCGTATTCACAAGGAGACACGGCATCGCGAGGCCCGCTCTTTCATCTGCGAGCAATGCGGGAAGGCCTTCAAGACTCGGTTCCTCCTCAAGACACATCTAAAAAAGCACAGTGAAGAAAAGCCATACATCTGCAATGTGTGTTACCGTGGCTTCCGGTGGGCGGCAGGCCTGCGGCATCACTATCTCATTCACACCAACGAACACCCATTCTTCTGCCGCTTCTGCAGTTACAAGGCCAAGCAGAAGTTCCAAGTGATAAAACATTTGCAGAAGCACCATCCCGAGCAAGAAGAGATAGCAGGGGATCTCAGCAAAGGGGTGGGCAAGGACCCAAGTATTCTCAGTGTCCATCTGCACGATGTTCAACTTGAGATTTCCTCCTCCAAGCACGTAGAGGAAAGTGCAGCTCAAATGTCTCCACATGGTTGAGCAACTTGTACATCGAGACTGCGTGGCTGTAGTTTCCATGAGCCAGAAGTGGGTGGGAGTTCTTTACCTAGCGGTGTGTGAGGTCTGGCTTGAGATGCTTGATGTCTACTAGGGCGATTACCACCTATCTCTGCTCTTGTGTTGTTTATATTTATCTCTGTATATGGGATGTAAAATATGTGATTATATAAAAGCTATTTCCATTGATGGCATGTAATTCCTTGATTTACAGAGCAGAGCGAGAATGATAGTGATGATAACACTTTTGGTGGTTTCTGCATAAGGTCTTCAGGGATGGGACAGTTTGGTTTAAGTTCATATACTTCATAAAGCATACTTCTGGTAAATTGTTTAGACGGTTCCTGCGAAATACAAATGACAGATACATCCAAAGAGCTCCAGATGGAACTTCATGTGCACAGAATATACTCCTTACCAGCACACTGATGATGTTACCTAGTTTAGCTAATGACACAACCAAGCTCAGATAACACCAAGGATAACTTAAATCATAATTACACTAGCAACAGAGTAGGGATGGAAAACAAGTTTTATATTCCCAAGTGCTTGGAAACCTGCTAGTCTTCGAGCTTTGGAAATGATCCAGTTGCTTCAGCTCTCTAAAATAAGGAGATCATTTGATGAGATCTAGAGTAGGGGTGTCAAATTTGCAGCCCATGGGCTGGATGCATCATGTACTGGCCACTCCCACCCTGGGTTTAGTGAAGGGGAAAAAAGCCGTGACACAGGTTTGACACTCCTGTCCTACAGGATTTATTGAGCTGCTGCTTTGCAGTACTTAACGTTAGCAATTGGCTACCAGGCTGTCTCCCAGTTTCCAGAGATTGCATCACCGTAATTAGGTGCCAAAGTAACTGAATTTCAATGGTACAATGTTTCACTTGTGATTTTTCAGGATACCTTCCAAAGTGGCCTGATGATTCTGTTTTTCAGGCCCATTTTTATTTTAGTACATGTTTTAAAAATGGGAACGGGGGACAGCCTCCAGGTGGAAAACAGAAGCCAGTTGCCATTCTACTCTTAAATTCTGGGAAAAAAAGTCTATAAAGTTAAGAGTAATATAGAGCAGCTTTCTTACTAGTGGTCTTACACGGTCAACAAAATATGCTCTCATTCTTTCTGGTAATATCATTTCAGCCTTCTAGAAGGACAGGAAGCAGAGTTCTGTCCCCTGAGATATTTCCTGTCACCTATTTTAGACCAGCAAAGATTATACAGTAGCTACTTTTTAATACGTTATTATAAGCTGGCCTGGGAAACTTCCACATTAAGCCTTGTATTCCAGGCTTGAAATGCCACATAATTCTTACATGTATTTCACACTATAAAAGCTGTGTTTCTGAATGCGACAATTAAAATGTGCCAAATTTTGTGGCTATTCAGATAAGCAAATAGGCTGGTGTGTTTCTATAAGGCACAGAATCAACAACATTCTGCTGCAGTATTTATTTCTTCTAGTAACATGCAAACAACTGTTTTGGGGATAAAAAGCTTAATAGTTTATTTGTCCCTTTTACATATACAGCCCTCAATTTTTCTTCTTTATTCTGCCCGACTTCATCAGCCAAATAAACCAAAATTATACAATCAAAAGCAAGCATACAAAAGAAGGAAATAATTGTACCTTCCCCATTGGAGTCTATAGTTCTTGTCCAGATTGCTCCTGTTTCTTATGTGTATATCTCCCTTTTTCCTTTGATTTGCTTGTATCTCCATGAATGTATCATAACCTTGCATCTATATTAGGAAGATATGTTGCAACAAATATAATCTTATGCAAACTGCCCAGGGACTAAATATTACAGCTTTGAGTGAATAAGCATAAGATTGGGCTATATGAGACTTTCTGCTCTACATTAGAAAAGAATAATACAAAATAGATACCCTGCATGTCTGACACTTTTAACAGAAATTGCTTGCACAAAATGTGTTCTTAATTTTAAAAGTAACTTGTGTGATTCTGTTTCTATTCTGATTTCAGTTTGAAACACGAATCTCAACATAATTAACTAGACTTTCAACCAGACTTTTCTCTTCTGGGTCCTTCACTTATGCTGAAGGATTGCCACTCTTGGGGAAATAAGCCAAAAGCATAAGAAGGTGAGGTTAATAAATATTCTCTAAACCTTTTTAATTTCTTCCTGTATATTGCATAGAACCTGAAGTGTATATGAAGTGTGGAATAGGAAGCTTAGGTTCGGCAGAAACTATCTTGTTATGTTGATGGATTCCTAATGAAACTAATGTTAGTGAGGTCCAGAAACTCAGGTTATGATCAGTGTCACCCATCAAGACTATGATGACCCGGGACAAGGCACGAAGGCCACACAGCCAGCTGAGAGTTCACACTCCGCTTTAATGCCCCAAATTTCCCCAAACACTCCCACGTTCTTGGCAAGTCCTAGAATAAAGCACGCATGCATGCACGCATGCACATGGCAGCCTCTGGCTGCACGCAATCTAGCAAAGCAGGAGGGCACTCTCCTCCCAAGTTGTTGGATTGGCCTGCGCTGTTCGTGCCTTCTCTCCACTCTCCGTGCTCAGGGATCAGGAGAGGGCGGTCCTTGCTCATTGCCTGAGCTCTGTTGCTCCTCATTTCCACTGCTTGCCCTCTCTTGGTCATCCTGCCAGTTCCTCCCTGCTAACAAGCCATCCCAATCCTGAGGAACCCTGGACTGCCTCATCCTGCTCCTCCCCACATTCCTCTGAAGCCATCTCCTTGGCAGATTCAGGCTCAGACGGGGGCATGACAAAGTCTGTCTTTTCTAACACACACAAACTAATAAATGTTGCAATAAAATAAAATTTTTACAGGTTTTTACAAAGAAAGCCATACTTGAGAGACTGGCATTCAAGGGAATTTTGTACATACTGCAGTTACTTTAGATATCACATTAAGCACAACCATGTTGAAAGCCAAGCATATTGGATTGTTTAGGTGAGCTAGAGAGCAAAGCATGGATATAGTATCCATAGCACATGAGCAAGCTGTAACCAGGAAAGGTAGTTCTGAAATAGATTCTATCTTGGTCCTGATTAAAGTAGGTTCACCAGGTTCAAATGAAATTCTAATGCCATGCTACCCAATCTAAAGACAGCATGCAATTTCCCTCTTCGTTAGCTATCAATTTTGTTTCTTTAGATTCTGGAAGTGGCATTCCAGCTGCTAATCTCTATTTCCAATAAATATCCTTCATGAGAGAAGCTGTCTCAATATAATGTAAAATGCTAAAATAATTGATGGCTGGAGAGCAACTTCAATGTACCAGGAAAGAGAGATTTCAACATTTTGTAATGTTCCTAAATATTTTGTTCTAAGAAAAAAATTCCAGAGGAATAATAGAAAAAATAAACCTTGAAATAAACATATTTTGCTCGAATTTCAGAAAACTCTTCCCAACTTGATCCTAGCTCATTGGTTTCTTTTATAAAGCTAATAGTAGATTACACCTGGCTGTCAAGCATTTCCTGGTAATAAATACTAGAAAGAAAGACTACTACACTGATCTCATAAAAGAAATTGATCTGAAATGATATAAGGTTTCCTGCTTAAGCAGGGAATTAAACTAGAAGACATCTAAGGTCCCTTCCAGTTATTATTCTGGTCCTCCAACCTCTTGATGAAGGTTCTTCAAAAAAAAAATCAGTGAAGTATGTTCTTGTTATTTTTTGCCTGAAGGTGAAGTCACCCAAATTCATATATTTATAATGCTTGATGACATCCATTTAAATATGAACTGCTTCCATGTGGAAAATACAGATCACAGTGTTGCATATGTCAGGTTCACACACATCTCAAAAGATTTTACCAAGGGCATCCTAACTCAAAAAAGTTTATCTCACATGAATTGGAAGGGATCTTGACATGGGATCTTGACATGCCCCTAATCATACATATAGGAGGGAGAGAAGGAGGGGGAGAGAGGTGGGGTACACAAATATCTCCAGGTACTGTTTACGTTAATCAAATCACTGAGGATCAATTAATGTGTAACATCATGTGACTGTGACTTCTTGCCAGTTTCGCATTGACTTTGCTTGTTGGCAGCTGGTTTGCGAAGGATGCAAATGGTGATCACTCAATCATAGGATGCTGTGACCATCATAAAGGCTTGCCGGTTGCCAAATGCCTGAATCACGACCATGGAGACACTGCAAAAGCTGCGTTTTCTAGGAACCAGTTAGTTGGAAGTCTTCTCTTTCAGCGCTGTCATAATTTTGCATAGTTGCCAAAGAAGTAATCGATCAGCAAGGACTGCCTGTCCAGCCGATCTCAATAAAGATAGTTCTAGTCTTCCTATAGAGTTGATCTCATTCTCTGATTTTACTTCTTAGTGGGGTTGGCATCAATCTTGCAAGTCTGACTGTGTTGTACCTCTCCCCTCCCTCCTTTCCTTATAATCTAGTGATTAGGGAGCATCTGCTCCTGAATATTATCTTCTTTCCCAAGGCTTAAGAAATGTTTCTGCTTCTTTTGCCTGGCTAATGATTCTGTCAAGGTCACCTTCTTTCCTTCCAATACATCTCAGCCACATTATGTTTGGACAGGGGTTTTGTACTCTTTCTACGATGTAGTAGTCTTGTTTTCAGAAAAAGTTTGCAGTTGAAGAGAAAGAGTTGTACCAAACAGGAAGATTAAAGACCCTTCCTCCTGTTTCATGCCACATATCCCTCCCTATATGACAGGTGGCTAATTCGTCATTTTAAGCACCTTCCTTCGGTCACCCAGTTCTGACCTATATAAGGGAGAGTGATTAGTGACTGTTTTCCTACCGGAATCTATAAGGGAAACCAGGTTGGGGGAAAAACATACATCAATTATTTTCTTCGACTTGGCCCACAATAGGATAAAGCTTTCATCAGCCTCCTTTTAGTGTTGCAGAATACCAATCAGCAATAAAGGCAGCACAGTTTAAGCCAGTATACATTTCTGCTAGCTCAAGGCCTGTTGAATAGTACTTTAACACAGCTCTTCTTACAAGTCCATGATTATAGAAAACCTTGTTTAAAAGAACTTTGCTCTGTCGGAGTACGCTGGATTCCTTGCAAAGCGGAGGTAGATTATAAGGTGAGACCTGAGGCAATCACAATCATAAAAATAAATAGACAAACAAAATAATGCAATTGGTATTCTTTTCTTAAAAAAATAAGTATACTAATGGAAAACAATGTTTGTGTCCAAATCCCATTCTGCATAGAAGTAAGAGATGGTTGGCAGATAGGGTGATTTTAAAAAACCCACCATCTTAATTCTTGTCTCCTTCATTCACCCTCATTCTCTAAAGCAAAGGGGGCAGAGAAGGAAGAGTTGTATTGTGTAATGCAGAAATGCGATTTAATCATTCTCAGTTGCCAACTCCCCTATCTGAATGTGGACAAAGAGTGATGCTGGTGAGATCCCAGTGCCATCCTTAGAAAGAAGATGGATGTGGCGGTATCCTGTATGGGAAAAGAAGGTGCAAAAAAAAAAAGAGAGGCTTATTTTAAGCAAGACAAGGCCAATTTCTTTTTTATCTTCTCTGTCTGCAAGAGAAGCTAACTAAGAGAACATAGGACACATTGGGAGACTCAGAGCTCTTCTAACTGCATATTTTGCAACTCTTCCCATCTGCCAGCACTGAACACTTGGATTCATAAGACCAGCCCTGAATGGAATCCCATTGGTTGTTTCATTCAGAACTGCCTCCTCTTATTGGTCAACATCTTGTTAAGCTCTCTCCCTTGCTACCTCAGCCTTTAGAGATAAGAAGCAGCAGCAAAGCAAGATGCCACAGTATTTGCATACATAGTTTGCAGTTTTATTTAACACTGGATTGTCCCTTGTAAATACAATAGCCAGAAGGAAGTTCAGAAGGATGCTTATCATTAGAAATACCTTTTTTTAGTTGTTGATTCCTGCCTGAACTGGACCACATTTCGAGCTCTGATCCTTCAGATAGTTTTGAAACATTCCATGTTCCTCCATCTCCTTTATTTGACCCAAGGTGACCCTCTGGCTATGATTATCTTCTTTTAATGACCCCATAATCTCTTGTGAGGTGGAGTTTGAGCCACTGAATGGAGCTAGCAGAGTGTTTTAATGGCCAGATGCCCTTCCTGTTGCCAATGCGGAGGTTTGTTCAGTGGGCCCAGAGAGAGAGCTGTCTGCCTCTACCTAGGATTGAACTCACAGCCTCCCGATTGTGAGGCGAGAGCTCCACCTCTAGGCCACCTCACCACTCCAAAGTGCAGTGACTCTATGGGTATACATGAACAATATTAGTTTCTTATTCACAAGACAGGACACCGTGATCTTTTTTCTTCCACAAAATGATGTTGTTTGGATTTGCTACAGTAACAGACATCTATAAAAATCCCATCTAAGCAATACTTGCAAAAATTAATTGAAATAATGAGGACAAAGTAGAGTCAGGGAACTTCTGAAGTTTGATCCATCCATGTCCAGGTCTCTATATCTTTGTTTTTCTATTCTGCAAGTTACTTTTAGACATTTTTATAGTAGAAATTGAACTTGTGAAAAAAATACTCTTGAACTAAAAATGAACTTAATACATTATTGTACACACATTTTAACGAAGGCTCATTGTTGATTTGTATAATATACTGATATGCTAGTTGCTGCCAAATAAAGGATCATAGAACTTTAAATTTGAAAATGTATGATATATAGCTCATTGATGTCACCTGAAGAAAGATTCAAAGCACATTTTCTTTTCTTTTCTTTTGCTAGAGCTGGGCTTAATGGAGGACATCTAAGAAGGAGACCTAACAATTTCCCAGCAGTACAGAGAAGATTTTGACAGGAGATTCAGCCAGATGGGTCATAGCCTACTATAATTAACTTTTACTATGTTACTCTTTGAGGATGCGGTGGCTCAGTGGCTAAGATACTGAGCTTATCGATCAGAAAGGTTGGCAGTTTGGCAGTTTGAATCACTAGCGCCCCGTAACGGAGTGAGCTCCCATTACTTGACCCAGCTTTTGCCAACCTAGCAGTTAGAAAGCATGTAAAAATGCAAGTAGAAAAGTAAGAAACACCTTTGGTGAGAAGGTAACAGCGTTCTGTGCACCTTTGGCGTTTAGTCATGCTGGCCACGTGACCACAGAGACGTCTTCAGACAGTGCTTTGAAACGGAGATGAGCACCGCCCCCTAGAGTCAGGAATAACTAGCACATATGTTCGAGGGGAACCTTTACTTTTACCTTATGGAAAAAGAATATCCACTGTAGTGGCAAATGATTTCCCCCAACCCATTTGTCACAAGGGCCATTACTATTTTTATCCCCAGGACTTGGTGTGAGGTAACTCCACCTCTTGACTAGTGTAATATGGAGTCCCATACCTGCTTTGACACTGGTGAGAGGTAGTGTATACTGCCCCACAAAGTCATTCCGAGATGCCTTGTCATAATCTTCCACCACAAAACGTAGAAGGGCCAGTTCTGGGACCCACACGTAGAACCGAAAGGACTCACCCCACTGTGGGTTAAAACCTGTTTAAGAATTTTGAAATAAAGCGAAGATGCCATCACTAAATGGTATTTCAGCATCTCTTTTAACTTTCCCTTAGACCTGGCATCTCCAACCTTGGCAACTTTAAGACTTGTGGACTTCAACTCCCAGGATTCCTCAGCCAGTTTTGCTGGCTGAGGAATTCTGGGAGTTGAAGTCCACAAGTCTTAAAGTTGCCAAGGTTGGAGACCCCTGCCTTAAGACCAGTGTTTCTCAATCTCAACAACTTTAAGACGTGTGGACTTCAATTCTCAGAATCAACAACTCCACATCCTAAAATTGCTGAGACTGATTGTAAGGACTTGACTCTTCTATCCCCTCAAGAAAGCAGAATTCTTGAAACAGACAGCATTTCAAAAGGAACTTTTTTGGGAGATAGTGATAGCAAGGGGAATAGGCAGGATCTGAATTTCTTGCTCAAAATTATTAGGTTAAACATTGTAGAAACCCGTCCCCTTTGTCCAGTCCAAGGCAAATCAATCCACAGGTGTGAAGTTGTTGCGGGAACCTCAGGCTGAGAAGATGATAAGAAGTTGTTCTCAGGTGCCACTTGCTTGTGAACTGCCCAGAGTCACATTTGTGAGGTGGGCAGCTATATGAATTGAATGGAAAGAAATAAAAATAAGGAAAATGTGTAAGATCTAAAGCCCAACTTCCTTCATCTTTACAATAGGATTGGCTCACCATTATTGTCAATATATTTGGTTTCCTGCTTGGCACTGTCAGAAGGGATCCCATGAATCTCCACTCGCACGAATGGATCCACAATGGAGCCTTCTTTGCTGTTGGGAATCTTGGGCAGCTGCTGCCCACTAATGATCTGAAAGAGAAGATTGCACGATCATGAAACTCATGTCAAAGCTACAAGGCAGAACTTGCAAAGTACCAACTGCTAAAACTTGGAACCTGCTGCTCAACACAGAGAGCAACTCATCAGAAGTTCTAAAATCCCCAAGTCTTCTTTTGTCCCCAGCTGCCAGTTGGCCCTAGAAGTACCACTTCTGAATTGGCATTGATGTTACTGAGTCAGCCATTGCTCTGGCAAATGCTCCCAAAGGTCTCCACCAGTGTTTCCCTTGAGTACAGAATCTGGAGGGTCTGCTAGATCAGCGGTGCCCAATCTTTCTGGCCATGGAGCAGATTTGGAAGAAAAATTGTCTTCCACGAACCAGGAGGGCATGATTTTGTACACAACCTAGATCTTCTGCATGGGCAGATAAAGCTTCGCTCACTTGCTGCTGTGTGACCTAGGTCCTAACTGGTTATCCCAAAGGTGCTTTTCCAAGATGCAACTGGACTTTCTGGTTTTTCTTTGAAGACTTTTTTGCTACATTCCAGAAGCTTCTTCAGCTCTGACTGGTTGGTGGGGAATGGAAGGATGTATAATCTTCACCTGCATTCCAACTACTGAAGCTGTTGTGGTAGTGAAGAAATGAAAGCTACAAGACAGCACCTTAGGTGACAGAACCAATCTCAGCCCAGACCCCATATGTGCCATGCTGGACCTCTGCTTGACCTATTTTACTACCTATTTAAAATACAATGAAGGTTTCTACAGACAGAAACATGGCTGTGCCATGGGTTCACCTGTGTCCCCCATTGTGGCCAATCGTTTTTGGACCAGAATAATAATTGGAAGGGACCTTGGAGGTCTTCTAGTACAATTCCCTGCTCAAGCCGGAAACCTTATATCATTTCAGATCAATTTCTTTTCTGAGATCAGTGGAGTAGACTTTCTTTCTAGCATTTATTATCAGGAAATGTTTGACAGTCATCTACTATTAATTTTATAAAAGAAACCAATGAGCTAGGGTCAAATTGGGAATAGTTTTCTGAAATTCTAGCAAAATATGTCATTTCTCTCTCTCCCTCCTTCCCCCCCCCCCCATTTCAGGCAACATAAAATGCAGCTCTCCCTAATTTAGTTCCTTAGTTAGTTTCCTCATATGTAGACTTTCTGGTCTAAAAGAAAGGACATTCCAATAGAAATTGCCAATATACAGGGGAAATTTAAGGGGAAATGCTTTTAAAATATAATTATTGTTTTTATTGGTTGTTGTGGACTTTACTGAACCATAAAGATATAGCAACAAATATGTATAAATATAATTTTAAGAACTTGGGGATGGGTAGAACTCTATGATCATTGGCCCTGCTCAGTATAAGGAAAATACATATTTTTTTTTACCTCCCCCAAATCTTTAAAGTTAAAGTGTGGGTACAGACACGTACAGTACCTTAACCATTAAGCTCAAGGGGTTACCTTCACCCCTGCTTTGGGGGTCCTCAGGGCTGAAGGCTGTCTCTTTATCCCTCATGAAACTTGGCTTCAACACATAACCGCAGTGGCCATTTTGACTAAAAAATCCATCATACAAGTCCATCTCTGTACCAGCTGTTTGAAAATTCAGGGCCACTGAAATGAGGAAGATCAGAAGTTATTTTATTGTTTACTTTTAACCTTAGAACCTCAGACCTATCCTCCACAGAGTACTTCCAGATAAGCATCAATTGAGAGAAGAGATCAATTGAGAGAAGAGATCAATGAAAAAACAGTAGGAAGTTAGCACCCACCCACTCCTAGGAAAATGAGGTATTTTAGGAAATATTAAAAGGGCAGAATATTTCCCCTACAAAAAGGCAGAAACTCACACACATACACCCCACACACACACATTTGTCAATGGGCTAGTAAGGGCTGGGCCAGTCTATTCTACATTACAAAGATCTACCTCCTTCAGGCAGAGCCATAGTAGGAATTGTCCAAAGCCCTTTCACAACCTACAAAGTAACCCCTGCATGACCCCATGGGAGTCTGACAACCAATCAGAATTCAAAGCCCAACAGAGGGTATAAATCTATCTCCATCTCTCACCCATGTGCCTTTTTGCCTAGGATCTCAAATTATGCGGTTCTACCCACCACCATTAAACCATCTTTTCAAGCAGTCTCCATGTTTCCAGTGTCTTTCTTCCCACTTGGAACTGAATCCAGATGGACATTTCTTCCAACAATACAAATTAAGTCCCAGTCTAACATACTGACCAAGTTCACACAAAACATTAAGTCATAACGTGGCTTGCCTCTTGTGCTATGCAAATCCAGACAATTGTTATTTTATTTTATTTATTTAGTTTGTCACTCATGTACAAGGTAACAGGAATAGGAATAAACATGAATAAGAACACAGGAAATTGGTACAAATAAATTGGGACAGTTGAACAGAGATGTTAGGCACACTGGTGTGCTTATGCACACCCCTACAATTGTGGTTTCAATAAACCATGGTGCAGCAGAGAATAATTCACGTGATATGTGAAATCATCCATTGTGGTTTGTAAAATGGCTCAGTGCAAAGTGTAAACTCTGCAAAGAGGGGCTTACTCTATAAATGCTGGTTAAACAAACAACTGCTTAGAGTATGGTGTGAATTAGACTATTGTGTATAACAGTCTTGCTCAAACAAATGCCATCTATTCTGGAAATTCTGAGAATTGTCATTATAAGAAATATGAAAAATATCAGTTTGGGGAAGTACAGAACAGATCACATCTCCAATTAATGTCTACTGTAGCTGGAAAAAAAGAGCGTGAACTGACCTTATTGTTGTTTTTTCACACATTTTTTGTTTATCCTATCATCTAAGCTCGACTCCCGGATTAGCTCTTGTCTTACTCATCTATACATACAAGAGGATAAAAAGGAGGAGGAGGAGAAAGGGGGAAGGAGAGGAGGAGCAGGAGGTTCCTTTCCCATATAAAGAGCAGCACTATAAAAACTAGCCTAGCACTGTTCACTCAGGCCATAAAATGCAAAAACAAATAGTATGAAAAGAGTGAAATTTCATATACCTTCAGAAATGATATTCCTAATCTATTCAATGAATAACATAAAAGATGTAGCACAACTTTGCCTAGGGAAAAAAACCTCGTCATTTGTTTTTCAAATGAAAACTGATGGTAAAATGGTTGGAGATGTCATTTATGATTGAATAATTGTAAATAAGGATTGAAGAAACCAGACACTGGATCAGATCAAATGCCAACATCGTTCATCATCTCATGTCTGAGGAGACCAGCAGTATGAAGGACATGACACAACAGCCCACTCATTCTATTGTGCTCCATCAAATGATATTCATTTATAGAGCACATTTCACCTTGATAGTGGTAGATAACCACTAGTGGCTTCTAAAAGCCTCATGGCTTTGCTTTACCTCCTTTTTAAACTGCCTACCATGCTGATCATTTTACCATCTCTTGTAACCAAGTTTCTCATTCATTTATTGATGCTGTTTGAAGGCCACTCAGTAAGAGAATCTTCAGGACAATTTGCAGCAAGAAATAACAAAGTTAGCCCTCTTGCTCTAGGTAAAAGTGCCAAATGTGCCTTGTATTGGCTATCAAGCAACCTCACCATTACAGTACATACTCTTCCCTCCTCATCTTCTCCTTGTCCCTTTCCTCTTTTACATACCCAATTGGCACCCCACATTCCACATTGCCTGGGGGTTGAAATTGGAGGAGTCCGTCCGCAACCCACTGGGGAAGATCCGTGTCAGTTGCCAGGTATTATGGCGGACAAAGTCATTCCCTATGAGAGATAGGGCACCAATTGTTAGGAATTCAGTAAAGGCAGCGGTGATTAATTAGGTAATTAATTAAGAAGACTAGCAGGATTTTAATACTAGAAGACCCAGCATTTATCGAGAACCATGTGCTATGTATGCATGCTTTGCTAGGCCTCAGGACAAACTTTAAAAAAGAGGTCATCCCTTCTCAGAGCTTCAACATTCTACAAAGAATGTTGTAGAAAACCTTAATGTGGGTAGAATAGTTACTTCATAACGAAAGGAGGAAAATAGATATTTCTTGCATCCTTTTCAAGGCTTGATAGGTACTGTTACTTGTAAATTGCAGAATCTTCCAGTTTTAGTAAAATTCATTTTAACCGATACTATAAATCTAATTAGTGCTGAAATTACCTCATGGATGAGGTAATTGAATAACATACACATGGGGAGAGTTCTCAGTTTACATAAATTTATTATTATTATATACTTCATTAAACATGAAACTCAGCCAACTGAACATTCAAAAATGCATTACAAATATCATTGACTGATGCTAATGGTTGACACAGATTGCTGCCAGCATCCTAGGTATCAACCAAGTACCTTCTTAAAATATAGGATGTTCCGAGAACCACAGTTTTTTGCAGTTCCGCTGGTGTTATTGCAGGAAGCCGTAATTTTTTGATGGATCTTATAAAATTCTTGGACATGGTACCAAGTGCCCCGATGACAACGGGTATCACTGTTACATACTTCATCCATAGCCATGTAGATTTGATGGCCAGGTCGCAATATTTCATTATTTTTTATAGTTCTTTTTCTTCGACTCTGGCATCTCCTGGAGCAGCGATATCAATAAACTGTACACTTCGACCTTCTACAACCGTGATATCTGGTGTGTTGTGCTCCAAATGACAACCTGTCTGTATTCGGAGCCCATTGGTATGGTTAGGAGGGGGTACACCTTTTGAGCCGACCTTATGTACATTTCCTGGCAGAATACATGGGAAAATCCCATTCAGGAAAATTCTACTTAGGGTTAGGATTAGCTCTCCATGAATTTGTAGAGCAAAACGGACATTGCCATTGGATTTGGAGCCTGTTGGTATGGTTAGGAGCGGGCACACCTTTTGAGCCGGTCTTATGTACATTTCTTGTACATAGTCCTACAAGTCCCACAAGATCTTCACCTTCTCATTTTCGATAACTTTTTCTATTTTCTGGATACAGGTAAATCATGTTTTTTATATAATGACCAGTGGGTTAATTTAGCAACTCGGTCATGTCTAGTTTTGTAATCAGTTTGTATGATTTTGCTGCATTCACGTATTAAATGTGAAACAGTTTTGACTTTGTTGTTGCAAAGTCAGCAGTTTGGATTGTCAGTGAATTTTTGTATCTTCACTTTCATGGCACTAGTTTGTAGTGCTTGTCTTTGAGCAGGCAGTATTAAACCTTCTGTTTCTTTCTTTCTTTCAAGTGCTGTCAATTCAAAGCTTTGGTTTTCTATTATTATTATTATTATTATTATTATTTCATTAAACATGAAACTCAGCCAACTGAACGTTAAAAAATGCACCACAAATATCATTGACTGGTGCTAATGGTTGAAAAGGATTGCTGCAAGCTTTCTAGTTATCAACCAAGTACCGTATTTTTCGGAGTATAATATGCACCGGAGTATAAGATGCACCAAGATTTTGAAGAGGCAAATTTTTAAAAAACATTTTTGCACTCTGCAGCTTTCCCAAAAATGGCCTGTTTTTTTTGTGAAAATGGGCCCATTTTTTGTCAACAAAAGGGCATGAATAGCCTTTAGGAGGCTTATAGAGTGCTCCTGGAGGCTGGGGGGGGGGCAAAAAATGAGCAGAAAACAGTTCTTTTTGCTCATTTTTGCCCTCCCAAGGCCCAGGAGCACCCTGGAAGCCTCCTAAGGTTATGCACGACTATTTTGCAAAAGGGGCAGGATTTTAGGAGGCCAAAAATGCTGTATTCAGAGTATAAGACGCACCCAGATTTTTGCCCTCTTTTTTGAGGGAAAAGGGTGCATCTTATACACCGAAAAATACGGTACCTTCTTAAAATATATAATGTTCCGAGTAGAGCAGATTTTTGCAGTTCTGCTGGTGTTATTGCAGGAGACTGCAATTTGTTGCTGAATCTTATAATATTCTTGGATATGGTACCAAATGCCCTGATGACAATGGGTATCACTGTTGTTGTTGTTGTTGTTGTTATGACTGCATCTTGCTCACCGAGCAGTTCAAGAACATGCAGATGCAAGTAGATTAATAGGTACCATTTCGGTGGGAAGGTAACAGCCTTTCATGCACTTTTGGTGTAGAGCCATGCTGGCCACATGACCACAGAAATTGTCTTCAGACAATGCTGGCTCCCTCAGTCAAAAAACGGAGATGAGCACCATGCCCTAGATTTGGACATCACTGACAGGGAAACCTTTATTTTATTGTGTCCTTATGGCTGGCTTTGCATATTTTTATATTTTTCAATCTGATGCAAAGTTACTGGAATTGCAGCCTGACTGTATCTGCTATATTATAACAGTAGAGGAAGTTGAATGAGCAAGAATAGCATTTGGCAGAATTGTATATCCATTAATCCTTGGCCCAAACATTTTGCCTGCCCACAGATTTCAGCCCCACTTTCTCACCAGCTTCTCGGATGAGCTTGCGAGCTTTGGATTCAGTGATGGAAGACATCTCATATGACTTGTAGTGGCTGCAAGAATGTTGGAAGCTGCAGAAAGGTACACTCTTACAGTAGATAATACAATCCGAAAGTTCCTTTGAGAGGGAATGTTTACCTTTCTGTAAAAAAATATAATGTTCATCTGCAGATTATTAATAAATAATACTCCTGCCAAAAATGGGGAAAAGTACAGTATTTTTCGGAGTATGAGACACATCTTTTTCCCGCAAAAAAGAGGCTGAAAATCTGGGTGCGTCTTATACACTGAATACAGCATTTTTGGCCTCCTGAAACCCCACCCCTTCACCAAAATGGCCGTGAATTGCCTTTAGGAGGCTTCTAGAGTGCTCCTGGGGCTGGGGAGGGCGGAAATGAGCAAAAAATGGGCTGTTTTTTGCTCAATTTTGCCTCCCCCCAAGAGGCTCTATAAGCCTCCTAAAGGCTATGCATGCCCTTTTTTGACAAAAAATGGGCCCGTTTTCACAAAAAAATGGGTCATTTTTTGCTTTTTTTTTGTGGGGGCCACCCCCACCCCCCAGGAACACTCTACAAGCTTCCTAAAGGCTATTCACGGCCTCTCTTTTTTTGAAAAAAAGGACCCATTTTCGTAAAAAACAGGCCGTTTTTGGGAGGTCTGCAGAGTGCTAAAAATTTTTTTAAAAATGCCTCTTCAAAACCTTGGTGCATCTTATACTCTGAAAAATACAATATCCTTTTTTTTTGCATATAGAGCTTGACACCTTTGTAATTTAATGTGTTCAAGTTCTGGATTTTACACAACTGACCAGTCTAGCAACACACACAGACACACACAAACACATACACCAGTATGTGTATTGTATCCAAAATGGTTATTGTTAAAATATGATAATGACACTTTCCTAGAAGTCACATTTAGTCAAAAGTGGGAGAGGAGCAAAATTTTGTCATGGCAAGAAGGGAGGGATTAAACATTAATAGATAAATGAATCTACTAGAGATCATTTTGAGTTGAAATCAGCAGAAATATTGCTGTATCTAAGATTTGCCGATGAATTTAGGTGGCATGATTTTGGGAAACTTTCTGCAAGGTACAAAATAGGGATTCAGGCAGGGGTGGGATCCTACCAGTGATGGGTTCCAGATCCCGTTACAACCAGTACCCTGTGACGGGGCTGAGCGTCCACCAACGACACGCGCGCTATGCACACATCTGCACCCACCACCCTGTGATGCTCCCGCTGCTCAGTGGAGCATTGCACAGGTGCCGTACGCTGCACGTGTGTGCACAAATGGCCCGCTAGCTTAAAAGAGGTAAGAAACAAGGTTGGGTAGGTCTGTGGGCCCAATGAAAACACCATTCCAGTATGGTGGCAGCTGCTCCCAGGTGCCACCAGTATTCCCATACTGGGGCATACCGCCCAGAACGCACCATTGGATCCTACTGGTTTAAGAACTGGTTCGCTGCGTGTGCAAAACCAGTTCTTAAACCAGTAGGATCCAGTGGTGAGTTCCGGGCGGTATGCCTCAGCAGTTTAGAGAATACTTACCTTCTGGATTGCTGCTTGGGAAGGAAAACAGCTGGGGCAATCCACTCTGCCGTGCGACTCAGCTGAGAAGATAAAGGTAGGTAAAGCATAGGGGCGTGTGAGTGAGTCCAATTGCTTGTGGGAGAGAACCGGTTTGCTCCTAACTGATCTTCGGAGCTATAAGTTTGCCCAAACTGGTCCGAACCGCTAGAATCCCACCCCTGGATCCAGGTTGCATTCTCTAATTGTGAATAGTAGGCCATCTGGGAGAGTGTCCACATACCTTCTCTTTCCTCTTGTCTTCACTACGCAGGGCCTCTTCTTCTGTCTCATTTACTTCCTCCTCAATAACTTCTTCCCGTTCAGGCATCTTGTCTGGATGCTCATTCAGAGAATCTTCCAGATATCCAATCTTCTTGCCCTTTAGAATGATCTTGCCCTTCAATTCCTGCATGTGGACACATAAACGAGATTGGAACAGGAGGATAATTCTATTGCTTTTGGAAGAAGCAGCTCAGCTACGTTGCTTTGGTTATAAGACCCCAGCATTTCCACAAGAATGAGTTTTGATGGATGGCAAGATTGCTGAGTTTAGATATGTCAAAACTCACTATGACAAGCATTTTGCATTGGTGCATTCAAAGGACATTCAACTATTTCCTGGATAGTTTTGGATGCAGACTTTGCACTATTCCAGAAAAGTAGTAAATCCCTCTTAAAAAGCAACCCAAACCACAACATAGAGTACTACTTAGAGCACAGGTGTCAAACTTACAGCGTCACATTGCTGTCACGTGACATATCACAACGGTTTTTCCCTTCATAGAGCTGGGATGGGCATGGCCTTCGCATGATGCATCCAGCCTGCAGGCCACCAGTTTGACACCCCTGACTAAGAGCATGCTGGCTAGGGAATTCTGGGAATTGAAGTCTACATACATATCTGGACTTGATAAGGTTGGGAAACGTGGTTTAAAAATTCAAGAAGCATTGCTCCAGGAAGCAGCAGAGAACCACCATGCAGTCCCGTTATCACCACCAATCAATTGTTGTTCAAGCTGATGCAGATCTCCAAACTGGGGCCACCTAAGAGCCTGGAAGGGCACAGGTGGAGATCCTGGTTGGAAAGATCTGAAATTTCCTGTTGCCTGGAAAATTTCCAACAGTTCTGGAAAACAAGGTCCAGGAAGGCAATGTTCCTACAACAGCTTAGAGTTGTACAACAGCTTAAAGTTAGAGATGTGAGCCTGGTGCTATCTCAGCTGGGTCACCTGACCGTACTTCTGATTCATTTTTCAGTTAAATGCATTTTTCAGTGAAAAAATCTGTGAAATATAAGGGGGGGGGGAAACAGGATGTTTTAAAGCTGTCGAATATGAACTGGGAATGAGACAAAAAACACAGTATGTAAAACACAGTATGGTGATGTAGCAGGGAAAAGGGGGAGGCTTTAGCTGTGAATATTTGCATTGCTGGAGATGTAAGTCAAGAAAGATTCTATGTAAGCTCACTTTGTTCCTAAGTCTGACATAATTCAGGGCATTTCTATTTCTTCTTCCTCTCTTGGTTTTTGTACCATCTAGCCTGATGAAGAATTCTGAAAACTTCAATAACTCCTATGTTATTTTTTGGCATTTTAGTTGCTCAATATCCACCTGCTTATTTATGAATTTGAAAACATCTTCTACACTTGAATTTAGTGAAGGGCAGCCTGGATAATCATTAGATGAAAGTTCTTAATTACTCTATGTTCTTACTTCAGGTGAAGGCAATTGCACAGGAACAAGGTCATCAATGGTGTTGATGAGGAGTCGTTCTCCCAGTATGCCTTTCAGCAGTTGTGCCATGATGTCTTGTTGTTCTATGCTGCAGTGATTCTCGATAGATAGAATGATGGGGTAATCAGAAACCTGGTTAAAGGGTTAAAGCATTTTGGATAAAAATATGGTGGATTATGCAAAATATTCTTAAAAAGAGGATAAAGTTTACCCCTCAGTTATTCCTGTTAGGTATAACTACTGACTGTACTGTTATAGAGACTAACTAGATTTTGTACTTAATAACGGCAGCAAGATTGTTGGTGGCGCAATACTGGAAGAAGGAAGATTTGCCTACTATTCAAGAATGGACATTAAAAGTAACAAACTTAGCAGAGATGGCTAAAATATCAGCATATCTTAAGGACCACTCAGATGGGAAATATAAACTGGAGTGGAGACGATGGATTGACTATATTCAAAATAAATATGGGACTAAGAAATTCCAGATAGTTTATGACTGAAAAAGCGAGGAACGATATAATCTGTTTAGAGTTAGCCTAACAAAAGAGGAGTTAAAGCTCAAATGAAAGGTGATATTAACTTTCTTTAAGTTTATTTTAGAATATTTTTGTTAAAGATTTATACCGTGTATTTGTTCTGGGAAGTCGGGGGGGAAGGTTGGGGGGGTTGGGTTCAGGTGGGGAGGGTGGGAGAGGGGAGGTAAATATTTGTAAAAGCTTTTTTTCAAATTTTCAATTAAAAAAAAGAAACCTGGATAAATAAGACAATGATGGCTAGGTGTTTGGGAGATTAAAATTGAAGCAGGGCAACCAAAAGAGGACAATAGAGTTATTGTAAGGATCCCTGGAAACTGATAAATATCGTTTTTACTCAGGAAATTTGAAGATAGATGAATTTCTTGAAGATCCTTGGGATTGTGGAATATTATTGCAACAAAGTTACAAAATTACAATCAATTGTAACCAGGGATATGTGGTGAACTCTAGCTTAGATATTCACAGACAGGTCAAGAAAAGCCGAATAACAAAATGTCCATTGTGATGTCTAAACTCAAACTCCATCCCATACGTATTTGTGTAAGGACATTGCACAAATGACAGCGCCTTGAAGCGGATCCGGAGACTAATGGGTAACCAGAATTGGGGGGGGGGGCTTTGTAATGATGGCTCTCTAAATCTAGATGGTAATTTAAAGAGGAAGTTTTTAAAACCTGGTGGGGCTCCTCTATTTTCACCAGCTTCACATGACATAATCACATCACTATATTTCTAAAATAGAAGAGAATATATATAGTTTAGGACTGAATTGTGGAGTTCCTAGGGCTCTCTGAGTTTGATTGTTTGCTTGCGGACTTTTCATTACCTGATTAGGTAAGATCTTCAATGCTACTAAAGATAAAACTAAAGATGTTATCTAGAGGGTGATGAAATGTCTGCAAGCAAACAACCAAGCTCAAAGAGTTTCTTCTGACTGTACATCAAATTGGATGCCAGTTTGCTGAAATGTGTGGTACCAAATGCATACAGTATGTTTTCAATTACTGTTCATGTTTAAAATTAACCCTTTGGGGGTTTTGTCCCTTTTTGAATAATTTTAATATTTGTTTGTTCTAAGATGGGAAACTACAGTATAATATCTGTCCATCAAATTCAATCTGGCAGGGTTGGTGTGCTCTTCTGATTAAACAATGCCATCTATCAGAATCCCAGAACCACACCTTTGTAGCAATGCCTGCCTTCTGGAATGAGATTTTCCCCAAGATCCAGATGGTTCCCATCCTGCTGAACTTTATCATATTTATTTATTTGTGAGCTACCCGCATTCATTGAGAGTTGGGCAGCATACAAATATTCCTATTCTTCTTCTTCTTCTTCTTCTTCTTCTTCTTCTTCTTCTTCTTCTTCTTCTTCTTCTTCTTCTTCTTCTTCTTCTTCTCCTCCTCCTCCTCCTCCTCCTCCTCCTCCTCCTCCTCCTCCTCCTCCTCCTCCTCATGGTAAACAATTGGCCATTGTTAGTTGTTTTTGAAGGCATTCTGAGTTACAATAAGAGAGAGATGGACTAGATCCCCAAGGCTACTTAAACACTTGTTCAAAAAGAGCTGAGCCCAGAATATACCTTGCAAGACGACATTGTTCTATGCTATATTAAACTCCTTCTGCTCAAGCCTAACAAATCCATACTTTTATCATTACCCCCTTCCCACCTACAGAGTTCAGCCCTACAGGGATTCCTTGTGGTAGAAGCATGCAACTTACCCAGAAGGCATATTTCTCAAGAGTTGTCACAACATCACGGAACGGGATCTTAGAAGTGAATGTATAGCCATGATAGACAATTGGTTCTCCATTTGATCCATCCCAACAATCAACTTCTAAACACCGGCAGCCCTGTTTGAGAGCCCTACAAGGAGGAGAAAGCAACTCATTGGCCCTTCACCCCTGAGACCCAGGATGCAGTGTTGGAGGTTTCCTCAGCTGCTACCTGACTGAAGAATGAACATGGAGAAAATATATACATATACATATGCATATGCATATGCACATGCACACGCACCCACGCACACACACAGACATATATATGCATACACACATATACGTACACACACACACACACACACACACATATAGGTCTTAGTGTATTCGGGTCTTTTCCCATGTAAGATTGAGAGTATCTTGGCGACGTTTCAACGAGGTCCCACTTGCCATGTTCAGGCTGGTGCCTTCAGCTTCATGCTTGTGCGAGCAAAGCGTGATCAGAGTTGCCATCTTTCTATAAATATTGGTGTTTGTGTGTAGAGTGCTGGCTTTGTTGCTGTAGGCGGATTGGTTGGCTGTGTTGTAACATCTTGATTAGTTGATGGAGTTGATGTTTGCAGATTAGTCGGCTGTTTCGTAACATCCTGTGTGGCTGAGGTACTGGCTCTGTGCCTATTGTTCTTTTGTGTTGTAATGACCTGGGTAATGACTGGCTGTGTGATGGCATCCTGAGCTCTATTGTAGTGATATCCTGAGTCCTGTGCTGCAACCTCCTGGGGGATTGGCTGCATTGTAACATCCTGAGCCTTTGCGTTGTAACCTCCTGAGTTCTGTGATGTAATGTCTTGAGCGGATAGCTAAGGTGTAACATCCCGGGCTTTGGTTTGGCTCCAAGTTTGCGGTCTGGCCATGTGTTCATGGAGTGTGTCAGTTTGCTTTGTGTGGGGGTCAAAGGGAGGTGCAAGTTGGTGATGCCGCCGTAGTTTGGCTTCTGGATGGTGGTTGCATTTGGTCTATGGGATGGGTTTGGGTTTGAGTCTGGTGAGGGTGATTGGTGGTGGCGTCCTGTGTTGTTCTGGATCCGGTGTCGGTTTTCGTGGCTGGGACTCGTTTGTTGACTAGGGCTAGTTTCCAGATGTCTGGTAGGCAGGAAGTATCGTCACGTTTATTCATGTTGTGGGGATGTTTCTCTATTTCGATGGCTTCCATAATTATTCTCTTGTTGAAATGTTCAGTTTTGGAGATTAATTTGGTTCCTTCAAAATCAATTTCATGTCCTGTTTGCTTTAAGGTGCTGGAAAAGGGAGGAAGTTTTTTCTTCTTTTCTGACTGCGTTCTTGTGTTCTGCAATGTGTGCATTTATTCTCCTATTAGTTTGTCCAAAGTATGCGGCTGGGCAGATTTTGCGTGGTATTTCATAGACTCCTTGGTTTTCTAGCTGGATCTTGTCTTTGGGGTTTCTTAAGATGTTGGCTAGAAAATCTACAACCCAGCGACCTACTCGTGAGACCCGAATACACCAAGTCCTGCATACCTGTACCCATAAAAATCTACGAAAACAACTATAACTATATCTAGCACCTTCCCTATTCTACAGGCAGCCGATGGAATGGCATGGCAGAACTGCCCCTCAAAATACTGAGAAAATGTCAATCAAAGTGTCAATCAAAAAAATTAACTGCTTCTATCAGATGCCTGTGGGGGGAGATTATCTTAATTGTTCCACCTTTTCAAGGGTCTGAGAAATTTAGTAATGTTCAGCTTGATTAGAAAGTGTTCAAGTAATGCAGATGAATGATTATTTCTGTTGTTCTGATACAATACAATACAATAGCATAGCTGGAAGGGACCTTGGAGGTTTTCTAGCCCAACCCCCTGCCTAGGCAGGAAACCTTATACCATTTCAGACAAATGGCTATCCAACATCTTCTTAAAGACTTCCAGTGTTCACAACTTCTGGAGGCAAGCTGTTCCACCTATTTATTGTTCTAACTGTCAGAAAATTTCTCCTCAGTTCTAAGTTGCTTCTTTCCTTGATGGGTTTCCACCCATTGCTTCTTGTTCTACACTCAGGTGCCTTGGAGAATAGTTTGACTCCCTCTTCTTTGTGGCAACCCCTGAGATATTGGAACATTGCTATCATGTCTCCCCTAGTCCTTCTTTTCATTAAAGTAGACATATCCAGTTCCTGCAACCGTTTTTCATATGTTTTAGTCTCCAGTCCCCTAATCATCTTTGTTGCTCTTCTCTGCACTCTTTCTAGAGTCTCCACATCTTTTCTACATCGTGGTGACCAAAACTGAATGCAGTATTCCAAGTGTGGCCTTACCAAGGCATTATAAAGTGGTATGAACATTTCACGTGATCTTGAGTCTATCCCTCTGTTTATGTAGCCTAGAACTGTGTTGGCTTTTTTGGAAGCTGCTGCACACTGCTGGCTCATATTTAAATGGTTGTCCACTAGGACTCCAAGATCCCTCTCACAGTTACTACTGTTGAGCAAGGTACCACCTATACTGTACCTGTGCATTTTGTTTTTCTTGCCTAAATGTAGAACCTTACTCTACTGATGTTGCACCATTGGGTCTGAACAGTGGTGGGATTTAAATAATTTAACAACCTCTCTGCCCTAATAACCAGCTAGGTAGGCGTGGCTCAGTGGTCATGTGACTCTGTGGGCCAATTCTATATCACTCAAGTCGATGGGTGCTTCGCCTTAGCTATTACAATATAATAAGGAAAGGCAGTTTCTGTAAGCAGGGCAATAAAGATTAGGCTAGAAACAATACCAGAATGTTTCTTCCTGCCTTCCTTACAAGATTAGCCCTGTAAAGTGGAAAAAACAAAATAAGATTTCTTCCATTTTTCCAAACTGCTTAGAAAGTTAACAACTGGTTCTCCTGAATTGGTGCAAACTGGCTGAATCCCACTACTAGGTCTGAACCAAATTCTAGATCTAACACATGACTGCCCTTACCAGAGCCAAGATAACTTGGGATTAGTCCATGGTTGTATTGGAGATCAAGGAATCCTGAGCACCACTGATTCCCATACCCAGAATATGGAAGCAAGAGTCCTCCAGTGCTATAATCCTAGAGGACTCCACCACAATTCACAATAAGATCTAGAAACCTAGGAAGGACTATTTCTATTTTTTGTGTGGGTTCAAAGATCGGTGGATAGCACTTAACTTGGCTTTAAGGAAGAGCCATAAAGTTAATTATAAAGATAGTTGGGGATATCAGTCAAGAAGTTATAATGAGTTGAAAAAGAGCTTGAAAAATCAGGAAATGGTAACAGTACAATGAGGAGTGAAATCTGTTAGCCTTTTAGGATTTAACCTAAAATCAGTAGAAAGAAAAGATAAGTTTATACATGGAATCAAAGGCCTGTAAAAAGTCTGATACAGTTCTGCTCAGCCTCCATTTGAAAACTCTGTTTTTATTCTTCACATGGTATGTTTTGCATTTTACTAGCCATTTCTACTGTTCTCTACTGTTTATTTGGTTTATTTCTTTCTTAAGAAAAAGGAAAGCAATTAACATAATCACAACAAGGATTGATGGACCAGTAATTTCGGATTCAGTTTAGGATTTTAATACACTGATGGCATTCTGATGTGCTTGCTGCATTATTAACAGATAATCCTTGACTTACTATCATTTGTTTAGTGACCATTTGAAGTTAAAACTGCACTGGAAAAAAAAGACTTATGACCGTATTTCACACTTACACCACTGTAGCACCTCCATAGTCACATGATCAAAATTTGGATGCTTGGCAATTGGTTCATATTAATGATGATTGCATTATCCCTGGATCATGTAATCGCCTTTTATGACTGTCTAATGAGCAAAATCAATGGAGAAGCCAGATTCACTTAACAACTATGTTACTAACTTAATAACCCCAGAGATTCACTTAGCAACTGCAGCAAGGAAGGCCGTGAAATGGGATAAAATTCACTTAACAAAGGTGTCACTTAGCAATGGGCTCCATTGTGTTCATAAGTCAAGGACTACTTGTACTTATTAATAAGATAAAGATTTTTGGTTCTGTCACTGAAAGAACTATTGATGCAGCTGCTTTCTCATCTCTCCTTTCATTTTGATACCTGATGTATCCTTCAACACTGCTTTGTCCTCGCAGCTGGTCTTCAATCAGATATGTGTTGTGAGAGGAAGAGATGAAATAATGGCAGAGAGGTTGAGACATATCCTGGAAGATCTTCCTGTGCTCAGGGTTGAAGATTGAGCCATCTGGTGAGCAGAGATATGTGAGGAATCCATCTGGGCTCAGGATATGCCGAGCTTTGCCTATCGGAAGAAAAGGTTGGTGAGGAGGAACTGAAATGGATAGGCTTTTCGAAACAAAAGCCCTGCTAAGGGACAGGCACTGAACTAAATAAAGACTACGAAGCAGGAGCCTTTGATCAGTCAGGAAAGAGCAGGTCTTAGAAGTCTCAGACAATGGAATCATGTAACTATTACAAAACAGCAACGCTGGTTTGGGGGAATTCTGCTAACACTAAAAAGTCACACCCTGGATCAGTGGTGGGTTCCTACTGGTTCGGCCAAACTGGTAATAGTTTGGCAGCCTGGATTGCTGGAACTGGCAGTGACCCAGGCCTGCCAGGCCCCCGAACTGGTTCTCCGGGCAGCTTCTACAGTGCCACCATCTTGTTTTTTGCTTCTGCGCATGTGCAGAACAATTTTTATTGTACTGCACATGTGCGTGCAGCATGCATCAAGCTTACCCATGCGGCGCGCCTACAAGCAAACTGGCAGTAGTGACTGCCAGAACCCACTCCTGCTTTGGATCATTGAGCACTTCAGCGACAACTTGTCCCAATTCTGGATGTTGAGTTACAAACCCATCAAGTCTCCTTTTGTTCCCCCACCAACTCACCAGTCTCAGATGGTTCGTATCTGTCAATCAGTTCCATTGCAAGCTCATCAGTGCCATCAACCTCCATCTGCTCCTGTTGCAAGAAGTCCACAAATTCCAACAGGGTCAGCTTCTTCCCATCTTCAGAGTACTCCTGGAAAATCTCAAGCACCTCATCGCGCTGAGTTAATGCTTTGTAGAACAGCACAAATTCCTCTCCCTCCAGCGACCCTGTTTCTGATTTGTCAGCCATCTGTAAGAAATGGAGGACTCTGACCAACAGTTTCCTTGTGCAGGAAGTACAACAAAACAATCAAACTGAGGGAAACAAGGCCTCCTGCCCACTGAGGGAGCCAATGGAATTAAGGGCCTTTCTCCACTTGGATTTAAGAGCAAACATGTCCTAGCAATGTCTTTTTTTTCTGCTAGTTTCCATAATGTTGCTTTCATCTCATCTTGAATCCATGAGTGAAACAAATTTCAACTACCCATATTGATATTAAACTAATGTTTTCCTTCATCTCCTTAAAGACTGAATCATTCTGTGTGTATATGTGATGATTCCTGAGACTAGGAAAACTGGACTTGAACAAGTACATATTTTGTAACAAAAAAAGAAGATTATTTTCCAGGATACACACATACACACATACACACACATACATACATACACACAGAAATATACTGTGTGGGTAAGAAACCCCAACACTCCTTGGTGTATGTGTTCTGTTAAGATACAGCCTGTTGTGCCTTAAAATGGCTTCTACTGTACTGCCGTAAAATGGATTCTACTGTACAGCGCAGTGGAGTTGCCATGATAACAGCTTCACAAGGGGGGGGTCCCCTCTGGTAAGGGGGGAAATCCAACACTACGTTTCATCCGAACATTTTCCCCTTATAAATAAATACCCAGGCAGCATTGGGTTATCAGTTAGTATATTATAAGATAGGCAAAGTCTAGCACATAACTAATGAGTGGTTACCAGACACTGAATCAAAAATTATATGGCCGTGTGTGAGTTTGCACGCATGTGCCAATGAATAAAATAAATGATCTGAAATAATCAATCTTGCAAAACAGAGCACACTGAGTACATCCTTAATGTTCTGTCTACTTCCCAGAGTTCTCTCATGATCAGTGGATCACGAGATTCTGAAGTGCCACTGGGTTCACATCGCCAACAATTCTGATTCTCTCCAAAGAAAGCTTGTGTACCATTTATTAGGATTTGGAGGGAAATCCAATGGTTGGTAGTGATTTGAGGCAATACAAAGGAGACTAGGAATTGGCAATGGGAAGACCAATTTCATCTATTTTTTATTAATGCAAGGATGGCTGCAGAGTAGTTCAATTTCAGCAATAGAGGAAGGCCCATACCGCAGTTGCTATTACATGAATGGTGTGTTGTAGTGTTTGGCATGAGCCTCATCTAAGGAGCTTGCATTTACTTTAAGCAGACAAGATAAGAAAATAGAGGCTGTTTAATTATTGGTTAACCCTTTTATCACTCAATTTTACAATTGAGTATAGTATTCTAAAAGTGCCAGGCCACAAATCCTACTACTTTCATCCATCATGCTGACTGAGGAAGAGAAGATTAAACTGATGACTAACGGCATCAGGTTGGTCTGTGTAATGTATTCCAGAAAACAAAGCATTTAGATTGGCAAGGAGCCACAACTAAATGGATATTCCATTAGGGTATAAATAGAGTCATTGAAAACAAATCGAACAACCAAGTCTGAAGATAAACATGTTCTGACCTAGGCTTCCCAAGAGTATGGCTTCCCGACAAAAAAATATTTTACTGTGAATTCTGCTCATTCACATCCAACAAAGTCTTTCAAGGGAGGATTACAGTCAGAGACCTTTTCTGGCTTGGAGAGCTGACAAGCCGATATCTGCAAAACTTGGCAAGGAGTCTCAGAGAGTCATGAACCAATTAAGCAAACTAATTGTCTTCTGCAAACTCCACTCCCCTTTTGCTCCTCTTATTTCCTCTGGGAGGGCCATTCATTGGTTACCTCTGGCCTTACTCCCAAGTCTTTAGCTGTTCCTTTGTCTGGCCACTCTGCGCATACTCACACTGGGAATAGGCTCCAGCTGTTCATCTGCCTCACTGATGTCTGACTCCGAAGACAGCTAATAACTGGCATAAGGCTCTAGCTCCCTCTCTGCCTCCGACACAGAGCCCCTATCAGAGCCTTCCCCAGACTCCAGGACTGGCTCATATTCCTCCCCAACCTCCTCACTGTCCAAATCTGCTGCCAGCTCCACTGGCAGGCCACAACAAAACATTATATGCAGAGACCAAGAGGGGCTAGAAGTATATCTGTACTCTCATCAGTGGATGATGGTGGCAATGTGACTTTGTGTTGCCACCTTATGAACCAGCAAAGGAATCGCTTTTATGCACCCTAGTTCCACCTGTTCTCCCCTTTGGCTCCTACAGTTGTACCTGGAAGAGCTGGAAGGCATGGTCTTCATTCATATTCACATTCATCATCCTGAGCAAGTGCTGGACCTCTTTGAAGTTCATCCGCCCATCGTTGTCTTTATCAGCTTTTAAAAACCAGTCACAGATCCATGTCCATCTCCGCAGCCAGATTAAGGAAAACAGACTCAGCATTTTGGACAAAAATATGGTGGATTATGCAAAATATTCTTAAAAAGAGGATAAAGTTTACTTCTCAGTTATTCCTGTTAGGTATAATTACAGATTGTACAGTTATAGAGACTAATTTGATTTTGAATCTTACAACGGCAGCAAGACTGTTGGTGGCGCAATACTGGAAGAAGGAAGATTTGAATGTCAAGAATGGACATTAAAAGTAACAAACTTAGCAGAGATGGCTAAAATATCAGCATATTTTAAGGACCACTCAGATGAGAAATATAAACTGGAGTGGAGAAGATGGATTGACTATATTCAAAATAAATACGGGACTAAGAAATTCCAGATAGCTTATGAGTGAATGAGCAAGGAATGATACAACTTGCTTAAAGTTAGCTTTAGAAAAGGGGAGTTAAAGTACAAGTGAGGGATGATGTTAAAGTCTGTTAGCTTATTTTAGAATATGGATGTTAATGTTTATACCCTGTATTTGCTCTGGGAGGTTGGGGGTGGGTGGGGGGGAGTTGGATTTGGGGGGGAGGGGAGGTATATATTTGTAAAACTTTTTGAAAAACTTTCAATTAAAAAAAAGAAAACAGATTCATAGGATCGGGGCAGACAAACAATGTGTCAACCTGCAAAACAACTTCAGCTGAAGGCATTTTTTCCCTTGCTTACTTCTGTTTCCTTTCTTGGTTGCCATTCACAGGGGGAGGGATGGGGGAATTTAGGAATGTGGGGCCTCGGCTGTTAGTCAAAACACCTACCAGCCGGTGTGTGAACCAAGGTCACCTGTTGGAGCTGAGCAAGAAACTGTGGCTGACTTGATTGGCCCATGAGACCTAAAAGACACAGGGGGATGGGTGGAAAAATTCTCTTCTTTTAAATATCCCCAAGCACCTTTCTACGTGCTGATACGATGTACTCAATAAAGCGTTTCCTGAACCTGAACAAAGTCTCAGAGTCCTGATTTCCCTGAGTTTATTACTCGGAATGATGACACAACCAGTGGTGGGTTCCTACTGGTTTGGACCGGTTCAGCCGAAACGGTAGTGGTTTGGTGGCCTGGGTCATTGGAACCGGCAGCAACCCAGGCCTGCCACCCCTTCCCCTCCGAACTGGTTCTCCTGGCCATCTGGTATTTTGTTTCAATTTTTATTGTACTGTGCATGCATGCACAGCACGGATCAAGCCCCCCGCGTTGCACACCCACAAGCAAGGTGGCAGTAGTGGCTGCCAGAACCCAACCCTGGACACAACGTATATTTTTGTCAAAACAAAACACACTGGAGATGAGCACACGCCAACACCTTGTTAGTTCAGGACAGATCGTAATGGAAGTGATCTGGAACTGCAATGGAAGAGAAAACTCTTTTGGCTGTTTGTTTCTTACATTTTATAAAGGGAGGAAAGTATTACATTTTTCACTAAGTCTTATATTTTTAATTAATGGTTAAAATAACAAGAAGAAATAAAGACATTTCCTTTAGATTGTCATTCTGGAACAAACATAGACGTGTCAGTGTGTCTCCAATATTACACTCAAGCTGAGCTTCCTTTTCCCCCTTTTGTCCAAAAAGGATGGCAGGTAATTAAAAGTAAGGATATTGATCAAGCCTCTCTTTCTGATCCATGTTAATGACCGTCTCTATGAGGCGCCTCAAACCTTGGATCCAGCACTGAGCCTCCTCGGCTGAACTGGCAATGAGGTCTTGATTGCTTCGCCGCCCATGGAAGACAACAGTGAAGCAGCACTCAGCTGGGAACTCCTCAGCCAGACTTCGCAGCACCTCTGATTGATGACCTTCACGGATTGTCTCCACATCACTGACAGAAACTTGGGAGAAGAATAGCCAGAAAAGATAAGCCTTTACATAGAGAGTTATGCTTAAATTATAAAAGTGTTCCTTGCTTCTCTGTCTGGACTGAACATCAACACAAACAGAGGAATCTAAGTGATTGGTTTTTTAAAAAAAAAAATAGAGCCAAGAAAATAAAGAATATGATTAAAAATATATCCAGCGTAATCCCAGAACAGGATTCTCATTATTAATTGAAGAGAAGCTGACTGCACTCAGGATGCCACGTATTCAGCAGCAGCACAACAAGCAGAAAAATGCCAATGAGGCACTCAATGCCTCTATGGGAGATACAGCAACATGCAGTAAAAATATCCTTAGTTGGCAGTTTGATACAATATATTTTATGCCTGAATTTATTCTGTTCAACATTCTTCTATTAATTTGGTATCCCCTAGATAAGATCAGGAGACGTGGTGGCTCAGTGGCTAAGATGCTGAGCTTCTCAATCAGAAAGGTTGGCAGTTCAGCGGTTCAAATCCCTAGTGCCGCGTAAGGAAGTGAGCCCTCGTTACTTGTCCCAGTTTCTGCCAATCTAGTCATTTGAAAGCATGTAAAAATGCAAGTAGAAAAATAGGGACCACCTTTGGTGGGAAGGTAACAGCACTCTGTGCGCCTTTGGCATTTAGTCATGGCAGCCACATGACAACGAAGACATCTTTGGAGAGTGCACCGCCCCTCGAGTCAGGAATGACTAACACATATGTTGAAGGGAAGCCTTTACCTTTACTTTAGATGAGATCAATTGCATAATATCCGAAGTAGCAATGGTAATTCCACCACATAGACAATCATGAGGATGGGCTATACCTACATCCCAAACTCCTGTTTTCTCAAAGATTTAAACAAAGCTTACAAAATTTATTCTAGAAAATGTCATGCACATGAGAAATTGTGAGGCTTGAGAGCACACATACGCATCTACATTCTCCATAACGTTATGCAAAACTTTATCTTCTCTGAAGCTGTACAAACCAATACTTATAACAGCTTTAGTTGTCTTTCTGCACTTATTATGAGATCTGAATCCTTCTCAGAATTGGTAGTCACAAACATTTTTAAATAAATATTTTTATTGTACATTTTTCTTTATAATACATCACATTTTCAGTTTTGCGAGGGCAGTGTATTGGTTGTATCCAGTCCTTTTTGAGTATACATAGTTTTATACACCCTGATTATAACCAATATTCTCTTAATCATACATTTATAGTCTCTTTTAAATACATAATGTTCTACGTCATAGTTATAGGCATTATCTTCATAATTGTACTATAACATTCTATATATTAATCTCTTTCCTTTCCCCTCGCTACTTCCTTCTCCTTCCTTTTCTGCTTCTCCTCTCCCCTCTTCGCTCTCTCCTTCTCCACTTCCCTCTCCTTCCTCCCTTCTACTCCTCTCCTCTCGTCATTTTTTATATAGCTTTGTGGGTAAATTTGTGCAAGATTTCCCAAATTTTTCTATTCTGCACTTACACTATTTGAAAGCCCAACCTCAAAGGCAATGTTACGGAGAATCAGCCCTCTTGCAAATAATATGGTGCAGGTAATCAAACTCACAGGCTGATTTGGCTTTGCCAGACATCTTAGATTTGTACCAGACTGTCATGCAGTCCTGCTGCAACATGAAGAATCGTTGTTTCTTCCAATTCTTGGATTTCACCTTGCGCATCATTGTTCCTTGTTGCATTTGAATAAGATTGTCATCCAGTGGCATACCTGAGAAGAGGATCGGACATTTCAAGTCAGGGTTTGTATTAGTTTTAGTACAGCAACAACTATATGCAATTAAATGCAAATGTTAGGCACTCTGGTCAACATTTGTGCTTCAATACAATACAATACAATACAATACAATACAATACAATACAATACAATACAATAGCAGAGTTGGAAGGGACCTTGGAGGTCTTCTAGTCCAATCCCCTGCCTAGGCAGGAAACCTTATACCGTTTCAGACAAATGGCTATCCAACATCTTCTTAAAGGCTTCCAGTGTTGGGGCATTCACAACTTCTGGAGGCAAGCTGTTCCACTGATTAATTGTTCTAACTGTCAGGAAATTTCTCCTCAGTTCTAAGTTGCTTCTCTCCTTGATTAGTTTCCACCCATTGCTTCTTGTTCTACACTCAGGTGCCTTGGAGAATAGTTTGACCTTCTCTTCTTTGTGGAAACCCCTGAGATATGTCTTCCCTAGTCCTTCTTTTTATTAAACTAGACACACCCAGTTCCTGCAACCGTTCTTCATATGTTTTAGTCCCCAGTCCCCTAATCATCTTTGTTGCTCTTCTCTGCACTCTTTCTAGAGTCTCCACATCTTTTCTACATCGTGGCGACCAAAACTGAATGCAGTATTCCAAGGGTGGCCTTACCAAGGCATTATAAAGTGGTATTAACACTTCACGTGATCTTGATTCAATGAATTCCTAAGTGAAAACAATCTGATACATCATTTAAAGTGCCATATTTTTCCAAATTGGAATGCATATTTATTATTTGTGTGCAGCATTTGTGAAAACGGATGTTTCCATAAAAAAAACAGTGAACTTAACAGGTGCACAAATTTAGATATCCTTTCCACTCACTGCTTTGCAATACTCAGTGGTTTGCAATTCACTCAATAGTCAATAGGTTCCAAACATTTGCTATATGCAGCTTAACATCTAAGTAAGAATATATCCACCAATCACTTTGCTTAACCAAGGACCAAACTGGAGTTGGAATTGTATATGGTAGGGATCCTTATAGACAGAGTAGTGAGGAGCTGACTATTAGAATGGAAAGCAAAATGGACTTTCCATAAGATGAAGGGAGTCTGCTGAAGTTTACACCAGTCACTTGAATGTTCAGGGACAAGAGTTGAGGAAGAAAAAAAAAAACTTTTTAGAGCTCAGCAGTCCAAAACAAGAAGTAACATTCAGAGTCCATCCAAGGAAATCAAGAGGTCTCACAGCCACAGTTTGAGGCTTTTCCTTCTGGTGTCACACCAGCAATCTCAATAATTATTTCAGCATCAGCTTTGGGCATAGAAGCAACTCTTTACTTGAGAAGCCTCTGGCCCCTTCTTCCCCTCTGAGGAAAGAATTCTTGCTTGAGGAACCAACTCTCTTCTCTGCTGAAGAAGAGCTAAGTGCCAAACAAGTGTGTGCACTGTTCAATGTAAATTGTTTTTCGTGCATGTGCAGAACAATTTAGAGTGAACTCCGCATGCGCAGTCACTAAAAATCAAAATGGCAGCAGCCCAGTGGTGGCAAGGGAACCAGTTTGGGGGCATGGCAGGCCTGGGTCGTTGCCAGTTTCTGGCCTGAATTCCAGTACCGGTTCGGCCAAACTGGGCTGAACCGGGAGCAACCCACTTCTGGTACAGGATGGTGGAAGAGTTAATATATGTAGCCCTAATAAGCACTTTCTCTGTAAGCTTCCCTTTGTTGACTTCTGGCATCTGTTGTCTCCTCAGCCTTCTCCTCCAACCTCAGAGCAACTTTTAAGCTCAGCAGGTCCCGAGATTTGCAGACACTCATATGTTTTCCTTTCATCACATTTGCTTAGTGAGTTTCAGCCAGCAGCAAATCTGCAGATTCAGCCATCTGTTGAAATATAGTCTGCGCTATCCATAAGTCCCCAGCAGCAAATTGAATAGGAGCTGCTACTTAGCTCCTTCAATGTCCTCAGGTTTCTGATTCCAGGGATACATCAGAGTCAGTTCCTCCTTTCTCCTGCCCGCTCTCACAGCCCTGTTAAATATTACAGCTGATAGGCACGTGATGGTGGGGTTCCATGGTGTTACGTGGGTCTCCCTCCTATCACACACTGGGACTCCTGCAGCCCCTGTTCAGGCTGGACTTATCTAGTGTTCTTCAACAACAGCCGTAAATCAATTTTTTTAAAAAAATAAAAAATTAGTAGAACTTAAAAGCTGGCAGATATGTATGTATGTGGATAGCATCATAACAGTCTCTTTATATCATATTCTGGACCTGTCAATTATTAGTTGGGCTGATTCCTCTTCAAAGCCTGGTGCATGGAGGAGAAAACAGTTTTGGAGAGCAGAGACCAGGGAGGAGAGAAAAAGTGGGGAGATGCCTATACCAGCTGAAAGTACTCAATAAATGCTCAGGGATCATCTAACTCCACTGAAACATCTATGTCAGATTGTACTTATGAAAAAAAAATGGTATTGTCTGTGGCCTAATTATGAGGGAGCATGCTACTTTAAAGCTGGAACAACTAAGCATAAGAATAATCTTTATTATCGTTGTACTTAAATACAACGAAATTGGTTTTAACCTCACTGGTGCAAAATTATAACAGAAATGAAAAAAGAAAGAAAAAGAAAAAAAGCTAGCGTGTGCATGGAGTGATTGTGGTTGTATTTAAAAGTCTCACAGTCCAAGGATAGAAACTATCTTTAAACCTATTTGTTCGACTGGCTATACTTTGATGTCTTCTGCCCAATGGTAGAAGTGCAAAGAGACACTGACCAGGGTGTGAATCATCTCTGAGTATCTTCCTTAAGGAAGACTTAAGGCAACCTCTGGCAAGGTGGCGCAGTGGTTAAATGCAGCACTGCAGGCTACTGCTAGATCAGCAGGTCAGCGGTTCAAATCTCACCGGCTCAGGGTTGACTCAGCCTTCCATCCTTCCGAGGTGGGTAAAATGAGGACCCAGATTGTTGGGGGCAATATGCTGACTCTCTGTAAACCGCTTAGAGAGGCCTGAAAGGCCTATGAAGCGGTATATAAGTCTACTGCTATTGCTATTGCTATTTATTTACTTATTCATTTTAAAGGATAGTTTGGGATGGATGAGATGGTGGCAACATAACCCTAACCTTTGGGCCCAGAGAGAGATCAGGAAAACAAGTAAGCAGCCATATGTAGTGGCTGCAAGGACTGAATTCATATGTGGACCTGAATTATGGAGTTGCACTGTGGACGACTTGCCAGTACCAGTAGCTTCTCAGAGATTCCAGAAAATACTTACGATGATTACAGAGAAGTGAAGACATGGTTCTTCCTCCTTTAGCTTGGAGAAATCGACACCTATAACATAAGAAAGTAGAAAGAAGTGAAAGCAGCAGCAGGAAGTGGAAGACTAGACTATTGAAAGGAGATATCTGCCCTGGAATCTTATATACCTTTACTTGGAAATGATTCTCAATAAGACATACTTCTAACTAGAAAGATGTAGAAGTTAGTCTTCTTTAGATGCTGGATTCTCCCTTATCTTTCCAACACCATGATAGCACTGATATATTGAACTAGAACTCCTTTTATGAGTTTCATGTTCTCTATAATTGTGTTGACTATTGCTTTTTGGGGATACAATTGGTGCTGTGGACCAATATATTTGGAGGACATCAGTTTGGGAAATGATATAAAGTCACAAATTAAGACAGTGGCTGATGAGGATATTGCACTAGGACAGGAAAGAGACCCAGGTTCAAATTCACTCATGTCATGGAAAAACATTGGATGACTTAGGGCCAATTTATCATCCTGGTCTACTCACAAGGGATAAAATTAGAGGAAATTTTATTGAAATCTTGAATCCCAGAGGACAGGTTGGCATATATTGATCATAGCTAAAATTGCAAACCATGAGTAAAAAAACTGCAACTCACAAACATTAATATCAGAGCTAGCCTAACTGGATAGTTCTGCAAATCTGAGGCTTTCTTTTGCACTTCTGAGGTTAGAGAGTCACCAGCTTCATCATATTTTTATGTGTTAGCAAAGTATATAATTTGTACTATTGCAAGAAACAAAAAGTTCCCAAGATAAGATCAGTTCCATCATGAGGACAACATGTAAACAACATGTAAATAAGCAAAATGTAAATTGATTCTTTGAAAATGTATAACAAAGGCTGCAAATGCTATTTTTTTAAACAAACAGCATCATTCATTAAATAGCATCAAAGCAAAGCTAAACCAAACGAAAGCTCAAAATGTCCATCTCACTATAAATTCACACAGCTTATTCTTTCAGTCATTAATTATAATTCAGGAATTACAACTGTCCTATCACAAATTCCTGTGGTTAGCAATATTCATCAGAGACTGTTGAGGAAGATTATGAAGCTTTCAGATAATAGAAGCTGTTTGAGTGGAATGGCTAAGAAATTTAATGGTCTCATGGGTGCTTACTGATTTTGTTAACAGCAGCTCTTACATCATACTGTTATAAACAAAACAAGTGATACAATTTTTCTATATCCACAACAGCACTGCATGATTTACAAGTGCTTCGATATTCCTGGCATACAAATCTGTTTTCCAGCTCTAACACTTGAGTAAAGTGTTGTTTAATGTTGTACGCCACCTAGAGTCACTATGTGCAAAGTGGGTGACCATATAAATCTATTTAAGTAATACAGAAAATAAATAATGGCATTTTAAACTCAAGGCATAGTCATACCTTCTGCATTGCTCTGCTGAACACATTATTCCCACAGCACTGCCCTATGTCGAAGGATATTCATCTTTTGAGTAGGGCTGTATTACTATTATCCTTCTCATCTTTCCTATTACCTTCTACTATTGATATCTTTTGGTTATATTACTTTGTTCACTGAGAGCTTCTGCACCAGAGACAAATTCCTTGTGTGTCCAATCACTCTTGGCCAATAAAGAATATTGTATTGTATTGTACCTTCTGTAATAAAATAGAGCTGGGTCTACTGGCTGGATTAAATGCTATTACTTAAGGGTACACAATTATTTTGGTGTGTGTGTGTGTCCGTGTGTGTGTCCGTGTGTGTCCGTGTGTGTGTGTGTGTGTGTGTGTGTGTGTGTGTGTGTGAGAGAGAGAGAGAGAGAGAGACTGACTTAAGTATGATAATCTCCAGCCGCTTGTAAAATTCATCTAAAAGCAAAAGGGAAGGATATTTTGGAACAATATCAACACTAATGGACTTTTTGTGGTTGCCCCATCACCAGCTGTTCTTAAATGACCTTTGATCCTTAAATTCTCCCTTTTCCAAACTGGCTATTCTCCAGTTGTATTGAGACCAATGTTCCCTCTAATTTTTTTTCAGTGTGAGCAGAAAAGTATAGTGTTTGAGCGGCATATTTTCATGCCTGAGCACCTGAATTTTTTTCACAGATGTCACCGAAGACAACAACAAAATCAGTATTATTTGAAACTCAAAGTTATGTTTATTCAAGGTACCCGCTTAATTAAAAGTATTATATAATATCAGTATCACTTAACAACGCTCCTGCTTAGCAACCAAAATGTTGGCTCAGAAAGTCTGGCATTTGAAGCACGCAAGTCTTAAAGCTGTTGTTACAAGACCCTTGCACCCCTAACCCTTTAGGGAAAAAAACCCCAGGGGTCTTCAAACGTGACAGCTTTAAGACTTGTGGACTTCAACTCCCAGAATTCCTCCCTGAGGGGAATTATATATTTGGACTTTTTCATAGTTACATTAGAGAACTACATTGTTAGAACTTAGCACAAAAGATACCTTTTATCTGAAAATCCAAATAGAGTAAACCTGCTATTATCCCAGAGCACTAATGTCATTTGTCCCAATCTGTTTTACGAGTCTGTATTAAAATAGATAGAAATATTTTCACTAAATTTTATAGATCTATATTTCAGGAACCTATCAGAAGTTAGGGCAAGATAAGAGTGGAAGAATGAATTTTGTTGCAGGTCATGGGGATTTTTTCAGCATCTTAAAAGTGGAGCGCATGTGCATTGAACTAGCAATACCCATTTAATAACAAAAGGAAATGGCTGAATTAAATTTGGTAAAGTTGCAAGCGAGCTGTAAAAAGCTTGTGGTTTTTAAAATCATAGAATCAGAAGGGATACTGGAGGTCTTCTAGTCCAGCCCCTTGTCCAAGGCAGGAGTCTTTATATCATCTGAGACAAATGGCCGTCCAGTCTTTTGAAAATCTGTAGCAAATGAATTAAGATTCCATTGATTTTAATTGTTCTTACTGTCAGATTTCTCCTTATTTCCAGCTTGAGTCTCCTTCTGACAAGTTTCCATTGCTTCTTGTCCTGTCCTCAGGTGCTATTGCTGCCGCCTCCTCCTCCTCCTCCAACAGCACCAACACATTTGCTGCCCAGCGCTGCGGCTGAGGTGAAGCCGCCAAAGCTCCCGCTGGTGCCCCCGCAGCATTGGGCGGAAATCTGGTAGTGCTGTTGGAGGAGGAGGAGGCGAACCAGCCTGCCACCACCGGCCACCGCCAGCCCCGCCGCTCTTCCCGCCCCCTTCTCAGCCCCACAGTCCAGCGGTCACAGCAGAAACAGCCCCGGGTCTCCGCTGCCGCTCCCCGCATTTTCTGGACGGGGTCTCGCAGGGAGGAATCCCCTCTCCAAGGGGCTGTTTCTGCTGCGACCACTGGACTGTGGGGCTGGGAAGGGGGCGGGAAGAGCAGCGGGGCTGGCGGTGGCCAGTGGTGGCAGGCTGGTTCACCTCCTCCTCCTCCAACAGGCAACAGCACTGCCGGATCCAGTTGTAGCCGCCTGCAAAGGACTTCCACACGTTTCCTTTACAGAAATCTCTGCGCAGCAGATAGAAACTGCTGCGCGGGGTTTTCTTGCAACGTGCACGGCCGCGCAGCCGTGCACGTTAGAGGGAACAGTGATTGAGACTACAGTTTCCAAAATAGTTAGGCAACCTGGCTGAAAATTCTGAGATATGTAGTTCCAATATATTTAGAGAACATCCATTTGGGAAAACCTCTGTTCTGGGAAAACTTTCTCCAATGTGGCCATCACACATAATAAGCCCAATTGGGCTTTTGAGCGCATGCATTCAAATAAGCCCTCCCCTGAAAATAAGCTCTCCCTGAAAATATTGCAACACAGCAGCAGCCATGAGGTGACCACTCTCGCTGCCTCCTGCACCTCAAAAATAATAAGACCTCCCCGAAAATACGGCCAAGCGATTATTTCGGGGGTCAAAAGAAAATAAGACCCTGTCTTATTTTCAGGAAAACATGGTAATAGGGACTTTTGTACAGACAAAATCAATGTTGATCTCCAAAGTGCCTGTCGCTCTGAAGATATTGCATCCAGGGGGAATCTCAAAGCAATAGTTTCAGGACTCTGCTTCAAAGCAGATTAAAGTGCTGTTTGCCACTCCTTGAGTGGGTACAAATGGCAACCACCTCATTGCCAATTTCTAGTCTATCACAGGAATGTGTCTAGCAACAGATGTTGAACTGACAGGCTAAAGAAAGCAATTGGTGTTTTGTTTCCCTCCCTCCAATTACATTATATGTACAAAGATAGAAATATGCTGAGATACCCACAACAGAGGAATGGTTGGTGAAGATGACGCAATTTGCAGAGATGGCAAAATTATCTTACTTGACCAGAGAAAAAACAACAATTACAATTGTCAGTAACTGGAAACCCTTTATGGACTTTTTGCTGAACATCTGATCATTTTTCACACTTACGATCATTGCAACATCCCCATGGGTACCTAATCAAAATTTTGCAATTGATTCTTATTTACAATGTCCCAAGGTAACTTTTGTGATTACTTTTTGCAACGTTTTGACATGAGAATTGATGGGGAAGCTGGATTTACTTAATGACTGTGTTAACAATTGCAGAAATTTGTTTAATAAATGTGGCAAGAAAGCTCCTAAAATGTGACAAAATTCACTTAAAAACTGTCTCTCTTAGCAACAGAAATTTGGGCTCAATTGTGGCTGTAAGTCAAGGACTACCTGTATAACAGAAGCAAGATTTCAATGGCCATCCATGGAGAACAAATCTGGGCATATATTGCTAATTTAATATATCCCATTATTGTTAGTGGACCTTTATCGTTCCAAGCTGCATAGAGGAGTCAGCTGTCTGCAATGCTAAAATGTATATTTTAATCTATCCCAATTGAATGCTCTCTTTCCTAATTGGCAGTAGAAGTGGAGAAGGATGGCACTCTATTTTTGGAAGTGAAAGATATGCTTAATGTTATTCTTTCTTTAAAACTATCACTATTCCTCTTTAACGCTTTTTGGAATATTTTGAATCAGCTCGGAGGCAAGAATTTAGATTAAGAAACATCACGTGGCATGCATTTAATGGAGTGATATGGTAGATTTCTGGGAAGAGCTCTGAGCTTTTGGAACAAATGGTTGTTTCTTTTTGGCACGACTGCTCAAAATACATGCAGTACTTTAAGAAATTATAATTTCATCTAAGCTCCTTTTTTCTATTACAAAATCAAGTCATCACAGTAATGGACATCCTAGCAAAAGGCCAGAAAAAGATTTGAACCTGGCCAGGTACAAGCCTCTGAACACTGGTTCTTTGTGCAAAGTAAACACTTTAAGATAACTCAGACCTTGGAATTGAATGCTGTTCCTCACTCCCTCAAACACATACACAATGTACATAACCATTAATGTACAGTACATGCTGAACACACACAGGCACACATAGGCTCTAGAGCCGTGATGGCGAACCTATGGCACACGTGCCAGAGGTAGCATGCAGAGCCCTCTCTGTGGGTATGGGCACCGTAACAAGCTGCTCTTCTGGTTTCCAGTGCGCACATCAGTGGTGGGTTCCAGATCCCATTCCAACCGGTATGGTTGGAACGGGCTTGGCGGCGTCCACATGGTAAGCGCACGCAGGTGTCTTACCGCCTCCGCAAGCCTCTGCAATGCTCAAGCTGCTCAGCGGAGCATCACGCAGGTGCTGTACACACCATGCACATGCGCGTAGGTGCTGAAGACTTAAAAGACCGGTAAGAAGCTCGGGCGGGCAGGCCCTCTGGAGCACCATACCGGAATAGTATCCGGTGCTCCAGGCAGGCTCCGGTATGCCCGTACTGGGAAGTACCGTCAGCAACCCACCACTGGCGCACATGCACACCGGCCTGCTGGTCATGCATGCTGGCATGCCAGAAACCCGAAGACCAGCTGGCCAGTGCGCCTGTGCACACTGGCCAGCTGGTCTTTGGGTTTCTGGTGGTGCAGTGCATATGCATATGCACCAGTGGTGAGTTGCAAATATTTTTACTACCAGTTCAGGTGAACTGAAGTGGGCCAAAAGGGGGGGGGAACCCATCACTGATATTCGTGTAGACACACGTTCTGGTTTGAGCACTCGGTGTCGAAAAGGTTCACCATCACTGCTCTAGAACAGTGAGCCTCAATTTTGGGAAGTTTAAGATATGTGAATTTCAATTCCTAGAACTCCCTAGCCAGCCATGTTGATTGGGGAATGTTAGGAGCTGAAGTCCACACATCTTCAAGTTGCCAGGATTGAGAAACTCTGCTCTAAAGGTGTGAGATCTGTATATTTTTCTGAAGAAGCCCATCAAACTGAAGGAGCAGCCTGGCGCACAGTCAAATGGACATTGTTTCCTGAGTGGCAAAAATAATTCCTTCCATGACCTGGTGTAGCTGAGCTACTGCATTCCACAAGGTCTAATACAGTAGCTACAGGAAAGAATGGAGTGGGGAAATGGATGGATTGATGGAAAGGTAGATGATAGATGCCTTTTTATTCTTCTTATAAACAATCAGGATAAAAACTTTGTTGATGATTGTAAAACAATCCCATAATTCACTAAAACACTCCAGTCTATAATGTAGCTATCATTCAGACATAAAGAAATGAAAAGAAATAGATTGGGCATATCATCGAGAAGCAAATCAATTCAAAATAGGATTCCTTGTGATTTCTGCCTTATTCATATTAAATTGTTTGGTCATTTATAATATTTTAGGCAGTTTATTTCATAACAAAATGTGCTTGGCAGTGTTTTAATTTCATCAAGTAGAATATTGTGTGGGATACTTATTTAGTTATACATTTGGTATTCTTCAAGATGTCAAAAGGCTTGTTTTTCCTGCAAGAAACAAACATGACTGAATCTTTCAAACTTATTATATAGTTTGCAACTATCAGGATCTTTATTTCTGCCCTCTGTGTAATGTTTTTTAAAAAACCATTCTATAAAATTAATCATCTTACGAATGCCAGGATGTTCTGTTTTATCATTAACAATGGTTATTCTGCTGCTATTAATGACTGTATTTTCTGATCCAATATCTCTTGGACCTTACCATGACAGTCCCTCCTGCCCATATTTAAGTGTGTGTATGCACGATACATATACACAATTTATTAATTAATAAACCATGGCGCAGTGGTTACACAGTGCAGCCTACTTCTGCTGACTGCCATTTGGCAGTTTGAATCTAACCAGGCTCAAGGTTGACTCAGCCTTCTATCCTTCTGAAGTTGGTGTAAGGAGGATCCAAATTGTTGGGGGCAATATGCTGACTCTGTAAACTCCTTAGAGAGGGCTGGAAAGCACTATGAAGTGGTCAAAGGTGGGTTGCTCCCGGTTCGGCCGAACCGGTAATGGCGGTGGTGGCAGAAGGCTCCACCCACCCATCCGGATGTTTCTGCGCATGCACAGAAGTGTCACGTGCGAGAGAGAGCACACACACACAAGGGAACCGTTAGTAAAACCGGTACAAACCTACCACTGGAAGTGGTATATAAATCTAAGTGCTATTACTATTATTATATGTATTCATTTTTTTCTCTAGATGAGTATGAGTATAGAGTATATAATTATATAGAAGGAACAAGTAGGCCATCATATTCAACTGTTAGGTCTGGATGCCAATTTTAGTACTGGGTTTTGTTTGCTTTAGGTCTATATTTTATTTTATTTTATTTTACTTTATTTAGTGTTCTTTTTTGTCTTATGAGCTACCGAGAGTTATGTAATTGCATCAGCCATTATGTATACATTTTACACATATGTGCATTTGGCTACTAACAGAACACATATAGCCTACCATATTTTTGGCTAAATTGGTTCCATTGTTCTTACTGTTTAGGAATATGGCACAATAATTAGAGCAGAATATAAACATCTATGATACAATAAACATATTAGCTTTAAAGAGGCCACCAGGTTCTGAAGCTTACTGGAATCATTACAGTATCTAATATATAAGAATAGCTTATGCTTACAATATGGATATTAGAAGATGCTTTCTTTAATCAAGTTGGCCAAAACAAGATCCAAAACAAATACGGTGGTTTGATTCACTTTACACCTGCAAGCTAGTGTACAATGCAATTTATTATAAATTGATACTGAACTTTTTAAAAGAGGCTAACACCATCACATCAGAAATAAAAACAACCCATTTCTAAAGGCCCACAAAAATATAACTCTTCCTTTCATTCACTAATATGGTTACCACTCCAGGGGGGGCGGATTTCCCGTGGCACGACAAAACCGCGCTACGCAAAATAGCGGAGATTAAATTGCGTCACTAAAGCCGCAACGTCATCACTGCGCGTCATCATCGCCGCGACAACAGCGCGGCGACAGAAGGGCGTTCTACATGCTTCGTTCTTTGCCTCCAAAGGTAGACCTCCTCCTCCAGCTGACAGCGGCAGCAGCAAAGAGGGCTGCCCAGCAGCAGCAGCCCACGGGAAGGTCCAGCACAGCCGCAGGGGGCAGCAGGAAGCCCGCAGGGGGCCCGAGCGGGGCCACCGATGCCGGCAACGGAGGAGGACGCGGCAGCGGTGGTGGCTGAGGCTCTCCCGGGGCCGGCGAAGCAGGCTTGCCCAGCGGAGGCAGGCCGCCCTCTTCTTCCTCAACAACATCTCCTTGGACGGGCGGCCGCCACCATCGGGCAAGCCCGCTTTGCTGGCCCCGGGAGAGCCTCAGCCACCACCGCTGCCGCGTCCTCCACCACCGCCGGCATCGGTGGCCCCGCTCGGGCCCCCCGCGGGCTTCCTGCTGCTCCCCGCGGCTGAGCTGGACCCTTCCTGCGGGCTGCTGCTGCTGGGCAGCCCGCTTTGCCCTGTACCCGCTGCCGCTGTCAGCTGGAGGAGGAGGGCTACCTTTGGAGGCAAAGAACGAAGCATATAGAACGCCCTTCTGTCGCCGCGCTGTTGTCGCGGCGGTAGGGTCGTGCTTTTCTTAACGCTTTGGACGCCCCGGATTTGCCTCCGCACTTATGTCGGCGCGGATAAGGGCATCACGGTTTTGTGGTGGAACCGGATTTCCGGCCAGCTTTACTGCTGGTTCGCTTGTGCTCATGCTTCACACGCATGCATAGTTCAATTAAAATTGTTCTGTGCATGCGCAGAACTCACAAAAAAGATGATAGCGATGGTGGCCAGGGAACAGGTTGGTGGCGGGGGAGGCCCGGGTTGCTGCTGCTTCCAGGGACCCAGGCCGCCATATCAGTACCAGTTCGGCTGAACCGGGCCAAATCGATAGGAACCCACCACTGTTACCACTCCAATTAAAATAAAAGCACTACTCCAGGTCAAGATCAGTCACAAAATTTTGCTGCTTCCTGAACACTTCATCTATAAAAAGTCATCCAGCCTGGCAGACAAATTTTACCAACACTGTAGTATCGGAACAGAATTTCTGGCCAAATGTAAAACCAGGAGGCCACAAAGAGGCCACAGAACAGAATGAATGGCAGCCATGGCTGTACCTCAAGTACTTCTTTTTACTGCTTTCAGACTCATAATCTTTGTTACCTGATACAAATGGGCTCACTCTGCTTTGCAGCCTTTGCTGAAAGGGAAGGTATTCTAAGTATATACTCTAGAGAGCCCTTTAGTAGCTCCAGTTTACTCATACAGTGTGACCTTGGGTGCCGACTATAATCCGTTCCAGGACTTCGGTCAGCACCCGATTTGGTCATGATCAGAAGCAAGACTGACTGCGCATGCGCGCATACACGCAAAATGGCGCGGAAGCCAGAAGGGGAAATCGCCATGGCAGGGAAAATCGTGGCAGCTGTGTTTATTCGGCACCCGAGGATGTGTTCCTGACATGAGTGAAACATTTAGCAGATTTTTCGGTCAGCACCCAAATTGTTTGTGGTCTGAGCCATTTGGGACCCGAGGTCCCACTGTACTAAATAATACTGTGGAAATTTCTTTACATTATCACGAATACAAATAGCCCAGCTGAATTCACATCATCACTACAGTAATAAAGCAATTCCTATCAACTATATGAAAAATACATCTTGTACTTTGCTTAGATATAAACAGGTATTAAGTAACAATACCAATGCTAACTGGACTTACTTTACATCAATAAGGTATGATGGAACTTTACTACAGATTTGTACTAAATTGTTACATTGGATTCCAGAACTCTGTTTAATTGAAAATGCACAGCTCTGAAGTTCTTATCTAACAACCATTTCATAAAGTCACAGAATTAGAAGGCACTATTTAGGCCAATCCTTCTCTGAGTGTATGAATCTAAATTATAGTATTTGTGAGAGATTACCAGCTAATTTCTGCATGAATACATCCAGCTGGAATCTAATTTCCTGCATCTTATGATAATAGAGAACAGCCTGCTGCCTTTTTCTAAGTGACCCTGAATAGTGTCATAGTACAGTATCATTTTACAATTCATTCTTCCCTGAAGATTAAGCACACCTACTCTCTTCGTTCCCTCTTCTTAGAGCTGTTTCTAGCTGACTGATAATTGTTACTAGCCTTCTCTGTATCCATTCCAGTTTGTCTCAATTCTTTTTAAAGTAAAGCAGTCAGAATGGCATGGAATTGTTGACCTGATCTGACCACTGGAGACTAAATAAGACTATCTCTATGAGTTGGAAAATAACCAAAGCAGTGGTTAAATGCAGCACTGCAGGCTACTTCAGCTGATTGCAGTTCTGCAGTTCGGCTGTTCATATCTCACCGGCTCAGGGTTGACTCAGCCTTCCATCCTTCCGAAGTGGGTAAAATGTGGACCCGGATTGTTGTTGGGGGCAATATGCTGACTCTGTAAACCACTTAGAGAGGGCTGAAAGTCCTATGAAGCGGTATATAAGTCTAACTGCTATTGCTATTGCTATGTTCAACTTGTCTAACCTAGTTCCTATTAATATTTTGATAAAAGCTTATTTCATTTCTCTACATTGGCACCTTCCATTTATGAACTAGGCATTTATGTCTACATAGGGTGGGTACCAGGGGTGGGTTTCTGCCAGTTCTAACTTCTTCTATAGAAGAGGTTCCACAAATCTACCGTGCCGTTAGAACCGGTTCCAGCTCCCTCCCCCCGCCCGTCGCACATCATCAAAATGAAGAGTGAGAGGAGGAATTCTGGGAGTTGAAGTCCACAAGTCTTAAAGCTGTCAAGTTTGAACGCCCCTGGGGTTTTTTTCTAAAGGGTTAGGGGTGCAAGAGTCTTGTAACTTGACAGCTTTAAGACTTGCGTGCTTCAAATGCCAGTTTCTGAGCCAACATTTTGGTTGCTAAGCAAGAGCTTTGTTAAATGAGTTTCACCACATTTTACAAGTTGGCCATGCCCACCCAGTCACATGGCCAGCAAGCCACTCCCACAAAGCAGGCCACACCTACAGAAGAGGTTCTAAAAAAATTGAAACCCACCACTGGTGGGTACTCAAGTGGGTAAAGAGACAAGGCTAAATTGTGAGAAAGAAGACCCTTTCTCATCACCATCTACCCCACTCAAATATACAGGTATATTTGTCAGTCTCACTTGCTGCATTCATTAGACTCCTTAAGACTTACTGGATTCAATGGGATTTATGTCCAGGACTGTTAGCTCAATCCCCACCGATTTCATCCATTTGTCGTCTGTGACCATTAAAAACAGAAATCATGACTGCAGCCATAGTTTTGTTTCTTCTTTGTGTGGCTAGACCTTTATATCAGCAACTTTTCTTTTTTCTACATGGAAAGCAGTCAAGACACCTAACAATAAAACAATGAAAACATAGTTAAAACATTGTGAAGGATTTAAAATTGCTTGTTAAAACCTAAAAGGCCTGACTCAGGAAGGAAGTCCTGAAAAATAGAAAGAATGAGGTCTGGACTCAACTCTTGAAGGAGCGTACTCCTTGAGAAAAGAGTACATGAGAAACATGAGAAAAGACCTTTTTTTTGAATTTTTATTTTATTTTTACACGAACATAAAACAAACAGACACAATACAGAAAAATCATCCTCCAGTTACATACAGTATGTTGATTGGTTACAGAGCTTTGTGCTTCCTCATAATAGTCCCCACTTGCAATTTACACAAATTCTCATATCAATCCAATATTATTATGATTATTGAACATTCATTTGACTATAATTGTTATTACATCCTTTTGTATAAAATATTCTAAATTTGTAGTAAATCTATATTATGGCATTTCATTACATCCTCCTAAAATCATCCAATAATATTACATCTTTATAGCATATTCTATATAAAAATGTTTATATTTAATAACAAAGCTTTTAAGCATCCTCTCCATAATCTTCACTTACAATTTGTATAAAGTTTCATATTATCAATCTGATGTGTATATATATGCAATATCATCATTGTTACTCATTTATTTGACTATAACTATTATCACTTCATTTTATACATAATACTCTAAATTTAACTAAATTTAACTTAATTTTTATTATGACCTTTCATTACATCATCCTGTGTCCTTCCAACAGTAGTGCAATCTTATATCTCTTGCCATTTGTAGTATTAGTAATTGCTTTCTTGGTAAATCTTATATGGACTTCTCTTATCAACTTGTTGCGCACTGCATATTCTGTAAAAGCTCGAAACCCTCCATCTGTTCCTTCCATCAGTTTGCCTTTGGTTATCACCGATGCTTCTGCCAAAATTTCTCTCATTACTTCTGCCAAATTTTCTCCCTTTTCTTCTTCTATATTTTGAGGTCTGAGATAGCGTTCCAATCTATCAATCTCCCCTTTCCATATTCCACTCTTGCCATTTCCAACCACGCTCAGTTTACTGTCAATATCAACAATTTTCTTATCTCTTTGTTCATCTTTTTCTTCAATTTTTAGAACTCTGTCCTCAACTTTCATCATCTTTTGATAAGTATCCTCAATTTTTCCATCTATTTTCCCAGTTATGTGTTCTATATTCTCCATTCTCTTCTGAATATTCTCTGTTGTTACTAATATTTTTCTGAATTTCTAGCATAATCATTTGCAATATTAATGCTTCTTTTTCATGTTGTGCCATTCTTCCAACTTATAAACACTGCCACTATAACAGCCAAGGCTTTTTTGTTAAATGTCAAGCAAGTTCATTATAATCTTTCAAGTCAAGGCTTTCTCTTCACTCCAGCCCAGTTACTGATAGTACTCCAGAAGAGCACCTGTACAAACAACTCGTGCTCTTCCCACTATCACTTTCAATAAACAAACTCAGGAGCCTTGAGATATAAGTCAAATGTTCAAAGAGAAAAAAACAATGTTTCCAAACCTCCAACCTCTAAATGGCAACGTTAGATCTTTTTCCTCTGCTTTTACATCCCTCTTTGTATTCCAAACTTAAGGAGAAAAGTTGTTAAAAAAACAAATCCGATCAAGCGTAGTAAAAAAAAGAAAATCTTTTTTTATTAATTTTTAAAAAAATAATTTACAGATAAATACTCCCCCCCAAACCCATCTCTCCCCTCAACCTCCCCCCAACCTCTCAAAGCAAATATAGGATATAAACATTAACAACCATATTCTAAAATAAACTAACAGACTTTAGCATCATCTCTCACTTGTACTTTAACTCCCCTTTTAAAAAGCTAACTTTAAACAAGTTGTATCATTCCATGCTCATTTACTCATAAGCTATCTGGAGTTTCTTAGTCCCATATTTATTCTGAATATAATCAATCCATCTTCTCCATTCCAGCTTGTATTTCTCATCTGAATGGTCCTTAAGATATGCTGATATTTTAGCCATCTCTGCTAAGTTTGTTACTTTTAGTGTCCATTCTTGAATAGTAGGCAATTCTTCCTTCTTCCAGTACTGCGCCACCAACAGTCTAACTGCCGTTGTAAGGTTCAAAATCAAATTAGTCTCTATAACTGTACAGTCTGTAATTATACCTAACAGGAATAACTGAGGAGTAAACTTTATATTCTTTTTAAGAATATTTTGCATAATCCACCATATTTTTGTCCAACATGCTTTAACCTTTTTACAAGTCCACCATATATGGTAATACGTAGCATCAACACAATCACATCTCCAGCATTTAGGTTGTAAATTTGGATACATACAAGTCAATTTTTAGGATTTAGATGCCATCTATAAAACATCTTGTAAAAGTTCTCTCTCAGGTTTTGGGCTTGCGTATATTTTACATTTCTTACCCGATGTCAGCGTTCCAAATACCATGTAGAATCAAATCAGAATCGAAGGCAAAACTATGCTTAAAGTTCCAATTTAATAAAGCAGGCATGTTGGCACATAGCTGTGGGGATTCCAACTCTGGAAGTTACATCAGAATCCCACCCAGTTAAAAGTTCATGATCTTGTCCCCACACCCACAGTCAATCACATGGTCCAATCTCCTTCTTCCATGCTGGCATCCATGCCCAGCTTCTTCCAGTCAGGTGTGAAAGTGCAGAGACAAAGGATGACCTTGGCTTCTAGCAAAGAATAAAAAACAATACATTCCAAAATCCTACTCCTTCTAATCCCCCCTCACATTGACTATACTTAAAGAAACAGCATAATGAAATAAGAGAAAGTGTGGCAGGCCAAAATTCTAAAAGGAATATAGTTGCAGGCCTGACAGGCGGCCTCTCCTCAGAAGAAAAACGTTTCCTGAAAAGAGAACAACATAAAAGTTAACATATAAAAAATTAACCACATACTTCCACCCCTAGGGGACCCTTTGGCTTATCAGGAAACTTCTCGTGGAATTGTTCTAATAACTTTTCCACTTTTAAGTTCCAGCTTTTCACCCAAGTGGCTTCAGACAAAGGGTAACCCTTCCATTGCACTAAATACTGCAAGCGACCCCTATTCAACCTAGAGTCTACAATCTTTTCCACCCCAGATTGTGGTTCCCCTCCTATCACTATAGATGGTGTTTCCCCTTCTATCTCTAAAGGAGGAGAGAAAGCTTGGGTGGATGCTCTTATGCTAGACCCATTTCAACAAGCTACAATGAAATTCCGGGCCAAATTTCCCTAGACTTCTGGGTAGACTGAGCTGAACTGTAAATGGGCTAACTATCTTCACTATTGGGAATGGACCTAGAAATTTTGGACCAAATTCCTTGCTAGGCATTCCTAATCTTAAGTATTTGGTAGACACAAAAATTTTGTCCCCCACATGAAAGGGGTACTGGAGCGAGCGATGGTTCTCAGCTTGCTTCTGGTCGGCTTCTGCTGCAACTGCTATAGCCTTCTTCGTATTCTCCCATCCTTTCTTTAGCATGTCCATCCATTCATTCAAAGACATGGAGGAGGGAGGTTCTCTAGGCAGCTCAGGCATGGGAGCAAATTCCATGCCACTGGTAATCTGGAAAGGAGTAAATCCAGTGCTGCTGTAACTTGCATTGTTGTACACCACTTCTGCGAAGGGTAGCAAGTCTGACCAGTTGTCTTGCTGATAGTCCACAAAACACCAGATGTATTGTTCCACTACCGCATTGATTCTCTCTGCTGCAAAGTTCATGCTGGGATGAACCTCTGAGCTCAGTTCTTGTGTGGACCCCATGGATCTCAGGACCTGGCTCCAGAACTTGGCTGTGAACTGGACTCCGCAGTCTGAAATGATCCTCTTGGGCAATCCATGCAGGTGATAAATGTGTTTCACAAACATTTTTGCTAATTTCTTTGCAAATGGCAACTCTGAGCAAGCGATGAAGTGCGCCTGCATAGAAACCAAGTCCATAACTGTCCAGATTACTCTGTTTCCACTGCTGTCTGGGAGTTGCATGATGAAGTCCATTGCGACCTCTTCCCATGGTCTGTTAGGGCTGGCCACTCATTGTAGCAGTCTGTTGGGAGCGCCAATTTCATAGCTGTCATCAGCTTATCCTGGCTTCCATTACTATCATGCTGCGGTTTTCTCGACAAAACATCCCCCAACAAGTTTTTGGGTACTTGTTGGACAGCTGGGGTTTTTGTCTCTGCTGCAGGTTCTGGGCTCATGGATTCAATCATCCCTGCCTGGCCCTTTTTCTCCAAAGGTGGTATTGGCTCATCCACAATCATCAATTTCCTACCACCGTCTTCCCATTTTATCGTAGGTTTCCACTTGTCAAGCCATGCAAGCCCCAATATTATTTTCTCCGGCATCTCTGGAGCAACAATGAATCTGAGAAGCTCACAGTGGCGGCCCACTTGTAACTTCACCAGCTCAGTTACTAGTGTGGGTAGCGTTCCATCTGCCTGTTCACCCCGAATGGGACAGGCTAGAGGTCTTGTGCTTATGCCTAGTTGCTTGACAATCCACGTGCTGATTAAGCATCGAGCGCAACTGGTGCTCACAACTGCTTCAACTCCCCCCTCCAACCCCGTCTTAGGCACTTGGAGGTTGACTTGGAAGGCGAAGGGGCGGATGGGTGCATTCACTATTGGGTTATCTTCAGCAATTTCCTCCTCCAAGGCCTCCCCCTTGCTAGGACTCTTTGTCACCTTAAGTTGGGGATTCTCTTCCAGAGATTGGTTGCCCTTTTCCTCCTCTGAGGCCTCCCCCTTGGTAGGACTCTTTGTCACCTTAAGTTGGGGATCCTCTTCTAGAGGTTGTTGGGCCAGATGATTCTTTTGTGGTGGCATCTTGGCCCTTCTCTTTTCCGCTGTGGCGGTTGGTGCACACATTTGTGGCAATGGGGCTGGAGCCAAGCACTCTGATGCTTTGTGGCCAAGTTGACAGCAAAGGTGGCATTTTATTTGCCCCCATGAGGAAAGGGACCTAGTTACATCTCTAAACTTAGGAACCGCCTCATCACATTTTCCCACCATCCATTCTGTAGCTAGGCCCTTGGTAATCCCATCTTCCACTGTGGAGAACCTTTCTCTGTAAGAAGGTTGGGCAAGAACCTTTTAGGGTGTTGCAGGGGAGACTGGAACCGATGTGGAGTTCAATCCCTCAGTTGGCCACTGCCCAGTTCTCTGCCATGGTGCCATCTGCTGAGGAAGGGTAGGTACCAATTGGAAACCCTTCCATTCATGACCTGGGATTGACCAATCCCGAGGGTGCCTGATTCACAGGTTGCAGTTCACCCAATGATTGCTGGTTAGGGTGGTTTAATTGCCAAGGGCCCCTCTGCTGGCTTGGGGAAATTCTGGCCCAAGGGCCCCTCTGCTGGCTTGGGGGACTTTCCCATGTTGATGGTCCAGGAGGTGCCCACTTGCATCTTAACCATCCATACTCTGGGAAGAAAATCCAATTTAGTGGTAGCTGGCAAGTGAAGGATGTTTGCCAATCCCTTCTTGCTGGCTGGGTTGAAAATCCCATCTTGCTAGGGATTCTATCTTCAACTCAGTTGCAGGGCATTGGCTCATTTGGAAGGAGTCAAAATCTCCACTCCAGGGTTTTTTCCAAGCCTTGGCTGGGGGGAAGGAGGGAGAGTCTGCACTCACATTTAGTTGTCCGGAATGGTCCAGGATCTCCATCGGAGCTGATTGCATGAGGGTGGCTGGAAGTTCCATTCATCAGATCTTCATGCCATCCATTCTCCGTTTTGAGAATAAGCTCCATTCCACTTCTTTGCATCCCCCACAGGCTGAGCTTCTTGCCAAAGGCAATGATTTTTAAAAGCGAAACTGCTTTTGTCTTTGCAGATTTGCAGAGGAACGTCTCATCTCAGCTTCTTATCTCAAAAGGCTTTCTCCTAATTGTTAGCTGATGTTTTACGCTGACCGGTGTGGTTCAACGTTGGAGAAACAGCAAACCTCACCAGCACCCATCCCTGTGAGGGATGGGTGCTGGTGATTTATTTTGTAGAGAGAGTTGGAATGATGTCAGCATTCCAAATGCCACGTAGAATCAAATCAGAATCGAAGGCAAAACTATGCTTAAAGTTCCAATTTAATAAAGCAGGCATGTTGGCACATAGCTGTGGGGATTCCAACTCTGGAAGTTACATCAGAATCCCACCCAGTTAAAAGTTCATGATCTTGTCCCCACACCCACAGTCAATCACATGGTCCAATCTCCTTCTTCCATGCTGGCATCCATGCCCAGCTTCTTCCAGTCATGTGTGAAAGTGCGGATACAAAGGATGACCTTGGCTTCTAGCAAAGAATGAAAAACAATACATCCCAAAATCCTACTCCTTTTAATCCCCCCTCCCATTGACTATACTTAAAGAAACAGCATAATGAAATAAGAGAAAGTGTGGCAGGCCAAAATTCTAAAAGGAATATAATTGCAGGCCTGACACCCATATCTTTTCCCATGTATCCATCGTCATTGGTTCTTCAAAATTTTGTGCCCACTTTATCATACAGTCTTTATCTAATTCAGTTTCAGAATCTACTTCTATCAATATATTGTATAACCTTTTTATATGCATTTCACTTTGATCTCTAATTTGTTTTACTAGATTATCCTCATTTTGCATAATACCAATTTTCTGGTCTTTTTTCCATCTGGCCTGTAACTGTCCATACTGAAACCATGTTTGGATTACCCTTTCTTCTTTTAATACATTCATGTATTAAAAAAGGAAATTCTTAATCCATAAGTATGAAAAAAGAATGAAAAATAGAAGAAGAAAAATTATCCAATCCAATTTAAAAAGTAGAAAACATTTGTAAAAATTCCATCCGTAAAAAGAAAAAAAGATAACACACTAAGTTTAATTCTTGCTTAATCTCGCCGCTTACTATCTTCTGTCTTCAATTTTAATTTAACTTTTGGTTTTTTGGGGTGATCTTTTCTCTAATAATAAAATTTATCTCACCAATTAGACACACTTTCTCTCCTGCTTTCCTTCCTTTCTGGAGCTGTCCCAACTTCAGCAGCTTTAATGGCTGCTTCTCTGTCGCCGGAAAAAAGAGCTTCTCCGGGATCAATCAGGGACTTTGCGATGTCCCTGAGATCAGCAGGATGTGCCCTTCTCTATCACGATCTCTACGGGACAGTTTAGGTCCAAAAGGACTGTCCAGTGGCAGAGATAACAACAGTGATCTTGGAGCTCATCATGATGTCAGCTCCACTTCCTTCAGAAAAGACCTTTTAATAGAGATCTTTGCCGAGTAGATTTTCACTATCATTCCACCATGTTCTATTGGACAGGTCCCAAATCACCAGGCTGTGGCCTGTTTGAAATTTGGCTGCGCAAGTGATGGGCAAGCACACATGTGCATGAAGCTCCACATGCAAGCAGAGGGTGCTGGAGTGGAGGTCGCTAGTGCTTGCATGCAAAGCTCCACTTGTGGAAGCAAAGGAAGCTTGCACAGATAGCTCCATTCACGCAAATTGAACTTCTCACATGAGCACAAGTGCCCTCTGCTCAAGCATCCGCCACTCATGTAAAGCTCCATTCATGGAAGTGCCCTCTACTCAACTGCCCTCTACTCGCGTGAGTGGAGCTTTGTGATGGGCACTTGTCCACCACTCATGTGAGTGGAGCTGCAGGTGCAGCCTGGTTTTGAACAGGGAATCCCTGTTCTAAGAGATGGAACAGAACAATACATTATTAATACAGCAATCTTGCTCCTGAACAAAATTCTATTTCTGCCTATTATTGATTTTCCTTCTATCTTTTCCTATGATGCTCAAGAACATCATGGCATGAAGATTATAACCCTCACAACCAGCCCTACTGTATGGCAAACAGAAAATCATTACTTCTGATGCCAGATTGTTAAGCATCAATCTGAGTCTTCTGATTCAGAATATGAAGAGCTTGGCCAATCTGATCCTCAACCTGCAGTACTGTAATTACCTGAAGGGAGTAGGTCTGAGATGATCCAGGCGTCGGTTGAGTCATCTGATCCAGAACCTGAACTAGACTAGGCTCCAAGTCCACCAAAGATCACAAATGAAGAACAGGAGTCAAGCCATCTGCCTGAAAAAAGGCAAGAAGCAAGGCTCAGCCAACCATAATTTTAACCTAAGACTATCTACTGTTGACCTCACCCCATTCCTAAGCGGTCTGTAAGGGGCATGCATAAGCACACCAGTGTGCATAAACGTACCAGTGTGCCTACCGTCCCTGTGCTACTGTCTCCATTTATTCATACCCATTTACTGTGTTCATATTTATATTTATACTTATACCTGTTATCTTTTATGTTTGACAAAGTAAATGAATAATAAATAAACTAGTCACTTTTTTATTTTTTTTTGTAATGAATATTTTATTTCCATTTTCATTTTCATAACACACACTCACGTGTATACTATACATAGCCCGTATCATAAAGTATTAAATAATAATTACATCAGTTCCTCTTGTCAACAATGCCCAGAAAAATAGAAACCCATTATAGCTCTTCTGCTCTCCATACACCTCTTTCTTCTACCACCCTCCAACTTTCTATCTTCCCTCCATCATCCTTTTCTACTCTACTTCCCCTCCCTTTCTACTACTCCTCTCTCTACAATCCACTCCTTATCCTTCTCATCTTCCCCCCTTACCCTCTCTCCTATCCTGCTCTTCCCATCTTTCTTCTCCCTTCTATTTCCCACTCCTCCTCCCCTTGGTGTATTTCTGCTACATGTCAATATGCTTAACATATCCTAGTTTTAAAGAAAAAATAGTAATAATAATAGTAATGAAAATATAAGAAAAAAAAAGGAAACAGTATACATGTGGGGTCAAATTACATTAAAATCTAACACGTCTCATCAAACCTAATATATATCCCTCCCCCCCACCCTCCCCCACAACCCCCCACAACCTACCCCCCCTTCCCAGAACCTATAGATTTTTAACAAACACAGTCTGAAATATATTGGAAAAAAGAATAAGAAATTAATAACGTCTCTACATTGAACTTTGCTCCTCCTTGCTAAGCTAACTTTAAACAATTTAAATCATTCCTGATCTTAAGCATAAGCTATCTGGAATTTCTTAATCCCGTATTTATTTTGTATATAATCAATCCATTTTTTCCAGTCTCGTTTATATCTCTCATTTGAGTGGTTCTTAAGATATGCAGTTATTTTAGCCATCTCGGCTAAATTTGTGACTTTCAATGTCCATTCTTGAATTGTAGGCAAGTCTTCCTTCTTCCAGTATTGCACCACCAACAGTCTTGCTGCCGTTATTAAGTGCAAAAACAAGTTAATCTCTACCGCTGTACAGTCAGTAATTATACCTAACAAAAATAACTGAGGAGTAAACTTTATCCTTTTTTTAAGAACATTTTGCATAATCCACCATATTTTTATCCAAAATGCCTTAACCTTTTGGCAAGTCCACCATATGTGGAAATATGTAGCATCGAGAGAACCACATCTCCAACATTTAGGTTGTCGGATACATAGAAGCCAACTTTTTAGGATCTAAATGCCATCTATAGAACATCTTGTAAAATTTTTCTCTCAAGTTTTGGGCTTGTGTAAATTTTACATTTCTTACCCAAATTCTTTCCCATGTATCCAACATTATTGGTTCTTCAATATTTTGAGCCCACTTAATCATACAATCTTTAACTAGTTCTGTTTCAGAATCCATCTGTACTAATACATTGTATATCCTCTTTATATGCATTAAACTTTGATCTCTTATTTGTTTAAATAAATTATCCTCGACTTGCATGAAACCAATTTTTTGATCCATTTTCCACCTGGCCTGTTAGCTGTCCATACTGGAACCAAGTTTGAATTACCTTTTCCTCTTTTAATACATCTAAGGATTTTAGTTGTAATACACCCCTTTCTAGGGTAAGAAGCTGTCTGTAAGTGATTATATCCTGTTTTTGTGCTATGTTTATATTTTCTATTGCATGTCTAGGAATTGCCCACTCCCCTCTCACGCACATCTTGCATTATTTTTAGTTTTACTCTCGGCTTCTTTCCTGCCCATACAAATTTATTAATACCCTTCTGCCATTCTAGCAGGTCGCATCTTTTTTAAGTATAGGTAGCATTTGGAAAAGAAATAAAAATGTAGGTAAGATATTCATTTTCACTGCTGCTATTCTTCCCAACAAAGATAACTGCAACTTGTCCCATTTTTTCATCTCTGTCTGTATACTATGCCAAAATGGTTCATAATTATACTTATATAATTTCCCATTTGAGGTTGAGATATTAACTCCCAAGTATTTGACCTTCTTAACTGTTTCACATCCTATCATTCCTCCTAGTTTTTCCTTTTGTTTAGTATTCATATTTATAGCTAGTGTTTTTGTTTTCCCTAGATTTATTTTAAAGCCAGACACTTGACCATATTGGTTAATCGTATTCATTAAGATCATACTAGATTCCTGCGGTTGATCTAATATTATAACCAAGTCATCCGCAAAAGCACACACTCTCTATTCTTGCTGCCTAATCTTAATTCCCTTTAGACCCTCCAAGCCCTGTATTTTGTTCAGCAGTATTTCCAAAGTTATAATAAACAATAGTGGAGACAAGGGACAACCCTGTCTTGTGCCTTTTCCAATTTGAAAAGAGTCTGTTAATCTTCCATTGACTATAATTTGAGCCGTTTGCTGTTGATATATTGCTTTGATTGATTGTAAGAAACTTTCTCCTATTTGCATTTTTTGCAATAAACTAGTCAAATTGATAGGGATAGGAACAAGACTTTGTAACTTTTTTTTTTACCAAGTAACAATGGATGCTTATACCTGTCTATTTGCAATTTTTGAGTTATCTGCGACCCTGGAATGGAAATGGACTGCTCTTGGCTCTTCCTGAACTTGAGTTTTGGCTTTTTGGACTGTCTCCTAGCATAAACTGCTGTAGCTATATAGCTATATAACTGCTATATAAAAGCCTAGTCTAGCACAATACCAATGAAGAAGAAAAATAACAGCTCCCAAAAGAAACCAGCATGGCTGCATAAAGAACTCTCTGATAAATTGAAAGACAAAAAGGATAAGTATAAAAAGTGGAAAGAGGGGGACATAACTAAGGCAGAATATCAGCAAATAGCCCAAGCCTGTAAAGATGAAATGAGGAAAGCTAAGGCTCACAATGAAGAAAGGCTTACAACAAAATTAAAAATTAACAAAAAAAGCTTCTTCCAACATGTTAAAAACAAGAAAAAAGACAAGGAAACAATTGGTCCATTGCTGGGAGAAAGTGGCAAGAAGGTGACAAGCAACAGGGAGAAAGCAGAACTATTTAACTAATTTTTTGCATCTGTCTTTACACAAAGGGAAAAAACAGTCCAACCTATCAAAAACAGCACCACAAAAATCAGATTAGGAACACAAGTTGAAATAGGGAAGAAAATGGTAAGTAAGCACTTGTCTACCCTAGACGAGTTCAAATCACCAGGCCTGGATGGATTACACCCCAGGGTTCTGAAGGAACTGGCAGACGAGATCTCAGAACCACTGAACTATATCTTTCAGAGATCTGGGAGCACCGGGGAACTGCCATTAGGACTGGAAAAGAGCTGATGTGGTTCCCATATTCAAAAATGGAAAAAAAAATAGATCCAGGAAACTACAGACCTATCAGCCTAACCTCAATACCAGGGAAGATTCTGGAAAAGATAATCAAGCAATGAATTAGTGAACACCTAGAAGTAAACAAAGTAATAGCCAAAAGCCAATATGGGTCTGTCAAAAACAGATCATGCCAGACTAATCTTATTGCATTCTTTGAAGTGACAAAATTAGTGGACCAGAGGAATGCCGTCGATATAATGTACTTGGACTTCAATAAGGCACTTGATAAAGTAGACCATAACCTACTACTAGATAAAGTAGAAAAATGTGGGATAGACAGCATCACCACCAGATGAATTCGTAACTGGCTGACCAACCACACTCAACATGTAGTCCTCAATGGAACTGCATCTACATGGAGGGAAGTATGCAGTGGAGTACCCCAAGGCTCTGTTTTAGGCCCAGTACTCTTCAACATCTTCATCAATGATTTGGATGAGGGGATAAATGGGGAACTCATCAATAGCAGTATTCCAATATCTCAGGGTTTGCCACAAAGAAGCGGGAGTCAAACTATTCTCCAAGGCACCTGAGTGTAGAACAAGAGGCAATGGGTGGAAACTAATCAAGGAGAGAAGCAACTTAGAACTGAAGAGAAATTTCCTGGCAGTTAGAACAATTAATCAGTGGAACACTTTGCCTCCAGAGGTTGTGAATGCCCCAACACTGGAAGTCTTTAAGAAGATGTTGGATAGCCCTTTGTCTGAAACAGTTGGAAGGTCCCTTCCAACTCTGCTATTGTATTGTATTGTTTAGCTGTTTTCTATACAGAAACTTTTGAGTTTGCAGCAAATTTTGTATTGCTTTGGTAAATGTTTTATGATGGCAGAAAATATTGAGCTTGTTGTCATAAGCTGGCTGTATGTTCCTGTATGGCTGGAGCATTTGGAGGTGCGCAGGGGTTGTCCTTAAGGCTGTTAACTTCAAGAATCCATTCACAAAATACAGGGAGCTTTCATGACTAAATGGCATCATTGCTCAGCAACCCCCACCTCTTTCTCCAGGAGAGAAGTAAAAGAACAATTCTTGTAGTTAGAGTCATTTTCTCTATGGAAGAAATGAATAGGATTTTGCTTCTCTGGGCGGCCAATAAACTTTACTACTGCAAAACAGCTGGATCCCTCTCTGATTCTCTGTCAAAGAAGAAAAGAGATTTCCTCCCTCCCAAAATATAAAAAGATCATTTCGTAAAGGTTGATTCTCAAAACTTATTCAGATTTATGGGATCCCCTCATTGATACAAAATTGAGTTTTCTCTAATGTGTCTCACACTAAGCTTCCCTACAAGCTGAAGGAAATGCATGCAAGGTTGAATTGCCAGAGGATATATTTAGTTCCACTCTGGAGTGGCAGTGAAATATAATCTCTCATCTCAGTCCCACTGTAGATACACAGGAAAGGGAAGAAGTGTATGTCACCTGATCTTCCATGTCTTGGGTTTGGCAGTGGATCATGATTCTTCAGATATATTTTGAAAGCTGCTTTGCAGCACATAACAATTTCTCTTAACTCTCTTCCAATCTATATAATTGGGGGTGGGGGGTGTTTGCCGTCTCTCTTACTGATGATTTCTGAAAAACCTAAAGGCTACTTTGGTAAGCTGCTCCCAGAACAATGGTGTCTGTTTGTTGCAGCAAAATTAGATACAATCCAATGAATCACAAGCCAGCCACTCACATTTTAGCCTGCTTGTTCTGTGAGACCAGATTGAAATAGCCATAACTTGGTTTGCCAAGCCATGGCAATGCAGCAAAAGAATCATATAGCATCTGAAAACCTAACATTATTGATATATTAATGTTCATGAGCTGTATGGCCAACCCCAAATATGGCCTGGGAACATTTTTTTTCTGCCATTTCTGATTATGTTGCCTTTACTTTGCCCTCAGCTCACAACTGAATTAGCCTTAAGTCATCCTTCATTTTACTGATAGTAAAGTATCCTTTCCCTCTTATTCCAATTTCATTCAGGAGGTGTCAAATTTGTTTAGTTCATCTTTTACTACAAATTAGTTTAGTTTAGTTCACCCATTACTACAAATGTTTTAGTTCACCCTTTACTTTGGAGTGAAGTCAGGTGTCTGCTATGACTTGAAAGAGAGGCCACTGAGGCATGGTGAGGATTGGCAATGGAAACAGAAATATCAAATAGATACGATTTTCTGCTGACTTCAAGATAAAGTTCTAAGATTGTAATTAATAGAGTGAATTTTCATCCAAGTAAAATTAGCAATATATTGCATTTTTGCTTTCTAATGACACTAAAAGGCAGCTAAACTACAGCTACATTTTGAATTATTGCATAATAGTGCTGTCATTGCAGTGTTAAGTATACGTCAGTGATGGAAAATAGAATCTTGGTTGAATAAAATGGAATTTTGGCAAGAGCACATTTGGGAACATGCCCAATTAAAAAGCTCTGCCAAAACATGGTGCCCAGTTTTGAAAGATGTTATAGAGTTGTCCTCCAAGAGTGTCTGAGGGAATAGAAACTGCCACAGCACCCATGGCTATGCTTGGTTTTTGATGGAGCTGTGAATCACACTATGTCTATTCACAAGGCAGACTCTCAACAAAAGAGACAGGAAATATTAGAAGGTCCTCAAAAATTTTCAGCATCCTAAAAACTTTCCTCCATTGCATAATAAATCAGAAAGATAACAAATTAAGGGGTGACACTTATTGTCATGTCTACATGATCAGTCTACTACTGCCTGTAAAATTAGAACTAGGATTACTCCGGGTTGTTGTTAGGTTAAATATTAACAGTAGAAGTGACAATTAAGGCAAAGAGACAGTCTTTTGATGTTAATGGTTAAGTTAAACTGAACTTTAAAAATCTCTAAAGACTTTACAAAGTAACACTAACAGTCCTTTCTTTAGACAGAAGTGGAATTACAGCTTTCAAGTGATTTGGGAAAGAAGGACTAAAGACATCCGGGATGGAGTGGGTTAGAAGTTCCTCAACATTCCTGTATATCAAAAAACTATAGTTTCTTTGAAAAGCCTAATTGTTATTTAGAAATCACCATTCATTAAAAAAAACCCCTCTCATTAAGTCTCCTTCCTTGAATATATAAACTGAATTCGCAAGGAAAATTCAAAGAACCTTCTTGAAGTTGGACAGTCTTAACAAATAATAAAATCAAACCTCTGGTTTTTTTTACTTCTTACTGTTCCATTCATAAAACATTTCTTTTTCTGTCCTCATCCCCAATTTCTTTTCTGCTTAAGATCTATTTTCTTTAAACTTGCAGGAATATGCAAAACGATGTCATGATCAGCAACTAGGTAAACATATTTCAACAGTTTGGAACATTTTAAAAATAAAACTCTCAGGAAGGTTTCTAAAAGGTTTGTGGTGGGGCAGGTAAGAATGAAGACTTGTTTTCCACTTTACTATCAAATATCAAATATATGCATGCACGTACAAAATGCATAAATACAAGCAGAACAAGAAGGTAGCCAGTTTTTCATAGCGATGGCTGCCCAATTCCTTGCAGTATTAAAAAAAATTACATTAACTGACTCTGTTCCTTTACAGAATGCTTCAGTGTCTCACCCTTTTTGAAATTCTAATGCTTGGATGTTAGCAAGGACTTTCTTTCAAGAAACCATTTAACCTCTCCAAATATATAACTGCCACTTTCGTTTATCCAGGATTGTCCTTGAGAATCAGAAATCCAATTAGATGTGCAGCAGAGACGAGATGTATGACATCCAGCTCTAATCCAAGACTCACAACGCACTCTTCCACCTCCATGTAAACATTTGGCACACTTGAGATTTACATCCGCAATTTTACTTACACAGGCACCTCATAAGCTCATGGTTAGTATTAACTTTCCTCTTCTGTTTTTGATTTACATTTCCAGAATCTTTTTTTCTGTGCTGTAACTAAGCCATAGAAAATGAAATTAATTCGTGCCTCTGAAGACACACGAAGTTCTTTTTCTTAACTAAACTGTGCATGTATATACACATTCTCTCTCTATATAGAATTAGGCTTAAATCCCTTCAGCGCCATCCATGCCTACTCTTGCTCAGCATCTCTTATTTTAGGAACGTAAGGCTCACTGCCCTGATTTGTCTTCAGGCACTTGTTTTTCCTGATCTCCCGCTTTCTTTTTTAAAAACAGCACTGCAGCAAACGTCTCAGTGTTGCCTAAAAATACACCAGTCTTTGCATGAAAACTCTTACCAGTGGACAGAGAATCCCAGCTTGGGTGAGTATTGTGTCAAAGTGTCTCTATGCCCTGAGATAGCATGACGGCTTCTGTTTCAAGTATCCTGACTTTGCCCTACCACTTCATCCTGTTGGTACTTGAAGCTGCTACTGACGCAGCAATTGCATTTGCACACACACAAAAAAGCTCACCGCAGCTCAGCCGTGCCCAGGGCTTTGCCTCTTCCCTTAAAGGCGCAGAACAAGATGCTCATTTGTCCCTCGGATGCTTGGTAAAATTGGTCTGACTTTAATGGGAAGTTGGAGAGATGAAAAAGCCACTCAGGTGGGTTAACCTTACGGCAAACAATGAAACAGATTGATCCTGGTCTTTGGGACTGTCCTGATACCTGATGCCTCCTTTTTCTCCATCGACCAACCAGGTTAGTTCGTTGTAAAAAATGCCTAACTAGGAGGAATATCACGCAGCTTGTCAGTGCTCTTTCGGGTTGTTGTTGCTATAGGATCACACATAGTCTGAAATTGGAAAAGAAACCAGTCTTCTATCCTGGAAATAATATAATTTAGTTCTGCACAAAAATATTTGCATTGTACAGTATGTCGATAAGTCTGAACTAGAGTTAATTTCTTCTGCAAAAATGGCTATCCATAGGTGGTAAGAGACTAATGATTTTGTTTTTTCTAAACTCACCGCTCCTTTAATAATTCTTTTCTTAGGACTGAGAAGATTTGGTATTGGTATTTGGTATTTATTCGATTTGTAAGCCGCCCTATTCCCCGGAGGGACTCAGGGCGGCTGAACAAAAACCAGGGGAAGGGGAAAACAAATACAAAAAGTAAGACAAACAGGACAGTGATACAACAATTTAAAAAACACAGCAAGCACAGCAAATTTGAGTAAGGGGGGGAACTCAACCCCAGGCTTGCTGGGACAGCCAGGCCTTAACGGCTGTCCAGAAAGCCTGAAGGATGGCGAGGGTCCGAATCTCCACGGGGAGCTTGTTCCAAAGGGCTGGAGCAGCCACAGAGAAGGCCCTCCTCCGGATGGTCAACAGCTGGCATTGGCCGGCAGATGGAATTCGGAGGAGGCCTAATCTGTGGGATGTAATGGGTCTATGGGAGGTAATTGGCAGGAGACGGTCTCTCAAGTACCCAGGTCCAATACCATGTAGGGCTTTATAAGTAATAACTAGCACCTTGAAGCGTATCCGGAGACCAATAGGCAACCAGTGCAGCTCGCAGAGGATAGATGTAACGTGGCGCCCACAATCGCTCGCGCGGCTGCGTTCTGGACCAGCTGAAGTCTCCGAACATTCTTCCAGGGTTGCCCCATGTAGAGCGCATTGCAGTAGTCCAGTCTTGAGGTCACAAGGGCATGAGTGACTGTTGTAAGATCCTCCTGGTTCAGGTAGGGACGCAACTGGTGCACCAGGCGAACCTGGGCAAATGCTCCCCTGGTCACAGCCGACAAATGGTGATCTAAGGTCAGCTGTGGGTCCAGGAGGACTCCCAAATTGCGAACCCTGTCTGAGGGGCGTATAATTTCACCCCCCAGCCTGAGTGATGGAATACCTTGCCAATTTGTGGGAGGAAAAAACACAAGCCACTCGGTCTTGTCAGGATTGAGAGCCAGCTTGTTAACCCCCATCCAGACCCTCACATCCTCCAGGCACTGACACATCACGTCAACTGCTTCATTGAGCTGGCATGGGGCAGACAGATACAATTGAGTATCGTCCGCATACTGGTGGTATTTTATCCCGTGCCGTCGGATGATCTCTCCCAGTGACTTCATGTAAATGTTAAACAGGAGGGGGGACAGGACCGACCCCTGCGGCACCCCATAGTTAAGGGGCCTAGGGGTCGACCTCTGTCCTCCAACCAACTGCGACCTGCCCGAGAGGTAGGAGGAGAACCACCGAAAAATGGTGCCTCCCACCCCCACCTCTCGCAACCGCCGCAGAAGGATACCATGGTCGGATCCAAGGACGGTCTCTTCAGTAGGGATCTCACCACTGCCTCCTTTAAAGGGGGGGGAAAGGACCCTTCCTGGAGAGACGCAGTCACTATTGCCTGGATCCAGCCCTGTGTCACCTCCCTGCTGTTCGCGACCAGCCAGGAGGGACACGGGTCCAGTACACATGTGGAGGCACTCACTGCTCCGATGGCCTTGTCCACTTCTTCAGGAGTAACAGACTGGAAATCAATCCAACGATGTCGCTCAAGACCCTCCCCCGGTACCTCTGCTGGCTCTGCGCAATTGGAGTCCAGGTTTGCCCGAAGCCGAGCCACTTTATCCGCGAGGAATTGGACGAACTCCTCAGCCTTACCTTTTAAAGGAGTGCCTGAATTCCTCCCTTTAAGGAGGGAACGGGCTATCCTAAACAAGGCGGCTGGGCGTGACTCAGCGGAAGCTATCAGAGCGGCAATGTGAGTTCTTTTTGACGTCCGAATTGCCCAGAGGTAGGCTCTGATGCAGGATTTTAATAGTGCTCGGTCTGACTCGGACTTACTGGATCTCCAGCGGCGCTCTAGGCGTCTCTTTTGGCGCTTCATCTCCCGGAGTTCCTCAGTAAACCAAGGAGCCCTCCTGGATCCACTGCCTTAGATCGGCCGTAAAGGCGCAATCCGGTTAAGGGCCCTTGCCGCCACCGAGTTCCAAGCAGCAACCAGCGTCCTAACAGAATCGCGGGCGAGAGTATCAGGTATAACACCAAGCGCCGTCTGAAAGCCCATAGGGTCCATAAGGCGCCTGAGGTGGAACCACCTAATCAGTTCCTCCTCCCTACAGTGGGGGATCGGCCTCCGAAAGTCAAGCCTCAGTAGGCAGTGGTCCGACCACAACAGGGGCAAGATCTCAATACCCCTCAGACCAAGATCGCAACTTCACTGCTCCGAGAGGAATACGAGGTCAAGTGTGTGACCCGCCAAGTGAGTCGGATCCCGAATTACTTGGGTCAAGCCCATGGCTGTCATGGAAGCCATGAACTCCTGCACCCCATCAGAGTGCTCGCTGAGAGAAGGCAAGTTGAAATTCCCCAGCACCATAAGCCTGGGGAACTCAACTGCCAGCTCGGCTACTGACTCAAAGAGCGAGGGGAGAGCTGCTGCAACGCTGTTGGGAGGCAGGTACGTTAGCAGCAAGCCCACTTGACCCCCATGGTCCAACCTCATCAGCAAGGACTCACACCCGACAAGCTCTGGAGCAGGGATCCTACGAGGAACTAAAGACTCTCAGATAATCACGGCCACTCCCCCACCCCTTCACTGGGGTCGCGGCTGGTGAAGCACCTGAAAACCCTCTGGGCACATCTCGGTGAGGGGGACTCCTCCCTCTGGGCCCAGCCAGGTTTCAGTAATACATGCCAGGTCTGCCCCCTCATCTAAAATTAAGTCCCAGATGAGGGGAGCCTTGTGAACAACAGACCTGGCATTTAGCAACAGCAGCCTGAGACCAGGGCCCTGACTACTCGCGCCATCTGGCCTTGGAGTGGGACTAATAGGGCCGGAAGGAGGGATCTCTGTAACATAGCGAACCCTCCTTCCCCGGTAATGGCTTGCCCTACAGTCCCCGCCATATCTGCCCCTCCCAGTTAAGACCGTAATGCTCCGGCCCACTCCCATGTCCATAGGCCCCCCACCCTCCCCCAGGGCTATCGACATCCCTGGCAAGCCCTTCGAACCATACATTCTAAGGCTGGGGGTTAACCCAGCCCCCCCTAACACTTCTGCAAAGCACTCAGTGTAGGAGGTACCCGGTTGTAGTCCCAGCCTTCTCAAACATACTCACTCATCCAAACAAACACTCCCCCACAACAATTTAAAAAACACAAATACAACTATATGATAAAAGTGGGTTCATACATACATCACAGTCACATCTCAAGCACTCACCATACGTTAAAATGCACGGAGCACTGCGATAGTGCGCTATCAAACAATGATGTAAAAGTGGAGAGAGAACTGCTCCGCTCCTCTCTCTCCTCTATGTCCCGGAGAGACGTCCACGGCTACCAGACCAAAAGTCGATAGTGTACAGGGTAGCCGTACATGGGAAAGGGTAAGGCATGAAAGTCTGATGTTCACAAGTAGCAACTGGTCAGTCTCACCCCTCTTAGAGTCCAAAAGAAGGTCAGTGCACCGCATGCACAAAAGTTTCTTTCCTGATATTAAGTCTGGGGGGCCAAAGTCTGAAACTGGCCTGAGCCGCTCTAGGTGAGGGGGGAGAGAGCGCTGATCTTTCCAAAACCAAGTCCTCGCCCTTGCAGTCGCCATCCTCTATCACTCCTAATCCCAACCCACCCCCAACCCTACTCCTAGACCTAATCACTAATCTAAACTAATCTAACACTAACCTAACACTAACCTACACCCTAACCCCACCCAATCTTAGCCCAACACCAGCCTAATCTAATACTAATCATACATTAACCCGGCCCTACCCAGCCCTAACTCCATCTCAAGCCCTGACCCTATCCCTAATCCCTGCCATTCAGTCCCTCCCGCACCCCCGGGTGCAACCAGCCGTTGCCCTTGTAACGATTTCTAAACTATATCTAACTATCTAACTAAACCTATGCCTATAACTAACAATATCTATCTCTTATCTAAACCTATCTAACTAACCAGAGCAATGGCAGGCGGCAGACGGGCGGGGGGGAGCAGATGTTACAGGCAGGACATCGGACACAGGCCAGGTAGAGAAGAGTCAAAGTGGCTAGGGAGATGGTAAAGGCTTCCTGATGGCTGGGGAGGGAGACAAAGGAGTAATGCCTGGAGGCGGCTATGATGACATGGAGGCCAGAAGTTGGAAAAAAGGGGGGGCATCCAGGCCTCTCGCTTCCTCAGCTGGAACACGGAATTCAGAGCGTCATTCTTCCTCCTCACCCGAGCAACCACACCAGTCAGACGAACTGCCAGATCTTTTCCCCAGAGGACCACAGGACAGCAAGGCAGCAGGCAGCGAGGCGAGCAGAATAGAACAGGGGACGGGGGGAGGGGCGTCTGGGGCGGCTACGGCGGCAGCAGGCACAGCCAGCCGTCTGATCCGCCGCTCCATGATCTCAAAGTTTGCGACGCCCCCACCTTCTTCACAAAGAAGATAAAGAAGGCTTTTGGAAATAGTATATTTTGGTCTATTTTTTGAATATTAGAAAGGGCTTATATTAACATTTTGGAAATTTTATTAAATGAAATTCGGAAGGACCAGGGAATAAAAGGTTTAAGACTCAAAAATGAAGACTATAAGGTCCAAGCCTATGCTGATGACAGTATTTGTTCTAGAGGATCCATTAGAATCCAGCCTGAAATTAATTCAAAAATTAGAAGAATATGGCGAAGTGGCAGAACTAAAGATCAATAAAGACAAAACTAAAATCATAATCAGGAACATGACAAAGAAAGCAAGAAGAGGAACTGGAAGTAGCAACCAGAATGCAAATAACTATGAAAGTGAAATACTTGGGGATCTGGGTGTCGGCAAAATGTTCCACAATTGAGGATGATAATTATACTAAATTAGTGACACAAATAAAGAAGGATTTAGAAAATTGGAAAAACATTCAGCTATCACTCATGGGATGTATAGCGACAATTAAAATGAATATTTTACCAAGAATCTTATTCCTGTTGCAATCCGCACCTATTAATCCGGGTAAAACATTCTTTCAAGAATTAAACAAAATAACCGCTATGTTCATTTGGCAGGGATGCAAAGCGAGGATTAAACTAAAGTCAATGCAAGACAGCAAGGAGAGGGGAGGTTTAGCATTACCAAATTGGGAATTATAGTAGAGCCAAGGTGGCACAGTGGTTAAATGCAGCACTGCAGGCTACTGCTAGATCAGCAGTTCAGCGGTTCAAATCTCACCGGCTCAGGGTTGACTCAGCCTTCCATCCTTCCGAGGTGGGTAAAATGAGGACCCAGATTGTTGGGGGAAATATGCTGACTCTCTGTAAACCGCTTAGAGAGGGCTGAAAGCCCTATGAAGCGGTATATAAGTCTACTGCTATTGCTATTGCTATATGCATCAGCAGTAACAATAACAGGGGTGAAGGATTGTATAGAGCTAAAGAATAAAAGAATTTTGACCTTAGAAGGCCATGATTTGCAAGCAGGCTGGCATACATTCCTATGGATTGATAAAAATAAAACGCACAAATACTTTTAAAATCATTTAATTAGAAGAGCGTTATTGCAAAATTGGCTCAAAATTAAAAAAAACCACTATGTGAAAATCCTGAATTGGTTATCACCGACAGAAAGGATGACCCATCCAAATTTTATAGATATGAACAAAATGCTAAGATACAGAGACTTAATTGATAGACAGGGAAATTTAAAAACAATTGAAGAATTGGCAGAACAGAACATGAAAGTTGACTGGCTAACTTACCTTCAAATCAAAACTAAATATAGTAATGATGCTAAATTATATGACATCGAAACAGAACCACACTAATTATTCAAAGCTCAGATAGAAAGATGATAGGGAGAATATATAAATTTCTCCTGAAGTATAAAATGGAAGAGGAAATTGTGAAAGAACAAATGATAAAATGGGCGCAGAACTTTGGCTATAATATTGAATTAGACAAATGGGAAAAATTTTGGGGAACAAACTTAAAAATGACACTATCAGTTGCGTACAAAGAAAACTAGTACAAAATGTTTTACAGATGGCACCTGGCACCAACAAGGTTAGCTAAAATCTTAACAAATACTTCCCCAAAATGTTGGAAATGTGAATCAATACACGGAACATATTACCATTTATGATGGACCTGTGAGGAGGCTACATTTTTTTGGAAAAGGATCAAAAATTGGCTGGAAGCAATAACGGGTTAAAATAGAATGGAAACCTGAAGTTTTTTTAATTAGGAATAATGTCGGCAAAATACAAAAAAAAAATCCAGTATTTAACACTACATATAATTACGGCAGCAAAGATTGCCTTTGCCCAGAAATGGAAAAACAAATTAACTCCAAGCGAAGATGAAATAATAAGAAAGGTTATGGATTGTGCTGAAATGGACAAACTAACTAAAGAAATCCATGGAAAAGAAGAATCAGAATTCTACCAGATATGGGATAAATGGTATAGGTGGATGGAGGAAAGAAACAAGAATCAATGAAGGAATATAACAAAACTCAAAAAATAATAGTTATGAGTAAAGTAAGAGGGTTAAGAATGGTGAAATCCAAATGAAATACAATAGAAGGGGAAATAATACAAGGTGAGCGGTATCGATTGATAATTGCTATTAGAAAGAACAGGAAGCTCCTGTTCGTATTGCATTGTGTAAATGTGGTGTATGTCTAAGTTTTGTGTGTGTGTATTTTACATGTTTATAAATAAAAATATTAGAAAAAAAAGGAAGGGCTTATATAACTGAAATCAAGAAGCTCAGCTTTTCTTATTCCATCATAATATGAAGTACTTAATAAGGTTTTGTTGGAGAGCAACTGTCCCAGACAAGAGAAGGGTTCAAGAGGGGACTTAGCCTAAGGTGACCAGATTTTCAGATTGGTAAAGAGGGACACCTTTGACCGGGGGGGGGGGGGGTGATTAAAAATTTTATACGGAGCAACAAAAATTTTCATACAATGCAAAAATAGTATTGTAATGTTTTTTTTATTTCAACATAACTACAATTTACAACTATAAATTGTAACTGTTGCCAAACATCCAGAGTTTGATCACGTGACCATGAGGATGCTGCAACAGTCGCTAAGTGTGAAAATGGTCGCTGTGTGAAAAATGGTCATCAGTCACTTTTTTCAATGCCATTGTAACTTTGGTCACTATATCACCTTTCTTGCTACAGTTCTTAAGTGAATAAATGCAGCTGATAAGTTAGTAACATAAGTGAATCTGGTTTCCCCATTTGACTTTGTCAAAAGGTGATTATATGACCCCAGGACACTGAAACCATCATAAATATGAATCTGTTGCCAAACATCAAAATTTTGATCGCATGACCATGAGGATGCTGCAACGGTCGCTAAGTGTGAAAATGGTCACTAAGTGTGAAAAATGGTCATCAGTCACTTTTTTCAATGCCATTGTAACTTTGGTCACTATACCACCTTTCTTGCCACAGTTCTTAAGTGAATCTTCAGTGAAGATGTTATATCTTAAGTGAATCTTAAGTCTTAAGTGAAGATGTTATATAGTAGAACCTCTGGTCACGAACGCTTCTGACCAAAATATTCACATTCTCCCCCCTCTCCCCCCCCACACTGCTGATTTCCCCTTCTGCACCATGTTTTTTGTAAGCGCCAAATTTCCAAAATTAGGTTTCATTCATGACCAAATCAGTTTGCGACCAATGTTATGGAACGAATTATGGTTGTGACCAGAGGTTCTACTGTATTCATGCCTTTACGTACTCTATATCACCTCAAAATGTTGCACAGCCTTCATAAGTTTCTAATACAGATAAAATTAAATACAACATCAAAACTATGAAAAAGTAAAATTAACCTGGCTGGAAAATCTTATGCCTGTCTTGCTATTATTACTGACACACTTGCTGCAGTATTTGATGGCTAAAAGAAAAAAAAATATTGTTAAAGTGTGTATTATGTTCACTCCCATGTCTTGTCTGCTGCGTTGATTTTGAATTCATTAGAAGAGCTTATTTTACATCAAATCCCTCTCATATTATTCTCCTATGTTCAATAAACCCTAAGAGACAGCATACTATACATGAAATTCCTGTAACTGTATATTTAGTAAATTGTGGAGCTGAGTTTATCCAATTAACTCAGTTTTTGGACTTGAGTAATCACATACAATAAAGGAAATAAAACTATTTAGAATGAAGTGTAGTTGGCTATTTGTGATTAAGGGTGTCATGCAGAAACAATTATAGTTTTGATCAGGAAAATACCCTAAAAAAACCCTTTTGTTCTTTCAGGGTTTTTTTTTTAATGATTTTTCCATGGCACATCACATATTGTTTTGAATAAAAAAACAGCAGCTGCACATTTTAAAAAACCTACATTATTTTAAAATGCATTAAAAAATAAAAGAAAAAACCCAGCACACTTACCAGCAGGCAGAAACTCCAAGTCAATATTTTTCAAAGAAACTTTCCCTCCAACCTCTGTGCTCCTCCCCTCTGGAAAATCCAGGAAGTAACACTGACGACCTCTCTAGCCATTTCCTGCAGCTCTATGGTACTAGATCATTTTTTTTCTTATAAAATGAGGTGAACGCGACCGCCGTGAAGGGGGGGAGGTCCTTTTTGTTGCTTTAACGTTTTAATATCTTCAATGAAAGTACTGAGACAGAGAGAGAGAGGGATTAGACAGGATGTCTTTTGTCTTGCCCCGGTTAGGATTTCTTAAGCAAATCCACTGGGCTTTCAACATGAAGCCAGAAAATCGGGACTTTTTTAAAAGGCGGAGGGACACGGGAAAAATTGTTATAAAGCATGCTTGTCACGCTGAAATCGGTACGTCTGGTCACCCTAACTTAGCCTAGACTCCTTATTTAAACACAAGAGAGCAAGATCTCTCACCCCACCACCCTCAATGCCTATGGGCCTTTTCTAAATCTTTCCCAGGTGAAAGCTATCAGTCTAGGACTAGGTTCTAGGGGACATTTCTGTGAAATAGGTACAGAACAGTAAAGTAGCTAGATTGAACTCTACATATGTGGGTCAGGTTGTTTGTGCATGACAGATTTTCTTTCCTAAACCAAAACAAGAATTTTTTCCTTCTGATAATCTGTATACATCAAATTGATTAGAATGCTTCTTGTACTTTAAATCAAAAGTTATGTTTTTTGTTAAAGACTTAAGGGTTTAAAATAGCATATACTCCCTTACTGCTTCCTCTTTGCCTCCTAAATTGTTAACTTGTAGAACCCTTTTTCATCAACTTCATCTCAGTATGCTGGTTGGGCATTTTTTGTAGTTTATTTTAGTTCAGCTTATTTAATTGAGATATTAAAGTTTCTCCAATGGGAAACTAGATTTAAAAGCTTTTATTTAGGAAATATATAGATGTCCACCCAACTCGCATAAATATGACACTTGTATGTCTATAAAACTACACCAAAAATTCAATTATCATTTAATTTTGAGGACTTTGTGTGGAAAGTAGAGCAAAATAGGTACATATGTTTGCCAACTTGAGTTACTTATAAATACAATAATAAAGGTAGGTAAAAATGTAACAATAATAATAATAATAATAAATATATGAATAAGTTCCCAGATTTCAGATGGCTGTAAATTCTTTGGAAATGGAAATAGCTGTTTTGCTGGGGCTCAGTGGTTAGAATGCAGTATTGCAGGCTAACTCTGCATTCCACTGCCAGCAGTTCAATCTTGACTGGCTCAAGGTTGACTCATCCTTCCATCCTTCCGAGATCAGTAAAATGAGAACTCAGATTGTTGGAGGCAATATGCTGATTCTGTAAACTGCTTAGAGAGGACTGTAACTCACTATGAAGCTGTATATAATCTAATTCTAAATGTTATTGATAAGTGCTATTGGTCAGCCAAAATAAGGAGTCCATAGTTGTTCTAAGTGACTCAATAATACAGATGAAATAATATGTTGGGGAAACTAAATTTATCTCTCACAGTTAGCTTTGAGGCAACAATTGTAATTGATGTCACATGCAGAATGAAAGTAATTATTAGCAATAGGCTAAGCATGTGTTTATAAGAAATAAGAACTCAGAGGGCTGATTGAATGATCTCAGAGGTCAAAGACATTTAAAGTTCTTTATACTTAAAATGCAGGTGCATGTCTGGAGAGGCTGGATGCAGCTTACCAGACAGCAGCTGATTTAAAACATAAATGTTAAAATAAGGTACAAAAAGATAGTATTTGAATTATATGTGAATTATGAACATATGGATGGATGTGTCCTCAGAATAGGAAAATAAACAGGAATTTTAGAAAATCCAGAATAAACGGGCAACAGTAGCAGATAAAGGGTGAGGATTTGGATTGGGCCTGGTTTACTTCAGCTAGAGCCTTGAATAAATCATAAGATCTGTGTAAGTAAAAGTCCTGCATATACTGTATGATGTCTAGAAGGACTGTAAATATAAATCAATGCCTCTTTATACATTTATTTTTTTATGTCAAAAATATAACGACTGGTCTATTTGAAGCCATCAATTTCTTCTTCTTTTTTAATGAGAATTTTGAAAAACAAACTTTTACAAATATTTACTTCCCTCCCCTCACCCTCTCCCCCAACCCCCCCAACCTCCCCCCCCCAACTTCCCAGAACCAATACAGGGTATAAATCTTTAACAAAAACAATCTAAAATACACTTAAAAAAGAAAAAAAGATAGTTAATAACATCTTTCATTTGAGCTTTAGCTCCTCCTTGCTAGACTAGCTCTAGACAATTTATATCATTCCTGGTCTTTAATCATAAGCTATCTGAAGTTTCTTAGTCCCATTTTTTTTTGAGTATAGTCAATCCATCTTTTCCACTCCAGTTTATATCTCTCGTTTGAATGGTCCTTAAGATATGCAGATATTTTAGCCATCTCAGCTAGGTTCATTACTTTCAATGTCCATTCTTGAATAGTAGGCAAATCTTCCTTCTTCCAGTATTGCGCCACCAACAATCTAGCTGCAGTTATTAAATGCAAAATCAAATTAATCTCTACAACTGTACAATCAGTAATTATACCTAATAAAAATAACTGAGGGATAAACTTTATCCTTTTTAAAAGAACATTTTGCATAATCCATCATATTTTTATCCAAAATGCTTTAACCTTTTTGCAAGTCCACCATATGTGAAAATATGTAGCATCCACACAATCACATCTCCAGCATTTAGGTTGTACATTTGGATACATAGAAGCCAATTTTTTAGGATCTAAATGCCATCTATAAAACATCTTATAAAAGTTTTCTCTTAAATTTTGGGCTTGTGTAAATTTTACATTTCTTACCCAAATCTTTTCCCATGTGTCCAACATTATTGGTTCTTCAAAATTTTGAGCCCACTTTATCATACAGTCTTTAACTAATTCTGTTTCCGAGTCCATTTATATTAATACATTATATAATCTCTTTATATGCATTGGACTTTGATCTCTAATTTGTTTGAGTAAATTATCCTCGACTTGCATAAAGCCAATTTTTTGACCTATTTTCCATCTGGCCTGTAACTGCCTGTACTGAAACCATGTTTGAATTACCTTTTCCTCTTTTAGTACATCCAAGGGTTTTAATTGTAGTACACCTCTTTCTAAGATAAGAAGCTTTCTGTAAGTAATTACATCCTGGTTTTGTACTATGTTCATATTTTCTATTGCGTGTCTAGGAATTGCCCACATGGGTATCTTATCATTTAGTTTGTATTGATATTTTTTCCAGATCTGCAATAGAGCATTCTTTAAAATATGACTTTTGAAATTCTTATCCACCTTTTTGTTGTATAGCAGATAAGCATGCCAACCATATACCAAATCATGCCCTTTAATATTAAGTATTCTATCATATGTTAAGTTAATCCAGTCACTAATTACAGATAAAACTACTGCTTCATAATATAGTTTTAAATTGGGTAATTTCAAGCCTCCTCTCTCATGCACATCTTGCATTATTTTTAGTTTTACTCTCGGCTTCTTCCCTGCCCATACAAATTTATTACTGCCCTTCTGCCATTCTAGCAAACTCACATTTTTTTTAATTAATTTTTTTTTATTTTTTTGTTACATAACCAACACATGCCCACAACAGTGGGGGGGGGGGGAACCAAAACCAAAAAAAAAAAGACAGAGGGAGAGAAAAAACAAAAAAACAAAACAAAAAGAAAAACAGAACAAGTATATGTTATAAAAAAGTATATCAGCTGGTTACAACAAGTTTTTGTGCATCTCTTCAATTAATTCATATTAATTCAAATATCTTAACTCAAATGTTTACCATATTAACATCATCATACCTCCACTTTTAGTTGACAGTTGTTTAAACATCCTTCATCCTTAACTATGCCAAAGATTTAATCCATAACCACATGCTAGCATTTCATTTACTTGTTTATAAAATCCTCCATTAACATCAAATCCTCATATCCTGTTTTAGCTAAACATCCATAATATTTAATATCAAAAATTCCATCCTCCATGTATATAGTTTATTATCATTCTCCTTTCTTTATGTAATTATATCGTATATCATAGCATTTCCCCCATATTAGTTAAGATTTAACTGTATATAGTTTTATTTTATTTTTTTTATAGTAATAATTATTGTGATTAATAACCTTTATATATAGTCCAAGAATATTTCTAACCTTCCCTTCTCATATCCAATTATTATTTATCATAGCAACTCAACATTATATACATTACTATCATTATCAATTATTATTCAACTATATCTATTACAAATGAATTTAACTAGGTTTAGCTAGTTTTAAATTGTATTCTTCCATCTATCAGCCTGTGTCTCTCCAGTAACAAAATCTCCTTAATCCTGTTGCCATTCGTAGGTCGAATTCTCCAAACATCTTTATGAGCAAGTCCATACAAAAAAATCTTTGCACCTTTTTGCTTATGGTGCCTCTCATATAATGCTGCCGTCCTCCGTTTATTTCCTTTATCAGCTTGCCTTTAATTCTCAGTGGTGGTATCAAAAGTTTTGCAGATGGTATTTCATAAAGTATAAATTCTTTAATGCTTCTCACTCCTCCTGCGCCCTGTCTTTCGAAGTAAATCTTCTGTGTGGCTGCCCCCCCTTCAGACATCCATCTTTTTCTCCCTCAGAGGTAAACCAGTTGCCCTGAATATCAGCAAGTTGAAAATCTTTATCTCTGACATCCTTCGTTTGTATTTGAAGAACATTCAAACATTCAACATTCATTTTTTCCTTCATATTTTGTTGCTAGAAACAGCAGATAATCCAGTTTCCTCTCAATTCTATCATGTGTGGCAGATAATTTTTGTAGTGCCGAAGAAATCATTTGAATAGAGGCTTGAATAGACACCATATTTGTATGCAGTTAGTATTTTTTCTTTGGAAACTCTGAGGTATTTGCAAATAAAAACAAGCTGGGAACTGTACAATCTTATCTGATCTTAGACCAATTCAGCCAAGCAATAAAAGTGTCAAGTTGTAAGGAGCCAAATTATAGTGAATTGGTTTACAGCCCACTTGCAGAGGATCAGAGGAGATGTTGGAGTAATCTATCCTTTGTCCGTGTAAATAGCATTTAAAACATTTAAAAAATAGGGTAACCACCGTCCATAAACCAATAAAGAGATCGAAATTGCTGCTAGATTCTTCTGTTCTTTGATTTAAATTAGCTTGAATTTTTATGCAGACTGTCTTTCTCTGAGTAATAAAATCACCTTACCAGCTGGAAACACTTCACCATTCTTTGGAGCTATCTACAGTTTCAGTTAGCCTTATGGCTAATCCGGAAGTCACTGGCAAAGGAGGTTAAATTCCAAGCCCCCAGAGACTTTGCGAACGTCTCTGGGGTCACTGGATCTCCTCCTACCTTTCACTGTCTCTCCGGGACAGCTTGGGTCCAAAAAGGAAACGTCCAAGTGCTTCGGAATAGGGGAATTTCAGGAATAGCCTGAAAATCCGTCTTCTCACTGCTAAGCCCCGCCTTCTTCCAAACTCACATCTTTTTTGAGTATTGGTAACGTTTGAAAAAGAAATAAAAATTTAGGTACAATATTCATTTTCATTGCTGCTATACTTTCCAGCAAAGATAACTGTAGTTTCTCCCATTTTTTCATCTCTGTCTGTATGCTATGCCACAGTGATTCATAATTATACTTGTATAACTTCCCATTTGAGGTTGAAATATAAACTCCTAAATATTTGAATTTTTTTAACTATTTCACATCCTGTCATTCCTTCTAGTTCTTCCCTTTTTTTAGTGTTCATATTTGTAACTAGTATCTTTGTTTTCCCTAAGTTTATTTTAAATCCTTGGCCATATTGATTAATCATATTAATCACTTGGCCATATTGATTAATCATATTCATTCAAACGTTACTAAATTCCTGTGGTTGGGTTAATGTTATAACCAAGTCATCCGCAAAAGCACGTACTCTATATTCTTGCTGCCTAATCTTGATTCCCTGTAAGTCCTCTGAACCCCGTATTTTATTCAAAAATACTTCCAAAGTTATGATAAACAATAATGGGGATAAGGGACAACCCTGCCTTGTATCTTTCTCAATTTTAAATGAATCTGTTAGACTTCTATTAACTATGATTTGAGTTGTTTGTTCCTGATATATTGCTTTAATTGATTGTAAAAAGTGCTCTCCTATTTGCATTTTTTGCAATATTTTCAGCAGGAATTGCCAATTCACTCGATCAAAGGCTTTCTCAACATCTAAAAATATAAGCGCAGCAGGGATTTGGTTATTCTTTCCCAAGTATTCGAATGTATTAACAATTAGTCTTACATTACTTCTCATTTGTCTCCCTTGAATAAAACCTGTTTGATCATTATGAATCAGTTGCTGAATAACCAACATTAACCTATTCGCTAGTATTTTAGTAAAAATTTTATAATCTATATTGAGTAATGATATAGATCTATAATTTTTTGGTTGAGTAAGATCTTGATCTTCTTTAGGTATCAGGTAATATGAAGGCTGTCTTCCAAGATGGGGGTACTTTCTCTTCCACTTGGATCTTATTAAATAATTCTTTAAGAGGTTCTACCATTTCTAATTGTAAATTTTTGTAATAACCCGCCGTCAAGCCATCTGTACCCGGTGCTTTCCCCTTTAGCTGTTTAATTACCTGGAGAATTTCCCCCGAAGTTATTGGTTGATTCAGTCTTTCCCTCTGCTCATCTTTAACTATGGGTATTTTTTCTTTGTCCAGGTATCTATCTATATCTAAGCCTTGAATTTTATCATTCGTGTACAATCCTATAAAGAATTCACGAAAGACCTTTTGAATCTCATCCTATTGGTGCACTTCCTTCCCTTTATAATGTAATTTCGATATATTACGAGATTTCTGTTTTTTCCTAATCAAATATGCTAACCATCTACCAGATTTATTTGCATTATAGAAGGTGTTATGTTTTGCATATAGCAAATTGGTAGCTACCTGGTCTGACATCAGCATATTAAATTGCTCTCTTAATATGGTAATTGCCTCTTTTTATCTTTTTATCTCCTGGTTTTACGATTAACTCCTGCTCTCTCTTCCTAATTTCATCTTCAAGTTCAATTCTCTTTTCCCCCTGTTTGCGTCTATGTAATCTATTTAAATTTATCAAAACTCCTCTCATATACACTTTACTTGCGTCCTATACCATATCCATAGATGTACCCTTATTCATATTAAAAACAAAGTATTCTCTTAACAATTTTTTACATTCATTAATATTTTTCTCATATCTAAATAAATTTTCATTCAATCTCCAAGTCCTTGCTTGCATCCCAACTCCCAACTCCATCCAAACCGGATTATGATCTGATAAGGCTCTGGAACATATCTTCGTCTTCTTTACCCTAAAAAGCAAATCATTGGTTGTTAGTATAAAGTCAATCCTAGAAAAGGATTGGTGTCTATCAGAAAAAAAAGTGAAGTCGTATTCTTCTGCATTCCTTTCTCGCCAGATATCTCTCAATTCAAAATCATCTATCATGTCGAAAAAGGACTTAGGTAGTTTCGCTCGCATTTGGATATTTTGCCGAAAAGCCTTCTTATCTTTCTTGGTATCCATAATGCCATTCCAATCATCCAGTAATATGCAGGATCTATAGTCCCAATGTACTAACTTAACGTGAAGCATTTTATAAAATTTGTCTTGTTGTTGATTGGGAGCATATATTCCCAATAGCAGTATCCTTTTCCCTTCTAACACCAGATCTATTGCAATGTATCTTCCTTGGGAGTCTGCTTCAATTAATTCAGTTTTCATGTCCTTTCTTAAGTAGATAACTATACCATTTTTCTTCTCTGGAGCAGAAGATATAAAGTGTTGTCCGAGTCTTGTATTAATCAAGTATTTTTGATCAGTTGATCTAATATGAGTCTCTTGCAAGCAAATTATGTCATTCTTGAATTGTTTAAGATAGTGATTTATTTTCTTCCTTTTCTGTGGGGAATTTAAACCATTAACCATTTAAACCAAGTTAGGAACTTAGTTGTCATCTTTAGTTCCCTGAAGCTTTTTAAGAGCCATCTGGACATCCTGAAATTTAATCTTTGGCCTGGCTCCTCCTACTGCTTCTCAACTAAGACCTGTAGCTTCACGAACAGTGGCATGTGTTTGTTGTGATTGTTGCTTTTTTAATTCTTGTTCCATTCGCCTGGTAATCACACGGGTTTGTCTTTGTTCCTTGGCTCCTTGTACCTCTGAGAGAGGAAGTTGATCCAACCTTGTTGATACTTGAGTGGTTTGCTGTCTATCCTGACCTTCTTGTTCTCTTTCTCTGGGTCCAGGAGGGGGGGGGGATGTCCAGCCTTCAATATGTTATTGTACAAATCTCGAGCCTTCCATACTGAATTAAGACAGTATCTTTGCCCCTGATAGGTGAGTGCAAGTCCGGCTGGCGCCTCCCATCTAAACTGTAACTGACGGTTTTTAAGCTCTTCAACTAAAAAAGCATAGTCTTTTCTTGATTTCAACATTTTAGATAGTATCTCCTTCAAAACAGTCACCTCCTGACCCCCAATTTGAAGCTTAGGACTCTTGCAGTATCGTATTCCTCATGTCTCTAGTAGCAAAGTACACCATAATGTCTCTTGGTAGTTGCTTTTGTCTGGCAAGCCAGGAGTTGACACGATAAATCTTTTCAATTTGTCATACATAATTCCCTCCTGGCCTTCCCATCAATTGATCAAAGGCTTCTGAGAAGATCTGCTTCAAATTTTCTTGATTTTCCTCTAGAAGGCCTCTTATCCTTAAGGCAAATTCCATTTGTCTATACTGTAACATTATAATTTCATTTTCTGCATCACCAACCTTTTGTTGAACCACCTCCATTTTCATTACCAGACTAATATTAGAGTCACTAAGATCTTATAATCTGTCTTCAATTCCTGAGATGTAGCCAGAAAGGCAGTTAAAAGCCACCAGAATATCATCTCTAATTCCCTGGTTCTGAGTCATAAACTCTTCAGACAGTTCTTTGTGAGCAGCAGATATCTCTTCCTTAATTTTAACTTCCATCGCAGCTGCATGATTTTTTAAAGCTTCAACTAATTCTTTTTGCAAAATTTCTCTGGTCAGGGGCTCCCCTGCAGAAGTAGGGGGGAGTAGTTACTGTAATTAGTAGTGGGAGCTGGCAAGATTCCTGCACTTTTTGATGTGTTGGGGGGGGGGGAACTTTTGCTTAGAAGCCATTCCAGGTTTAATCTTATTTAGCCAATTAGTAAGTCCAGGCAAGCCGATTATACAGCAATTGCAATTTAGTTTGATAATAAATCACTTCCTGATCTTTAAATGTTCTGAGATCTGTAAAAATGTCATCAAAGCCCAACCCCTCCTACAAAGCTGCTCGGCACCATTTTGTGTGTCTTTCTAGCAAGTAATTGTCAGAAGGAATTCTTTAAAAATGAAGCTAAAGATTTATACATACAATTAGGAGTTCACGAGTATTGGTTCTGCCTGTTTTGGAATCAGCAATAAATCAATCTTTGTGCTGCGGGTGGGCGAAGGCCTTCGTTCTGCAGCAAAAAGCAGAAGAAATTCTTGACGCGGAGATTTACTATGCTGCCGGGTGGCCCCCCCCTCCCGTCCCAGATTTATAGTCTGGGGGGGTTAGTTGGAGCACTGCCCAAACATAGTTTACTCACCTTCTTCTTCTAAGCCCGAAGAAGAGGTAATCAAACTGCCAAACAGTTTATGGATGCTGTTTAGACAGTTTAATGCAGCCAAGATTCCGTAGCTATTAAAAACAACAAACTCCTACAGGCCCCGCCCAACCGGAAGTCCCCATCAATTTCTTCTTTTGAATGCTGAAAGGATGACAGTGTATGAAACCTGCTATTAGGCACAAAATATTGTTATCCAATGTTACAACATGGGTTACAAATTACACTCAGCCCTACACATCTATTTACAATACATACATACAAATAAGTACAATTATAACATATTGTTCATTTTAAAAATAATGCATTGTGCTGAATGTTAGCCTTATTACGTTTTTAGCAAAATATGAATATTTTATGCAGAAAGCATTTTATAACCTAGTTTGGTTTCATAGTGCTCTTGAGAAAGGAGCATTCCAAAATACATTGGGATTTTGGATTTTATATAAAACATTTTCTCTTGGCCTTTGAGGCCTTTGAGACTGCAAAGTCTGTCTTCTTCTTAGTCTTGTTTTCCAGCTCAAACAAGGGTTCTATGAGAAGACAGAGTGTTTTAAAGGAAAAAGAAGCAGGATTAGTCTAAAAGACCAACCATCCCAAAGTGATTAAGCAGAGTTAGACAATATGGGGACTTTGGCAACTTTAAAACATGTGCACTTCAATTCCCAGAATTCCCCAGCCGGCATGGGTGACTCGGGAATTCTGGGAGTTGAAGTCCACCCATCTTAAAATTGCCAAGATTGAGAAACTTGAAAGTCTACTGATGCAGTAGAGCAAGAAAAGAATCAGTAATGGGGAAACAAAATTATCCACTAATGTACTTTTTTTTTTTTACTAATTCAATTATGGATGGGAACAACCCCAACTCAATAGCTAGAAGAAGTTCCAAGTGTATCTACTGGGATTAGAAAACGTTTTAAAATCAAAGAGCAAATAAAACGCAAGCAACATTGATTCACTCAACATTAGGACAGGGACAGATTCCCCCAGGTATATGATAAACCCAAACCAAAAATGTGTGTGCATTAATTTTTAATTAAAAATAACACCAAGGGAACAATCATGCTGCAGTGCAAGAATAGATCTTCCATATGTCTCTAACAAAGTGCTTTGATTTTAAAAGAGAATTCGGTTAGCAGTTTGTGGAAAAAATCTAAATCTGTTGGTAGAAAAATAAAGAAATTTGTTTTTTCTTGGTTAGACTTAAGCACTATTAGCAAAATAGTCTGGTATATACAGTAATACAGCAGCGTAAGAAACTTTTTAGTATTTAGTTTTCTAAAATGTAATATGTATGTTTATGTTACCATGGTTTCCTCTGTATTCAGATATGAATACTTGCCTTATAACCAATAATCTGCTTGTAAATTGAATCGTTTTGTTTCTGTAACATATCAATTGTAATGGGCAATGGGAATGTTACTAACATGTGATTGACCACAAATTTAAAAATAAACTATTTTGGAGAGTGAGTATTGTAATATTGGATTAATGACCTTGATTTGAACAAACAAATGGACTGGGATCACCCTTACTGTAAAAAAAAAAAAAACAACAACTGAGAAGTGAGAGGGAATCCACTCAAGAGTTTTGTTTTCAACAACACAAGACAATTGTGATGGACAGTATACATATGGACAGAATACACATTATTTTCTCTAGCTAGCTAAGAGATGCAAAATGCAGAACCATTGAAAATATCAACATTTAGTGGATTTAAAGACTCTCTAACTCTAACCCCCCTCCCTCCCCCACCTCTGTGTTCCAGTCTGCCACCTCTTCTACACAGGAACCTTAGGCTTCATCATGTCAGATGAGTTTTGTTGATTGATGCTTTTGGCAGTACCCACTGTTGTTGCATTAACTAAACAATGTTTCATTGCTATTTTGAGCCCCAAATAGCCAGCTGGCTGAATGCAGGAGAGATCCAAAGAGATTCCAATAATTCCCCAATAAATCAGATGGAGTCTGATAGCACCTTTTCCAACTAACAAATGTTATTAAAAGGCATACATTTTCATTGCTGCAACCCCTCTGGACTCTTTTGCTACCTTAGAGAAGCAAGCCTTCCTCTCACAATGTCTCTTCCTGCAATAGTAGCATGACATATTCATCTCAGGACAGACGATCCATGACATACCCAATGTAAAATATTTCAAAAGTTTATCACTGAAAGATCACCATTTAAAAGCTATCTCTATACCACAAATGGCAAATAGGACTTTCCCTTTTCAGAAAGGAAAGCAATTCTCAATGAATAACTGTGCACAGAGAGTTTAGTATTTTCCAAGTTAAGTTTCAGAAGCTTAAAAAGAAACTTTCAGTTCTTGTTTACTAGGTCTGGAGATTGTAAACAAATGTTAGAATGATTTATATGCACACACATAACACAGTCAAATGCTGTTCAGCTAAATTTGATTCTGCTGCATATGAAGGGTAGCAGCACTGTAGGGTTCTACGTTGTTCAGTTGAGGAATATATAACAGCATTTTAAACCTTCACAGCAAGAATGTACTTATAAAAAAATCATCTCTTGTCTTCATTATTTTTAGTCCGTTACTCTTTTTTGTATGTTCATTCTTAGTTGATCAGTTATGATGAAAAGATCCTCTCTGTGAAGAAATGTAGACCTGGCCTCCAGGGTGGGGAAGGAATGAGCAAATGTCCACTCTACTGGGGACTGTCGGGAAAAATAATAAAGTCCAGAGAAAGAGGAAAATGTGGGAATCTCAGAATAATTCTTGCTGTTGTTTGGTATAAGGTGGGGCAGAAAGAAATAGGCTTTGGAAGTTCTGTTTATTCTATCTTACAACAATTCAGAGCACTCCAGGAATTGCCACCACACCTGCCTTTGACTCAATCTGATCCACATTTTCACAAAACAGATGAAACCGGATTATATATCAGTATTTTTAATGAACAGACAATCCATAAATGTAATAGCTGTTTGGAATACTTTTAAGGCATATTCCTGTGCTCATATTTGTAGTACACGTTCAAGGAAGAAATTCAATTAAGTGTGAACATTGTTATACAGTACAGAATTGGAACTTAATTCCCTTTACACAGTTGACACAGAAGCAAGGGAGAAGATTCGGTACTAAAACAGCAATAACTATTTCTATTATTAAGGATGCACAGGATAAAAGTATATTACTCGATTTGTTAAATTATTAATTCTTGTATAACTTGACAATATTGAATCAAAGTTCACTCCGCCCCAATTTATTTTTTTAAATGTAGGTGCTTCAAAGTTTACATATGGCCATGTTATGTATCTTGCTGCTTGTTTCTTCAAAATAAGATTTTAAATTAAAGAAAACAAGAAAAACCTGTGGTCTTTACAGTCTATTCTTTTGAGTGGTACATAAAATATTTTTTTTGGTCCTTTATTATTGGTTTATGCTTTTTTGAATATATTTTTCCATCTTCCTTTAATGAGATTTATATCAACATGGTTTTGAAGGCTAGTAAGGATTAAGATGTACGAGTTATTGCCCAATTTTCTTATTAAATATTGGCACCAGAGTTTTACAATAATCCTGAGTTTCCTAGACTCCTAAACAACTGAAAAAATGATCTAGTAAAAAGAAAAGGCAAACAAAAGCAAATAAAACACCCCCAGGAGCAAAACAAATTAAAAGCTTAACTTGTGTGCATTGTTCAATAGACTGTTAAATTGGCCAGGCCCACCTAGTCACAAGACCTAGCCACACCCACCCAGCCACTCTGCCCCCCCCCCCGACAGTATGAGGGACCGTGAATTGGCCATGTTTAAAACCTTTGAGGGCCCCTGCATTAAACAATTAAAAACAAAAAAGGGGGGAGGGGTATGTGCCAGGAAAAAAAATCCAATGCCCTGTACTGGGGAAGAGTTGGTTCTATAATGGCTTTTGAAAGGTAGGTAGGATAGAAGGCAACTGAATCTCAGGGAGATTCTGCTCCAAAGAGGGGGATCAGCAGTAGAGAATCCATATATCTTGGACCCCACAAAATGATGATGGGACTTGGAGTATGGTGATCCTCTCATATCTTACTGAATAGGCAGAAATAATCAGAGAGAAGATAGATCTCCCAAAAAACCAGGCCTTGTGCCGTTAAGGAAAGTATTAGCATCTTGAATTCTACCTAGAAACGTGCAATCATTATGGACACAATTGGAGAATTGTGTGACCTTTTAAAATACATTGGGGCTTGGCCCCTTTTTAGTCAAGATTCTACTTTATTTCCACCATTTGTTAGGATGGAAGTACAATTAGTCTTGAGTCATATAAATGTATACTCTGGGATCTGAAGAGAGGATATATTTGTAAAAAATAAATAGTTTAAAAATAGTCATACACTTTAGGTGTCGTATTTTAAAAGTTCTAATTGCAAGAAGAATTTGGATTGTTTAAAAATGTGAAATGGCAACATAGCCAATTAAAATGTCTTTTGATTTCACTTCTTTTTTCTTGTGGCATTACTAGCATGTAACATTCTTGCCTTACTATCAACATAACGAAGATATTTGGGTGATGGTAAGCTTGCTGCCTTTTTGATAAGATAAAAATATTGACAGGGCAAATGTTTATAATTTGCAAGAACTTTAGAATCGGGTTGAAATACCCTGTATTTTAATGTATTAATGATTAACTGTCTTAAAACATTATTTCGTTGTGTGCCTTCATTGATTCGTGGCTACCAATTGAACAACTCCCTGCAGCTTTCATGGCAAAGTTTTCAAAAATGATTTGCCATTCTCTGCTTCCCCTGGCATATAGGGACTTGCTGGCCCAAAGTCACCAAGGAATATGGTACCTAAGGTGGGATTAGAATTCAGTGTCTCCTGGTTTTTAGCCTGCTGCCTTAACTACTAGAAAATAAATATCACTTATTTAGCACAATCTTCTGTTACACCAATAGACTTCTGTGGTAGATATGCCGTAATTGTTTGTATTAAGGTGACAGAAATCTGGCTTTGTGAACATTTCTTTAAATTCAAGAATATGGACTGAAGTTTTTTGGGTGTTCAGATAGTCCTCACGATACAATAGTTTGTTTAGTGACCAAAGTTCAAAGTTGCAGCACTGAAAAAACTGACCTATGACCATTTTTCATACTTACAACCCATTGTCACATCTCCACGGTCACATGGTTTACATTCAGATGCTTGACAACTGACAGTTGTCAAGACAGTTGCAGTGTCCTGAAGTTATATGATCCCTTCTGCAACCTTCTGACAAGCAAAGTCAATGGGGAATCTACTTAACAACTGTGTCACTGACTTGCAGTGATTCACTTAAATGTGGCAAGATCGTAAAATGGAGCAAAACTCACTTAACAAATGTCTCATTTGACAACATAAATTTTGGGCTCACTTTATGGTCGTAAGTTGAGGGCTACCTGTATTTTAATTCAAAGCAGCCCTTTCAAAGTTGATATTGTTTTATTGGAGAAAAACTACTTGTTTCAATTTCGTTTGAATATTCCAGCTGTAGGAATCAATGGGAACGTGGGGTAAGAAGCTATTCCCTTATTTCCCCCCCCCCCCCAGAGATGCAGAGTAGGTAAAGTTGTAATCAATTGAAAAAAGTTTGGCGAAGAACATGTTGTTGAAAATACTTTGGGGAAAAAATATTCCCATAGGAAATAATGGGAAGGTAGCTCATGCTTTCAACAATTTATGGTCTTGTGGTAAAATAATAAAAGTTGAGTTTTGATGTCAATGCCTTATTCTACTGCACCAAAGGAAGTCAGAAGTCTGTGCCTTTTTTCTCTTTTTCTTTCCCTTACTTCCCTTCCCTATTTACTTTTGTATTTTCTTTGTATGCTATATTATAAACTAATAACAAACTATTTAAAAAGAACCTGTGAAATGTTTGAATGTGCTGTTACCCTACTCCTCCACCAAAAGTAACAGAAGTCTTAATTTCCTGAAATGAACATTTCAATTTGCTTAGCTAGATTATGGAACAACAGCAACTAATTTTTGAACTGTTCCTAATTGAATCATTCCCTTTGAATCATTCCTAAAACAAGAAATTTTAAGAATTTTGTATTTTTTTTAAAAAAAGCAATCCTGTTGGTGAATTTTCTGGAGGCACTTTCCCCCATGTAGCTTGCTTGCTAGGAACAAGCCCCCCCCCCAAAAAAAACCCCTTTCTTCTTTCTCAGTAGATCTACTTGTACAGGTGGTGGTTGCTTGTTTCCAAATAAATAAATAAACAAAATTAAAAAGGAAAATTCTCTTTTGTTTCTTCGTAACAAGATAACAAGGACAGAATAAACTTGCAAATCAACGTTCATCAAAATAACACAAACCAACAAGCTCCTGGTAGCTTTTGCATTTCTATTATCAGTCCTCTGTGGGGGAGGAAATGAAGCAAATGAATGGACATGCAGAGATTTATTCCTGCTTATCTGCCTGAAAAATACAGACAACAGCCAGTTCTCACCCATTTAGCCACAAGAGCTCTTTCTAGGAGCAAAATAAATTTTTAAAAAGCACTAACTTGGCATGCTGGGAGGCAAGTGGCTGTGAGCTCCCTTTTTCTATCTGGCCATATGATTAATTGCTCTTTTTTCCCTCTAAAGCCTCCATTCCCAAATAAGCTCATCCTGTTTAAACAAATAGTAGCAAGGACTTAAATACTGTAGGTTTCTGACATTTTAGCCTGGAAAAAGATGGGTGGGGGCTGGGAAAATAACTCTTTAGAAGTCAGACAAGGAAGAATTCCATTGTAGTCTTGGAGCAATCAGAACACTCAAATTGGGCCCCTTCAAGTGTTTGACATTCCAAATAAACTATCAAACTACAGTACACATTTTGTTCCATGTGGGGAATTGAGGAAAACTCGAGATGAAAGTGTTTTAAACTGCCTTATTCAAGAATTTAAGTTATGGACATTAGAACCTACAGCTTTGGATGTAAAAGTCAGTTGGTCATTAGGATCATTAATTCCATCATCTATCTGTGAACTTTAGTTCTTCACCTATGACCAGTCATTCAGCGGCCATTCAAAATTACTGCAGCACCAAATGATTGCAGTGAGCCAGTGATCACCATCTGCAGTAAGTTTCCCCCAAGCCAAGCCAATTGGGAAGCCAGCAGGGAAGATCACAAGTTGCTCTGTTCCCCCCCACACCAGGTGTCTCACTGTAGTGTGTATCCACCAGCCCACCCACGCTCCCCAGTGCCAGCCCACACCACTTGTCAGTCCTGCCTGCTCCCTCCAGGCCTTGCCTGTGGCTCCAGCCAACTTACCTGCTGTGTTCTCCAGCCACCTGCAGCCCCCTCTAGTCTGCCTGCTCCCTCTGCTGACTTGCCCATAGAGAACACCTTCTTAGCACCCTTACCTGGGACTCCCAACTCTTCCCAATTAACAACCCTGGATCTTGGGGTTATTCTGGCAACCAAGACTGATGTTGCTAAGCAATGCAGTCATCTGACATCATACTTTAGAACTGCATGATTTAGAAGTGGCAATCCCAGTCCCAATTGCTATCGTAACCCAAGGTCTACATATAAATATGTTCAAGGCCATATAGCTTAGTTTAGCAGGAGTGTCAAGAGTATGAACTGCTATGCAACATGGATAAAAGCATACTCTTGAACTATGATTGTCTGGCTAAAATCTTGAACTGCTAAACATAATAGATTAACTTCACTTCATTGGTCTACGTTGATTACAACTACAATTCCCCCCCCCCTGAATCTCCCCCCTCTAAATTCCTCTAACCTAAAATGCTAACATTTCTTTCATCTTAACTTTGAGGGATCTATCACTCCCCTCAGATTCCACCCCCAAAAATATCTGGCTTCTGTCATCTGGAGAGAAATACAACATTGCTCCTGGGTCCCGAGTGGCATTAAGAGTAAAAAAATCCTGCTGCCCTCCCCATTCACCTCCCTGTCTTGAATCAAAGAGGGTCAGGACTGATTTGGCTTATTTTTTATTCAAGTTACAAAACAGAAGCAGTTGGTAAAGTCCACTCAAGGCAGGGATGAAAATCAAGGCTGTTTTAAAACAGGGAGCTGCTGTAAGAGCAAAAGCAACCTATGTAGAGACAGAAGTGTTGACACTCTTGGCTTGGCCTGGCCAGCCATCTGGAGAAGCAGGGGGAAAGAAAATGGGAATGGGTAAAAGGAAAATGGGTTCCCACCCAAGCAGCAGCATTAGCTAAGGTCAAAGGCGTACACACCACCTGCTCATAGGTGTTGTGCAACTGACTTAAGAGCTGGAAGGTTCCCTCTCTCTAAATTCCCCCTTTTTTGTATTTTTGTTTTGCTACTCCCATTTAGAACAGGGGAAAGGCTGCCTCTGCAGACTTCTTAATGGGTTCCTCAGCTGTGGCAGGCACCTACAAACTGGTGCTTACAAAGTGAAGACGTGTGTGCAGCAAGGAAAGAAAAAGAGCATGAGAGCCCTTGCACTTTGCAGCCCTGTCTGTAAGGCTGAAATGCTTGCAAACGTTTATTGAAATGCTTGAAGTAGCTCTTGGTCTGTCTGATTTATTCACCTTGGAATTCTATATTAAACAGAGGCATTAACTGTAACAAAAGACCATAGCAGCCACACAGTCTTTTCCTTCCAATAGTGTCTGAATGTAAGAGGAACACTACTCATTTTGTGGCATTATGGATCCCACAGACTAGAGTTAGCAGATGTGGATCCACAAAAAGTTTGACACCATTTCAATTGCAGTCACAGAGTTAAAACTTCTCTAATTAATGGCCAAAACAATACGATAGGGGGAAAAAATCATTGCTTTCTGATGTGCTAGGAACAATCCTTTAGGAAGCTGAGGATATGTTATTGTCTCCTCCGTTTCCCCAAGATAAAAGTCTAAGGAACCCCAGTCACGATGGCCAACCTTATGAAAAACAATAGATCAGGAGACTCTTATGAAAATGCCATTTTAGGCAGGAAGAAACGAAATGGCTTCCCTGTTTACAGCTAGATGCAGCTCCAAAGGTACTCCTAAGAGGGTCAAATGACCAGATCAACATTTATTGAACTTACATGTAAACAGTGAACCACAAGAAAACTGGGGAACACTTTCCAAGCCGGCTCGATTGAACCAGGCAGGCAGTGCCCAGCTCAGTGTTCGACTGATCATTGCAATGAAGCCCACACCTTCAAATAGGCTTGTCTGTCCCGACTGTGTTTGCTGGTGTCATAATCCTCAAAGACATGGTGAGAAGTTGCTATAGAAAGGGCCTGCAGTCCAGGTGACTACTGACAGTCCAGTGAGCTGTCCACGCATGTCTGACAGGATTTGGAAGAGGTCATTGGTTCCTGGCTCTCTGTAAACCTGAGCTGTTTCCTCCTGGGTTCTGCCACCTCCTTGGCTGTCACTGTGGAGGAAGGGGGATACCCCTGGGGTCGGTGACTTGGCCTTCCTGGAGATTCTTGACCAGCTGGGCTAGCCAACGCTTGGTAGTGGTGTCGTCCTTCAGAACTTGGGCAAAGGTGGTGTCTTTCAGCTGATCAGGAAGGCACTGCCTGAGGGCTTCCCGTGCCCTACATCAAGAGACAAGAAAAAGGGGGCCAACAAATAAACTCACAGGGACAAGAGGGGAGCATGCCCCTCACCTGAGTATACAATTACGGTCCTTCAAGTAGGAAACAAACAGACCAAGGCATCACGTTGCATCTCTATACCCTGCATCCTTCTCCTGTCCTATCACATTCCCTGGAATGCTGTATATTAACATCTAGAATATGTTAATTGTTAATCATGATTGCTACTTGACTAAATAATTGTAGAAATGCACCTGGATTCTGCAAAAGGCTAGATCCATTGGTAGCCCTGGACCAGTAAATACCAGTTTTGAATGAAAACATAGCACTTCCTATAAAGTGCATTAACCTTGTTTTCTGGAAGTGGTTTAGAAAAACATAAGAATTTTCATAAGTTTCCTTTCGCCCTTGCTGCTCATAAAAGAACCGTCTCCCGAGCTTGGAATTTCATGATCACTGGTTCAGCCAGTGCTGCATTTATTTCATCTGTTTAAACAATTTGATTGCTGCTGTTTAAAATCTCTGTGAGGAAGCCTAAGAATACATCCAGACTCTCAAGTAATAGTACTTACTTTGGAGGGAAATCAGTTTTCACTTGAAAGATGCTCTGCATATGGGAAGGAACTGGATTACTACCCAGCACTTTAAACTGCAACTATGACGAGTTCCAAGTGTAACACCCTCCCTCCTAACCTAATCAAATGACCCCTAGAAACTTTTAAGATGTCTACCTTGGATTATCGGAAAGGCGAAGGTAGCAACGGACCACATGTTTCAGCAGCCTGGCAGAAGGCTCCTTGGAAAGTTGCAAGACCATTTTACCCTAGGTTAAAACAGACAACAAGAATAATGAAGAAACATATTGACTTCTTCATACTCATTCCTCAATGCTTTTGCTGTCCAGTGCTCAGTTCAACATAAAGCCTTTTCAGGTAGCAAAACAACTTTTCATACGTTATTGTGCAAAATGATACACCTACTATGGTATGTATATAGAATTTATTTTATTTTATTTTAAGAACATAAATAGTAGTCCATTGTATGTATAGTAACCCAAGACAGCTCCCCCAAAACAAAAGTGAACATATAAAAAATGATGAAAGATAACTCCCTTGCCTTCAAACAACACTCCGCCATATATTAACATGCATATTTATAGAGATCCAGCCTGACCCTAACCCGACTCTTGGGGGAAAAGCTAGCTTTTCAAGGCCTTCAAGATGGAGAGCTGCTGGATCTCAGGGAGGAGGGTATTCCACAGGGCAGAGGCATCCATGGAGAAAGTGCACCTCCTAGGTCCTGCAGATGACATTTAATCAAAGAGACCTGGAACTATCCACCCTGTCCAGCATAGTGGAAATTCAGAGTTCCACAAATCTGGCTTCATGCCATGTAGTGGTGGGTTCCGGATCCCGTTGCAACCGGTACGGTGTCCTTTCCTCCTGCGATGCTCCACGATGCTACAGCTGCTCGGTGGAGCATCGCATAGGTCCCGTATGCTACGCAGATGTGCGCAGCTGGCCCATTTCCTTCAAATACAGGCAAGGAACGAGGAACGGTGGGTGGGCTCTCCAGAGCACCGTACTGGAATGGTACCCAGTGCTCCCAGCAGGCACTGGTATGCCCGTACCGGGGCGTTCAGCCTGCAACCCACCAGTGATGCCATTCAAAGCTTCAAACATAATAACCAGGATTCTATCTTGAGCTATTAAGTTTTTATAAACAGAGCAACCTACCAGTATCATTGCAACATGAGAAAATCGCTCATAAGTCTGACAGATGTATGCCAATCCCGTATCATCTAATAGGATCTTCTGTAGAATAAAAGTAGCAACCTGAAAGACAGAAAAGAATATGACTGAGCAACTGCTTGAGTTGAAAATGATACAGGACTTGGGCAGATCTTAGTATCTTGATCAAATCACTGTAAAACTGAATCCAATCCACATAAAACACAGTAAAAAGACTAGATGAGAAAAGAATATTATTGCAACTCTCTCTCCTAACGCAGTAAAACACTACCAATGATCAAGCTGTAAGATGTTGGCAATGTTTTTTACATGTTGGAATTTTAATTGTAAGCGACTTGGATGGTGTATAAATGTAATTAATGTTAATAAGGGGTACACAATTTCAAATGTAGATATATACAGCAGACATTACACCCATAGTCCCAGAACTAGCAAATGAATCCATGGCAACAGTACTACACAACACACCCAACTTAACCAAATACACTAAGACTGAAATATCCAGAATTGTGGACCTCACCAAACTCTGTCTCACTGCCTACTTTCAGTTTCATGGATCAATATAAGAACAAATCATAGGAACACCCATGGAACCACCATTCTCAGGACTCTGAACAGAGACTGTAATGCAGTGCCTAAAAACTATACCATTCCTTCACATACAACCAAAAGTATGGATCCAGTAATCCCAAAGGTGCTTTTTAAAAAGGCAACTGGACTATTTTTTCCTTCAGGAGGAAGAAGAAAATATTTGCTTCTCACTTAAGAAGCTTCATCAGTTGTGATGGAGTGGCTGGATGGAAGGATAGGTTCTGACAGGATTGGGGTGGGTGGGAAATGAAAGAATTGTATTTCTTTGCAGTCATCTGGTTGTTAGCACTCTTTCTGAGAGCTGTTTAGGCCAGTTGGGAATTTATCTGTCCCACAGAGTCACCTGAATCCGGATGTAATCGGTTGTGGAATCTTCTTGGAACTGCTGAAAGGGCTATCTTGTAGACTACAGATAGGTGGTGTCTTATTCCTCCCCTGTTAAGGGAGGGCCGTTCAATTCTAACATAGATGGATTTTTTGAACACTCCTCCCTCAACAAAGGGGGAAGAATGGTGCTATCATAATAATTTAAGATTTACATATGGTAAGAATAAATATAAAACTACTTTAAAATGAAAGATGGAATAGGCATCTATGATTTTGCTTTGTTTTCAAAGCAATGTTTTTTAAATGAAGCAGGGAATCATGACGATTTGAAAGCCACATCTTCAATCACTTTGTAGAGAAAAAATAGCTTGTTAATCTCAGATGGAAAAGAAGTTTGTTTTGCACTGGAGTATCAATAATTTGAATGGAAAAAACACAAAGAATTAAAAGCAATACCATTCTTTAAAGTTCACTATCACACAATTCATGACCATTTTGCACGCTCAGCTTCAGCACAGTCTGATTTAGCATGAGCAGCCGATTGGCAGTTGGATCTGCCACTTGAAATACCGCCTATCAGCTGTTCCAGGTTGCGAGGATCGCCGCCGCCGCCACCCACTGCCGACTCCCATTTCCAGCTTCCGTGCGCCCTTTTTTTGGCCTGTTCCAGGCAGCGGCAGTGATTTCTGCTGCCTGGAACAGGCCGAAAACAGGATGCACGGAGGCGGCGATCCCCATACCCTGGAACAGCTGATAGGCGGTATTCCAGAAGGTAGATCCAACTGCCAGTCAGCTGCTCATACCAAATCAGGCTGTGCTGAAGCTGACCAGGCTGTTTGCTGTAAGGAGACAAACTGCTGGGAGGCAGAGGGCAAAGGGTGGGGGCTAGCAGGTAGGCAGGACTTCGGCAACATTTGCTCTATAAGACGCACAGATATTTCCATCCACTTTGGGGGTGTGTGTGCATCTTGTAGACCGAAAAATACGGTAACTTGCTAACTTTGGATGTATCATAGAAATAAGATGCATAAGAAAAAGAGCAAACATGAAGTTGGAATAATTTCATTAATAATGAAAGCAATACCGTTTTGGAAAGCTCACTGCCAGACTCCATGATCCGCAAACACAAAGGGATAATTTCAGTTGTTAGTAGGAAATTGATAACTTCTTGTTCATCTGTTTTCACAAGAGCCCCTTTAAAACAGAGAAAGACCAGATAAAATTTCACATAGTTTGACAAAAATCTAATGGAAGTTGAACTGACCAGATACTTTGGTATTTTTCAATTAATTAAACAATAGGTCTACATTAATCAGAATTAGTTGATTTATGATACAAATTAAATTTATCAATGCAAAATCATTCCTCCATGATTGTAATAAATAAATGTTTGCTGTCATTAATCTAAAACTTACTATAGAAGTTTACAACTAACAGGACTTTGCTATCTTTTATTCCTTCATTAACCAAATTTTAAATGAATGGTAGAACTAGACTTGATTTCTGATGGAATATTTTCCCCTTTGAATATAGTCCATTGAAAAAATGACCAGAAATTTCAACCTTGTTTCAAATAAGATATGTAATAATTTATTTTTAAGCATACTCAATCTTAACAATATAGACCGTGATTGTCCAACCTTTTGGCTTGCATGGTGTGAAGATGAATTGTCTTGGGCCACACATAAATATATAATATAGTTAACATATATAAATAACAAACTTCCTTTATTTTTTAATATTTTTATTACCTTGTGGGTCTATATTACTAGCTGTTCAGGGTCACAGGTTGGATATGCCTGATCTAGACTATAAAAAACATTTGAAAAATTGTGACATCACATCATTTACAAATCAAAGGACCCTTTTAAATACTACATAAAACGCTTACATCAGATACAAGAGGCTATTCCAGGGGCCACCAGCCTTTCTGTAAAGGGCCAGATTCTGCCTCTCTTCTGCATCCATGGGAACAGCTAGCAGATCTGCATGCCAAGGAGCAAGGCAGCCATTGGATAATGCTGACCTCCCAGCAAGGATGCTGCTGATAGGCAGCAACCAGGAGGGTTTATGACAATTTGCCACAGCCAACTCACTGCAGCCAACTCACCACAGGACAACTCACCATGGGCCAACTCATAGTGGGATAAGAGTTACATCAATATCGAAGAAATAAAATCATTAAAGAAAGGGTGCAAAAGAAGAGACAGAATGAAATGTGAATGACAAAAATTAAAATATTTTAAAATATTTTAAATAATTAAATTGAATTGCTAAATTGCCCATGGCTAGTTGGTCATGGCAAGTTGATGAGTTTGTCATGGCAAGTTGGCAGCAGTGAGTTGTCTCATTCTGCAACCAAGATGCCTTGCTCTCCTTGGCTCTGTTCCTTACTCTGGAGCTGAGGCTTAGGCATGATGGGCTTTTTAAAGCCAGGAACTATGCAGAGCATAAAAAATGAACTTGTAATTTGAATTTGATGAGTTAATATGGAACTTTATATAGTAAAAAAATCTGTTTCATTGCCTTATTAAGGATTGATCATAATTAATAGACGGTACAGGTGGTCCTTGTTTAATGAGCAACTTTTTGAAATTATGATGGTGCTGAAAGAGACTTATGACACATGCCTCAAATTATGGCTGTTGCATCATCTTCGGTCACATGACTGCACTCTGGGCCCTTGGCAATCCCTTCCACTTACAATAGGTTGCCAAGCACCATATAACCAAAACACTCCCTTAGTTCCTGGGGGCTGGCTGAAAAAGAGCTGTCCCCCAAATCCAAGCAGGATTTTGACGTGAAGTGTTGCATCATGAAGTTTTTGGAGAAAGCTCCACAACGAGAGGGAGCTTATATCCTATGGGAAACTTCAGATGAATCAAATCAATTTTTAAAGTGTGTTTTTTGGTCAAAACTGCCAATGGAGCCTATAAGCACATTTTAAACCACAGAAAATAAAAACAAAATTATATCAGATTCTTCAATATTTTGAGGACTTCCATTTTACATTAATTAATTAGTAAAATAAATTATCTGGACTTAGAAAGAAGAACTAAAAAATGTAGCAGTGGGACATACATGTGGGATTAAGCTGGATGCCCTAAGTTTGCTTCCTAGTTGAGCTGACATTTGTGCTAAATGTCAGAAGTCTAGTGGCGCAGACCACTTTAGGATAGCTTTTCTCAACATGTTTGCCCTTCAGATATATGGAGACTACTACTCCTACAATGTATTGCCAACGTGGAAGTTCTAACACTGACAATCTGCCATACAATTCCACATGGTTTTGTAACTCTCAAGCCAAATTTCAGAAAATCCCCACTCAAATTAATACAATGCTTTTCTATACTTTTTACTGATGAATCTAGATTTCATTTCCCAAAAGCAAGAATTTCTTAAAAGTAGCATAAAAAGCAGCTTACCAATTACTCCAAGACTTGTGAGTCGCAGATATTCAAAGGGACGAGTCTTACTGACAGTGTGCAAGAAGGGATACAAGAAGAGAGGGATATGTGCAGCAAGGAAAGCTGACCTAGACGTGAAGGAAAAATGCATTTGACAAAATAGCAATCAGGAAGAAATACCTTTTAACATAACTTATGTTAAAATAATTATTTAAATATTAAGATATCTTTAATTTCCACAATGTCAATACACAAAGTATGTATACCTGGTTTCTGGATGTGATGCAACACATTGCAAAAGTGCCAGAGCATTGCATACTCTGTTGGATTGATGAGCTGTCAACGTTGGTGGATTTATAGATGGGTAGATATTTACAATTTCCTATGAAAAAGAAAAACCACTACCGTGAAAATATTTCCTATTGAAGCATTACCGAACACCCCACTAATTAATTATGATCCATTGACAGAAAGAATTGTTTTGGAAATCTTCATAGTTTCAATGGCACATCCCAAATTCTTTATTACTATCTTTCAAGTTCCTTTGGAACTTCGTTCAGAACAACTGTAAATATATTATCATGTATTCATTTTCTCAGTTGAACTTTAAAGTTGTAGTAATTTGTATCTAGATATGTGCAAAATGAATTGCTTTTAAAATAGGTGGGTATTTTTGTATTGTTGTATTGTTTATTATTTATAGGCCGCCCTTTTCCCTGAGGGGACTCAGGGCGGCTTACAATTTGTGGGGAGGGGAATACAAGACAAAACATGAGACAATACATAAGTAAAAATAGAACACAACATTCATTCATCATTCGGGTGGGGACGGATTAGAATCTTTATCCCCAGGCCTGACGGGATAGCCAGGTCTTGAGGGCTGTGCGGAAGGTCTGGACGGTGGTGAGGGTGCGAATCTCCACGGGGAGATCGTTCCAAAGGGTCGGAGCTACTACTGAAAAGGCTCTCCTCCGCGTAGTTGCCAGTCGACACTGACTGGCGGATGGAACTCGGAGAAGGCCTAATCTGTGTGATCTAATAGGTCGTAGGGAGGTAATTGGCAGGAGGCGGTCTCTCAAGTACTCAGATCCACTACCATGGAGGGCTTTATGGGTGGTAAGTAGCACCTTGAAGCGCACCCGGAGATCAACAGGTAGCCAGCGCAGCTCGCGGAGGATAGGTGTTATGTGGGCGAACTGCGGTGCGCCCACAATCACTCGCGCGGCCGCATTCTGGACTAGCTGAAGTCGCCGGATGCTCTTAAGGGGCAGCCCCATGTAGAGCACGTTGCAGTATTCCAGCCTAGAGGTCACAAGGGCCCGAGTGACCGTTGTGAGAGCCTCCCGGTTCAGGTAGGGTCGCAACTGGCACACCAGGTGAACCTGGGCAAATGCCCCCCTGGTCACAGCCGACAGGTGGTGGTCAAAGGTCAGCTGTGGGTCCAGGAGGACTCCCAAGTCGCGAACCCTGTCTGAGGGGTATAAAATTTGGGCCCCCAGCCTGAGTGATGGAACACTAGCCAAATTATTGGGAGGGAAACACAACAGCCACTCGGTCTTGTCCGGGTTGAGTACCAGTTTGTTAGCTCTCATCCAGTCCCTAACGGCTTCGAGACCCCGGTTCATCACGTCCACCGCTTCATTGAGTTGGCACGGGGCGGACAGATACAGCTGAGTATCGTCCGCGTATTGGTGGTATCTTATCCCGTGCCTCCGAATGATCTCGCCCAGCGGTTTCATGTAGATGTTAAATAGTAGGGGGGATAAGACCGAACCCTGCGGCACCCCATATGTTAGGGGCCTAGGGGTCGATCTCTGCCCTCCAACCAACACCGACTGCGACCTGTCCGAGAGGTAGGAGGAGAACCACTGCAAAACAGTGCCTCCCACCCCCACCTCCCGCAGTCGTCGCAGAAGGATATCATGGTCGATGGTATCGAAAGCCGCCGAGAGGTCAAGGAGAACCAGGATGGATGCATGGCCTCCATCCCTGGCTCTCCAGAGATCATCGGTCAATGCGACCAAAGCGGTTTCTGTGCTGTAACCAGGTCTGAAGCCGGACTGGAAAGGGTCAAGGTAACTAGCTTCCTCCAAGGACCGTTGAAGCTGGAAGGCCACCACCTTCTCAACAACCTTCCCAACAAAGGGAGGTTGGAGACTGGACGGTAATTGTTAAGAACGGCTGGAATCCAAAGATGGTTTCTTCAGGAGGGGTCTCACCACCGCCGCTTTAAGTGCGGCGGGGAAGTGCCCCTCCCGAAGGGAGGCGGTAACGACCGCCTGGATCCAGCCTCGTGTCACCTCACTGCTGTTGGCAACCAGCCAGGAGGGACACGGGTCCAGTACACAAGTGGAGGCACTCACAGCTCTTATGGCCTTGTCCGGGTCAGCTATCTCAATTAAAAGTTGCATTCAACCTACCTGTAACAGAGCTGCGATTGTGCCAAATGAGTGCCATAACATTGGGGCAAGATCAGGGACAGACTCTCGTTTTTTACTCAGCTCCAATAGTGCATTTTCACGAGTTTCAGGACTGGATAGTTCATTAATCCACTGGTAAATCTTCTCTCGATCAACCTGTGCAAGTGCCGTTGGCACCGGCTTTAAAAAGAGATAACACACTTAAGGAAACTTTTAATTGTGATCAACTTCAAATAATTATACTTCAATTGAAACAGGGAAAGCAGCAGATTAAGTGGCATTCTTCAGAAGTAGATGACCGCTGCCTTTTGAAGGCTAGTGGCACGAACCTGTCATGCAAACATGCATCCTATTTTGTGGAACTCCCCAATCAATCCCTTATGGTGAGTTCAAATAAACCAAGACAGAAAAGGAACAAAAGTGAATGTGTTATGGTGGAGACCTTAAAACAGTGGGTCTCAACCTTCCTAATGCTGCGACCCTTTAATACAGTTCCTCATGTTGTAGTGACCCCCGACCATAAAATTATTTTATGTTTTCCATATTTTTTTGAAAATATGTTTTCCGATGGTCTTAGGTGACCCCTGTGAAAGGGTCGTTCAACCCCCAAAGGGGTCGCGACCCACAGGTTGAGAACCGCTGCCTAAAACATTTTGTTTGCATCCTCAAATGCCATCAGCTGAATTTGATTAGTGTATTGGACGCCCTAGTACATTGTATCAAAAAGAAGTCAGAACTCAATATGGATATGACTTTATGTTCAATAGTGATCTCCTAATTAAAAAAAGAAAAAAGTCTTGGAGAGCGTACTTCAAAGTATTTGTGGAAAACAAGATATAGATTCATGAAAGAATGGGTGATAATGTGGATTGAATAAAAAATGAGTGACAGTACAAAACATGTTGAAGAGGTTCAAGATCCTAAAAAATCAAGTGATAAGTTTTTAAAGTAGAACAAAAGACTACTATGAAGTAGCTTACAGACATAATGAAAGCAAAACTATTTACAAGAATAGAAAGTCAGGGAGAGATGTGGTGAAATGTTAACTACATTTGGGTATATTTTCTTTCCTGACATCATGTTCTACAGCACGGGTGACAAGCTTGCCATGTCACGTTGGTGTCACGTGATGTATCATGACTTTTTTCCTGTTCGTGGCGCTGGGGGTAGGCGTGGTCTGAATGTGAAACCTCCAGCCTGTGGGCCACCAGTTTGACACCCCTGTTCTACAGTATAGTCTAGTTACTATTGTTTTGTGCTTTGCATGTTGCTTATGCTGCAAGAGAATACCGTGTGTGTCTGTGTGTGTGTATATGTATGCATGCATGCATGCATACATACATATATATATCACCTGACTATATCACAGCAAAAATTCTGCTCTGCTCTTTTAAATAGAATGCTGAAGTTAAGTCCTTTCACACCAACATTCACAAGAATTTGGTACAGGTAGTTCAGGATTACAATCATTTGTTTTGTGACATTTCAAAGTTACAACACTGAAAAAAGTGACATGCCTGTTTTTCACATGGTTGTCACAGCATCCCTGTGGTCACATGACCAAAATTCAGGCACTTTGCAACTGGCACCTATTTATGACCAGTTGCAATGTCCCATGGTCATTGATCACCTTTTGCAAACTTTTAACATACAAAGCCTTTGGGGAAGGCATGTCACTTAACAACCATGTTAGTAACTTAACTGCAGTGATTCATTTAACAACTGTGGCAAGAAAAGTCATAAAACAGGGCAACATTCATTTAATTTTATTGATTAGCAATAGAAATGTGGAGCTCAATTGTGGTCATAAGCTGAGGACCATCTGTATCAGGTATCAACAACTAAGAATTATACTGTTTTAATTACTTCCAAATTTTATTTCCCCATTACGGTATTCTTCAACACTGAAGCAGTTCCTGTATCTTGAATAGCCATAATTATGAACCTTTGCCCAATTTCTAAACTGAATGTCATTCCACATATAGTATCTTAAAAGTTTGCTATATATTAGCTTGCTTGTACAATTAATGTAACAAGTGTGGGAGGAACAAGAGAACAACTGAAGACAAAAATGAGGAGGGAAGAAGCAAAAGAAAAAGGAACAGCATGCAAAGACAAGTACACAAGAAGCCTGGTTTTCCACTCATATCTATTAAAACCACTGCAAGTTTTCAATAGAGAAATGGCATCTTGCTTTTCACAACTATTCAATACTTTTATTTAGTTAAACTTCCAATCAAGTTACTGATACATTTGTTAACTTTAATTCAACCTACAGTCATTTCAAAGCTACATCCTAGATATACAGTACTTAGAATTTTTTAAATTATTCAAGTTACTTTCACACAACCCTAACTAATAAGGCTCCAAAACAGTACTTTTGACAAACTTTTAATACCTGAAACTAAAAGCCCACACGAATAACACTAAATGACTGCAGATAAATTAAACATACCATCACCAGAACTTTACCTAGGATCTACACGCCCAGCAGCTGGCCCTTAACAAGCTTCCTCCAAAATCACTAATCTCTGGAGCCACATTCACGTGTGCCAACGTTATGCGCCGGCAATTACAACCCCGCATGGTTTAGCATATGGAAATGCACGCGACCACTATCACCAGGTCGCTGCAAGCTCGCAGTACTCTCGTTTCCCGAAGACGAGCTCAGCGGCGACCGGAGGAAAAGGGAGCTGAGGGCGCAGGAAAGGATGAAAATTTCTTATCGAGGACAATTTGGCGGGAAACCCCCCCCCCCACCGGACGGCTTGGTTTCGGAGCCCCCTTCCTTCCCCTTTAAGCTCATTCTCCTCCCATGAGAGGAATGAGTGGCTCCCAATGTCTTCTGCCAACAGGCCTCTCGTTCCCTTTAATAGGCACAATCTGCATCGGGCCTATCTTGGCCTTACCGCAGCCGTGGCCAAACTGTGCATGGTCGGGACTTTTTTGAGCTCAGGAGGCCGCTTCAACTTCAGCCGCCGCCATCATGGATCCGAGCGCAAGCCACCGCCTCTTCCTCTCGCCCTTCTGGCTCCGCCGCTCTGCCAACCGTCGTGACCTCTGACCTCTTGCTTTGGCCCGAGGGAAGGGGGAAAAAGGGAGGAAGCGCATGCGTCGTGGCCGCTTCGAAGCCACTCTTTTAAAAAACCGCGTACGGGGAGGGGGGGAAAGGAGCCCGATTCCTGCGCTTCCTCCTCCCCCTGCGCGTGCGCAGAAGGCCGAGCGCGGGAGAGTCGTCACTCGGCCCCGCGAACTAAATACTGTAGTCTCGGGGAAAGTTGTTCCTGCCGTCATCCGCGTGGAGGTCTGCGGCGGGAAAAGGCAGCCGGCCGTCGCCGTGATGACGTAAGGAGGGGGGAATTTCTCCCTCTTCGATTCTTTCCCGCGATTGTTTCTCTCCCCACCTTTCTCTTTTTTCCCCTCTCTTTTTCTTCACGTGCGTCTTTGCGTCAGACGGACGTTCGCGCGGCTGATCTGGTTCCCGCCAGCTGCCCTTTTCCACCAATCGAAAGGGGAGGGGCTCTCCTCCGCTTTGAGGGGGGTCCGGCGAAGGTGGGCTGGCACGCGCCGTGAGGTAGAAAAAGGAGGGGCTGCTCACGGGGAGGGGGCAGAGAGAAGACCCCCCACTCCACCCCCCCTGAACGGAAGAGAGGCGACGGCGTTATTATACAAAGAGAGACTCGAGAAGCGCCTACGAAGGTAAAGGGTTGGGAGGAGTGCAGGCCATCCCTATTGAGTTATCCCGGGGTTCGTGGGTATGTGTGTGAATTGTCTTTGGGGCAGATCCGAAAGGGAGTTGGATGAGAGGAATACCTCAAGGGATCCGGGAGAGCTGTTGCTTGCATTGGTGTGGCACGCTGGAGCCTCCACAGTTCGCCCCACTTGTAGCTTCGCGAACGGGGCGAAATCCAACCTCTTTTTATATTTATTTATAAATATATAAATTTATTTATTTATACTTTATTGAAAAGACAGTGCCATGTCAGGGTAACAATTACAAATCAAGCAAAACCAAATGAAAATCAATAACAAATCTTAACATGCTTAACAAGCCAATAACTATAACAGTAATATATTTACAGCAATTATAACAATGCAACCAAAAGGGGGGGGGAGAGAAAAGAAAATTTAACTAAATTTCTACTTACATTAGCCTATTTACAATTTTTCCATATTATATCCATAATTCTATAGCATCTTTATTTTCCATACTAAAAGTTATTGACATTCGTCAAATTCCCTCTCATTTCTACCTCTTGTCTCTATCCATTCATAAAATTTATGAAATCCAACCTCTTGTGTGGTTTCTTACACCTGGAAACTCTGGACATTCTGCCCCCCCCCCCAATGCAACACAACTGCAACCCGTGTATAAAAAAAAAAGCTGCATGTATTCTACCAGTTGGGTTGCTATGAAGGCAGCCAGCGCATCTTCATGGGGTGGGTGGGTTTCCAGAGAGGTGTGATGAAATGGGCTCTCCGCACCCTTTTCAACCATTGGTTACACCGTCCTCAGCTTACGATCACAATCAAGCCCCAATCAAGCCATTAAGTGAGACACTTTCTTAAGTGGACGTTGCCCTTTTTTACGTCCTTTCTTTGCCACGGATGTGAGGGAATCGCTGCAGTTAGTGTTAAGTGTATCTGACTTCCCCGTTGACTTTGCTTCTCAGAAGGGTCGCAAAAGGGGATCACATGACCCCCTGGGACACTGCGGCCGTCAGAAATGTGACCGTTTGTCAAAGTTGATCCCATGACCATGAGGATGCTGTAACATTTTTGTGAAAAAATGGTCGTAAATCACTTTTTTCAGTGCCGTTGTAACTTCAAACAGTCCACTACATGAACTGTGGTAAGTTGACAATTACCTGTAGTCCCTTGACCTCTTACTTCCTCAGGAGCTGTTATCTTTCTTCCCATCACCCCATCTAACTTGGCTATTCCCAGGTTGAAATCTAAACTTTAATTTATCTTTCATTTTCCAACAAGGGTTCCTTATCCTATACACAAAATGCCTCAAAGGTTGATCACCAGGGCAGTTGCTGACATATTGATTTTGCATTATATCTGTAGCAGAAACCTGACATGTAGAATTGAAGCAAGTAATACTGATTTCCTTGGTGTGGAAATGGAGCTGAAGGAAAAGCTGCTTCATATAGATAATACTTGTCTACTGATAAACTGTTTCAAAACTTTTAAAATTGGGCAGCATAGAAAGTGCACATCCTGGCTGCAGGTGTCTTGTGTTCATCTGCTTGCTGCCTTGAAACTTTTGAAGCTGCCTTTCAAGCATTAGCTATACTGTAAACTGTACTGTGAACTGGCTTGCTGGGAAGAAAATGAACACACGGGGAATGAACTGTGTGTTTATCCTAGTTTAGATGAAATGTTATTCTACCAGTCAATATTTGGTTTATACAGGTAGTCCTCGACTTGTGACTATTCTTTCAGTTACCATCCAAAATTACAGTGGTGCTGAAAAAATGAAGGTAAATCCAGTGAGCCTTAGGAGCAACCAGCAGCTTCTAACTGAGTGCTCTAAAACTACCCTTGGAGACCCAGTTTGCAGGTTTTAGCACACTGGAAGCTGCTACCCGTTGCAAAGCTTTGCAGGCTGGGCTGAGCAGAGAGTCTGGGTAGGTTCTGCTACTTATGGACTTGCCTTTACCCTTGCTGAAGCCTGCAGATTGGTTTTCTAGGAGCCTTCCAACAGAAGCTGCAGGCTACACTCTGCCGCAGTGCCTGCATCCCTCTGTTTTCCCTGGTTTTGCCATCACCTCAAACAGTACCTTGATATAAGCTTCATCTTTGACTGGAGTTGCCTTCGACTCTCCTGCCTTACCTAGTGATGCAGAACTCTGTTGCCTCTTTGTTTGGCTGAGCATGGCAAGCTCCTTTGCCACTCAAACTCCAGACACCCTGCTGTGCTTACCACACACACATTACAGGACTCCATCCTTGTCTGCTCTGGATTCCAGACTACAAGCAGGAAGAAGGTGGCAAAGATTGATGGAGGGTGGCAGAAGTACCTGGCAGAGTGCAAAGCAGCCAAAAGGCAGAGATGTGATTAGGAGATAGATGAGTTAGGAGAATTGAAGCGAAGATGGCAGGACAGGAGAAGCGTAAGGTCCTCTCCTACTTACAGTGCTGTTCCTGGCCTAATGACCGCAATTGAGGCTACTGAAACTGCTGTTGCTAAGCAGTGCAGTCACATGCTGCTTTGCCTCACTTAGTAATGGAAATTTTGTATCCTGATTGCCATTGTAAGTCAAGGACTACCCTGTGGTAACCTTGATTTTTGTATTGTTAGTTGACATTTTAAGGGGATTACTCTCTGTTTTTTATTGTAAATGTTCCCAACTACAAATAGGTTATTGAGGGTAGGTGGGCTGAAGGAACAAGAAAATGGTCACAAGAATACCCTAGCATCTGTTGGCATCTTTTTAGTATTGTATCTCTTTGAACCTATACATATTTCAGCAGCGGTGATTAACTACAATTACTTGAAAATCCATTTTGCAACTTTTTATCTTTTGTGACACATTGTTTCCCAAAATGTATATGGAAGGATTCATACTTGTTTTGTAGAAGAGTGTAACTTAAAAATGGAATTTTCTTTTCTTTTAAAATGTACAATAAAAATCTGTTATATTTAAAATGTAGATATATAAAGATTTGTGTATCTGTTTTTTTGTGTACATCTGCACACCACATATTCCTAAATTTCTTTAGAAAATCCGTTACCTCTTTCAATCACTTCATGCAATTCAGTTATGCTAACTCATCAAAATTTATCAGATTTATTTCTGTTCTGCTGTATTTGTGATAACTTGTCAACATTTTTATCCAATGTACTTTACCCTGTCCTTTAATATTCTGGAATAGTTTGGGATTCATGGGGCACTGATATCCCAAATGTAATGGAGAATTAATTATATCAATGGTATTTGTTTCACTGGTCAGCAAGCACAGTTGAATTCAAACTGCATTTTGGGCTGGGATAGTCACATTTTAGAAGGTTATTGTACAAACTTCTTGATTTTAAATTTACTGCCAAGTTTTGAAATATATGTAAACCACAGTAATCAACTTCTTAAATTTATTTTTTAAACAGGTGTGTTAAACAGTAGTCTTCATTATTTTCATAAAATATTTATAGAAAAACATGACTCCATTAAAATTACATGGATCTGTTCGCATGAGGAGCATACAAACCGGGACTACAAAATGGAAAGAAGGAACATTTGAAATTGTGGATAAAGAAAGCAAAGTAATTTTGGGTAGTTCACTACAATGCTGGAGGAATTCCAAAAATGTTTCCGGTGAGTTGGATTTAGAGGGCCTTTTTGTTTGAAGTATTTAATTTGAGCTTTTACGAACAACGGTGTCGCAGTGGTTAGAGTAAAGTATCTGCAGGCTACTTCTGCTGCTTGCTGGCTGCATACAATTTGGCAGTTCGAATCTCACCATGCTCAAGGTTGACTCAGCCTTCCATCCTTCCGAGGTGAGTAAAACGAGGACCCAAATTGTTGGGGGCAATATGCTAACTCTGTAAATCGCTTAGAGACGGCTATAAAGCAGTGTAAAGCAGTATATAAGTCCTATTGCTATTATGACTTGAATTTTCCTCAGAGATTCATGTCACTTTTCCAGAACACTGACATTATTATATTGGGAATTATTGTGTATGTTCAGTGGATTTGTATATTAAAGAAAGTGTTAAATTTGTCAGAAAAAAACATTTTTTTTGTAAGCATGCATTTTTAAATTAGGATGCTAAGGATAAAGTTATTTGATTACTGCTTAATTTTGTTCTAATTCTAGTACTGAAAGACTGTTTGAAGATTCATTTTTATGGTTCTACTCCTTCATATGCAGCATTTTCATGACAGTTTCAAAATATGTGTGGGATCCTGTCTCACTTCTGGAAATCTCATATTCATGTTTATACTGAGTAAGCCCTACTAAATGAATAAAATGAGTTAAAGGTTGCATTGACCCTCTGTCTACCTTTTTGAGCACAATTTCTTTTATTTGTCTCTATAGTTGTTTTATGTTTAGCTGAGAAATATCCAATTTATTTTATAAAAATGTTAACTCCTCTATTGAATTTTTAAAAAAGAGACCTAGAATGGGAATTATGGTTTGAAAGTTGGATAGCAGTTTTAGAATGAAAAATGGTAGTCTCATTTTATATTGTGGTATCATATAGACTAATATAAATATTTTGCCCTGTTTGTCAGAAAGGCTTTCCCTTGTAATAAGATTGTATAAGATGACATTGTGCTTAGACTATGTGTTTGGATGTGTGAACATAGACAGGCTTTGTTGTAAGCTTTTTTATACATATGTAATTTTATATATGTACATGATCATAAGTGGTTTTCATTTATTTTCTTTCTAGCTGAACCATAATATAAAAAATGTAGTTGTACGACAAAGTAAAGGGAAATTGTGTTGCTTGATGATAACACTGAAGGATTCTAGTGTTTTGACTCTTGATAAATACCATCTAAAGATGCTAATGAAATGAAGCTGTATCTAGAAGCTATTCAGAACAAGATTCAGGACAGGTTAGTAGAAAACACTAATTTTCTTATTTCTTGGAGGGGGATAATGTACATGTGTATATTATATGAAATAGTTGGATAGTATAGTGCCGGATGGCGAACCTATGGCACACGTGCCACAGGTGGCACGCGGAGCCATTTGTCAGGGCACGCAAGGCGTTCAGCCTTTTTTAAAGCCATTTTTCACCCTCCCCAGGCTCCAGAAGCTTTATAGGAGCCTGGGGAGGGTGAAAACAGCACACACACACACACCCCGAGGCCCTATGGAGGTTTCAGGAGCTTCCTGAAGCCTGCAGAGCGTAAAAAAAAGGCCCTATAGGCAAACTGGAAATTTGGGAACGGACTTCCGGTTTGCTCGTAGGGCGGGTTTAAACCCTCTGGAGCCTTCAGGAGGCTTCCCTGAAGGCTCTGGAGGATGAAAAATGATCCAATGAGCAAACCACAAGTCACTTCCGGTTTGCTTGTAGGGGCCGTTTTAGTCCTCCAGAGCCTTCAGGGAAGCCTCCTGAGGGCTCCTGATGCTCCAGAGGACTAAAAGGCCTTACGAGCAAACCGGACTTCCGGTTCTTCGTAGGATCATTTTTTGTCCTCCGGAGCCTTCAGGGAAGAAGCCTGAGGGCTCCTGAATGCTCTGGAGGCCTAAAATCAGCCCTACAAGCAACCCAGAAGTGCCTTCCAGTTTGCTAATAGGGTTGTTTTTTGCCCTCCGGAGGGGCGGAGGAAGTTGTTTTCCACCCTCCCCAGGCTCCTATAAAGCCCTGGAGTCTGAGGAGGGCGAAAAAAGCATGCATAAAATGTGCGCTGGGGTGGTTGCACATTGCATTATGAGTATGGCACACCCGCGCATGACCCCCCCCTGTGCTCCCCCCGCTTATGGCATGCAAGCCAAAAAAGGTTCACCATCACTGGTATAGTGGTTAGAGCACTGCCTTTGACATGGGAGATGGGGGTTCAAATTCCTGTTAGTGATCTAAGTGACCTAAGATCCCTGGGCAAAGACTTCTCACAGTTTACTGCTTATCTCAAATATGAAAGTAATGCAGATTAGGAGAGTCATGCCTGCCTGGATGTTGCCTTGGATTAACAACAATATCCATGTCAGATATTGAGGAACTAGAACAATCTAACAATAAGTGGGCTACTGGAACAAACCATGCATGGATGAGACAAGAGTCTAGAACTGATTGACTTGCTACTGTAGCAATAGATTTAATGAGAGCGGATATATGAATGTGTGAGGAAACTGAATGGACAAAAGATACAAACTGAAAACAGCTAATTACCCAAGGTTTCAACATAGTGAAGAGGAAGCTGTTCTTGCAGCTTAAGATAGACCAACTATATTTGTCATCTCAGACTCAAGAAGAGCTGAGAGAAAAACTTCGTCAACATTCAGATGCATACTATAGCCAGCACCTAAAGCTGGAATATCACTACCATTCCATCAATTGCTGAGGATAGCAGTTGATATAAGCCACAAGAGCTTGTAAATCAGCTACAGTCAATTCTTGAGACTAGTTAGCAAGGATCGATAGAGACATACCATCAGATAGTGTGCTAGGAGATGCTACTAGAGCCCCAGGATAATCCCTACTATCCCTTTAACTCAATGAACTGGTATATGTTACAGTTGCTATAACCCTGGACATTTTTTTGCTACATAAGAATAATTGTGGCACATACCTCTACCACTCTCCACCACTGTGAATATGAGGTTTAGAGGTTAAGTACAAGAAAACTAGAGGTAGGTAGCTGGTGTTATGGAATTACATAAAGGTATGATGATTAAGAATAAGATTCAGTTATGAAAGAAATACGATGGCCTGACATCATCTGGAACCCTACAGATTATTTATTTATTGAATTTATATTGCCACCTATTCCACATGGTGACTCAAGGTGGCTACAGAATATAAAAACTCATTTAAAACAATAAAACTAATAAAAAAGAATCAAATTAATATAATAAAATCACCCACCCACCCCCCCGCTCAGTGGCAGAAAATCACATGAGCTATTTAATGGACTCCATCCCACTCTGGGTTCCCCCGGTCCGCTGTCATAACCAGGTCTTCAGCGCCTTTCGGAAGAGTGTTAGAATGGAGGTCATTCTAATCTCTGGGAGAATGATGTTCCAGAGAGAGGGAGCCACCACAGAGAAGGGCCCTTCTTCTGGGTCCCACCAGGTGTATCTCCCTCAGGGATGGGACCCGCAACATTCCCTGCCTCCGCTCTGATGGGTCGGATAGATGTGACCAGCAAGAGATGGCCCCACAGATAACCTGAGGGCTTTAAAGGTGACAACCAGCAGCTTGAATTGTACCCGGAAGCAAATCGGCAGCTAATGCAGCTTCTACAAGAGAGGTAATATGTGCAGTCCGGCGTCTGCACAAAACCATATGGGCCACTGCATTTTGCACCAACTGGAGCTTCCGGATGCTGTTCAAGGGCATGTAGAGCATGTTGCAACAGTCAAGTAGGAAAGTGACTAGGGCATGAGTGACCGTTAGTAGGGATTGTTGGTCTAGGAATGGGCGTAACTGGCACACAACTCTCAGTTGCGCAAAGGCCTTCCTGACCTTGACTGCCACTTTCTCTTCGAGCAGGAGTTGTGAGTCCAGGAGAACCCCTAGATTACACACATGGTCTGTTTGGAATAGTGCCACTCCATCCAAGACCAAAGGGGGCAGTTCTCTCTAAGCCAACGAACCTGAAACCCAGTTTTGCACTCACTCAGTTTTGCAAGGATTTAGTTACAACCCGTTGCTTCCCGTCCAGCCCCTAACAGCCACCAGGCACTGAGAGAGGGAGGACACAGCATCACTTAATTGCTAAACAGAAGCCCTCACATTGCCTACCAGGCTAAGAGATACACTAGAGAAGGTGTACTCCCAACTGTAGTGCAAAAAGTAACAGTGGAAAAACAACAGCAGAAATTGAATAGTTTGGGGAACATATGGGAGAAAGGGAAGAGAAGAGGCATATTTCCCATATGGGTGAGAAGAGAATTTTAATTTTAAAACTTATAAAGCTGATCTTGAATAGTATCGTTTTTTGTGAGCAGCATCAATATATGTTTTTCTCAATGATTCTAGTGTTACGGGAAAAGAAGTATAGTAAATATATACAAATGAAGTGTGCAAAATTTATATGGAACTATGATTTGTTTTAGGTGTGAAATTATCTCATGGATCTGGCAGTTTTGGAGGAGTTTTAAGCAATAGAGCCATGCAGAAGGATTCCAACAGACAGCTACCTTCCCTTGAGGCCAGGTATATTTTCTTCCTTTTCTTTTTAATCCTCTGTGTTTTTTGTGTATTATTATTATTATTATTATTATACAGTTGTATCACAGCGGCCAGTTGTTTCGCCGGATTTGCATTGGTTACTAGTCGGGCCACACCCAGGGGCCTAGGACGTCATAACGTATTTTCGTAATATGCGTGCAGATCCAAGCAGTGCGGCTTTTTTGCATTTGACTGATGTGATTTGTCAATTTTTAACTGTTTTAAATGTATTCCAGTGCTTTTGGTATAGCACCCAGTGCCAATTACCACTGGAATTACCACTGCTGGTTTGTGCATAGTCGTTGAATTTCAATTTTTAAGTCCTGGTATCTTGCAATTTTTTCATGTTCCTTCTCGGCGACCCTAGCTATCACCTGGTATTGCGATGTCTATGATTGTGACCTATTTTCTCAACCAGTGTGATGTCTGGTGTATTATGCGCCAGTATTTTGTCCGTTGTATACAGAAATCCCACAAGATCTTGACCATCTGATTTTCAGTGACTTTTTCAGGCTGATGTTCCCACCAGTTTGTTGCTGGTTTAATAGTAAAATTTTTGCACAAATTCTAATGGATCATTTACGCTACTGAATTGTGCCGCAATTATAATCAGTCTGTGCGCTTTTTTTACAGCAGCTGAGTATGTGATCAACAGTTTCATCAGCTTCTTTGCAAAGTCTGCATTTGGATCATCAGAGGATTTTTCGATTTTGGCCTTAATGGCATTTGTGCGGATAGCTTGTTCTTGCGCAGCCAGGATTAGTGACTCTGGTTTCTTTCTTTAATGTACACTGTGTAACCATAACCAAGTTTGTTCACTGTCCACTTTATCTTTTATTTTTTCCAGAAATTGGCCATGCAGTGCTTTGTTCTGCCAACTCTCCATTCTTGATTTTATCACATGTTTTCTGTATTCTTGTTTGTCTGTTGGGTCTCAGTAGTTTTTGTTTCTTTATTTCAATTAATAGATGTTCTTGACTTTCTTTTAAATAATCAGCCAGTGCATGTTTTTCTTCTTCAACTGTTTGCTTCACTTGTAATAATCCTCTGCCCCCTGATTTTTCGGGGCAGATATAGTCTATCAGTATCACCACGTGGATGTAAACTGTAGTGCATTGTCATTAGTTTCCTGGTTTTTGGTCCACAATGTCCAATCAGCTTGTGTCCGTTAACTATACCAGCTGTGTATCTTATAACTGGTATTGCCCAGGTATTATGGCCTGATTGTATTTCCACCATTCAATTTAGATTTCAAAATTTTCCTAACTCTGTTGGTGTACTCTCGCCTGACAATAGTTTTTACTTCTCCATGCTTGATGTTATCCAACTGCAGAATGCCTAGTATTTGGTAGGCTTCATTTTCTTTGCATGTAATTAGTTGGCCATTGGCATTTCAATTCCCTCACATGCAGTGATTTTGCCCCTTTTTATGGATACAGTGGCACATTTTTCCATGCCAAACTGCATTGAGATATCGGTGCTGAATACTCGGACTGTGTTTGTCAATGATTGGATTTCTATTTCTGATTTTCCATAGAGTTTCAAATCATCCATATATAGTAAATGCGAAATTTTTTCAGCTTCTTTGGCTGTTTGGTAGCCTAATTTCATTTTTTTAAAGATTACTGATAGTGGGATCATTGCGATGATGAAGAGAAGAGGTGAAAGTGAATCACCCTGGAAAATTCCTCGCTTGATATTAACCATTCCGTAGATCTCATTCCCTACTGCCAACTCAGTTCTCCATTGTTTCATCGCCTTTTCAGTAAAGGATGTAATATTTTTGCTAATGCCAGTTGTTTCTAAGCATTTTATGATTCAACTATGTGGCAGTGAGTCAAATGCCTTTTTGTAATCAATCCAGACCATATTCAAGTTCGTTTTTCTGTTCTTACAATTTTCTAATATCATTTTATCAATTAGAAGCTGATCTTTTGTGCCCCTGCTCCTTCTTTTGTTGCCTTTTTGCTCTACTGGCAAGATGTTGTTTGTTTCCAAATAATCCATCATGTTATCTGCAATAATGCCTGTGAGTAGTTTGAAGGTTGTTGGCAAGCATGTTATTGGTCTGTAGTTTTCAGGTGTTGTTCCTTTAGTTGCATCTTTCTGAATCAAGTATGTTTTTCTAGTTGTCAACCATTCATCAATTTGGCCCTTTTGTAAAATTTCATTCAGTTGCCTGGCCAATATTGCATGTAAACTGGTCAGATATTTGAGCCAGAAACCATGTAACTGGTCCTTTCCAGGTGATGTCCAATTCGTTACCTTTTTAACTCGATTTTTGACCATCTCAGTTGTTATTTCTAATACTTGCATTTGTTTGTTGCCAATGCTTTTCTCAAAGTCATGTATCCACTTTGCTTCCTTGTTGTAGTCCTTTGCATTTTCCCACAATTCTTTGCAGAATTCAACTGTGGCCTGTTTTTCTGGTTTTTCACTTTTGGTGTCACCATTCACATTAAGACTTTGATAAAAACGCCGTTGGTCTGATCGAAATTGCTGATTTTGTTTATATTGGATGATTCGTGCCTCATATCTTTCAATTTTTCTAGCTGTTGCTGTTATCTGCTGTTTTACAATCTCTACAGCTTCATTGATGTTCTTGTATCCAATCTATATCTTCTGATTAGCCGATCTATGATTTTGTTGTTTTTAAGCCATTGCTCATGCATGTTCTTTAAGTTACTAGCATCTGCCCTTAATTTTTTTATTTTTTGTTCTAAACGGATTTTCCACTTTGGCTTTGATGCTTTTTCTGTTGTGTGACTAGGTACTTTAATTTTAATGCCTAGTTCATTAGTGACTATTACAGCTGCGCTGTACATTAACTGGTTTGTTTCCAAGATGGATCCCGGTTCAATTGTTGAAAACACTGCATTAACCGTTTTCATGATAGGGGCCAAAATTTTCTTAGGCACAGTTTTTAGTGATGGTAAACGTTGCCTTTCCTCATTAAGCAGAAAATGCTCCATGATCTTATCCTTCAATTCTTTTTGTTTTTGAGTTAGTTCATCAGTTGGTTCAGTGATAACTGGTTCTAGTGGTGGTGATGTTATTTCCTCCCCGAGAGCTTCTTCTGGAAGTTCTATTATAATGTCTTTAGTTGTGTCTTGAATATCAGTTATTTCCGCTTGTGATATTGTTTTTTGGGTTTTGCAATTTGCCTGAATTTCCTCATGTTCAACTTCACTAAACACTTTATTCCGTATAATAAATCACCTTTGATCTGCTAGTCGTTCACTAACATTTGAATCTGGATATTGTTGTTTCCATAATTCATACATTCGCTTTAAATAGCCTCTTTTTCTGGCTCTGAGTTGTAGTAACAGGCCATTATGGCACGGTTTTCATCTGCACTATATTTTTGTCATTTTGTTGCCTGGTCCACTTGTAGCCCACTTGTCAACGGATGTCCAGGGACCCCAACATCTGCCGCGGCCCTTGTTAACCCCGCGCGTACGACGATGCAGTATGGCATTTTTATGTTTTTTTTCACCATATTGTATTGGGTTGGCGGGTTTTTTTTTTTTACGGGACCAGATGCCAACCTGACCCCAACCCTCCTCCTTTCTCATCCGGGCTTGGGACCGGCAACGGCGGAGTTTATTATTATTATTATTATTATTATTATTATTATTATTATTATTATTTTTAATGGATTTATAGCCGCCCAATCCGGGAGGACTCCGGGCGGCTTACAAAACAAAGAAAGTAATTAGTAAAACATAAAATAAACAATTTAAAACATCATCATGCACCCAATCTAGGCGGGGCTGAACCTCAGTAATGAGGTCAACAGCCCCAAGCCTGCCGGAATAGCCAGGTTTTAACGGCTTTTCGGAAGGCCATGAGAGTGGGTAAGGCCCGGATCTCTGGGGGTAGTTCATTCCATAGGGTCGGAGCCACAGAGAAGGCCCTCCTCCGGGGAGCCACCAACCGACACTACCTGGCTGACGGCACCTGAAGGAGGCCCACCCTGTGCGATCTCACCGGCCGTTGGGAGGTATGCGGCAGTAGGCGGTCTCGCAGGTATCCTGGTCCTAAGCCATGTAAGGCTTTAAAGGTAATGACTTAGAGTGTCATGTATCAGAAGCACTGGAGCTATGTTTTTTTGAACAATATGAATTGAGTTTTTTAAGTGAACTCTCATAGTAGGCTAAAGGACAGCACTCCGCCAAGTAATGTTTTGTACTTTTAATTCATATGCTTCCCTTAGATTTCAGTGGTGAAAACAGAGCAAATTAGAAAGCTTTGTTCTTTCTTCAATAATCAGTATTGGAAATCCCCTCATGATTCATTCTTAGGAGCAAAAGCATTCTTAGAATAAATTGAGAAATAGTGACAAAATTCATTTTTATGGCAATAAGGATGTTGATAAGCTGAGAAGAAGCCATCTTATCAACTCTGTGTGTAAGTTCTAAGAGCAGCTTTCACTCACACCTCTTAGGAGCTTGAAGTTTTATATGCATAGAAAAAGAAGAAAGGGGCCAAATTAAGGGAGCCTTGATATAGCTGTAAAAACTATTACAGAAAGAGTACCAAGGTCCAGATACATTTTTGCATACTAACCAAGTCTATTATTCCACAGCTTATTGGCTAATTATTTATTCATGCACTCATCAACTATAGGGCACTATTAGATGTCTAAAGAATAGTTTAGAGTTAGAGTAACTCCTAACAAGCTTTTTTAGTATTACAATTATTTTACAGTTAATGCTAATAAGCCTCTTATGGTTAAATTGAATTAATAATATATTTAATTTTCATCTCCATCTCGACCCTGCCAATGTTTATGTCTTCTGAAAACACAGCTGGGGCACAAGAAAGAAACTGCAGAAGCTTTATTAATTTCAGTGCTTTTTTGATATTTTCTTCCATTGCTCGGTTATAGTATTCTTCCTGATGCAAGCAGCTCAGGATGTCACAGATTTTTTATGTCAGTCCCCTATAATTCTCTGACACTATTGTCTGATCAGTTAAGCATGGCCATTTATGTCTTTTCTGTAATGGAGAATCTTTGCAATTTTGTGCCTCAAACCTTTACACCAAAGTGAGAATAAATATCATGTTGTGTAAGGAATTGACGTGACCCGACAAAAGCGTGAACGACAAAACCGCGCCGACTAAACCGCGTCGCTAAAACCACGATGTCATCAATGCGCCGACAAAACCGCGCCGACAGAAGTGCGATTTAAGTTAAGGTTAGGTTTAGGGTTACAGCACGCTTCTGTCGGCGCGCTGTTGTCGGCGCGCTTCAGTGCTCATTCGTCGGCGCGCTTTAGAACTCACGGTTTTGTCACTGCGGTTTAGTCAGGCGCGCTTTTGTCGTTCGCGCTTTTGTGGGTGAACCAGGAATTGAATATCTGCCTTAATATCAAAGTTACTATAGTATTTGTAGTAACTATCCAAGGCAAGAAGGTTTTGAATTTGCCAGGACTATGTTGTTAGTTCAGCCTCACATTGATGAGTTTCAATTCTGTAAAGTATCAGGCCAACACAGCAGAAAGAGCAGTCCTATTGGTGAACTTTGACATAAATATTTCCTTGGATGACATTGGTAAGACTACTAACTAAATTCTTTCATCACTATAAAGCTAATATATTTGCTGTGATACTTTTGGCAAGAAATTACAGGTTTTCCTTACTTTATGGAATTAGCTATATGTGAATTCACAACAATGCAATTTATCATATATTGCAGGTAGTCCTTGACTTAAAACCATTTGTTCAGTAACGTGTTCAAAATTATGATGGCACCGAATGAAAACTGGTTACCATTGGTCCTTGATGTTCTGACCATCTCAGTAATCCTGTAGTCACATGATTACAATCTGGGACCTTGGCAACCTGGTCTTACTAATGAGCAGTTGCCAAGGACCCTGAAATCATATGATTGCTATTTGTTACATTCCATACCTGCTTTCCCAGAAAGTAAAGGGAAAGCCGACAGAGGAGACTGCAAGTGGCTGAGATGTGTCTCCTTTCACCAGTGCACCCTCTCCCTGCTCTTCTGCACGTGCCATGCCAGCTGCTCACTCAGTGGTACCCTCCCCAATTTGCATGGACTCTCCCTGAGCCACACTTCTTACATATCTTCCACAACCTGTGCCCATCCCTCACACCTCCCTGCATACCTTCCCCAACCCATGCGGCACCTCTCATATGTCTTCATAGACCCTCCCTGCTATGAATCTACTGTGTGCAACATAACAAAGAATTCACACCACTATGATGCATTCTCTAAGTCTGTCTGCCATGGTAACCACTTGCATTAAAAATTAATTGTAGAAAAAATGGAGAAAATGTTTCCATTGTATGTAGAACACAAGGAAGAAAATATATTTGGATAACATAGTACTTAAAAATAGTACCCTAAAAATGTATGAGTACTTTTCTCAATGCATTTAGATGATGAAATTTAACACTGTCCCCTGTAATCCTCTTTACCCCACTGACGGAGTGTTTCACTTCATGTGAATTCATTTAAAGGGCAGTTTTTGGAGAATGTCACTCAAGCATAATATAAAGGAAGACTCTGCTATATTACCTGTCCCAGAACTGTGAGGTTCTTTTTTCTCCTCAGAATAATGTACAATCTTTTTACAGGATATAGTTTCACAAGATGATTATCATGTTTGACATGATTATTGCTTTTGTTGGACATAGGAAGAACAAAAGGAAACACTTAGAAAATGTAGTTTCTAGAGAAAAAATATAGGTCCTTTCCTACTGTGTTTGATTTATCTGTTCCCTTCCTGAGTTTCAGATCAGTTTAGGATGCTACAGAATATGTTTTCAAAAGTTCTTTAACATTTTTGTAACTGATTATTCCTCATGATGAGGAAAGGCCTACTTTCTTTAATAGCTGAGACTGGAAATAAGTACTTCATCAATGTAAATGAAGGGCGGGGTAACTTTAGGATGTAAATCCATCTCCAAGGAGAAGGAACACTGAGAGCAATTCCAGTGTTCCATTTTAGACCACTGTTCTTACAGAATTTTGTTGCATCTGAGTCTGAAGCTCATATGGCCTAATCCAGGTTAGGACTTGGAAGCTTATTGTGATTGAATCCCAGCATTTATGTCTTATCTAGACATGAACAGTAAGTTTTATGCAAGAATTTCAGAACACTACATTTTGATCTGTTTTTCAGTTTACAGAATAAGCATTTAGTAAACAAATTGAGAAAGAGTGCAGTAGAATAAGATCCCTCCCTTGTTTAAAATTACATTATTCAATCACATTTAGTTTTTGTTTTTATGCACATATAATATTCAGAAGGGGCTTCTAACATTATGCAATTCTATTTAGCCATGCACTTAAATGGCCTTACAGGAAGCATTCAGTTCTACAACAAGCTTTCCAGTGACTCAAATCTTGTAGATAAACTCTTGATTCCAGTTTAATTACTGTAACTTGAATATGACAGGTGCTGTAATGAAAGTCGTGACTTAAATATTTTCAACTAAAGAGAGAGAAAATGGAGAAAAAAGGAAGTAGTGTTTACTAAAAGTGGAAAATAAGAAATTCTTAGGAAATAATTCAGTTGGATGGGTAAATTTATTGGGAATGTTTCTAATGAAAATGGTGAGAATAGAATTTATAGACTTAAGAATATCAGCACAACATTGTTTGGAACAGAACAGCTGACCTATTCTGTTGTCATTATTTTCTTGATAATTTCAAAATAGAATTGCATACACACCAAGTTTTAAGTTAGAGCAAAATGCCACAGCTATTTTGTTGGCATATTCCAGAGCAGTATTAGCTAGAAAGAGCCAAATAGGTTTTCTTACACAGCAAGTTTATTAATAGTGATGGAGAGGCTAAATTGAAGTCAAAACTACTGTAAATAGTTGTAATAGTTTTCCTAAAGTTTTAGTACAGTTGTTCATAGGGGTGACTTTCTGGTTTGTCCATAAAAATCATTGATTTCAGGATCATTAAAATGATTGGACATAGCAGATGCATTACTGAGAGGGAAGATCATTGTCTAGTGAGGTAGACAAATAGATCAAGGTCAGAAACAAAGATTTCAAATCAGGAAATAGGGAATGGACAGTTATAATATGGCAAAACTAACACTCTGTAGGATCACAGTGAATTGAATGAACTCAATCACTAGAATCAAATCAGGTGAATCAACAAAGAGCCAGCATTATAAAAGGGAAAGTTGACACAAGACAAACAGGAGTATTTTAGTAGTATACTAGACAACCATGACCAGTGGTGGGCTGCTGCGTGGTCATGCAGGTTGGTTGAACCCTTAGCTTTGATTGCTGGCTGGACCTGCCCACCCGCTCTTGTGCTAAGCTATCCATTTATAACTAACTTTCTGGCTCGTTCCCCTGCCCTTGCTGCCAGCTGAGTTTCATGCAACCGTGCTTTACTCACCGGAGCTGCCTGAGTCAACTACCTGCTTCTTTGAAGCTCCATTTCACTCCCAAAGGGCGCGTGCGAGCTCACAACTAGCGAACCGCTTGTGAATGTAAGTGTAGACCACCTCTGCCCATGACCCATTGCGTCATTCTTTCAAACATATTGTCAGGGTTCCATATAGCATATTTCCTACCAGATTCCTCAGTGCCCAATGTTGACAGAACTTTTCATACACTGATTTCACTAAAAAAAGTTGTGATACATTCCGAGATGTATCTGCCTTGAAAAATAGCCAGTTGAATTGCATAGCATTAAACACCAGCACAACATTTTTTAAAAATAAAGTTGTTACATTTCAGTTCCAGAGAAATTGTAATTCCTAGATTTTGGACACATTCTGTAAGTTGAAGTACCTTCTTTGAAATATTATTGCCCTATGATGTGCCGTTTCGCTTGGTTAAAGGTTATGGGACTTGTATGGGAGGGGGGAGGAGAGACAGACAGACCACCTCAGGGTCTGGTATTGGTCAATTCAAAAGTCTCAGCATATTTATTAGGAGGGTAAAAATATTTATTACTTGTGGTGACTATGTGTCCATATTGTTTTCTTAGTTTTCATTACTTTCCTATGGTGTGCTTTTAAAATTTCCTAGTCTAGTCTAGCTCTGGATTTATAGTGGTCACCTACTAGCTAATCAAATTCTTTTAACTTTCTAGGTGCTACTGCTTGTATTGAACTTAACAGAAAGGTGTTTTGCTGGGCATGATGACATGTTAATAGTCTTATTGCTTTAGCTAGTAGAAGAAAGAGCTGAGCCTCTCTTTAAATTACAGAGAGCTACATTAATCAAGGCTTTTTATTTCTTATAGTCCTAAGCAACTTTTTCACTGGTTTCAGATGAAAATGTGAGATAAATGTTAAGCAACTGTAACAAACCCCTGATTCATGCAAATTAATCCTCTATTATTTATTGGGTGATGACTTCCACTAATCCTGATTTTTCCTTTCTGATATGAGTTGTGATTAACATTGCATGTTGTAGGAGTATGGAACCATTTCAATTTTGAATGATCAAATGTTGAATTTTCAGAAAGTTCTGCTTCACTCATCTTGAAATATTTTGTTAATTTTTTAAAACTATGAGATAAAAAATGGACATCTCAGATTTGAAATAGTTCATTTCAAAGTATTGTGCACACTATTAGTATGCTTCAGCTGAATTTATCATTTTCTCTTTGGCTTATTTTTTAGGACTCCTAGAAGAGTGATTGCAGAAAATAAAGATGAAGCTCCATTTCGTAAAGTATGGTCAGCCCAGGAAGAGCACCAATTAAGAATTCTCCAGTAACTGGAATGTCTTACAGCAGAGGTAATATTTCAGCTACTGCTACTTCCACACTCACAGAAATGGATTATTAGAAAATCGGTATGAAAACTTTGAAGGCAACACGACTTCAATATTCATGATAGGAATAGGTTGTAAAGGTGTATTAATAAATAGTGTTCAGGTACATGTAATTTGATAACCATGAAGTGGATGGGGTTTTTTACTTGGGATGAACAAATGTTTATTTGTCCTTTATGAATAGTGAAGGAGGAAAAAGACATCCCCTGCGGTTGAGATGAATGAAGATTATCCTAAAGAAAATGATTCATCAAGGTGTGTTTTTTATTTTTATTTTGATTAAAATCTTTCTTTTTTCTCTCTACTTTCACTATTAGGTATTTTAGCTATGGATGGTGGGGCGTGCATGGGTGCATGTACATTTTCTGTGTACTTCAATGTGCTAGTTAAAGCTCTGATATTTTGCTTGGGGCTCACAGAGGAGCATGGAAGTGTGGGGCTGGTTAGCACCCTGAAGGCCCTAGCCTGTTTTTTAATTAACTTTAATGTTGAACTTTAACCATCTTGCTTATTTTTACATGTTATATATAGTTTTATGTTTTCATAGGTGTACACAACCTGGAGTCTGTCTATGAAGAGATGAAAGGGGTCAGATAAAATGCTGAGCTTTTCCATTCCATGCTAACTAATTAAATGTTTGAAAGAGACAGATTTATATTCAAGTAGGTTTGGGTGTATTTTTCTATTAAATTTTAAAGAATCATTTGTGAATGCAGATAAATTTAAACTGAAGAATTAGTATATTAAGCTGAAATAGCATAGTGTTTTACAAATAATGCAATTAAGATCACATGTATTTATCTATAGCAATAACAAAGCCATGACTGATCCATCAAGGAAATTTTTGCACAGCTGCAGAGACAAACAGATGCATTTGAAACAGGCTGAGGAAAATAGGATATCAGGTAAAGAAATGACACTGTTTTGACAGTGCTTATTGGTTTTCTAATAATTAATTTTAAAACATAGAATTGTTTTGGATTTGGTTTGCTAATTATAAAACTGGCAGAAATTAAAATGAACTATATTTATTACCATATTTTTGGAGTATAAGACGCACCCAAGATTTTGCAGAGGCAAATTAAAAGTTTTTGCACTCTGCAGACCTCCCAAAAACGGCCCATTTTTCGTCCAAAAAAGGGCATGCATAGCCTTTAGGAGGCTTATGGAGTGCTCTGGGAGGGGGGGGGGAACAAGCAAAAAACCGGCCCATTTTTTGCTCATTTTTTCCCTCCCCAGCCCCTAGGAGCACTCTACAAGCCTCCTAAAAGCTGTACATGGCCATTTTTGAAAAGGGGTCGGGGTTTCGGGAGGCCAAAAATGTTGTATTCAGTGTATAAGAAACACCCAGATTTTCACCCTCTTTTTTGAGGGAAAAAAGTACATCTTATACTCCAAAAAATATGGTAGTTCAAAATATAAAGATCCAAGGTACTTTTTCCTGTAGAAGCACCTAGGGTCACTGGGACTCAGATGGCATATATAATTATAATAATTTTAACAACAACAGAGCACATTGATTCATATCAATGGCAAATTATTTTTGCTTCTCAATTTAATAAGAAATGGTCTTAGTAAACAGTAAAGTTTCCTATCTTCATCCTGAATTAGGGATCCTGTATTAAATAGAAATTTAGGAGGTTTCAGTTGTAAGGGTTTTTCATCGATATAATACTTTCATTGAAAATCAAGATAAATCAGCCATTTTATAGAAAATGAAGTCACAGAATTAGTGCTTAATAAATGATGCAAGTTGAAGAGACCATCTCTTTGCTATTTGACTTCAGCTTCCAAATCAGGAAAATGTTCCCCAGGTCTACTCTAACACAGGGATTTTTCAAAAAAAATTCAGGCCACATAACCTGTTACTTTAAAAAAAATGTTTCCAGAATCCCTGATTCTGAGGCAAAGTTCTGTCAATTAAAAATTGGCTCTGCTCAACTGAGCCTTTCCCCCTAGTTTCTCATGAAATCCCATCAAGTGCTTGCAGAACTCTAGGATTCCATGAACCGAGTTTGAAAAAATATACGTATGATATAAATGTTCTGCCTTAGGTTTTAAAAATGTTGCAGGTAAAATACTTAACACATTTCTTATCTCTGAGATATGATCAATATGATTGTATTTGATATGATTCTTCTGCTGGAAATAAATGACCAGATGATAAATTCTAATAAAGCTGAAATGTAACATGATAATTAGTAGAAGGAAACAGGGATTAAAAGTGATACTACTGGCCAGGAAATAGAATTTTGACAAATGAGGTGTTTGCAAAATATATTTCCAGTATTTCAGTTTTGTTGAGAACTGTCTCTGCTTAGCAAATGCACTCGATTCAGAATTTCAAGATACACATCAGGCTTCTGATAGAACTTGATATATTCTGATTCTGAATCTCATTTAAATTACTGAATAGTTGTGTGTGTGATATTGTTGGCCTTTAAGGACAGTTTTTACAAAAAGTTGTATCTGTCTCCTTTCCAGGGGTTTTGCCTTTACAGTCATCTTCATTTTATGGTAGCAGATCTTCCACAAAGGATTATTCAGCTAATAATTCTAATTTGGACAGGTAAGTGCCAAAAAGAGCTATTCTCCTTTAAAATGCTTTATCATAAGAATGCTGTATTTATCAAAGATCCATATTTTCTGTGAATCAACTTATATTACTGCTTATAAGATAGCCATGCCAAAGTGAATATTTTTCATTTCCTTGTGCCAAGAAGTGAGCTGATTTAATTAAGTGAGGACACTAGAAGCCATTCCAAGTATTGTATAAAAGACTAGCTACAGATATGCAGTCTCAGCAAGTGCCAGCAAGAAGCTAAGTAGTCCCTGGAAAACACAATACCATATCTTTTCTATATTGGGTCTGTCAAAACAACGTGGTTAGCTTTAGATAGACACCAGAAATCGAGGGCAATTTGAGGAAAGCTTTATGGATATTTAGACCTGCCAGGACCATTTAACCAGTTATTGCTGTGTTGTATACTCAGCTTCCCCATCTGAAATGAGCATAGAGGATAAGTAAGTCATATCAGAAGAATGTCTCAAAGGAATTTTGGTGCCAAGTCATGTAGAGCTTTAAAGATGAAAACCAGCATATTGAATTAAATTTGGAAACCTATGATAACAGATGCACCATTTGCAACATCAGTGTCACTTGTCTGAGGCAATTCTTACCTCTGCTCCCCAGCAGGGACAGTTTCATTTTGTACCAATTGCATCTTCCAGGTGATGTTCAAAGCAGTGCCATATACAGCTTAGTGCAGTAGTACCCACAAGTGGTGATCGGTTATAAACATTGTCACCATATTCTTTTGCTTCAGGTAAGGCAGAAGCTAGACAAACGCCAGGGCCTCTACTATGCATTTAACAGTAGCTGGAGTGTAGGACTCCCAAGTCATAGACCTGTTCATTCAGGAAGAATATGGTCCCATCCAGAGATACAGATGCACCTAACAGAGAACTTGGCAATTGCTGCACAAACGGTGTCACCCCCCCAGCCGAGAATTATTAGATTAAAAAAAAAAACCTTTATATGCTTCCCTCATTTTATCTTACACATTTGAAGATGGCCCCTTATAATTAAATTCTGTGGATGAAAATAAAATAATTTACCTTTAAGGTAAGTACAATATTCTTTTAATGCTTTGATATTTCTCTAAGAAGGTGTCATCTTGCTATCTAACTGCACAATCAACCATAATTGTAGTAATAAGTTTTGTCATCTTTGAAATGGGTTTTATCCCTCTTATTTTATAGATCTAATGTATTGAATCCTTCGGCCAAAAGAAGCTTAGGTTTTCTGTCTCAGCCAGCCCCTCTTTCTGTCAAAAGACTGAGATCTAATCAGGATTACACAGGATGGAACAAGCCTCGAGTTCCTCTTACTACTCATCCACAGCAGCAGTTACAAGGGTTGGTTGTTATATCTTCAGCATCTCTTTTTATGTATACATGTGCTAAGTTGACTATTGAGGAAATAGAAACTCACTTCAGGTTTCTCAGCATTTCCTGCAATCAGTAAAAAAAATTATCCTTTCTATAGCTCTTTATTTTCAGGAAGTGCTTTTTGCTTTTCTCCTTGTTATGTTTAAAGCATAACATTATAGTTTCTTAAGATAATGAGTAGGAGAGGACAATGCTTATGCACAGATACAATGTTAGAATTATAATGTCTTCTCAAATGATGTAATCTGCGTAGCAAATTGTATTTATGCTGCCAGTATTTTAATCTGATCATAATGTCTTGTTCTTCACAGATTTACAAATTTAGGAAACACTTGTTACATGAATGCTATTTACAGTCTTTATTTTCAATTCAATCATTTGCTAATGATCTTTTGAAGCAAAGTATTCCATGGAAAAAAGTTCCATTCAATGCATTGATCAGGTAAGCATCAGCTTGGTGAATAAATGGTTTTTGATGAATATCATCTCAAGCATTCAAATGATTTATGCAATTATTAAAATGTATAAATGTACATTATCCTTCCTAGAAATATAATTTGACAATTGTAAAAGTAACTAGAAATGTATTTCTTTTGTATATAATCCAGCTCCAGAAGTAAAATAGAGATTCAAAATGAAATGAGAATGCAAGAATATTTATCATTTAGTATTGTCAAATTTCTTGAAAAGAGATGTTCCGGTTTCAATTTTTAAAACATTTTTAATAATGCTGCAAAAGGGAAATGTTAGATTCCCTGAAATCAGTTTGCTTTGTTATGAAATCCTGCTGATTTTTCATTGTTTTAAACTAAACATTGAAAACCTATAATGGCAATTCTTTGGATCTTAAGGATAGTATCAATCAAGAACAGAATTTTGAGCTTTTGTTGGTGTATTACTTGTTTTCAGTCTCCCATATATGTCAATGTTATAGTTCTATCATACTATTAAACATATTGCATCTTCCATAATTAGCTTTTTGAATATTGGCAAAATAATGGGGAGCAAAAATTACTTGCTTTTCAGCATGTTTGCATCCTTCATTGGTGAGATCACATTTTGGGGGGAAGATAGGAAGCAAAGGTAGTGGCATTTTGGAGGATATTTTATAATTAAATATTGCTTAGGGTTACTAGATACGTTAATTGGCAAAGGAGGACATGATCATTTAGAAAGGAGGACAAAGAGGAATGAAAGAGGATATTAACTTTATGGCATTCATGTCAAAAATTAGAGTAGAAATGGAAGTTCTTAAGCCTACATGAAATTATTTTTTCCAGTATCAGAAAGACTGGCTTTTTAACAGAAGAATGTGAAAAGTATGGGTTAGGCGGCAAAAGTTTCAGTGTGTAGCTAATTAAGATCCTGTCAATTTCAGTTGATAGTAGAACCTAGCCAGAGGGTACTAATCAACTAATTAAAGTCACAACGCTAAGCTTGTTAACTTGTGGCTAGAATTCATTAAGGAATGTGGGAGAAAAGTGCTCAGGAACCAGACAGCTTGTATATAACTTCAAAAGCCACAATATTTGATTTTACGGCACTGCCATCAGACAGAGGGCATGAGGACAAAATTGCCAGATGTCTGGTAACCCCAACATGCTTTTTAATGTCAAAACACTATCATGTATTTTTTTCTAGACGATTTACCAATTTACTTGCTAAAAAAGATTCATGTAGCCCTGAAGTAAAGAAAGAACTACTCAAAAAGGTTGAAAAATTCAATTTCAGCTCAGCAGAGAGATTCTCTGGCTATATGCAAAATGTAAGTATCATACATTGAAGTAACTGTTTTCAGTAGTTTGAGCTACTTTATAAGTTATGTCATTTGTTACATAGTATTTATATAAAAGCTGTTTCATATAAGTACCCCAAGCCAAAATAATCTTATTTGGGAAAAGAGACAGAAAAAAATTCAGATGTTAAATGCCCTTAGGGTTTGATTTTTGATGTAATATTTCTTGGAAAGCTCACTCGTAGCTATGAAATTAGAATAATTACCCATATATCTGTTATAAATGTGACCAATTAGTTGATTGTCTTAGTAACCTTTTTTTCAGCCAAGTGTATTACACTTAACACTGCATAGAGTAGAAAACTCAAAACAGTTAAGGACACTTATCAAAATAAATTTCAGAGAAAATTATTAGACTTTCCCTACTATAAACCTTGTAGGAAAAGAGCTGTGCCAATAAAGGAGAATATTTGTAGCTCAGGGTTGATATGAAGAGATCCTTGGTACTCTCTGAGCTTGGTTGTTTTCTTGCAGAGGTTTCATTACCCAAACTAGGTAACATAATCAGTGCTAGAGAGAGCTGTGTTAATCTATGTAACTCAATATTGAAGTCTGATAGTAGCTTTTAAGAGTTATGCATTTTATCACCCGACATTCAACTTTCAGGAGGTTCAACTGATGTTGAATGTTAACTCACTGATCTAGGATTTAAATACAGGGAGGGAGTAAGGAGGAGGAGAGTGGATGGTTATGCAAATGAAGGTTCCATGGGGTACAGATTCTGTATCCAATTACCATATTTTTCAGAGTATAAGATGCAACCTTTTTCCTCAAAAAAGAAGTTGAAAATCTGGGTGCATCTTATACATCGAATACAGCATTTTTGCCTCCCAAAGCCCAGCCCTCTTCAACAAAATGACCTTATGGAGGCTTTTAGAGAGCTCCCGGAGGGCTGGGAAGGGCAGAAATGAGCAAAATGTGGGTTGTTTTTTGCCCCCCCCCCCAGCTCCACTCTGCAAAGCCCCCCCCCCAGGCTATTCATGGCTCTTTTTTTTTGAAAAAGAAAAAAACGGGCCCGTTTTCATGAAAAACGGGCTGTTTTTGGGAGATTTGCAGAGTGCAAAAATTCCCCCCCTTTTGGGAAGCTCTTTAACTGATTGATGAGAATTATATTGATCAAATGCTGTGCCAGCAGAAACACCTACCTATCTACTGTATTTCTCTCTATTTCTCTCTCTCTATCCCTCTACCTACCTACCTCTACTCTCTCTCCCTACCTATCTCCTGTATTTCTCTCTCTCTATTTCTCTCTATCCCATTATCTACCAACATACCTACCTAACTACCTCTCTCTCCCTACCTATCTACTGTATTTCTCTCTCTCTCTCTCTGTTTTCTCTCTCTCTCTATCCCTCTACCTATCTACACTCTCTCTCCCTACCTACCTACTGTATTTCTCTATCTCTATTTCTCTCTCTCTCTATCCCTTTATCTACTACCTAACTACTCACTCTCTCTCTCTCTCCCTACCTACCTGCTTACTGTATTTCTCTCTCTCTGTCTCTCTCCCTCTATCTACCTACCTACCTACTTTTAAAAAAAATTACTCTTCAAAACTTTGGTGCGGCTTATACTCCAAAAATACAGGTAACCATTATAATGTTGAAAACTATTGCTTGTTTAGATAGCCTGAACCCTATTGATGTATAAACTGAGTTATTTCATGCTCAGTTGTGCTGACCTTACTGCTGCTATGTTGAGTTTGTAAAGAAATGTCCCACGAGTTTAAAAATCTATCTCAGAATGTCTGAACAAACATGGTTTTTAGCTGTTAAGTGGTAAACTATTAACTATCTCTCCTCTATGGAATCTTGGTCTTCACTGTATACCTGCAGCTTTTCCTCCAAAATAGAACTGTGGCTAACATTTATTATAGCTGATGTTCATATAAGGCAGCATCATCCCCTCCAACCTTTTGGGCCAGTGGAGAGATATTTTTTCTACAGACTGGAGGGGGGCCTGGTTTCATATGCTGCTTGCATCTTGAGGATAGGGCTTTGCTTGTTTGCATAGCTCCATTGCTGGCATACCAGGGAATACCATATGGAACGAGCTACCCCCAGAGATCCGGACCTTACCCACTCTCATGGCCTTCCGTTAAAGCTATTAAAACCTGGCTCTTCCGGCAGGCCTGGGGCTGTTGACCTCTTGGTTGAGGTCCACCCTCCTTTGATTGGGTGCATGTTGTGCTTCTTCTTAACCTTGTTGTATCTTATTGTTTTAATCCTTTTTAAATATTTTTTTCATTTCTGTAAGTTGCCCGGAGTCCTTCGGGATTGGGCGGCCTATAAATTCAATAAATGAAATGAAATGAAATGACCATGACCCAGTGCTGATCCATGGACCGGGGTTGGGGATCCCTGATATAAGGTTGGGGATCCCTGATATAAGGTATCCCTGATATAAAATTTTGGCACAGCTTGAGTAATAGGCCTCCATAATGACCTTAGATTAGACAATTGGGAGATATTGAACAGATGCAGCATTGGAGACAAAGGGAAATTTCAAAATAGGAGCATTTTTGACAAATGATTGTTTTTACCTAAATAGATTACATCTACAATTATCACTTGAGTGAACATAAGGCTGATTGATAGCTGATTGTCATTTCTTGAAATCTATTGTTCAGTAAAGGAGAATAGTGCAATTTCATTTTCCATCTTTTCCTCAACTGTGTTGCCTTTGCACTGAATTAAAGTTTCAACCATGCCCTCTGCTCTGGCAACAGACTAGTACTCTGACAATCTTTGAAAAAAAGATACAATATAGTGTATTTGTGGAGAAGTACCATTCATTGTCTGTTATACTGTCCCTTGCATAAAATTTTAAAGGGAAAATTCTGTCTGTAGGTCTTAAAATAGCATTGATATTGCACACCAACACACCCAGTTATAATTGAGGAGGCATTTTGAGGCATTTCTCTCTGCATATTAGAACCTAACTGATTGCATTGTCTGTTCAATTCACAAGGAAAGTTCACAGTTTTTCTTTAATAATGAGTTATTTATTTGCATTTAGCCAAATTAACAAAAGTGTGACTGAGAAAAGCTTAGAGTTGTTCTAGGCCATCTAGGAAACTAGTTGTTGCTAAATTAAGATGGAATAATTAAAATGCAGCAGATAATGGAAAGAGTGTGGGTAGGGTTAGGGTAGTTCTAGTACACTGTCTAGAAATTATTTTCTGAACTTTACTTTTGTATCTTGGTCTGTATTTTGCCATTTAAAGAAGAAAAATGTAAGCATATAATTTAAAGGAAATAATATGACTATAGAACGTGAATAAATACAAGGGAATTCATTAAAAAATTCATTTTCACCATTATAATGGTTCTTTACAATGAATCACAATGTTGCCATTTTAGTTGAATTAGAGGTAATTCTCATTTAGCAGCTGCTTTGGTAAGCAAATGTTGTAATCACACAGATGAAAAAGTAACTTTGTAACCAATCCTCGCATTATGATTTCACAACTTTTTTAAAGCAAAGGAAACTGAAGTATGATTATAAAATTGTAGTGTTTTTGTAGCGCTTTTAAGAAACATATTGATGATTTTAGGATGCTCATGAATTCTTAAGCCAGTGTTTGGATCAGTTGAAGGAGGACATGGAAAAGCTGAACAAAACTTGGAAAAGTGAGCCTATTTCTAGTGAAGACAACTTGTCCGGGGCGCATATCAGATGACTTTTCAGCCACTAAAGTTTATACATGTCCAGTAATTGCAAATCTAGAATTTGAAGTTCAGCATTCAATCATATGTAAAATGTAAGTCTTTAAAGATATTATTTTTTTCACATCTTGTTGCTTCCCTTTCCTCATATCATTCTCATTGAGTTTGATGTTAATACACACAAGCCCTGGCTTCTCAAGCAATTTAAGTAGTGGATGATTCTAATGTAACTAAGCATCATTCACTGGCACTCCTGGCATAACTTGGAAAAAATATACAGATAAACACCTATTCAAATTCCTGCTTTAGTTGAATATGTAGGGGGCCCTACATATTTTCTCAAAGATGTTGAAAATAGTGAAAAGTGGGCATATTTTAATTCATCAAGTATTTCTAACGGCGTTGAACCTCAGATTGCAATTAATGATATCTTGAGATTTGTAACTCAGAAACAGCTGGGAGAAAACAGATGCCAACACAGAGATTGCAATTGTTTAGGGAAAGAGCCACAGTCAGTATTTTAATATTGTATACTACTTATTTAAGAGCACTTGAACTCTTGTGAGGAATCCAATAGTGCCAATTCCTCTTATCGCACAGCTTTTCATTCAGCAAATTCTCTCACAATAAAGAAGTATGGGAACAATTTGGCTGTTCTTTTTTTAGCCTACATATCCCATCCCCACGAATCTGTTACAGAAAGTTATGAGAACTTCCAGAGCATCTGGAAAAGTATTCTGAGAAGAGATAAATGTCAAAGAAAAATGACCCAGCTGGATTAAAAGCTGTTACATTCTAATTTGTGCTAAATGTTATAGAATGGAATAGAATAGAATTCTTTATTGACCAAGTGTGATTGGACACAGGAGGAATTTGTCTTTGGTAAAAAGACAAGGTACATTCGTCAAGATCATAAGATACAACACATAATGATAGTTATAGGGTGCAAAAAGCAATCAGGAAACAATATCAGTATAACTCGTAAGGATATAAACAACAAACTTACAGTCCTGCAGTCATAAGTGGGAGAAGATGGGTGATAGGAATAATGAGAAGATTAATAGTAATAGTAAAGCAGCCTTAGTGAATAGTTTGACAGTGGTGAGGGAATTATTTGTTTAGCAGAGTGATGGCGTTCAGAGAAAAACTGTCCTTGTGTCTAGTTATTCTGGTGTGCAGTGCTCTATAGCGTTGTTTTGAGGGTAGGAGTTGAAACAATTTATGTCCAGGATGTGAGGGATCTGTAAATATTTTCACGGCCCTCTTTTTGACTCATGCAGTGTACGAGGTAGGTTGGTAGTAACTGTTGTTTCTGCCGTTCTGATTACTCTCTGAAGTCTGTGTCTGTCTTGTTGGGTTGCAGAATCAAACTAGACAGTTATAGAGGTGCAGATGACAGACTCAATAATTATCTGTGTATGGCATTAAAAATGTGGCAAACTAAATGAGGTAAAACTTTTCCCTGCAGGTGTGGTGAAACTGTCATCAAGCGGGAACAATTTAATGATCTTTCCATTGACTTGCCACGAAGGAAAAAGCTGCTTCCGTCTCGATCAATCCAAGATTCTTTGGACCTCTTTTTCCGGGTATGCAATATATATTCTTCCATATGTTGTTATATATTAATTTTTACTTATTTTTGTAAACGGTTTCTGAATATTATTTGTACTGTACATTTTTTTAAAATTGCAAATTGAATGCAAATCAATTATATGTTGAAGAGTGATCTTGTGGAAATATGTTAGAGTAGTGTTACATGAGCTTGTTTCAAGTTTCTCCATGGGCTTTTTTGGGAATGGGGTGGTGGTTAGAATCTTTTGTATTGTATTTGTAAAAAAAAATCCTGAAGGTATTAATTCTCTGTAGGAATTGTTATGTAACTTTTGGGCCAATTTACCTGGATTAATCTCAAAAACAAATTAGTCAGAGTTTCTGGTTCTTTTACAATTCTTGTTCTCTGTATTTTTTCATGGATATTTGGTATAATTGTAATAAAAGATTGAATAGCCTTAGGTGTAAATAAATGCAATTGTTTGGCGGGAGGAATACCAAAACAGGAAAAGAAAAAGACTTTATTTTAAAGAATTTGTTTTTATCAGATTACAAACCTTGCACATATTGTATCTCTTAGGCAGAAGAAATAGAATACTCCTGTGAGAAGTGTAGTGGAAAATCTGCTCTTGTTACACACAAATTCAGTCGATTTCCCAGGTAGGTATATAAACTTGGTACAAAAGTTATACCAAAATACTGGCAACTTTTACAATCTATGAGATAAAAATATTTAGGGCAAAAACAACTGCTTGGTATCAGTCCTAGAATAACTGAATTACATAATTTAAATTTTGAACATCTCCAGCATTTATAAGTTAAGAGTACATAATTTTATAAGGAACTGACAACAGGGAGAGCCTATAGTTTTTACGTATTACTAAAGAGAATAGTTGTTTCTACATAGCAAACAATCTATACTTTTCCATTCCTCCTTGTCTCTTAAAGGGTTTTAATACTTCATCTGAAACGGTACAGTTTCAATGTGGTGCTCTCCCTCAATCACAAAGTAGGGCAGCAAGTGGTTATTCCAAGATTTTTGACCCTGCAGTCACACTGTACAGAAAGCACAAGGCCCCCACTTAATCTTGGATGGAGTGCACAATCAGCCATGTGAGTTCTTCCACTTATTCTAGTAATAGTATTTATAGATTGGTTTATTTTTGTTACAGTGAAATTTTAATTGATATTTGTTTAACAGTCTTTGGATACAATTGATACAATATACATTCAAATATCAGCCCTGAAATAATGGACAAAAGTCTAGAGAATCTAGATTTTCTAAATTATTAATTAAGTGGTGACTGTGGGAAAAAGTGAGATGGATGTGATGTGATCTATAAAACAACATTGTAGAGAACTCAGATTTAAAAGGTTTCCATAAATTTTGTGCCAGCTGGGACAGTTAATCCAAAGACTGCTTGCCATAGTTCTTAAAACTGAAGCATAAACTTGGATCCCATTAAAATGGCTGTATGTAATAATTTTCCAAATAAATACTACTTTCTTTTAAATCAGTTCTCGGCCATTAAAAGTGTCCCAAATGGCGAATTCCTGCTCTGTAATGACTTCTACACCTTGTCGGTGAGTAGTATGATTTTGAAGTATCTGAAAGAAGACTAAAATGCTTAAGCCTGTAGAAATTGATTTTGCACTAATATTTGCCCTCTATTTTAGAAAATTTGGTGCATTATTTATATTGTTAATATCAAGTTTTGTAACTTGGTTGGTTGCTGAATTAAATGAGGTCATTAAGGGAGGACTGCCTGTAGTCTGATTCAGTAACGCCTTTACTAATGTATTGTTAAGGCACTAATTACTCTGGATAGATCACATGGTAGCTTTATGGGAACATGTTTGTTTTCCTTTACCAGAACTGAGAAAAATACAGTGAATACAAGATTAATATTTTAAAATATATTAAATATTTAATGAGAGCATTACAAATTCTACTATGAAATGAAGTTTTGCATGAAACATTCTACTTAATATACTTAAGTAGTAATATAATATATATATGCTCCAGTTCATATATACTGGGCTATTATAAAATGTCACTTTTGTAAAACAAGAAGTGTGACTCCAAATTTATCCCAATTCACTTTTTCTGCTCAAGAAACCCAGGAATATTAATGTTCGTGATATAAAGAATTTCTAAATGTTAGATTGAGCGAGTGTTTCAAATAGATTTTGCAGAGGATTAATTTTTGAATAAACCTTTATACTATATTCTTGGAATTATAGTTTGCCATCTGCCTAGCTTTTCTATGAATGTTTTTGTAAGCTGATATTAATCAGCATCATTAGAAGGCTTTTTTGAAAGGGTGAATTAATTTTTTTTGTTTCTTTTTCAGAAAATACTCATTCAAAAATAAAGGTCATATTTTAAATTCTTTGGATTCAGACAGTGAAGAAGAACCACTAAAACGTCCTGTTGCAAACAGTCAGAAACAGTGTGATTTCCAGAGCAGGGAACAGCAGCAAGAGGAGCTTGAGAAAGTAAGAAAACAGCTGGTAGAAGAAGAATGTATGGTGATCACATAACTTTTGGGGGCAATTAGATGCAACATTAGTAACAAACTTTTGAGTTGCGAGGTTTTGTCAATAGAAATAAACCCGTCGGCACTAGGAAGGCAGGAGAAGACAGGAAACAGCCAGGTTCTCTTGCATTGTTATACATATGTGACATCCCCTCCTATCCTCTCCTGATCCCCAGCAACCCTGTAAGCTGGAGTTGCAGCCAGGTGCAGTATAGTTCTCCTTCCAGAAAAGCAACAGCTTTGCAGCAAAACCTGATGGTTCAGTGAACCCTCTGCAGTAGTGGGAAAAGGCAAGAAAGGGTCAACTTCCAGCATGCCCATGCATATGTAAGCAGTGTGCCAGAAACCAACCCTATCCTGCCACCACCCAAAGCCCAATGGCATGCTACCAGTGCAAGGCAAGAACGCACTGCACTGCACTTTTTGTTTTTGCTGGACTTGCGAACAATCACACCTACGGACACTGTCTGGAACATAAATCATTCATAGAGGACTGTATTGTTTTTATCTTTTAAGAGTGGCTGCAGTATGATATGACCAAATTCTTAAGAGGAGCAAGGCTGAAATTGTTTGTTTGTTTGTTTGATTATTTATTTATTTAATACAGCGTATCTTCACTCAAAGTCAGACTTTTCTCTAGTGATGTCAGAACAATTCTGTATATCAAAGCAGTGTTGAATTATAATTGTATGTTCAGAATGTATTTCTTTTTTTATATTTTACGTATGTTCATTTTACTGTGGTTATTAGTGTAGTATCCTGAAAGAGAATGAATCCCAGTGAGTCTTGCCTTTATTTATTTGCAGAGCTCAAAGAAAAGTAAAACAGAAAATCCCAAAACCCCAGAGAATAGTGGGCTCGAAACAATGACTGAAGATGAACTTCTAGCAGCTGTCCTGGAGATTAGTAAACGTGAAGCATCGCTATCAAGCAACGATGAAGACAAGCCAACAAATAGTCCCGATACTGGCTTTGGAGATGATGAGATGCAAGAGTTGCCAGATAATATGGAAGTTAAGGACACTGATAAACCCAAAACTACTGCAGAGTCTGGTAAGAGGGGAAGAAAAGGCTAGAATTTGAGTGACAGTATATGGAGTGGGATGGTGAGCCACTAAGCTGTTCTCAGCCCTGTCTTCTCAGATTTCTGACTCTTCAGTAGGTTACAAAAAGCCATCCGTTGATTTGGTGACATTACAAATGGACAGTTTCATTTTAGTTTTTATTCATTTATTGTTATTTTAGAGGTGGGAGATGAGAATAGTAGGATGGAAATCAGCAGAATTGCAAACACACTCCCATTCCTACTTTTATTTTCATCCTTTTTTGCCTCAAAATCACCCTGCTGAATTCTATTGGATAGGCATCTCATTTCAGCTGAAATTAAACTCCAACTCTTAATGGAGTGGGGATGGTCTACCTTCCTGAACTATTATATTTTAATCTCATCTTATTTGGGGAAGGGAGAAAGGCAAGGGCTGTGCTACAATAGACAAAATTATTTTGAGTCTATTTTATTGTAAAATTATTGTATTAAATTGCATTTTAGAAAAGATTGAATAACTATGTCATAATGCCTAGCATCTTAAAATGTGCAGTGAAGTTTGCGTATGGCATATTTCATTATACAATTGACATAATTGTCAATAACATTCAACTAAATTGGAAAATGAAGCAAAATTCTTTTTTATTGTAGGGATGTCTTTTAAAAATCTTTAATCACAATTTTGAAAGACAAGAGCAAAAATGGGAGATAAATTTTACATACTGATTTCCATCTCATTCTGGTGTGTATTTCAATGCTTCAATTACACAAATGTCTTAATCGGAAAACAGTAAATAAGTACTGAAAGCAATTCTTTCCTTTCTCCCCTTATCCTTTTTTCCCAAAATGATCACTGACTAATATGCTCATTTTGCTCTTGAGATCTGAATAGTATGAAAAAGATTTATCCCAGGAATATGGCAGTCTGTTGTCCTGAGGCTGCAGTAAGTTCTCAATTTCTTTCTTTTTCTGCTGAAAATTGCCAGCATAGTTTTCTCTTTTTATGAGGTAATGATGATATAAGCATTAATATGAGAACATAAATGTGCATACAAAACCTAGTCCAGCTTCTTGTTCACCTGTGTGATAGGCTTTTGTGGCCACCCTCACACACATCTCTATTAAATGCAGCGGTCATTAAAGGGTTATCCATCCTTAAGTTACCCAGCTGCAATTCAGATAGCAGCCCTCCCCTCCCCCCAAACTCCTGCAAAAAAAATTAAGACACCATTTTGTTTCCATAGGTTATGCCAACTTGACCAAGGTAACTAAAGATTTTGATGAAAATAAAGAAAACAAAACTCCAGAAGGCACTCAGGGGGACGTTGATTGGCTGCAACAGTATGATATGGAAAGGGAAAGGGAGGAACAAGAACTACAGCAAGCTTTGGCTCAGAGTCTCCAAGAACAAGTAAGAACCAGTGCACCTTTCGTGATGATACGTGACTGTCTCACTATTTCTAGGGAGAGAATTCTTTGTAACCTCACTTTTATAATATGGCACTGCATGATTTTGTTTCATAATTGCAAACTTAGAAACCTATTTTTATGAACAAGGTTTTTATAGAAATTATTTAGCAAAGATATGTTTTACTGAATTTTGTGCATTTTTTTAAAACATCAATTTTAGCAAATTTGAATTTGGAAGTCTACTGAGGTCATTGTACATCAGAGATGCTCTTCTGTAATATTTTTCTATATAGCAATAGCACCTAAATACCACTTCACAGTGCTTTACAGCCCCCTCTGATTTAGAGAATCAGGCTATTGCCCCCAACAATGCTGGGTCCTCATTTTACTGATCTCAGAGGATGGAAGGCTGAGTAAACCTTGAGCCAGTGAGACTCTAACTGCTGAACTGCTGATAGTCAGCAGAATTAGCCTGCAATACTGCATTCTAACCACTGTGCCACCACGGTTCTTACATTTTGTTTCCGCTATTTTATTTTCTCATGGTCTTTCAAACATTATTACTTCTAATAAATCCCTAATGGCCTTTCTCATATTTTCTCATATTTTTGATAAAAATATTTTTATTGCCAGGAAGAAAGAGATCATAGGTTTTCTTTCTGTGCTCTTTGTGTAGTTAAAAATATAACTTTTAGTAATCTATTTTGCTTCCATGGTTTCTCCTCATTATTAGTTTAGTATTCAAGAATCCATATTTAAATTATTAAAGTTATCCATCCCATGTTGGAATCTCCTTTCTCCTAAAGTATATCTTGGAAAAACCAATTCCAGAGTTAAGAAAAATAGTTTGGGAAAGTTTTGCTTTTGTGTCTCCTTTGACATGATATCCATAATGAAACTATTTTTCATTTACTATAATCCTGCTCCTTGGATGAGATTTTTGTTAACCTAAGTCTCAAAGACCTTGAAACCTGCACAAAACTCCAAAAATATAAATAAAAGCAATTTAATCACAATCCACAATATTAATAAGCCCTGTCTCTCATTTTATTCAGCCTCTGTCTGAAGTAGGTAGGGTGGATCATAGATCTGTTTTGATTTAAGTACAATCTATATCCAGTGATGGCAACGTTTTTCTTACGACGTGCCAAAATTGCGCGCTATCGCACACATGTACCCACTCAATCTCTCTGCCCACCTGTGCATGCGCACAAGCCCCCCGTCCGCGCATGTGTGAGTGACCTTTCCCCAGGCTCTGGAGGATTTCCTGAAGCCTGGGGAGGATGAAAAACGCCCCCAACGGGCCAACTGGAAGTTCTAAAATGATCCATTTCCGGCTTCTGGGGGGCCACGGGAGCTGTTCTCACCATCCCCAGGCTTTAGGAAAGCGTCCGGAGGCTGGGAAGGGTGAAATGCAGCTCCAGTGGGCCAACTGGAAGTTCCCAAACTTCTGTTTGGCCCGTTGGGGCCGTTTTTCATTCTCCCCAGCCTCCGGAGGCTTTCCTGAAGCCTGGAGAGGGTGAAAACGGCCAGAGCTGACAATTGGCGTGCCGCCAAGTATGGCTCCATGTGCCATAGGTTCGTCATCATGGATCTATATGATAATGATGCCAATGTTTATCATTTATTCCCAGGTTAAGCAGACAATGCAATCAGAGTTCTAACCTGGTGCCTAGAGGCTGTAAGAAAGTAGATTTGATGGGTGGGAAACACCATGCAACTTAATCGTCAGCACGTAGCATGTAATTACAGCACTTGTAATTATGGCAATCACATGACACTGGGGTCATGTGATTGCCACTTGCAGCCTTTCCAATCAGCTTCTGACAAGGGGGGGGAGTCAATGGGAGAGGTCAGATTGGTTTAACGACCACAGGAAAAAGGTAAATAAAATTGGGTATCATCATGCAATGACTCACATAACAGCCTCACTTTTTTATTGGAAAGAAAGATGGGAATATGTGAAAGGTGTCTCTTCAGGCACCTTTGCATAGCTTGGAAGGCCCCATTTGCACCCTGAGGAGCTGTCTGTCAGTATGGTAAAAAAACAACAACAGCAGAGTACAGCCCTTCTGAGATATCCTTCATTTCAATACTAGTTTCTTAAATATACTTTTATAAATATTTACTAATGCATAAAGAAACAAAATGGACATGGAAGCATATGTGAATAGGTTAAGAAAGAAGAAAAATTTTCAAATGTGTTCGTCCATTTGTTGTTTAGCAGTGAGATGAAAGGCATCTAAACCTACAAAAGCCATGTATCTGCAAGCCTTTGATATTCTAGGGTTTTCCCCTTAAATTAAGGCAATTTCTCCTATACTGTTTATTCAGGAATGTATGGTCTACCCAGCTAGAATTGAATACACCATGCATTTAGCTACATAGAGGAAAAAAAATGTTCTTGGACTTTGTCGGGAAGTAGTTCACATTCTTGCTGATAGCATGTGGTGAGATTAGGGACTTGCTGTGTTGCATACTAACCTCGTGCTGTATTGGTGGGAAAAATATAGCAATTATAAAAATAAGAAGTGTCTCAGAGAACTAAGCTTGAATCTCTACCCCAGCAGAGGCGGCGGGAGCAGAAAGAGGATGATGATCTTAAACGTGCCACTGAATTAAGTCTACAAGGTGAGATACACAACAGAAAAATGGACATCTTTTAAAAGCATAATTTAATTGTTCAAGTAAGGGTGAAATTTCTTTTTGCAATTCAAATAAACTCTAGTGGTCGACATTGAGTACACAGCATGTAGCCATTCCTCTCGGCTTGAAAAGTAGGCATAGGTGGCTACCCAGAACCCCCAAATATTCCCAGAATGTAATTTTCTAATTTCAGTAAATCTCTATGTCACCATTTTTATTTTAAAATATTAAATTGGTCTCTTTTCTGAAGCTAATGGTACATACAGCTTCAATGATATGTAATATATGCCAAAAATCCACATAAAATTGAATATGAAAAAGTACTGATTGGCATCAAATGTTGTATAGGGAAACTACAAACAAAAATAGTTAACATTTTAGCCATTGGTATGAAGTGGATATGCTGCTACAACCCTGTAAACAAGCAGAATATAGAGTCTCAGCAATTTTCAGTGGTTTCTTCTCCAATCTGTTTTATTTCTCTAACCACAATTTGACTATATCTTAGCATGCTCAACTCTATTTCATAAATCCCAAGTGAGATAAAAGCAAGCAAGTCTGCCCCGGATTCCAAATTTGTGAACAATGAGAATGAGAGGTTTATGCTGAAAGGTTTATTGGTTCTATGAACTGTAGATTTAATTTCCTGTTATTCTTCTCAGGTTTGACGTTCTGCACAGCAAGTTATAAAAACTAGCAAGAGTTATGTATTTTAGTTCAGCCATGGTTCCAAAGTAGGGCTAGTTTATATAGCAGTGGGAGATGAGCAGTAATTTTTTCAAAATATTTTATGCATTTTGCTATGATAATTCACTGAAACTCTTTTACGTTAAGGTGTTATATAAGAGTTTTAGTATAATTTTCTTTCTCGTCGCAATATATCATGTTTTTTTTTTCATTGATGCAAATCAGTTTATGTGTTTCCTTGGCATCATCTTACTTTTTAAGTTAGTGCAAAACTTGTAAAAACTGCATTTTTGAAAATAAAGTTTTTCCCTTTATAAACTGATCTGTTTGCATTCTAAAAATCTTTGTACCTATTGTATATTTAATGCTTGCTGTGGCTCTGAAGATTTAATATAGTAGATTATTTCCTTTAATAAAGAGAGGCTAACTATTTTGCCTTTTTAGTGAGATAGTGTATCATGCAGTGGAATGTAAAGTTTCATCATCTCTGTTTTATGCACAACATCAGGAATCTTATGCAGTATCCTTTTCATGCTGTTTAGAGTTTAACAGTTCTCTCCTGGATAGTCTTGGCTCTGATGATGACTCTGGGAATGAAGATTTTCTAGACATGGAGTACTCTGAAGCGGAAGCTGAGGAACTGAAAAGAAATGCTGAGGTGATGATCTGGGAAACCAGGGGAAGAACACTAGCATGTTTAACCGGTGGTAAATGCTTAAGCAAGGTTTCATGGCTTGGTTAGTTCAGTCTGCATAATATGGCACCCTTGGTCATCTTTATTAAGCTTTCTCAATGATGACCAACAATGAGCAACAGTGAATTGTTGATAATATCGGCCCTTGGAGATGCAGTTTCAAACCCTTACTTTAGAGTAGACTAAAAACAATTTACCGGGTTTTTCAGTGTATAAGATGCACTCCCCCTCCCCCCCCCCCAAGTGGGTGGAAATGTCTGTGTGTCTTATAGAGTGAATGTTACCAAAGCCCTGCCCACCCACTGGCCCCTACCCTTCCGCCTCTGCCTCCGAGCAGTTTGCCTCCTTGCAGCAAACAGCCTGGTCAGCTTTAGCACAGCCTGATTTAGCACGAGCAGCTGATTGGCGGTTGGATCTGCCTTCTGGAATACCACTTATTAGCTGTTCCGGCTACGCTGCCACACGTTCCATTTTCAGCCTCTGCGTGTCCCATTTTTGCCCCGTTCCAGGAGGGATAGGCAGCAGCTATCCCTGCCGCCTGGAGACCGAAAACAGGGCACACAGAGGCATTGATAGGTGGCAGCAGTGATCCCTGCAACCTGGAACAAATTTTTTATTGCTAAGTGAAACATTTGTTAAGTGAGTTTTGACCCATTTTACAACTTTTCTTGCCACTGTTAAGTGAATCATTGCATTTGTTAAATTAGTAACACAGTTGTTAAGTGAATCTACCTTACAAATTGGCTTTGCTTGTCAGAAGGTGGCTAAAGGTGATCACATGACCCCAGGATACAGCAACTGTCATAAATATGAAGTCTGAATTTTGTTCACGTGACTATGGGGATGCTAAACGGTCATAAGTGTGAAAAACAGTCACATCATTTTTTTTCAGTGCTGTTGTAATTTTGAACGGTCACTAAATGAACTATTGCAAATCAAGGACTACCTGTATTTAACTGATTTTTTTAAACACATTTTTTATAAAGCCTGATTTGAGTTAACTACAAATTTGAAATGAATTATTCTAGTGTTTGATACAGTGTGTCCTAAGTATGCTATAAAGTCTTTTATAATGTTAAATGTCTGATATATTCAGAAGCAAACCAAACTAATAGGAGAATTCTTTCACAGACAGGAGAGCTTCCTAATTCATATCGTCTAATTAGTATTGTAAGTCACATTGGAGATACCTCCTCTTCAGGTAAGAAAAAGGCTGTGGTTTTTTATCATTCTTGTTTTTCTAAGTTGTGTTTTGGAGGCCTTTTCAGGTAACCAGAATTGAAGATGAAGAAAGAAATGCAATAAAAGTAGTTAATTTTGTATGCTTGATTTTAATCCATCCATCCATCTATCTGTCTGTCCAGCCATCATATTTATAGGGCTCTCTATATCACAAAACATGACTCTGGGCAACTAAAATAAAAACTATAAAACTAATATAAAAATAACCAACAATTAACAAATGCTGATATTATGATTAAAACAGTTTCCATACATGTTTTACAAAGTGGGGGGGGGGAATTAAACAATTTGTTATTTATTCATTCATCAATAAATCTGGCACATAAAAAGATGTTGAAGCTCAGTAAAAATGAGTCACATTTAAAATAATAAAAGCAAATTTGTCTGCAGAAGATGTTATTTATTAGATACTTCGGCCTGTATATTTCTGCGTGAAATACATCAGAAGCCCAAATGGTACAAGAGGCCTGCCTTCTCTGCTGTAACACCTGCCCTATGGAAAATTCTCCCTGTAGCCATTAGGTTGGCTGGTTTTTTGTAAGACCCTCAGGACTTGGAACCCCAAGTATGTGAATGCCCCACCCTTTGCTGTACTAGTGACTGTCAATTGTGATATCTTCCTCAGCTATTGTGTGTTTAAATTTTTTATATTTGTAACAGGAATTTATTAAAAAAATACTTTGAAACAGTTTGCCTCTCAAACTCACTTATTGAAATGGACAGCACATGAATTGAATGAATAACAAAATAATTATTTTTGTCTGTTTCATTCTTTTTAAGGTCACTATATTAGTGATGTATATGACATTCGCAAGCAGGCATGGTTCACATACAATGACCTGGCAGTATCAAGAACTCAAGAGGCCTCTGTCCAGAGTGATAGAGACCGAAGTGGCTATATCTTCTTCTATATGCACAAGTAAATATTATTTATATTATTTACTGCTTGCATGTTCTATTTCATTTCCATCCTTGTGAAAAGATGAAAAATACTCTTCTCTTCTCCCCCCACCCCAACCCAGCTCCCTCATTTCCTAGCTCTTGCATGGTTTTTCAGTATGAAAATTGTAGGGATTTTACAACTGTCGCAGGGAGAATATTGTGTTAACATAGCCTTCTACCATATATTTGTGTAAAGAACTGAATAGACAAGGTAAAAGAAGATATTTCTGAAACCTACATTGTAGAATTGTTTTATTTAGATTTCCAGCTCGTGCATCTTGTGGAAAAATACCAGAATGAAGACCACTTAACAAGAAATAGTTCTTAAAACAAGAGATGGGTTCTATGTGAACTTTTTAGGGACTGGAGAGGTACCAGGCTCGATAAGAGTCTCCAACTGGAATTAGTCCAGCGTTGGCAGAAGTTATAAAAGTGGAAGGTAGCTCCAGTAATTTGGAGCCATTACACAAAATGGGATATTGCAGTCATGGCTTTTGGCATTGATTCTTTAAGAATTCATACCAAGCCTGATCAGCTAGATCTTGAGTCAGGAGATAAAAAGTTTGGGTGTGTAACAGAGAAAGAGATAAACAAAGGGTTTAAAAGTTTTTAATTCAGAAAACAAACCTGCATTCAAATGTCCTTATGAACATCTCTGTGTAAGAAGCTGGATTATACTGTACTGTGTAGAATCTCTATTACTTCTTTTAAAACATTCCTTTTAAGTGCCATCTTGGGTACATCATATGCCTTGGCTGCTCTATGTAGATTTTCTTTGGTTTCTAATGTGTTCTGTTCTCTAGGGATATATTGGATGAATTGCTTGAAACAGAAAAGAGCCTGCAACTGCCTGGCACGGAAGTGGGGAAGCCAGTCTGAAGAATGACCCTTTACCTGAGCACAAAGAGTTAAGAACTTTTGCCTAATGCACAGGAGACAAACCTGAGGAACTCGGGGCATAGTTGAGAGACAAGCTGCTTCAGATATGAAAGGGCCATTCCATCCCTTTCTTTGAACTTCAGCAGTCAATCTTCTGTTATCCAGATGTTTTTTTTTAATGGTTTTGGTTTTGTTCTCTGTTGAGCTATTCAAATAATTTTACCTGCAGCGGAGACGATCAAGCTAGAGAATTTAAAAACTTCTTCCAAAACTTATAAAAGCATAGTATGAGAGAAGACCAAAAGATCACCTATTATTAACAAATGGAGAAGATCTTACACATAGGTTGACTTTCTTTCTATGGAAGAAAAGGTGAGAAAAAAGCATAAGCTATACTACAATTATACTATGCCCTGGAAAGTGCAGGTGGCTGATTGGTTAAATGGAAGGATTCGTCTTCAAATGGACTTCAACACCTATGATTTGTAACACTCCAGAATCCTTCATTTTCATCATTTCAAATAATATATACATTTATGTATATTTTAACTTTTTAAAGTTTTTATTCTTTTTGAAGGCATTAGTTTCCAAATACTGTCATTTGCAGAACAGTTCCCTCTCCCCTTGAGTGTGCATGGGTTTGTGTATATATATATATTTCTTGTGTTTCATGGAACAGCTGTGCTGGTTGGGTGGTGATCGCAATCCCTTTCTGAGCTGATACTAATCAGTAAGTGAAACAGAAATAGTTTCAACTCTGCACTGGCTTCCAGAGCTGTATTGTGCTTGAAAGTGGGCAAGGAATATGGCGAAAGGAACATGGAAATATAACAGTTTCTTCTTGTGCGATTGGAAAAAAAACAAAACTCTTAAATGATCAGCATTTGCAAAAAAATTTCAGAGCATCAATAGAGGAGTTGACACTTAAAAGTGTTTGAATAACTTGCTTATATTGGCAAAAATTATATAGGTGCTCGACCCTCATTTTAGTGCTAGAAGTTAATAACTGTTATACCATTTCCACTTTCATAGCAATGAAATTGCTAATAATTGAGATGTTTCTTGATTTGCTTCATAGTAAAAATATTTTCTTTGAAAGAGATAGCAGCTACATGGAAAAAATGTATTTACCCTACTTGTTGGGGATTTTTATGTCTTTACTATTAGAACCTTCTGAAACTACATTTGAGAGTAGACACGAGTGACATAGACAATAGAATTATTTGTTGGCTGAAAGGTTTTTAAGATTATTGATAATTGCAGGCAGTATTGGAGAACTCTAAATACATAAATAGAAGATACCAACAGAGTAAATACTATCTGATTAGAAGACAAAGTTCTCAAAAACTACACTGCACCAAAGCATAATAGGCTAACTTCTGTCTAATTTTGTACTGTTCACAAAGGTAGTTCGGTGTGTTTTTAACAAAGAATAAAGGGATTTTCTTTGTAAAGAAGAGTATCTCAGAATGTGATAGTCTTGATTCTAGAGTAAGGCTAGCTGTCTGTTAATGAAAAAAAAACCTTCAGATGTTTGACAGAATCTGGATTTCTATTTGCTTGAGCAGTTATCAATACAATTCAGGAAAAAGCAGGATTTGTATTGCACTGATAGCTGAACTTCCATTCAAGTGAATGTTACTGAATAATTGGTTCCTTCTCTGCCTCCCATCCAACTCCAGATACATCTTAGATTTCCTTATGAGTGGAATAGGAGGGGGAGCATTTTTCTCCAGTGCTTGTTGTGGTCTCTTGAGAAGGGGCTCTGGAGAGTAGAGGCCTTTAAATATAAGGGGAGGTGGCAAACTCAAGTTCGGGGGAAAAAAAGAAATTCAAATAAAATTACATCTCCCATTCTCCCTTCTGGCAGGAGGTGGTGTTAGCTTTCATTTCCTGCTCTGAATGGAAGGGTCTTATACAACCCATTGTAATTATGCAGTTATGTTTTTGGTTCCATACTTAACAGTGAAGCCAAATTAACTAATATATATTCAGTTTCGAACTTGGTGTCTTCTATAATACAATGCAGAATTGCCCCTAGTGTGTAAAGACTGATTTGCTTCATCTAAACTTGAAAAGTATGTAGCCTGAGATAAATTTATGTACCTTTGGTAGAAAACAATTTCTCATTCAGTAAGAAGTGGTGACTGTTAATCCTGCCTGGATTGCATTTTACAAAGATCAAATTCTGTGGCAATGCAATGAATTTGTGCTGCAGTTCATCTATTTTTCTTATATGATTTAACATTTAATTCTGAAACTCCTGACCATACTGGATTATATTTAAACCCTCATTAAATGGTTTATCATATTTCCTTTTGAGAAATTATACCAAGGACCCTAGAAAATCTCTGGGGAACCTGAACTGCAACTGCTGGTATTTTTAAAAAAATTCTTGTTTAAAAAAGGAATTGGATTTAGTTATACTATATTTCTGGAACAGCATGATATGGCACACCTCTAGATATCTTAATTCTAGGATTACTGATTTTAGATTTTGAAGTGAGGCCTAGCTTTAACCATAAATTCATCCAGTAGTGGATGAACTTCAGCATATTTTAAATTCCTCTCTTCCTTCTTCTTATATCTGTCAAACCTTTTTCTGCACTTATTTTTTATACGAGAAATAGCCATAACATGTTTGCACTAAGTAACTAAATTCTTCTGAAAAGTAAAATGAAACGTGTATATATGTGAATTTAAAAGGTAGCTCTGGTAGTTTACTTTAAAAAAAAAACTTTAGAATCACCAAGCATTTATGCCTCTACCGTTCTAAGGAAATGCAAGTCTGCAATTATAGAATATTAAGCAGCATTGCTGCTATTTGGATGAAGCCTAATATTCATATCTGTGACAAGGTACAAAGGTTTCAGGGACATTTCTCTATTCTGAACTGCCTTTTCACTTCCCGAGGACCTGACAGCATTCAAGAATGGCGCTGTATATTATGGGTCTCTGTTGCTAGATGTGCTAAGAGAAAGCTGCTCGCATTGCAACTAAGTAAAAGGCAGAGTAATTGTTTTAAAATTGCATAAATTAATATTTCACCATGAAGTGAATTATTCTGGGAATAAGATTGCCATGTGTTTCTGAAAAAGAATAGTTGGGTGCTTTTTAAAACCCGAAATAGAAAATTCATAGCCCATGAATGGAAATCAAAGAAAATCCATAACACTTTGCTGTTGACCTGCAGCAGTAACCTACTCCTTTGCTTTTACTTTAAGAAGTTACTTTGTAAAATCTTGGTGGAAGGGAATAAATAAAAATGACAAGGGTACCCTAGCAGCTGCATTGAGAAGATTGCTTTGATAATTATATGTTGGGAATCGCTTTGTATCCCTTGACATAATGTGGAGCAGCAGTTTTCTGTGTTTTAGCAGACCTGTTCTTCTATTCCTCACAATTCTGCTTTTATTCTTTCTTTTTAAATAATGTGTAGATCAATTTCTGAGAAATTAAACGCTCTTTATGAATGCCGAATCTGATTTTTCTTTCCAGAGCAATGCAGTGCCTTGCTACTTTTCTATTGTCCTTGCTGCTATTTGATTACTGTTTTTCTTCCACAAAATTGGCACTACAAAAATCATGGTATTTTTTCACGTTGATTTTGCTTAGATATTCCACATTTTTATTAATTTAAAATTTGTTCTTGTTTGTTTTAAAAGTGCATAACCATGTTGGAGAAGATATCACTGTATATTTAAAAAGATGCTAAACTTTATTATGGAAAAGAAATGTCCATTAGCAGTGAATTGACGTAATAATGTGATAACTTGCTGTTTACAAACAAGGATAACTCCTCATTTTGCAGGAATAAGTTTTATTTGTACTGGGATACATTTCATAAGAGAACAGTGGTTCCATCTGGAATGCCTTCTGCTTTATGGGTCACCTCAAAGCCTATTTTGGAGGCATATTCATTGGCAATTGAAAACTCTTAACTATAATCATGTAGACAGCTAGGATCATAGATAAAAACAGATTAAGGCAAGCTTGGAGAGACAATAATCCTAGAGCTCTTATATTTACTTCTATTGGCAAAGCTGTGTTTTTAAGCAGTATAAATTAGCTGCTTTTAAGTCATTTCTGGCCAGGTTGCAAGATTGCAATGTCCTTGCTTGAAAGATTTTTGTCCAAAATGTTTTTTTTTAATTCTAAGCAGGAAAATCTTTCAAGGGCAGTTGATCAGAAAAGTAGCACTGGTTCACCCAGGGAGTTTCCCCAGATTAGACAAAATAATTGAGAGTCACTGGAGTGTGAGAAAGAGACACAGTGGAGAGACCGAGTGAGCAAGAGAGCATGGGCAAAAGGGAGATGAACAAGAGCAATCATGGGTGGGTGGAGGGTTGGCACACCTGTCCTATGGTGCAAATAGAGGTTCCCTATAAAAAGAGGGGAGTTGGAAAATTGTCACCCAAAAAGTCAGGTTCTGCTAGATAGCAAAATGTATGGGTCTCATTCAAAAACCAGCCCAACCTCCTTTTAAGAAAAATGGTGGGGGTTGTTGTTGTTTTTTGCCTTCCACTAGCAGGAAATCCACCAATTACTTTCCTGCATCTGTTCCACAATAGTGTTGTTAGGGCAGCCCCATTTGCCAGCTTTGTCACTAAGTCAGATTGGAACTCTTGGGTATTGGGAAAGAGTAAACAATTTCAACATAGTTTTGGGCAGCTTCATAACTGGAGGAAAGTATGTTAAAGCAGCTGTTCTGGATCTGCACTAAAATCATCTACATTTTTTTTAAAAAAAGAAACCCTTTTGTCTTTGCAAAACTGCTAGTGGTAGAAAATTCTGAATGCTTCTGTTACCGAGCTGTTACCAAAAATGACATTAAGGTCTGCAAATGGCTGGAAAATAATGGCAGGTAAATTTCCATTTAGAAAAGTCCTTTTGCCTTCTTGAGAGATGTTTGTTTCCACAGAGGCAGTGCAGCAAAATCCTGTTGGGACATTCCAAAGATCTGAAAAAAATCTTCCTCTGACAAGTATTGCTGTGGAATGAAAGAAAAGCACGTATGTGATAAATGACAGCTAGACTTATAAACAGCGAGAAAAGTAAATGAAGTAGATTATTAAATATAGGGATGTCCGTCCGTCCCCCAAGTCACAATGGAAGCAACATTTCTATTCTGGTATGGTTTTGCATAATTCTTTGTAAGCTGGACTTACCAAATTTGTTTTTCCAGGCATTATTAAAATCACTGCAAAGATAAAATGTTTACACGTACACCAAACTAGAGTGAGAATATTTTCAGTTGGCTTGTATTCTTTTTTGTTTCATTTATGTTTTAGTCATATTTATTTTTTACTATTTTGAACCGCCTATCTCAAAGAGGGACTCTGCACGATGTACAATAAAATGTCAACATTTATTTAAAAAGTACAGGTTATCCTTGACTTACAATAGTTCATTTAGTGACCATTCAAAGATGATGACATTGAAAAAAGTGACTTATGAGTATTTTTCACACTTATGACCATTGCAGCATCCCCGTGGTCATGTTATCAAAATTTGAATGCTTGGCAGCTGATTCATATTTATGACTGTTGCAGTGTCCCAGGGTCATGTGATTACCCTTTGCGACCTCCTGACAAGCAAAGTCAATGGGGAAGCAAGATTCACTTAACAACTGTGACACGAAAGGTCGTAAAATGGAACCAAATTCTCTTAATTGTCTCACTTAGCAAAAGAGGTTTTGGGCTCAATTGTCATAAATCGAAGACTTCCTGTCTATGAAAACTAAAATGTTCGAATTAAAATGTTAAAGCTAAACATTTTAGAAGGAGATTAGAATAGTGCTTTATCTTCATACCAGAGTAAAGAAAGTTCCCAAGACATTTAATAAACTTTGTAGTGAGCAGCTGTTTTTTATCCTGGATTTTCAGCAAATATCAACTCTTGAAATACCCTCACTGTCCCCATGGAAATTCTGACTATAGCCCTCTGATCTCACCTCCTTCCGGCTGGGATCTATGTCCTTGGGAAGGTCTTCTCCAGCTACATTCACCAATTTCTCCAAGGGGTATGTAGAGAATGACAACTTGCCAAAAGTTGTCTTGGCAGTAAAAACTTCTTTTCCTTCCAAGATTTCCTGAAATAGAAAAAGGGGAAGCCCTCAAAGCTATTCCCATGTCCATTTTGTCCTTGTTTAAATTCGATAAAAAGGAGTTACAGGCTGGGCTTTTTCTAAATTGATTCTCTTTGAAATTGTAGATAGGAGGAGTTGTGTATTTGAAAAGGGACCCTGCGGTGCAAATGACCAGTGAATATGCTGTGGTTGAGGAACTTTGTGAGAGTCATTTAGAGTGTCATTTTAAAAACAAATGGTGTTTGACGCAACCTAAAAAGGCAGTTTTGTGCTAAAGAATGGCAGCATCATGGAGTCACTCACTATGTGTAAATAGTGAGATCAAGAAGATGAAATACATGAATTAAAAGGCCCTGCTGCATTACAAGTGAATGAAAAAAAATCATTGCTGTGACCTTTCAAAGTTTTTGGGTAGATTATCAATGCCTAGGGCCTAGGCCATGGAATCCTTAACAAATTATAATTATTCTGTGCCTGAATCTTGTTTTCAATTTCCTTTACAAGTTTCCTTATTTAGTAACTGCCTTTTTAGTGACTGCAATTATGATGGTGATGAAAAAGTAACTATGACCAGTTCCCATGCTTATGATGACCACCTCAGGTCTGTAAAGTGAAGCAAAGTGGAAGTAAGATTATAAGCACAGTTGCAGTTTCACTTAGTGACCACTTCATTTAGCAACCAATATGCCGGTTTGAATTGTCACTAAATGAGGACCATCAATGTTCATGAAAAACTATTTTAGGTTTAAGAATAAATCTGAATGTTTATGGTGTCATCAGTATTGCTTGAATGGTGATGATAATGGGAAATTTGTATGCATTTAATATACAATTGTCAGAATTGTAATTTCTATATTTTCTTCCATTTCACTGACTTCCCTGCTACCTTTGCACTGTTCCTCCAAATTGGCATATGCACACCAGCAAATATATGAATGTAATAACATTTGATGCCCAGGTAGAATAATGTGCTCTTAGGAGCCCCAAAGGTGCTTTTTCTTGTTTCTCCTTGAAAATGTTTTGCTTCTAATCCAAGAAGACTGTCAGAACTGAAGAAGCTTCTTGGATGAAAAATGAAACGTCTTCAAGGAAAAAAAAAAATCCAGTTGAGTTGCCTTTTGAAAAAGCACCTTTGGGACAACCATGACCTGGATGATTTGAGACACTCCCTAGAGAGTTCATTAAAGTTTATGCCTAATGTTAATTTTTAAAATAGTCCAACATTCCTTGTTCATTGTATACCGTGAGTTCCAAATGTGAAGATCTGGTTGTAAACTAAGCTCCAAATGTTTTTGCTTGACTTGGTTCATATTCCTTCACTTTATTCCTTTTTCTCCTCAACTGAAAGATATTGTATTTCAGGAGTAAATAAATGCAGGCTTCACTTCTTTAAGGTACTGAAATAATTTGAAAGAGGATTTCCTATTCCTTTCACAGTGGAAAGCAGTACAGTATCTTGCTATTAACACTCTGCGTTACTGCTTGCCTTATCAGCCATACTTACAGAAGTGAGTTGGTCAAGGCTATCATCATTGGCAAGTTCAGCTTTCAGTTCTTCATAGGTTTTCTTGCCCTGCAGGAAGACAGGCAGAATTTTGTTTTTTAATTTATAGCTGAAAGCTTAGGCAATGAAAATACCTTAAAGACTTTCCCCTAGCTGGCATTCCTTTCATGAAAATGAAGGTTCTTCCATATATAAATCTCCCTCCCTCCCTCCCTCCCTCTCTCTCTCCCCCTGTCTCTCGTGTGTGTGTGTGTGTGTGTGTGTATTCTTCTTGCCCATATGTACTAGTTGTTCCTGACTCTAGGGTGCAGTGCTCATCTCCGTTTCAAAGCTGAAGAGCCAGAGCTGTCCAAAGACGTCTTTGTGATCATGTGGCCGGCATGATTAATGTTGAAGGTGCACCATTACCTTTCCACCAAGGTGGTCCCTATTTTTCTACTTGGATTTTTACATGCTTTCGAACTGCTAGGTTGGCAGAAGCTGGGACAGTAATGAGAGCTCACTCCATTATGCGGCGGTAGGGATTTGAACCGCTGAACTGCCAACCATTCTGATCGTTAAGCTCAGCATCTTAGCCACTGAGCCACCACAAAACACACACACATGATTTCTGCCCTTTTGTCTCCAGACTACCTTAGTAAAGGAATAGGTCACTTTTCGCATACAGTACAGGCTTCCCAAGTGGGAAGAATAACTTTTTGTCACTTACTGTCCATTTGAGAGGATCCCATGCTACAAACCAGCCAGTGAATGTTGGAGGTTCATTGCCTTGTTTCACAATCACAATTGGAGTGTCAGGGTCCCGACTGCCTGGGTGAGTCTTCAGGTATTCTTGGGCAGTGACAGCTGCTGCTTCTTTCTCAGCCTCATTTGCATCTTTACCAATCCAGAAATAAACCTATGGGGGGGAGATGTCTCTGATCATGAAAAACTGTATGTAGCTTGGACCATTTTTCCAGGATTAGAATTTCAATGCTGAAAATGACTCCAGGTATAAGGAATAAGAATACGCAAACATAAAAATTGGATCAGAATTACTGTATTTTTTCTATAAGATGTACCTTTTTCCCTCAAAAAAGAGGCTGAAAATCTGGATGTGTCTTATACGTTGAATACAGCATTTTTTGCCTCCTGAAACCCCGCCCTCTTTGCAAAAATGGCCATGCAGAGCCTTTAGGAGGCTTTCAGAGTATTACTGGGGAGGGCAGAATTGAGCAAAAAAGGTGCATTTTTTGCTCATTTCTGCCTCCCCAGCCCCCAGAGCACTCTATAAGCTTCCTAAGGGATATTCATGCCCTTTTTTAAAAAAAAAAAATGGGCCCGTTTTCAGGAGGTTTGCAGAGTGCAAAAACCTTTTTTTTAATTATTTGCCTCTTCAAAACTTTGGTGCGTCTTATACTCCGGTGCATCTTATACTCCAAAAAATATGGTATATAAAACTAAAGTTCTGTAAAGACAGAACCTTGCAAAAGAGGACTTTTTAAAAATCAGCTAAATCCTTATTAATGTAAACAATCCAAAAGTGCTCTATTAGAACCTGGTAGGGGTAATTCTCAAAACAACTCTCATCCCATGTCCAAATTTCCATCTGCCTCTTCTCTGAGCAAGAATGTACATTATTTGGGGAATTAAGATGGAATCCGGCACCATGAAGTAAAGCACATTTAACAAATTAGGAGCAGAAGTGTATATAACTGGTGGCTTTCTGGTGTTAATTAAAAAGAGTTAAAGTCTTCCAACAAACACATTGGCTGGAAGTATGTTTGTTACAAATTGGAGGACAGCTTACATTGAGAATATGGTAATAAAGGATATTTGTGTCAATGGAGAGTTAATGGGCAAGAGAGTCAAATAATGAAAGTGTTTGGAATAGAAGCAGGAAAGTAGGTAAAACCACTGCCATTACTTCCTCCAAGAGAGTCAGGAATACTAGCCCTAACCTGCCTCTTCCCCTCCTTCAGGTACATAGGGAAAATTTATGCAATGGAAATAGGTATACAATTAGGGGGAAATCAGGATTCTGAAGCAATGAAGTATACCTGGATAAACAGTTCTTCCTGTTAGACATTTACCTTCCCTAAATGCAAACTTACTTTAATAGCTCAAAGTAAGAATGAAAGATTCTTATTTGTGTATACCTTCTGGTGAATGAATAAAACATCATCACACACATTCACAAAAATACACAACACGGCTGGCCAGTGAATCCTAGCTTTGGCAATTATAGATAAGGGATTTATTTTTGTTTGGTTTGGTGGCTTTATCTGGCAGGTAACTGCACAATTTAAAAACTGATTCCTGCAACCAGTTCTGCAAATCAGAAAATATATAAGTATTACTGAAAAAGATATTTGGTACATATATTCCATTGGGGGGGTATTAGAAATGGTCTGCAGATTCACATATTTAAGAGAGAGAGAGTGTGTGTGTGTGTGTGTGTGTGTGTGTGTTTTCCTATTAGATTGGCAGTTGAGTGCTTTTTATTTTTGGATCCAGTTTTCTGTATGTAGGTTGGCATAAAGTTAAGGCAGAGCCTGGCCCCTGCAATGATATTCTGGCTTTTTAATTGGCTTTTACATAGGTTTTGCAGAAGAGTGCACTGATTTCATTTGAAACAGACACATTTTGCCACTTCTATGGCAGGGATAAGCAATCTTTTGTTTCAAGCTCAACTACTCTTGTCAAAGATGATGTGTGTTAGGCCTATTAGAGACTACATGTATTTTACTACGTATTGCCATGGAAAATTATGCCTCTGTGGTCTGTCAACTAGCAACTGAATTTCAATTGTGACAATCTCCGCAGAGTCCCGAAAAGGAGAAGTAAGGATTAGGTGACGTCTGGTGTTCTGTGAGGTACCCACTGCTGCCATACAGTGGAAAAAGCAGAAAGGGAAGCAGAAATTGGTGTTTGGTACCAGAGAATTATTCCAATAAGCATTCTCTTCCTAAGCTACTCAGTTGTGATTTACGGGGATGACAGTTATGAGAGTGAAGTGAGAACTGTGAAAAAAAAGCGGAAGTGATGAAGGGTGAGAGGAAGAGAATATTCTGTTCTGAGAGTTCTTTGAGAATATAGCACAGGCAACTGCAATCAACTGCAGACTATATTAATAATCAGATCAGATGGGATGTGGGTGGGCATGCAAATTGCTCAATAATAGGAGGCACCTTTGATTCAATTATTTCTGGAAGAAAAATAATCTCTGTGGATAAATGTCTTCCTCTATCTATTGCATCTTCCACATTCATACCCACCTGGTCCCAGGCATCCAGCAAGAACACGTCATCTTGTTCTAGATCATCCTGAGTAAAACTGGTGATCTCCGTGGCAAGGAACTTGCCTGTCTTATTGGAACACTCAAAAAGCCGAGGCGTGATCGAAATAGTTTCTTCTTGCAATCTGCGTAAAATAGATAAAGCAATTCGAGGTGCTGCTGGAACAACAACCTGACAAATATGGGGAAATTTTGATACAGTAAAGGATTTAGCCACTCAGCAGCATTGAAATGGGTGCTGCCTAGAGCAGAGAGATGGCAGGGCAGAAAATGATTAAGAGCTCTCTGCTACTGCTGCTCAAACTCTTCCTATTCAACCATAATCACAGCCCCGGTTTTTATGAATGAAACATAACGGTTATCAAGTTGCTCCTTGAATTCAACAAACTGACTACAGCCCATAGGTCACTTCTTCACTGTTGTTCCCCTGCTTCCCTGTTTGAATTCTGACAGAATTCAGTTTTGGTCGCCAGGATATAAAAAAGATGTGGAGACTCTAGAAAGAGTGCAGAGAAGAGCAACAAAGATGATCAGGGGACTGGAGACTAAAACATGAAGAACGGCTGCAGGAACTGGGTATGTCTAGTTTAATGAAAAGAAGGACTAGGGGAGAAATGATAGCAGTGTTCCAATATCTCAGAGGTTGCCACAAAGAAGAGGGAGTCAAGCTATTTTCCAAAGCACCTGAAGGTAGAACAAGAAGCAATGGGTGGAAACCAATCAAGGAGAGAAGCAACTTAGAACTGAGGAGAAATTTCCTGACAATTAGAACAATAAATCAGTGGAACAGTTTGCCTCCAGAAGTTGTGAATGCCCCAACACTGGAAGTTTTTAAGATGTTGAATAACCATTTGTCTGAAATGGCATAGGATTTCCTGTCTAGGCAAGGGGTTGGACTAGAAGACCTCCAAGGTCCCTTCCAACTCTGTTATTCTATTCTAGAATTGCCTGACATCAACAAGACATTAGCTAAAAACCCAACTGGGTCTCCAAAGCCCAAAACATGTCAATTGTTCAGCTGGCTTTAAAGGTGTTGTTTTTTAAACAGACTGTGTAGATGTAATCCCCAGAACTATGAGTGTTCTGCAGTTCTGACTGAAGATGAAACTTATGGCTGTTGTATCCAATTCTGGCTTTATCACTACGAAAGACTATGGCTTGGCTACGGGAGTTCAGAAACAGATGTGGTTAAACAGAAGTTTTAAGGCGGGGATAGGATCAATGGTGGCCTTTTAGGTATAGAACTAAAACTCCCAGCATCCTATGGTTCCCACATGTTGGAAGAGTTGGGAATTGGGAATTGATAGACCAGAGTTTCAGACATCCCTGATGTAGCCTGAGCAAATAGCAGTAGCAATAGCACTTAGATTTACATACCACTCCATTCTATAGTGCATTTACAGCATTCTCTGGGCAGTTTACAACATCAGCACATTGCTTACAACAATCAAGGTTTTCATCTTACCGACCTTGCAAGGATGGAAGGCTGAGTGAATCTTGAGCTGGCCAGGATTGAACTTCTGGCAGTCTGCAGAGTTAGCCTGCAATACTGCATTCTAAACACTGAGCCACCAATGCAAATATTGTTTGCACAGCACTAGGATAGATTGCTCCTCCCCCGCTTTATTGGTCACCTCTTCCAGATGCTTGGAAGATGTTACCTTTTGTTGTTGGCATACTGAGACTTTCCACCTAGTGCAACCCAGAACGCTGCAGGCTCCTGGCCTTCTGCTACCACAACTTTCTCTGTCCTGGAGATCAGGTCGGAAACACTCTTGGCCATCTCTCGCTCGTCCCCACTGCAGCCCTGTGGAAAGAACTAATGTGGTAAATTGTAAAAAATGATCAAGAGATGATCTGAACTGTGCTACTTTTTAAACCATACTTTGCCTCTTTCTCTCCAGCTTGAGATTTAGATGCCAGTTATGGTCCCCATCAGTGGTGGGCTGCCAATTTTTTTACTACTGGTTCGGGCGTGCTCTTGCGCGTGCTCCCCCACTCGCAATGCTTCTGCACTGTCGCTACTATTAGTTCGACCAAACTGGGAGCAACCCACCTCTGGTCCCCATCCTCTTATTAGGAAACTATGGCCCTTAGGAATTACTACCCATCCACTTACTTAGTCCTTGGTTGACACATATCCTTGTTTATTAAATTCTACTTTCTTGCAGGCAATGCTAAAATTAGCGCTTCAGTGCTTATTTCTAATGCATGCGCTTCCCCCATCATGGTACATTACCTACCTTACCATACCAGAGGTAACAGCAACTCTGGGTTTTAAGAATGAAGACATCATTGGAATTGAGGGAGGAGGCCGTGGGAGACACCTCCAAAGCCTTGGTGTTGTATTCATTAATCCCATGAACTTGGAAAAGACGGGTGGGAGGTTCTGGTTCTGTATTATCAGATCGGGAAGTGCCACCCTGTGGAAGAATGGGGAAAAAAATGTTGACAATTGAGTTGAGTACTGTACCTTGTATTTATCAATATCCCAAGTTTCCCATGTTCATCTCATTTTCTTTCAGAACAGAAAATGTATTAAGGAGTAAAAAACCATCCCTTTGACAGAAATATGTTAGTAAATAAATTTGGCTCTGGAAATTGCTGTCTGGAAACATCACTCCCTCCCTCCCTCCCTCCCTCCCTCCCTCCCTCCCTTCCTTCCTCCCTCCCTCCTTCCCTCCCACCATCCTCCCTCCAAATTTAGTTAGAAGAACACAAAGTGCTTAATCCTTTACTTCTTGTCATTTTTCCATACTTAACCTGTCCTTTCACTTATCCCACATGCCAGAAACTGCTACTAACCATAATGGTAGGCAAGTGTAAATAACTTCCCCAACAGAAAGACTGATAATAACATGGTTCAGAAGGAGACAATTGAGGTTAGAAAAATGCTTAGCGGGAAAAGGAAGATATGCCTCTGTCCCAATGCCATTGCTCAGGCAGAGCCTCTGGGGTAACCCATTAGAGATCAACTGCACCACCTCTATGTTAGACCTTATTGGATGGGGGGAATGAAAGCAGGTAAATTATCTTGCAGTCTGCCCCTCCCCTACTTACCGCATACACTACCATGCGTCCTTTGAAAATGGCCATTAGATGAGCAGGTTCCTTGCCCATGGTGACTCGCACCTGCACAGGCTCACCATTATATGTTTGGTCCAGAGTGACAGCTTGGTAGGCAGAGGCAGTAATCTCATCCTTGGTGGCGTGACGGCCCTGGGAAGCGAAGAGAAAACTCACTGAACCCTTCCGGAGAACATTGCAGTTGTTCCTCCACTACAGTTCAAAGGATTTCTACTTAAGGAATCTTGGTAACTTTACCATTCTTGATGGCCTTGTACGTTTTATATCTGTATTTAGTGCAGAGATGCACAACTTTCTTTTGGTAAAAGGTCTCGTGGCTTTTGAGTGATGAGTGCCAGATCACAGGAAAAAAAATAACTTTAAATTAATGTACAGTTACCATTGTTCCCAATGTTGGTTCTCTTTCTTGTTAGAAATTACAGTTTCAACTTTCTAAGATGAATATGTGATGCTAAGAGCTTAGTTCCAGCACAGTTCCAAGGCAGCACATTTCTGATGAACCTCAGGATTCATGTTGACTAGAATTTTCAAATAATTCCTGGACTACATTTATGCCTTGTGACCAAGCTCATCTTTGGTTAGGATTCTTTTTAAATACTTTACTAATTTTAAGGGAATAACATCAAATACTTAGAACTAAGGAAAAATTTCCTGACAGGGAGATCAATTTATCAGTGGAACGACTTGCCTCCAGAAGTTGTAGGTGCTCCATCCCTGGAGATTCTCAAGAAAAGATTGGATAATCATTTGTTTGGAATGGTATAAAGTCTTAAGCAGAGGGTTGGACTAGAAGGCCTCTGAGGTCCCTTCCAGCTCTATGATTCTATTTCTAAAGGATTTCTTGAGTGACATTTGATTCTCAATCTATATCCTCTCTACCTATGCTGCATTTTCATTCTGTCTGTCCTTTCTTTGCATGCTTACCTGCCAAATGTAAATGATGTAGTGTATCTTGTTATAAACTAAATATTTGTAGAGGATAAGGTAGCAGTCACCACTGTAGAAATGCCCGAAGTTGCGACCCTCTACTGGTGCTAGTTCTAAGTTCTCAATTCTCCAAACCTGTCAAGGAAAGTACAACATTAGAGCAAGATGCCTATTATGTAAGAAAATAGAATCCTTTGTATAATCAATTACCATATGTTTCGGAGTATAAGACACACTTCCCCCCCAAAAGAGCATGGAAATGTTGGTGCATCCTATATACCAAATACAGATATTTTTGGCCTTCCGAAGCCCCACCCCGCTTCCCATTTTTATGAAAAACGGGCCATTTTTATGAAAAACGGGGATGTTTTTTCCCTTCCCCCACTGCCCCAGAAGCATCCTGCAGGCCTCAGCAGGGGTGGAGGGCATTTTTGCCTTACCCCAGTCTTGCTGAAGCCTGCAGAATGCTCCTGGGAGCTGAGGAAAGACAAAAACTTTTTTTTCTTACTTACCTCTTTGAAATCTTGGTGTGTCTTATGCACTGGTGCATCTTATAGTCCAAAAAATATGGTATGTGGGCAAAGTTAACATGAAGGATCCCCATGACTGGAAACAGAAGGTTTCGTGTCTCCCTACTCAACTATAAAAACCACATCCTTCACACTATGGAAAGTTAATCAAATTTTGGAAATTGGGATATAGGACAGTGTTGTGTGCAATTAATGATTTGCTGTGCTTATTTTTTTAAAGGGCAATAAATTAATTATTGGTGCAAAATAGAAGAATCTCCACTTTAATTCAAAACAAAATACCTGTCTACAAACTCAAATTTAACAATTGTGGCTACAGTGATATGCTTCAATATGGATGTTTTGGCTTAAAGTTTCAGACAAAAACAGCTGAGTAAAATTTCTACTGTCATGAATATTGGGAAATAAGCAACTGCTGTACCATAGTTGAAGGCTGCCATAAGATTAGGAAAAATAATCCTGAAACATATGCAAATTGAATAAATGAACTTTGAATTGAACCAATGGCTTCCTTACTGCAGAAGCTTGATAATCTCCCACACAAGTGTAGAAGTTCGTTATTTAGCTAAAATCTTTCATTTCTATATTTTTATCAAATGGTCTTCAAGGAATATAACAGATGCTAGTACAAACAAATCTTGCTGATGAAATTGGAACATAGCAAGATTCATTATTTTCAATAAATCAATTGGTCCATGGGCTGATACTAATTTTAGACGATCAAGTGGTGTGCTTTCCTCTCTTTACTGGATGAGTCTTTGTACCTACATGGCATAAATGTTGCCACTCCTCAACTAGTGGAATCACTGATACAGGTACTATATTATTTTAGGAAAACAAACATATTCCTTACCTGTGTCTCTCCAGAACCATCATCAACCATCTTGTGCTGGGCAGCCAGATCTGGCCTGGCATGCAAACTATTGGCATCAAACTTCACCTGCTCCACCTTGGCTGTTGTAAGGAAAATAGAGAAGGTTAACAGGTAGATAGGCTTGAAATGATCAGCTCTTTTGTGCAAGCCCAGATTGTTACATGAAGAGTAGATAGCAACAAGATGGAACAGGTTTTGATTATGTGGATGGAATATGTGAGAAGGTATTTAATATACAGTAAGTCTTCTACTGTTTGTCACCCTCTAGTGATTATACTATTATTCCGAATGCTACAATATAATCATGCTGACAAAGAACCTGTAGTAAAGAAGGGTTGAATTCATACTTGACACAAGCTGCCTCTGCTCTAGTGTTTACCTATTTTTCCAATTGTATGAGTTTTGCCAATGCCAGTGGTTTGATTGTGAACTGTCCATTTCTGAAACAGCTGCCTGAAAACAGCCGATTCAGCGCCATCATTTTCAGTCTCCACACTAGTGGTAGGTGAGTAGTTTTTTGCTTTGATGAAACCCTGAAATGGAAAATATGAATATTCACAATAAGAATCATACTCTTCCATAGGCAGCAAACAGTTTCATTCAAGAGAACTTATTGGTTTCCTGTAAATTATCTAAAATAGGAACGTATTTAAAAAGAATTGTTTTCAGTAAAGCATTTATTTAGAATTATTTGATGAATTATAATTCAGGTATCATGCCACAAGAAATTCAAATAATCCTTGGATCATTTTCTTTTTAAAAATGCAACTATTTAAATATTTATGGGTTTTTTTTGCTCATTTAGTGGGGAAAAGAACTCAAGATTATCTTTTATCTAAACATAATTTTTCTTCCTCATATAGTGGTATTTCTCTTTGTGTCATAAACTGTCTCCAATTAATTCTAGTAAGCATTAGTAGTTGTTCTTCACTTAACATTTCATAGACAGACATTTCATATTCTTTGAGGAATCTGCATTAATATTTCCTGGAATTTGCTGCCCAAACCAAGAATATTCTTGTAAAAATTCCTACTATTAGGAATAGAGGAAGTTTTCGTTGCATGTTATATACTTTCTTGTTTTGTTTTATTGATATCTACCCAATCCTATGAAATGAAAAAGGACACAAAGAATAAAGACAGGTTGTAATAGCAATATTTTGGTTCAAAATCATATGGATGATGATGAGTCAGTAGAACTGCAGTCCCTTTAAAAGTTAGGAGAAAAAATATGGAAACACTTTCCTAGTATGGCCACGATTCCTGAAACTTTTCTGTTATGGTCCCAGCTGTGCCTCCATCCCAAAGACATTTGTCCATCTTCACTCACCAAGGCCCTTGACAGGGCCTGCTGCCTCTCTTCCTTGCTGGAGTGTTTGCCCTTCCACACGAAGATCTTCATACCACCTTGGTCCAAGATATAGCAATCCTAACAAGAGAAAAAGCAGGTTCCCATTTTATGGTTGTTCTATTAGGAGTCTACTCTGTGAACAGAACACCTTTTTTTCCTGTCAGTTATTATTGTCAAATTCTCTCTTAAAGAAAGTGCACCCTCTTTTGCTTCTCAGTTTGAGATTGAAGTGGCAGTAGAAGGTGTCCGTTTATGAGAGTTGAGCACTGAGGTATTTCATTACTTCTTTCCTCCACCAAGAAACATGCAAGCTCAGTTTCAAAGAAGTCCCTTACCTCATGCTTCAGGAGGTCTTGGGTAAGAGGCTGGATAGCAACTTCCTGCACAAGTAGATTCCCTTCTACATCAGAGACACTTGAAAGAGAACAAAGTGTTGTCATAGAACAAATATTACAACAGGGGACCTCAATCCCTGGGTTGCAGCCCACTACTAGGCCGTGTGCCATTCAGAACTTGGCCGTGGAAGCAGTCTATAAGTGTCGGTGCACGCCAGGGGTGGGATTCTACCGGTTCGGCCCTGTTCAGGCAAACTGGTAGCTCCGAAATTCAGGTGAGAGCGAACCAGTTCGCTCTGACCTTTAGGTGGGCCTGCCACCGGCCCCTGGGCTATACCCACATATATTTCCTTGTTTTCTAGCCCAGCTGATAGGCACAGCAGAGTGGATTGCCGCACCTCAGCTGTTTTCCTGTGAACTGTACACACATATGTAGCTTGCGTCAGGTGTGTCAGGCGTGCGCACACTCAGCAAACCAGTTGTTAAACTGGTAGCAGTGGTGAGTTCTGGATCCTGTTGCAACCGGTACGGTGCAACAGGGCCTGGTGGCCACCACATGAACACATGCAGTGCACATGCACACACGCAGCACACGCATGCGTCCTTACCTCCTGTGATGCTCCGCGATGCCTCCTCAATGCTCCAGCTGCTCGGCGGAGTTTCAGGCAGGTGCTGTATGCTCCGTGCACAGAAGCACCAAAGAGCTCAAATACAAGTAAGGACGGTGGGCGGGCGGGCGGGCTCTCTGGAGCACTGGAACGGAACGGTGCCCGGTGCTCCCGGCAGGCACCGGTACACCCGTACTAGGGCGTACTGCCTGCAACCCACCACTGGTGCACCAGTACATCCCCGCTTAAGAGAGCAGCGGGTAAGTGGGTGTGCATTCCATTTGTGTACACACGGATGCACAAGCGGAGCAATACAGGCATGGGTGCACCTGCCAGCCACTCACGTGAAACCATCCCCTCTCCCTTCCTGTGCCATTCCACAGAGCCAACATAAGATCTCCACAACAAAAAAATGAAGATTGGGCTAATATGTAGCATTATGGAGCCTTATTTTTTTTAAAAAATCTCACAGCTAGATTTACAAAGTTTCAGAGTGTGGAAATAACATAAATGACCCACATTAGATTTTTTTTCTTCTTCAGATACATGAACCATGAGTTCTGTCCCACATACAAAAAAATCTGACTTTTATATTACTTTTAAGCTTTCGTGTGATTATTTAGAAGAATAAATGCAAAGGACAGGGAAAAGAGGAAGACTCTTTTTTATGCTTTTGTTTTGTTTTATTGTCACAGTTGCAAGGAAATCTTCCCAAATATAGGTGGTCCTTGACTTATAACAGTTCATTTAGTGACCATCCAAAGTTACAACAGGACTGATGACCATTTTTCACAGTGATGACTTTTCCAGCACCCCCATGATCATGTGATCAAAATTCAGATGCTTGGCAACTGACTCATATTTATGACCGTTGCTGTGTCCCAAGGTCATGTGATCACCTTTTGCCACCTTCTGACAGTCAAAGTCAATGGGGAAGCCAGATTTACTTAACAACCAGCTTACTAATATCAACTGCAGTGATTCACTTAACAACTGAAGCAAGGATTGTCATAAAATGGGGCAAAATTCACTTAACAAATGTTTCACTTAACATAGTTTTTTTGACTCAATTGTGGTTGTAAGTCAAGGACTATCTGTATATGCAGTGTGTTTCCCAAAACACTAGTAGGCCAGGAAACCTCCGTAAGGCCTCTTTCCTGTGCCCATGGCCTTAATATTCCCTCCAAGATCTAAGGATCATTGTTTCTATTGTAGCCTTTCTCAAACTCTTTTCTTTCATGACCAGTTGTTGATGGGGGCTGGAGACTGATGCATTTGGAGGGTTGTTGTAGGCAGTGAAAGGTTGTTAGATGGTTTCCACCATTACTAAACCACCAACTACCAACATGGGTAGTTTTTATGAACTGAAGTTAAAAAACATTTGGCAACACTAGTATTGTTAAATAACAAAGGTGGAATCTTAGGTACTTAGAGTAACTATCCTGAAATCACTTGAAGTTCTATGGTTGTATGTGGAGATGAATCAGGATTGCCCATCCCAGGATTGCCCAATCCTCTCCTTGTGGCCTCCAGTCTTCTCTCTAATTACACTTGCCCATAACCAGCAGTGTGGCCTTTCATCACTTGGAGGTGGGAACATAAAGCATTTATTAAATAGCATTTTATTCCTGTAAATATCCTCTAATATTTGGTATAGGTGCAAGAGAACAAAATAGTGGGTTCACCCACATGTATCATATGACATATTTGTATTATTGTCACGCTTACCATGTTTCTGCCCTCATCTTTCCAAACCCATTAAGTACAGCCCCTATTCAGTAGAGAGTTATCTAGCTAATGCAATGTCACTGCAGAATAAGGGTAAAAATGCTTTACAGGGAATCTTTGTTTTTTGAATAGTGAAGAAATTATCATTCTCATTTGCCCCTAAAGATTTGTCCTTCTTTCCTGCAACTATAACAATAGCACTGAGACTTATATACTGCTTCACAGTGCTTTACAACCCTCTCTAAGTGGTTTACAGAGTTAGCATATTGCCCCCAACAATCTGAGTCCTCATTTTACCCACCTTGGAAGGATGGAAGGCTGGGTCAACCTTGAGCCTGGTGAGATTCGATCTGCCAAACTGCTGGCAGATGGTGATCAGCAGAACTAGCCTGCAGTGCTGCACTCTAACCACTGCACCACCATGGCTCTTATTGTCCATGCAACATCTTTTTCTACCTCAGGCTCCCAGCACAGCATGCCAGTAATACTCACTGGTAGAGCTTCAGAGAGGATTTCAGTTTCTGGTCCACTACTTCATCTGAAATGGCCGGTTGGATGTTCCTCTTCTCTCCAAGCATATAGAACATGATTTTCATGAGTGCAGGAGATGCATCTTCATTTTCACCATCCACTATAGCCACCTGTGCTCGGCCACCACGCTCTCGGTCACGAATGTCCTTGGCTAGATTCATGCCCTATGAAAAAGGTCACCACCCCAAGTCAACGTCAGAAGTTGCAAGAGAAAATCAAAATAATGCTGAACTAATAAAGAGATTCAGAAATAAGACTGGGTATTAGGTTGTGGCTCCTAAGACTGGGTATTAGGTTGTGGCTACATGCTTGTGTAACACACACACACACACACACATATACACACACACAGAGAGACTAAGAATTGGGCAACTTCAAGTAATTCATAGAGATCTCTGAATTTTGAAGCAATCATACAGCAGATTCCTTGACTTTTGATTTCATTCCTGCTACAGGAAGAAAGTGAGTATGACTTTTTTTCATGCAACAGAATTTGGACAAGGGCAAAAATTTCTGAAGGAAGTGAATTATGAGAATGTTGTTCAAAGTGAATTGTTCATGGGTGTAGAAATAAGCAAGAAGCTAGTTAACATATGGAAGACAAGGAAAGCATCAGCTTTAAAATGACTAGATTGTGTCACTGCATTTCACTAAAATTTTAATTTGGTTAAGCTATATTACTGAACATGTAGCATGTACTGTATATACTAAAAGTATTCTTCATACTCTCTGCTCTTTATTTGTGGTATTGATTCAAAAATGCAAAAGGCATTTCCTGAAAAATCTTAGGTCCCGAATATGATGAGAGGGAGGGGAGATAAGTTGCTAAGGGGGAAATTTCCAAAGATGAACCATTTGCAATATTTCAGCAATCTCTATTTCTTTTCTCTCTTTTTGCAAATTCACATAAGAATTAAAAGACATTTCAATATCTTGTGGTTAAGAATACCTATCAGAGGAATAGAATAGACAAAAATGACAAAAATAGTTTTTTGAATGCATTGAATTTATGAATGGCTGTTGAACTACTATTCCTGAGTTGCTGTTTGCTTCCAAAGTGAAGTATTTCTCAAGATGATTCAATAACTATTCCATGGCATCCTTTAAAAAAAACAAACGGGTTTTTTAATCCCATTGTTCTGTTTCCTTTTTTTTTCTTTAAGTGGTTTATATGATCACCCATCTCAACACAGAGAATATCGGTGGCTAACAATGCATAAAAATATTCCAACAAACCCCCCCCCCCCCAATATAACCAAATATCAAAAAAATATTCTCCTACTGAAACAAAACACAGATGATACACTGGTAGTGGCTACATTTGCTCCCAATTTTATTTCTAACGTGTATGTTCTGTTGGCATTTATGGCAGTGATGGCGAACCTTTTAGACACTGAATGCCCAAACTGAGTGCGCATGCCCAAACTGAAAGGTGTGCTTGCGCGCATGTGAATGCATGTAGGCTTGAATGTGTGCCTGCAGGTGCAGACATGTGCAAATGTGCAGACATGCATGCGCATGCATGGACATGCTCACACATACATGGACCAGCTGGCTGGAGGGGAGCAGTGCATCCCAACACTGGCAGCATGGCAAAAGGTAAGATATTTTCCTTTCGTGAATTTCTGTTTCGCTGTTTGCAGGAAAACAGAAGCTCACGGAAGAAACGCCACGGAGATCTGACCTGGGGTGATGGCACATGTGCCAGCAGAGAGGGCTCTGCGTGCCACCTCTGGCACGCGTGTCATAGGTTTGCCATCACAGCTATATGAGATCTTGTTTTTGGATTTTAGGTATCAAATTTCCTTATACCCATCATTGCGCAAAGCTCAAAATCCAAACGCCTCTTTCCTGACTCTCTACCCAGCTTCCTGCATTTCCACCTGCCCCACCCACCTTCAGCCGTTCCAAGCGGTTGCTTTCAGGCCCATTCCACTGGATGATGAGCTTCCCCAAGTCCAACAGGAAGACATCTCCCAAATTGAAGCTGTTCCAGTTCATCTCCACCTATTCAAGACAAGCAGCAGAGATGAGAGACGACTAAAAGTAAAAGAAGCCCAGCTGTATTGTTAGGGAAGGATGTTCTGGGGTGGGAAGGAGGAGAAGCCTTTACCAAGGACAGAAGCACAGCGTTTGCAAAAGTAGTGATCGCATGGCTTTTATCATGAGGATAAAAGTGCTAGTACATCTAAAAAAAATAAACATTTCATAGAAGATTTGTATCATGCCAGTGTACAATGATGAGTATGATTTTAGCACCTTTATAAATGGTAAAAGCATCAAAAGGACCAGGTATATTAACCCAGGATCTTTCATTAATAGCTCATCTACTAGTCCTTACCATCCCCTTCCCCATTGAGCTCTGACCTACCTCTCCAGCCACCACATTTTTCTTCCCCTTGACATGCAGTAGCCGTTGCACATTGTACGTGTTGGTTTCCACATGTTTCATGCCCGAGGCCACACCACCCTTCTTATAGCTGCAGAAGAAATACAAGGTTCATATTGTGGGCTGCAAAAGACCTAACTCCACCATGATAATGAGTTCAGTCCTCCACAAAAGGAGGAAAAATCTTTCTCCAGTTGTCGTATGTACAATAACCAGATTTTTTTTTTTACTCTCTAATTCCCTTGTATGTCTTCATGTTTTCCTTGCTTTCTATTTCTATCTTCAGACCATTCAGGCAGTCAGCTTTTTTTCTAAAGCCGCTTCTTGTCATAAGCATCACACTAAGTCGTAAAACCGCATGCTCATTTTTGTGTGAGCCTAGCCATTCTGAATGGAAACTGTGATGTGTTGCTGAGCATGTTGTGTGAACCCAAGTATAGCCTATCCAACAAAAAGTGGCTAAGCATGTTGGATTTGGACCACATATGAACTAAATCCTAATAATTGTAAATCCACAAATATTCATACTCGTGTTTTCCCCCAAATAAGACCATGTCTTATAATTTTTTGCCACCAAAATGCACCAGGTCTTATTTTTGAGGGGGAAGATTTTGTCCAGTGGCTCACCTCACTTGCATGAGTTGCCAGCTGCCTTCTTTTTACTGTCAGAGGCCTTCAGGAACTTCTTCGGCTTCAGATAGTTGCAGCCAGGCCTTGGGCCCATTTGTTCTGCTGCAGCCAGCAAGGCTTTCCTAAAGGCTTCTGTAGCCGATAAAAGAGCTCTGGATCGATCCTCTGGAGCTCTGTTATCAGCTACAGAGGCCTTCAGGAAAGCCTTGCCGGCTGCAGCAGAAGAAATGGACCCAGTATGCGAGGCCTGGCTGCCACTATCTGAAAGTAAATAGTAGGGCAGCTCCACCTCCCCCATCCTTACCCTAGCTTAATTTTTACTTGTGCACCCTGGAGTGGGTGGGGTCTTAATTAGGGCTTATTTTGTGTGTGGGGGTTAGGGCTTATATTGGGTGTACATGTAAAAATCAAGCTAGAACTTACTTTCTGAGTAGGTCATATTTTCGGGAAAACACAGGTATATTAAGTTCTACATAAAACATTCAGCTTCTGTGCAATTCTGTCAATTGACATGAGCTCTGGTGGCACAGTCATTAGAATGCAATATTGCAGGCTACTTCTGCTGACTGCCAGTTGCCTGCAATTTGGCAGTTCGAATCTCACCAGGCTCAAGGTTGACTCAACCCTCCATCCTTCCAAAGTGGGTAAAAGGAGGACCCAGATTGTTGGGGGCAATACACTGACTCTGTAACTGCTTAGAGAGGGCTGTGAAGCACTGTGAAGCGGTGTGTAAATCTAAATGCTATTGCTATTACTGTACTACTTTCTTCATACAGAATTCAAATAATTCTGTATAATACGTAATACACTGACTCATCTGAAAGATGAATGCATTTTTTGCCCAGGTTCGCCTGGTGCGCCAGTTGCGGCCCTACCTGAACCGGGAGGCCCTCACAACAGTCACTCGAGCCCTTGTGATCTCTAGGCTGGAATACTGCAATGTGCTCTACATGGGGCTGCCCTTGAAGAGCATCCGGCGACTTCAGCTAGTCCAAAATGCAGCCGCGCGAGTGATTGTGGGCGCACCACGGTTCGCCCACATAACACCGATCCTCCGTGAGCTGCGCTGGCTACCTGTTGGTCTCCGGGTGCACTTCAAGGTCCTTCTTACCATCTATAAAGCTCTCCATGGTAGTGGATCTGGCTATTTGAGAGACCGCCTTCTGCCGATTACCTCCCTCCGTCCCATCAGATCACATAGAGTAGGCCTCCTCCAAATTCCATCCGCCAGTCAGTGCTGACTGGCGACTACGCGGAGGAGAGCCTACTCAGTTGCAGCTCCGATGCTATGGAACAATCTCCCCGTGGAGATCCGCACCCTCACCACCGTCCAGGCCTTCCGCACAGCCCTCAAGATCTGGCTATCCCGTCAGGCCTGGGGATAAGACTTTACTCTCGCCCCTCCCGAATGTTGAATGAATGTTGGGGTTTTTTTATTGCTAATTATTTTTATTCACATTTTCTTTTTGTGTCTTGTCCTGCACTCCCCTCCCCTATTATTGTAAGCCGCCCTGAGTCCCCTCAGGGAAAAGGGCGGCCTATAAATGCTTAATAAAATGAAGAAAAAAAAATTTTTTTTTCCATATCTCATTGCAGCAGTGGTGATACCTTTATTCTACTTCTGTTAAAATGCCCTGTGGCTTGTTCCAAAGATTATGACTGTCAGCTTGCTTTAAACAAGCAATTGAATTTATTTAGGAAATTGATCAGAGAAAATCTTGCTATAATTTTATTTTGTGTTTTATTTTTGATTATTTTAATAAAATAAAATATTAATTTATTAATATTTTATTATTTATTTTATAACAAATAGTTATAAACAAAAGATAAGGAAAGAGAATCAGGAGTGGCTAACTCTTGATTCTCTTTCCTTATCTTTTGTTTATAACTATTTATTTTGGAAAACTTTTTTAATATATTGGATGACCACTCCAAGCACATAACAAAATTGACTTGACTTCACGATCCCACTACTAAACCAACTCTAAGTTTCACCCTACAACCCTGGTAACTCTACCCATCCAAATTAGTTCTGTTTTGTTTTGTTTTCCTTAATTCCAAATATTGGAGACCAAAATTGCATATAGAAAACACATGAAAACAGACATGTATTTTTAAATCCACACCAGAGCTACTTTGGGCAATTGTTGCTAGTCAAGATGATCAACCTGTTGATCTGTTCAGCATGGACAGCTCTACTCTTGGATGAAGAAAAAGAAACCAGAATTATGCAGACTGGTCCCAAAAGGATGGCAGAGAGCCTTACGTACACAAGGCCTTGCTTGAAGTGACTCCGAAATGTGTCACTCTCATAACTTTGAATCTCACGGTACTGTACAGCAACTCCACCCAGGTGCTCATCCATTTGTGTTGTGTAGATGGCAGCTGCACCTTGTTCATCCTGAGATGATGAACTGCCCAGCCAGAAATGGATGTCATAGGTGAATGTATTCTGAATCTTGTGTGTCTGGATTAGTAAAGAAGAATATTAGCTAATATCAAATCAAGTATGTTCATTTCAAAATGCTGAACTCAGTTCTGTAACCAACACAGAATAATCACCTGTGATGAATAATCATGATTATTAAGGAAGCTTGCTTACTATTATGAATAGCAACTCACTGTTGCATTTCACTTATATTTCTCTGGTTGTTATACAAAAATCCCCAACCCCTGACCCTATGTAAAGACAATGGGTAAAGTAAATAATTTGCTTTCAATTAAAAATATAGTACAATAAATAATGAAGTAGATCAGTTATCTTGTTTTAATGCTCAGCTGTCTCGGTAAGCTTGTAACATTTAAGCATATGCAAAGGAATAAGGTATTGCAGGATTTGGGCTTTGATCTAACTCAATTTTTTCTATGCCTCTACCCATTTCTTATACTAATATCCACATTTTGGGTCATTATGACAATAATCCAGAATATATACAATGCAAAGAGATGTACTGTATATGCTCACATTTCACAAATAATAAAAAGATGGAAATGAATAGAATATGAGAAATAAATTTTGAGTGTCCATCCTAGTTTTTGGTCAAATATAGTTTTCAGTACAGTTTCCAATAAGCAAAAAGTAGAAGAGCTAACATTTAAAGAACATGTAATAGCTTTTGAAATAAATGAGAGCTACCGAAGCTTTTATTTATCACTTGACTTTAGACTGTTCAAAGTATTGGCTCTTTTTGTACTTAAATACTTATAGTAGATTAAATGAAGTCATTGGAACATTCTGTAGTCAATTCCAATTAAATTTAGCTCTAATCAATTATCTTGTAGTGATTCAAAAATAATCTTTTTAGATAAGGCAGAGACAAATTATTATTCCTAGTTTCAGTAAGAGTGGTATTTAACCACACCTGAAAACTAATGCCAGAGATGAGCTTTGAACTGGGCGTTTGATTAATTACAGTCTTCTCTGCAAAACCTCCTGCATCAGCTTTCAACAGTTTTTCACCTATGTGCAGATTTTAAGTGAGATTATGTACTCATACATTTTGCATTATATACTACAACTACATAATATATAACACAGGTGTTATATATATGTGGCGGGCAAGCGCACATGTGCACACAGCTCTATTTACCACATGCAAATGGAGTGTGTGCACATGCTCGCACAGCACTTGTGCAAAGGAAATGTGTGCGCATGCATGCCCATTTCATGGTCCTGTTCCGAATGGCTCAAGGCTCTGTAGTGGCCTGCAGCCCAAGGGTTGGGGGATCCCTGACATATAAAATCAATATAATGAGCCATCATGGCAAGTTTTGACAAAAATAGTAATAATAGAACCAAATTATATTTTTTGACCTAAAGAAATGATCAAAAGATGGAACCTAAATAGGTGTAGTTTTGAAAACTACCTGCCATTTAATGAGAGTTATGCATAAGGCTATCTGGCAGATAGCCCAGTGTTAATTTATAACCAGTAATAAGAGTATGTAACGTTCCTCCTGTTCTAATTCCGCACTATCAGTAGTACAGGATTAGTTGAACTTCCCGTGTGAAAAAGCAAGCTTTGCATATGTGTGTCAAACGTTTTTAGATTTGTTCCTAGTCATGCACAAGCTTCCATGTAAGCCACCTTCATCACTCTAAGCTTATTATGTCCCAGCATTCAGCCCCCACAGTTCATGGGCTATGAAACACCCCTCTCCTTTTCTCAGCTCTTTTTACCGCAAGCACAATATAGGCATCCCCTTCATAGAAGTTCCCGTAGGTCTTGGGTGGTATGGGCACCATCTCCATGTTCTGGAAGGAAAAGGGGAAAGGAATCAGGAGACTTTTAAAAAAAAAATATTTCTCATACACAGTTTACTCCTCGACTTACAACACAGTTAAGCCCAATTTCCATTGCTAAGCAGGCGATTGTTAAGTGAGTTTTGTTCCATTTTTATACATTTTTTTGCTACAGCTGTTCAGTTAATCACTGCAATTGTTCATGAATCATGTAGTCATTAAGTGAATCTGGATTCCCCCATGGACTTTGCTTGCCGGAAGCCGGATGGGAAAGTTACAAATGGTGATCACATGACCCTGGGACCATGCAACTGTGATAAATACATGCCAGTTGCCAAGTGCCCAAAATGTGATCATGTAACCATGGCAATGGTCATAAATGTGAAAACTGGTCATATAAGTCACTTTTTTCAGTGCTGTTGTAACTTTGAAAGGGCACTAAAGGACTGGTTGTAAGTTGAGGCCTACCTATATTCTCTCTACTGTTCTGCTTGTCCTTCCAGCAAGTTTCTTCGGCTTTTAAAATATATTTTTTCTGTCCATGAAGATTCTCAGTCATCTAGGTCACAGTTGTCCCAAAGGTGCTTTTCAAAAGATAACTGGACTTTCTTGGGTATTTTTTCCCCCTTCTCATCCAAGAAGCTGAAGAACTGAAGAAGCTTCTTGGATGAGAAGCAAAACATCTTCTAGAGAGAAAAAATACCCAAGAAAGTTTAATTGCCTTTTGAAAAGCACTTTTGGAACAACTTTTTCTGCCCTTCACTTGAGTCCTATATATTCATCCATATTGCAGCTGGATAATGTTCAGAAATACCCTCCTTCTCCTTCAGAGAATTCCCCTAATTTTTGTACAGGATCTCTTGAAACTCCTGATTTTTCTTAATAGGGAGAGTGATACAGAATAACATTCTCGGCCATTCTGATTTATTTATGCCATTTCATATTACCTGAGTTTTAGACGGCTCTAAGCCATTTATACTTCAACAATGTACTTCAACAATGCACATCATTAAAACCAGTTATCCAAACAACACAATGGTCATCATTGTGTAAAATAACAAGCATTATACAATGCACTCTTTCTCCATCAACATTCATTCACAGCTTCGCATTCTTGTTCTCTGAAGGCATTCCAGAATAAGTTAAAAAAAGTTTTTTTTATGAGCCATCACAAGGAAAGGGGCAGTTCCTGGCCCTGAATGGAGCTGTTTCATAGGAGGGGAGCCTCCACCAACATGCCCACTTCCCTGTTCCCACTGGTCAGGTCTCCTAACAAGCAAGCAAGTTTGGAATTGGCCAATAAATCTTGATTGCTTTGCTTAGCCGCAAAATGAGATCCAATTTATTTTAGAAAACCATGCATGCAAATAGCATCTGCTTGAACCTAGAGATATTGAAAGAATTGTGCTGGTCAACAAGATGGGATAATTCAATCATTTCCCCCCTTGCTGCACTTGCAGGAGGATCCTTTCTTTAAAGCTGCCTTTTGCACGGAGAGAAAAACCCCTTCTGTCTGATGTGAGGACTATCATAACTTGACTGCAAAAGTCCAGGCAGTCTCTAGGTGGCATCAAGGCCTTTGCTACCAATTAATAGTTGCCTGGATTTTACAGCCCATACAGATAGTCTAGGAGTGGGGGCTGAGCTTAGCAGCTGAAAACTGACAGCCAAGGTTCAAGACCCGAAACGCTGCATGACAGAGTGAGCTCCTGTTACTTGCTCCAACTCCTTGGCCACAGCAATTTGAAAGCCTGCAAGTGCAAGTAGATAAAAAGGTACCACTTTGGTGGGAACAATGTATCGTGTTCCTCATTGTATAGCGATGGTAGCCACACGAGCACAGAAATGTCTTCGGACAAGTCAGGATCCCTGGGCTTGAGATGAGCACCTCCACTCGCCCCCCCCCCCCAGTCAGACACGACTGGACAGGGAAACTCACCTTTACCTTACAAATACTTACTTGACTTCTATCATAATTGAGACCAGAATTTCCATCGTTAAACAAGGCAGATTCTAAATAAGTTGCACCCAGTTTTACAACATTTTTGCCATCGTTGTTAAGTGAATCATTGCAATGGTTAATTGAATGCTGTGGCCTTTAAATAAATCCAGCATTCCCTATTGACTTTGCTTGCTGGAATTTGGCCAGGAACGTGGGGATCACATATAAACCCAAGAGGCTGAAAAGATTGTAAGTATATGTCAGATGCCAAGCACCCAGTTTTGATCACATCACCATGGGGCTGTGTCAGTTGTAAATGCGAGAACTGATTGTAAATCACATATTTCAGTGCAATTGGCATTTTGAACAGTCATTAAATGAAGGGTTGTAGGCAGTGGTGAGTTTCAAATTTTTTTAGAATCTCTTCTGTAGGTACGGCCTGCTTTGTGGGAGTGGCTTGCCAGCCATGTGACTGGGTGGGAGTGGCTTGCCAGCCATGTGACTGGGTGGGCGTGGTCAACTTGTAAAATGTGGTGAAACTCACTTAACAACACTCTTGCTTAGCAACCAAAATGTTGGCTCAGGAACTCTGGCATTTGAAGCATGCAAGTCTTAAAGCTGTAAAGTTACAAGACCCTTGCACCCCTAACCCTTTAGAAAAAAAACCCAGGGGTGTTCAAACTTGACAGCTTTAAGACTTGTGGACTTCAACTCCCAGAATTCCTCCTCTCGCTCTTCATCTTGACGATGTGCGGACAGGCTGGGGAGGGAACTGGAATCAGTTCTAAAAGGCACTGCAGATTAGTGGAACCTCTTCTATAGAAGAGCTTAGAACTGGCAGGAACCCATCCCTGGTTGTAGGTCAAAGTATAAGGTAACCCAACTTAGCATATTTTACTCTATAGAGCAGGCTAGTCACAAGAGGCTTCCTGTATAAATGTCAAGTCAAATATGTAGAGCAGAATTGAGTTGGGAACCATGACAAGAAGGTGGATGAGGGGTGGGGGCAGCACTTTAGCCCTGCTGAGTCTTAACCCTTTCCCTGACTGCTACCTACATCTTTACAATTTTTTTCCTGAAAATTGTTTCCCATAAAACATGGCCAGATTATTTCTTAAAATAGCAGATTAATTATCAGCCATTGAGTTACTAGTGTAAACAGTTCCTTCTATTTTTCCCCAGTTTGCATTAGTTTTTGTAGTTATGATTACAATCCATAATAAAATTATTATAAAAGCCGAACAGATAAGGCCAAAATAAACATTTAAATTTGAATTTATTAAGTTTAGCCAGTATGTTCGGTCTTGTGTTTTAAAGAATCCCATTTTTTGTAATATTAATATTAGATTTTGGTAACACTTTTTTGATTTTCCTAAAGCTGGCTCCATGCTTTGGGAAGCTACAAGCTGGGTAGTTCTTGTGTAACACTTTGATGTAAAATTGCCACCAACTAGTTTCTTCTACATAGACATCTGCTCATTGTTCTATGGAATACTGTCCATCCATCCACATGGGTTTTTGCGCATATTCACATTCATTCTCACCTCAATTCTCCATATTTGAAGTCCAGGTGTGGTTTTGTTCAGAGTCTTGGTGACTTTGGTATTAAGTTCCGGCATGGTGACTAATCCTTTGTAGCTGGATTTTGACATGGAATGGAATGGAAAAGAACATTAGCAACAGCCCAGGTCAAAAATAGTATGTGCCAAAAGACATTTGAACTTTCCTGATGTAACTCAGCCAGCTTTGGAATCCCCAACCTTCATCTCTACAGTACTTGATTAGTTGAATATTGTTAATTAATTTACCGTATTTATTTTTTTAAAAAAGACATACATGGAATATCTTACCATTTGTATTCATTGAGCTCATGCACTTAAATGAATGCTACACACTTCTTCGGGATGCTAAACCTGTATAGCTTGAGCATCAATAGTTAGCAAGTCCAGTTTTGGAGAATTACGATCTTAATTATTAGGAAGATGAAGTCAATGAAGTATGCATCTTAAAAGAGACAGGGAGGACACAAGATTTTGTCTTTAACTACTCTGAAGGTTTCTGGGCATTCCTTTAAGCATTCTTGGGAATTTTCCAGTAAGGAGAAAAGTTCCAGTGTAGGATATCATTATCCCTGTGTTTAATACACAGTACTGCTGCAGGACCTTTGTATAGTTTCCTTATGTATGTGCTTTTTCAGTAACATACCAGTGGTGAGTTGCAGGCGGTACACCCGGTACGGGCATACTGGTGCCTGCCAGGAGCACTGGGTACCGTTCCCGTATGGTGCTCCGGAGCGCCCACCTGCCCGCCCGTTGTCCTTACCTGTCTTTAAACTCTTCAGCTGAACTTTATATCAGGGTTCAATATAAGAAGTAGGGCTAATCAACTGTGGCGAAAACAGCTAGTCCTTGACTTACAACCATTTATTTAGTGACCATTTGAAGTTACTATGACACTGAAAAAAAATGACTTATGACAGTTTTTCATCTGTATGACCATTGCAGCATCCCCATGATCACATGATCAACCTTTGGGATGCTTGGCAACTGGCATGTATTTATGACAGTTGCAGTGTCTCTCGGTCCTGAGATCACTTTTTGCGACCCTCAAATGGAGCTCAATCCACTTAAGAACTGCAATGCTGTTTTACAAATGCAGTGAATCACTGCGGCACGAAAGGTAGTAAGATGGGGCAAAACTCACTTAATAACTATCTTTCTTAGGTACAGAAATGTTAGCCTCAATTGTGGTCATAAGTCAAAGATTACCTGTATAGTTTAACCTGACTGATAAGAGAGACTTAAAAGCATCAGCTGTTGTTGGGAGAACTGGCTTTCCAATATCTGTCAACCCATTACCCATCTGTGGGTTGCAATAGAGCAAATCTAAGCAAATGCAGCTATTATCTCATTAGGCTCCCTAATTTTCAAATGACAACTTTCAGAGGAATCTCCTTACAATCCCACGGAGAGATTTGTTCACTTGGTTCCTTCTGAATCTGAGGCTCTTCATTCTGCAATTTTATTTTATTTTTGGCCAATTCCCTTTCATCCAAAGCATGGCCCAACCCATCTATGGTCTATGGGAAGTTTCTTCCTTCCTTCCTGAATATGCATCTTCCCTTCTCCCTCCAAAGGAAGGTCCACACTGATTCTCCAGCTGGACTGTGTGGCTAGCCTTTGTGCTAACACAATTGCAAGAGGGGTCCTTGGTGCTATCTGAGCTCGCTTGCCTTCTGGCAGAGATTTCATTACCCAAACTAGGTGACATCAACAGTGCCCTGATGCTGTTATCTAGTTTAGGTAATGAAACGTCTGCAAGGAAACAAGTGAGTTCAGAGAGCACCAAGGACCCCTCACTTCAATCCTGAGCTACAAATATTCTCCTTTATCGGAACAAAATTAAGAGTTATGCAGGAGGATTCTGCTATCATCAATTCTCATCCTGGGAGAACCGATGACAGCACTGGAGCTCAAGAGATGACAGCGGCTCAAGAGAAACCTCCTGTTTGGATTGTAAAACTTGTGGTTTTTCTCAGCTATCACACTGCAAACACAAAGCTTTCAGTCCTTATCTTGGAGCAGGGCAACCCTGGTGTTATATAAACCAAGTTGGAGCAAGGACAATTTGGGGTCAGGCTCCTCCAGAATGCAGCAACACCCCCCTCAACCCACTCCCCACAGTTCCTGATCAGGCCCAGTGAGGCCGGTGCCAGGAGCCGTCTCTCTAGATTCCCCAGAACAAACTTCTTACCTTGGCTGTTGTGTCTGCTTAGTGGGCACGCAGCACCTTGGAGAAAGAGTGTGCCTGAACAGAGGAAGTGCCAGGACGACCTTTGTCCCTTCCTTCCCTCTGTCGCCACCAGCTTTTGCCATATAAGGGCAGGAATGCCTAGGAAGGAAAGAAGGAGAGCCAAAGTCCCTGCAGATCCACCTGAGTTATGTCCTTGGCGTGGGTAAGATCTAGCTTGCAATTGAGGCTACTCACCTGTCTTCCAGAGAAAACTTGCCTTACCTGTGACCTCCAGAGAAACAAATGCAGCCTGCTTGCCACTTGATTTTGGTAACACCCCACTGCCACGTTTTTCAATCCTGGTCAGAAAAGATGGTGGATGGTTTATTGAGTGTTCTTGAGTAGTCGAAAGTTTGCCTTCAGACTGGCTGGTCATCATTTCATTGCATTTAATTTACTCTTCCTCCTTGGTCTTTGTCTTCCAAATCACTAATTTGGAAATAACAAACCAGATGGTCAGTTGCTCCACTGAGACTCAGGACAAATCATTTTCTTCATAATAGCAATATACTCCCCAAGGGAACGATGCTTCTGTTTTTTAAAAACATTATAATTCTGTTTGTCTTGTTTCGTTTATATTATTCTTATGTTACTTTTTATTTATTACTTATTAATTATATTTCGATCCTGCTTTTCTTCCAAGAGCTCAAGGCAGCTTACCAGTATATGGGGCTATCCCTGCAATTGATTGCCACAAGATTGATGAGATGACTAATTGGTCCAAAAGTCACAGTGAGTTTCCATGTGAAACTAAACCTTCCCAGGCCAAGTCCAATATTTTCACCATTATGATTGTTTTGGGATTAGACAGGCTGGTAACCATTTTGTGAAAGAACATTCATGAGAATTAGGCTCACTCTTTATTATTGACCCTGTGGGCATAAATCTAATTTATCTGCTGTGGAAAAATTACTCAAGAGTAAAGATCGTTACAAAAGATAAGCAGGCCAAAACTGCCAATTGAAATATAGGTCCAGATTTTCTGAGAGTTAATAGCGTACAAGAGTCCACGATGAATCAAATCAAATATTTTTATTACGATCATAGATCAGAAAAGAGTACAAGGCTGAACCATTGTCCTCTGGGAAAAGTTCAGTCTTTTTGTCTGAAGGCAGTAGTAGAACGTCATAGGGAGGAGACAAAATGCCAAAGGGAACGTGACACTGTGTAGACCAGTAGCAAATACTTTCTCTGTGGCCTCAAATTTCAACAGCTCAACAACATCATAGTGTTAGTAAATCCAGTATTCTTAGTAATATACATGCAAATGATTCCTGCCTTGTCTTTAGAATCTTTTATTTTCTGCTATGTTCCACCACACTGTGGAACATCATCTCCCACCACCACCCCAGGCAGTGCTCTGCGCATATGCAGAAGCAAAAAAACAAGATGGCGGTGCTGCCCGGAGAACCAGTTCGGGGGCGTGGCAGGCCTGGGTCGCTGCCGGTTCCAGCGACCCAGGATGCCAAACCACTACCAGTTCACCAAACCAGTCCAAACTGGTAGGAACCCACCACTGACCCCAGGTGAGACTGGCCCCATCCTAGTTGTCCTTTCAGATGTCCCTCAAAACCTGAAGTTCCAACAGGCTTTCGGGTTTGAAGGAAATGGTGATTTAATGAAGGAGCCTCGTTGTTTTTAACTTCTGATGCTCTCTTAGCCTTTTAATAACAATAATGTTTTAATTGTGGATTTTTAAAAAAATATTTCATTTTTTTTATTGTATGCCACCCAAAGTCAGATTTTTGTGCGATGGGCAGCGACATAAATAGGATAAAGAAATAAATAAAATTTATCAAGTTTATGAATTTGATTTGGTTTTGCAAAAACATTTTCCACAAATGTTTTTATAACAATGTAATCATAACAATTGCGGGTGAGACAGGAATTGTCCTTTGGCACTTTTCATACAGCCTGTTCTTAACATAGTATACTCTTTCAGAGTATAGTATCTATATTTACTGAACAATGGCATTCATGAGAGTCCATCTTTTCTCTTTTACCCCGAAAGGTTCTAGTTTATTCACATTTCGGTTCTAGAATCTAGTGTTACAGCTCTTCCTGGATTGTATTATTTTAGAGGACAGGAAGGAAAATGATCTTTGGAAAATCAATAGATATAAGGAAGGAACTTTTATCTGTCCAAAATATTCTCCGTTCAAGAAGAGGGAAGGAGGGAAGGGTGGGAGAGAGAGAATTTGCAGAAGGGAAATCTGCGTGGAAGAACTTTCAAATAAGCTGAAGTGACTCTAGTAACCTTTTATTTATTTATTTATTTATTTCATCAAACATGTATTAGATAACATATATAAGTATAAACATGATTTGAATACATGAAATGGATATGAATAAAAGGGAACATTAGGGCAGGGACGGTAGGCACATTGGTGCGCTTATGCACGCCCCTTACAGACCTCTTAGGAATGGGGTGAGGGTTGACAGTAGACATTCTAAGGTTAAAGTTAGGGGGGGTTGGGGAAGAAACCACTGAGTCAGGTAGTGCATTCTAGGCATTGGCTTTGTCTAAACCTTGACTAAACCTTGTGGATTAGTTCTACCACACAATTTAGTAACCCATTGTCCTCAAGTCCTCTATGGTTCTTTGAACATATACTGAATTGTCACATAAAGGCCGGAGGATGTACATAGACATAGTGACCTATATTTCTTTGTATATGTAAGAAAAGATTCTGTTTATCTTATCTTCACCATTAAGATAGTAGAAATAAATCATCAAATGAAATTCTTACAGTTGCTAATTTCTATTAACTCCCTGGGCCAGCAGGCAGAAGGCTTTCTGAAAAGCAAAACTGACCAAGTTCAGGACTTCCTGTAATGGTGTATCTACAGAACATTTAGGTTCAGTGCAAAAATAGCTTCTTCCTTGCCCAGAAATCTTTGTGGACAGAATAGTCTAGTCAGAAGGAACCCCTGCCTACCCATTCACTTTTTCCAGTGTAAGAAACCAGATATCTGTTGGGTTCTTGGTATCCTCTGAAGAAGATTCCCTTTCGGCAGACATTTCATTACTAACTTTGGTAACATCAGAAAAGAAGCAAGCTCAGAAACCAACAAGAAGCAACTCATCCCTGAGTATTATATGTTCCCCACTATAGTGCCACAAGCAATAAGGAGCAACCAGATCATAGCTATAATATAGGGACATTGTCTGATGATATGTGATTTTCCTATAATGGGAAATATCAGATACAGAAGATAAGGATTTGTAATGATTATATGGAAGACAAAAAACCACCTTGACATACAGGGATTAGTTGGACTGGAATCTGTGGATATTCAGCTATTCACCCCTAGCCATGGAAATTCACTGGGCTATTATTTTAATAGTATTGTGTTATCTAAAAATGCAAGGAAAGAACATTATGTATGTTGTCTTAAGCACCTGAAGGAAAGACAAGGTACAACTATAATGGCTGAATAAAAGAATTAATTGTGACAATTAAGTTTGTCATGTGAGGATAACAAAGAACGCACTATTAACATTCTTTCACTGCTACAGTCAAAATAGCCTGCTCTTTGAGTTTGTCATTCAAGGTTTAAAAGTTTGAGAAATGGAATACGTACACATCTCTTCCTGAAAATGGGAGGCATGACATGTACTCCAAAATGATTAATTTTCACTCATACCAGCTAGTAAATGAAAATATGTCCACAATGATACTCTTTTGCAAATGGGTGCTTTTCATGGTCAAAACCTAGGAAAAGTTCACCTTGTCTTAAGAAACCAAAAATCGAAGAAGAGACAGGATAACTTATAGGTCAAAATAGTGAGTGTTCTGATTTTAAAAAAAAAATATTAGTCAGTAACTGTGTTATTCCTTTGTGCTATTATTTTGCTAACCATCAATCTCACAAAACTGAAATCAAGATCATGAGCGTGGTGTGTTCAAACAGGACATTTAGTGAGTTCCTCAGTGCAAATGGTGTAACTTGCATGTTGCCATTAGCAGAGAGAATGGGAGGGGACAGACAAAAGAGATATATGCCCCTTGTTACAAAGTTAAGTACAGGTGAAACTCAAAAAATTAGAATATTGTGCAAAGGTTCATTTATTTCAGTAATGCAACTTAAAAGGTGAAACTAATATATGAGATAAGACTCATTACATGCAAAGCAAGATAGTTCAAGCTGTGATTTGTCATAATTGTGATGATTATGGCATACAGCTCACAAAAACCCCAAATCCACCATCTCAGAAAATTAGAATATTACATACAATCAATAAAACAAGGATTGTACATAGAACAATATCGGACCTGATGAGAGCAACTTTTGCATCTCATTTGGAAACCAAGGACCCAGAGTATGGAGGAAGAATGGAGAGGCCAATCAAGCACAGTAATCCCATGGTCATTGAACCAGTTTTTGGTGCTTTTGGCAAAAGTTGCTCTCATTAGAAAAGAGGACTTTGGATCACTGTGCTTCATTAAGACCAGGATCAACGCAGCTGTCTACCAGGAGATTTTGGAGCACTTCATGCTTCCTTCCGCAGATAAGCTTTATGGGGATGATGACTTCTTTTCCAGCTGCCCACACTGCCAAAAGCACCAAAACCTGGTTCAATGGCCGTGGGATTACTGTGCTTGATTGGCCAGCAAACTCACCTTACCTGAACCCCATAGAGAATCTATGGGGCATTGCCAAGAGAAAGATGAGAGACATGGGACCGAACAATGCAGAAGAGCTGAAGGCCGCTGTTGAAGCATTCTGGTCTTCCAAAACACCTCAGCAATGCCACAGGCTGATAGCTTCCATGCCACGCCGCATTGAGGCAGTAATTGCTGCAAAAGGGGCCCAAACCAAGTACTGAGTACATATGCATGCTTATACTTTTCAGAGATCCGATATTGTTCTATGTACAATCCTAGTTTTATTGATTGCATGTAATATTCTAATTTTCTGAGATGGTGGATTTGGGGCTTTCATGAGCTGTACACCATAATCATCACAATTATGACAAATCACAGCTTGAACTATCTTGCTTTGCATGTAATGAGTCTTATCTCATATATTAGTTTCACCTTGTAAGTTGCATTACTGAAATAAATGAACTTTTGCACGATATTCTAATTTTTCAAGTTTCACCTGTACACACTCAGAGTAGAAAGATCACTTCTTAAAAGTAACCCTTCAAGGGAGAGGCTGAGCAACTTCAACAAGTCTGGAAGAACAAGGATCCAGAATTGATAATTAAAGGGCAATGTAAGAGAGATTTTTTTTTGAGTATTTCTTTAAATGGAGAAGACTTGGCAGAGTTGTCTTCTAAGGCAAAATGATAGTTTGGGAGTTTCAAGGAACACCCTGGCTTCTGTTCTCTGGTGGCTAACCCACCTGCTTATTCCAATATCAACCAGCTGTTCCTCCTTTTATGGCACCAATAAAAACAAACAGCAAATGGAGAAAACATTTATGATGTTGACTCTGCCCAAGCCTGTGGACTCTCTACTTTATTTCACAACAGCTTAGAAGTTAATTAAAGCATGAAAAGGGCCAGATAGTTAATGGACCTCACATCTCATTATATTTCTGGAATAACTTTTTTTCTCAGTTAACTTTGTCCTTGATACTGTGTAGGCATGTCCATTCAAACTTCCAAACTCATGTTGATAGATACTATTGTGCAAAGGGATATCTGGTAGGTTATCCTGAGCTACAACATGCACATGGATACAGATAAAAAGTTGCATTACGTGGAAAATGGAAACAAAAGTAAATAAAGTAGATGTGGGAAGAGCATAAAAATGAACAGATGACTGAGCTGTCCAAACAACTAAATAAATGCAAACGGTTGAAGACAAACAGCTGAAAAAAGTAATATTCTGATACCTTTAAGGCTGATTTTTTTAATGTATTCATTTGTTTGTTTGTTTATTCAGTTTCTATATCTGTCCATCTCAATCCAATTGACTTATAGCATAAGCTTTTGTGAACTACCATCTACAATCATCACACACATGATTTTTTGGGATAGAGAAATATTCTGTAACATTCATCCCTGAATTGGATGAATGTATACAAACTGGAGAAATTGGAGGAAAATGAAATGTAAAGTCTGTGAAATTGTCTCTCAATGCTAACCACCAAAGATAACAACTGGGTGTGACTGAGACACTCCTGCACTGATGTGCTGATTCTAGTATTGGACACTTCCTCTTAACCACTGGCCTCTGACCTTTTAACCTGGGCAACAAGTTCATGGCCGTACACAAAGATCCCCCCTCTTGCTTTGTAGGGGTGGGGGAAGACAAAAATTTAGTCGTGGTAGCTTTTATGCCTCCACCCGCCCCCCTTCATTGTTTCTTTATTGCATTTCCTTCTTTGAGGACATCCTGCTGTGTCCTAGCTGTGTAGGGAGAGAAGCAAAACATTAACTCCAGTTGCTCCTTAAAAAAATGGCCCTGGGGTGGAATGGGTGAGGAATGGTGTCCAGGCATTGCAGCCTTTTGCCTTTAGAAGGGAGGGGAAAATCCTAGAGCTGGGCCAAGGTGACAATTCCCTCCAATGCAATATCAGTCACCCTGCAACTCAAAAAACCTCCAAAGCTCTCCTTATCACCCATCCTTTGCAACACTAGCAGGGAGAAATTAACAGATTTCAGAGTGATGTAGTATTTGTAGGTGGCGCAGTGGTTAAATGCAGCACTGCAGGCTACTGCTAGATCAGCAGGTCAGCGGTTCAAATCTCACCGGCTCAGGGTTGACTCAGCCTTCCATCCTTCCGAGGTGGGTAAAATGAGGACCCAGATTGTTGGGGGCAATATGCTGACTCTCTGTAAACCGCTTAGAGAGGCCTGAAAGGCCTATGAAGCGGTATATAAGTCTACTGCTATTGTATATGAAAAGGACCTTCAAATGTATTCCATTCCTCTTAAATGGCCAATTTCAATCCTCTCTAAAATTAATAAACAGATAAATATAAAATGGCAATTTGGCAAGACAAATGTTCATTTTAATAGATCCCCAGGTAACAATGAAGTAGGTATGTGACATGGTGTTACTTTCAGCTTCAAGGTTACAGGAGAATGCTGTTTCTGTTGTCCTCTCCATTACTGATCTGCATTACTGGTGCCCTCTGCATTATTGGTCCGCACAGCTGTTTAGCCATGAAAATCAACAACAGAAGATTTTTCTTTCTACTAAGATGTCTATTAGCTTCTGCAATGTTTCTAGTTTTATTCCCTGTTGAAATGTAGATGGTATATTAATTATAAATTCGCTTTGGAGGTTTGGAAATAGGTGACTATACCCTGGAGTAAATTAAACTCTTTCCTCGCATATACTGCTTGCAGGCTTATTTTGACCACTGCTAGGCTAAGTAATATGATACCCTCCAAATAATTTGGATTTCAATTCTCATCTACCATATGATATACCATATTTTTTGGAGTATAAGATGTACCGGAGTATAAGATGCACCAAGATTTTGAAGAGGCAAATTAAAAAAATAGTTTTTGCACTCTGCAGATCTCCCCAAAACAGGGCCATTTTTTGTCAAAAAAACCTGGTCCGTTTTTTGCTCATTTCCACCCTCCCCAGCCCCCAGGAGCACTCTGGAAGCCTGCTAGAGCCTATGCATGGCCAGTCTGGTGAAGGGGGTGAGGTTTTGGGAGGCAAAATAATTCTGTATTCAGTGTATAAGATGCACCCAGATTTTCACCCTCTTTTACTCCAAAAAATATGGTAGTTAATGGCAAAGGAGAGGAGAATTATGATTTGAGATCTCTGGAAGATATCAGGATAGTTATCCCAAGTCTATGTCAGTTGTTTAAAACAGGAGTCCACAACCCTTGGTCCATGGCTCTCTGCCGGGCCACAGCCTGTTCTGGACGAGGGTGTGTGTATATAGTTGCATTTGTGAAAACAGCACGTGCAGATGGGAAACCATCCCCTTTCCTTCCCCTCAGTGCTGCCGTCTCCACCAGTCTGCCGAGCCAGAAAGATTGGGGAATTCTGGATTAAAACATCAACTGTTAACTTTTCACAGGGTAGACTCTTTTGCCGATTGATCTATTTCTGTTTCAAATGTTCTCATGAGTGAGAAGATTCAGCTGTTCACACAACGTGCAAAGCCACAATTTGCTTAACCGTATTATCACCTAGGCTATTCCTAGCTGGATTTGTATAATCAGCAGTGCCCAAACCAAGCAAACCACATTTTGGCTTGTATGTGTAAAGCCATCAACTCGCTGAACAAAGGAAAATACCTTCCACTTCCAGGGCTGTGACATGCTTGCTTTTGTGGGTCAAGCACAAATGAAAAATCATACATGACTAGAAGCATGACATCCAGTGAACCAGCTGGGTATAATCTCTAAAAAGAACTTCAAAGTTGCCCAGTATGAGATGGAGGAAGTTGGAGCCTGAGAAAAAACTAGGTACTAACATCCTCTGCCTGGCCCAATTTCTAAATTCCCTAAAATGACCTATCATAGCAATTAAAAACAAGATAATAAAAAAAAAATAGTGAAGTTGTATTTGTGCTTATACGTTGCTATTTTTCTCTAGTAGGCACTAGAATTCTGTTCAACCCTCTTTCCTAAACTACTCACAAAGTGAGGATTTTAGTTTAATGCTCAACTTAATGCTTCTGTCATTCATAAAGAGCCTGTTCCATACTTGATGTCCTTCCACACAAGGCATACATTCAAACAGCTACATTTCTCCTTTCTGTCTGAAAGATCACCATGACTATGGGGGATGGGTATGAGCAGGTAGCATTAGAAACAAATGGGGAAAGTGGCGATTCTCCAGATAAGGCAAAACTCCAACTCACATCATTCTGGGTGCCGATGTTGGGGGGAATAGAAGTTCTAGTTTAATCAAATTTGGAGGAATTTCTTGTAAAAGTGCTGTTAATTATATTAATTTGTCTACTATCCTATTCTGTCCCCCCTCCTCTGCTCGTTAACAGACGACAGGCAAACAAACTTAAAAGGAACTCTCTTTATCGGTTCTTGGCTCAGACTGGCTGCGAGCCCAAAAATAAACAGAAATAAAGTCTCTTTCAAGAAGATAACAGAATACAAAACAAAAACTCTTACAAAGCAATGCACTTCTCACCACTTTCCCGGCCTTCCGTAAAGCGACCAAGACCTGGCTGTTCTGGCAGGCCTGGGGCTGTTGATTAATTTCCAGCCCCACCTGATGGAATGGATGTTGTATTAATTTTTTAACATTGTATTTTTTAAATGTTTTAAATGTTTTTACTTTGTTGTGAGCCGCCCAGAGTCCCAAGGGAGTGGGCGGCATACAAATCTTATTAAAGTTCAAAGTTCAAAATAGACTGCATAGGGAAGATGTCCACCCATTTAGACAGAGCATGCACCATGAGGAGGAATGTCAAGTGGGCCGAAGAAGTCGAGGTGGAGGTGACTCCACGGAGAGGAGGGGGTCTCCCAGGAACGGGCAGGGGTGGAGGGCGGAGCAGGGCGGACTGCCTGACAGAGAGGGCACCGCTGGACCCAGGCAGCAATGTCCATGGAGGGCCACCAGACATAGCTGCGACCGAGAGCTTTCATTCGAACTGTGCCTGGGTGGCCCTCATGGAGGCGGTGGAGCACTTCCTGGTGGAGGGCCGCAGGGACAACGACCCTGGAGCCCCAGAGCAAATAGTCCTGTATGATGGAAAGTTCGTCCCGGCGGCGAAAGAATGGGAGGAACTCGGCCGAGCGAGTGTCCGCCGTCCAGCCCCGGTGAACAGCATCCAAGACCCTCTGGAGGAGGGGGTCAGACCGGGAGGCTTGGGAGATGTCGGATGCCGAGAGGGGAAGAGCAAGGTCGTCTGTCAAGGTGCCGACTGTGATCGCGGGCGTGGAGTCAGAAACAGAGATGGGCAGCGGGCAGCGGCTAAGGGCATCGGCATGGCCCATGTGTTTGCCGGGGCGGTAGAGGAGAGAGTAAGCGTAGGAAGAGAGGAACTCGGACCACCGACCCATGTGGGGAGAGAGTATAGGAGGGGTGGGCCGGTCACCAGAGAGAATGCCCAAGAGGGGCTTGTGGTCGGTCTGGTGGGTGAACCGGTGTCTGTACAGGTAGGGGTGGAAGCATTTTACCCCCACAATGGCCGCGAGGCCCTCCTTGTCCAGCTGGCTGTAATTGCACTCAGCCTTGGACAAGGTGCAGGAGTAAAAGGCGATCGGGACTTCGAAGCCATTGGGGTAGCATGGCTGAGGACGGCCTCGACACCGAAGGGGGAGGCATCGCAAGCAAGGATAAGTGGGAGGTGCTCGTCATATTGAACGAGCACGGGGGCAGATGTCAAAAGGGATTTGACAGCTGCGAGCGCATGCACCTCACGGTCTGTCCAAATCCAAGGGGCGGAGGAATCTAGGAGGCGGTGCAGAGGCTCCGCGATGGAAGCCTTATGGGGAATGAAGGAGGCATAGATGTTGAGGAGCACCAGGAACGCTGGTGGTGGGGTGGATTCCTCTGGAATCATGAGATAGCCCAGGAATTCAATGGAGGGGACGCCCAGCTGGCACTTAGAGCATTTTAAGTGCAAGCCAGTGTCCCTAAAATGAGTTAGCACCGCCCTAAGGGTTTTGACGAGTCCTGATTGGTCGTCGGCGGCAATCAGGACATTGTCAAAATAAGGAACTACGTCCGGGATGTCATGGAGCACCCGCTCCATGAGTCCCTGAAAAATGCCAGGAACCACGCTGACCCCAAATTGCAGGCGGCGGCACCTGAAGGCCCTCCCGTGGGTCATGATGGTCTGGGCTGTGGCAGAAGCCTCGTCGACAGGCAACTCCTGGTATACTTGGGCCAGGTCCAATTTCGCGAAAAGTTTGCCCTGGCCCAAGGAGTGCAACACGTGTTGCACGACTGGCACAGGATAGGGGTGCACTTGTAGGGCCTTATTGACAGTTGCCTTATAGTCCGCGCAGATCCTCAGGGATCCGTCGGACTTCAAAGGCAACACTATGGGAGTCTCCCATGGGGAGTGATCCACGGGCTCCAATAAGCCCTGTGAGATCAGTTTATTGAGCTCCGCATCAACACAAGTCCGAAGGGCAAAAGGAACCTCTCGCGCCTTAAGGCGAATGGGCGCCACCATAGGGTCCAGATTAAGGGAGATGGGGTTGCCTTTGTAGCAGCCCAGGGCATCTGAGAAGACATCATCGAATTTATATAGGAGAGAGTCTAGGGAGGTGGCGAGGCATAATGAATTAATGCCGGCAATGCTAAGGCCAAAAGCCCTGAACCAATCGAGCCCCAGAAGGGAAGCAAGGGGGCTGCGAACTACAACAAGGGGCAAGGAACCCTTAAACCGCCCATACTGGACAGGGAAATTCCCACAACCCAGGGTGGGGATAGGGTTGCCCTGGAAGTCCCTCAGGAGGCAGTTAGCAGGGGACAGCTGGCTCGGCGTGAACTGCAATAGCAAGGCATGAAGAGTGTCTCAGGACATGATCGTGCGGGCCGAGCCTGTGTCCAGTTCCATCTGGCAGGGGTGGCTGGCGAGTAAGGCCCCCGAAAGAGGAGGCAGCGGAGTCGGACAGCCAGTCAGGTATTGGAGCCTCAGGATCAGAGAAGGTGTAGCACCCCAGGCGGGTGGTAGAAGACCCAGGAGGCAGACGCAGGTAGGTAGCTGATGGAGCAGAAGAAGAAGACGATGGAGGCCTGGGCTGCGAGAGTCTCCAGGAGCTGAGCAGCAAACGGCCGTGATGTGGCCCTTCTTCCCGCACTTGCGGCAGAGGGCATTTCGAAAGCGGCAAGAAGCCCTGGAATGGCAGCCACCGCAGCTGAGGCAAACACCGCCATCCTGACTGGGCAGAGACCTGAGGCGGTCGACGGAGGGGTCGAGATTGGCGCAGAGCTCGTCGGCCATCATCTGACAGTGGACAGACGAGTGAGGCAGCGCAGGCATCGCGGAAGCAGGGAACCGACGGACATCAGGGGTGGATTGGCCGGCCATCTCATATGTGCAGGCTTCGTCCACCGCGATTTTCATGGAGAGTTCAGCGCGGGACAAGATGCGGCGATGGAGGTTGATATCAAGCAGTCCATAAATGAACTGCTCCAAGAGGGCATCTTCCAGGTCGACAAACTCGCAATGTATTGCAGCAGCCCTCAGCGCAGCCACGTACTGGCTGATAGATTGGCCCTCTAGTTGGATGCAGCGCCTGAAGTACTGCTGGCGAGCGTATTTGGATGGCGTCGGCTTGTAGTGCAGCTTGAGCCTGGCCATGAGAAGGTCAAGAGGCATCGTATGCACCGGGGTTGGTGCTGAAAGAGCCCTGGCAAGGGCAAACATTTCAGGGCCACAATAATGGAGGAAGGTGCCCCGTTTCCTCCCCTCAGGCAATTCACACAGGTCATGAGCCTGAAGGAAAACCTTGAAATGCTCGAGGAAAGAATCCCAGGATTCATCCTCAGGGCGGAAAGCGGCGAAAACAGAAGAAGGAGCCAAGGCTGGGACGTGAACGGGGTCCGTGTCACTCATCCTCATCGCCAGTTTTAAAGACGAGAGTCTGAAGTAAAATTAACCAACTTTATTGTAGGAACGAACAGTCAACAGCAAAACACGAACGGAGAACAGAGCCCACCTGACAGCTATTTATACTTGACAGCTGTCAGGTGGATAGCCAATCGGTGGTGTGTATTTCTCCCGCCAGCCAGCTGGCGCGCCAGAGCCAATCAGAAGCCTGAGGCTCTGGCCATGGCTGCCGGCTGCGTCGGGAGGATGCAACAGTGCTGGTTATTACCTGTAAAGCAAGCCTTATATGGGAATAGGGCCTGGTCATTGAAGGGCTGCCTTCTTTTCCGTGACATCTGTCCTGTTCCTATTGAATATGTTCAGTACTGCAAGTTCAGTGCACTCTGTGTTCCTTCAATTAAAGCACATACAGGTAGTCCTCCACTTACAACAGTACATTTAGTGTCTGTTCAAAGTTTCAATGGCACTGAAAAAAGGGACTGGATTTGGCATTTTTATCCACCTATTGAGTCCTTGCTAAGAATCTGGGATAGCCAGATGCTATTATTTAATATTAAAGCTGCAGGATGTAAGCTGCTCCAAGTTAAAATGCCTTTTGTAATTGACTGGTGGTGATTTTGTCAATGCTGATGTTGTTCAAAGAGCTCCAGATGTTTTGGAATTGCATCCTAGGTGCTTATTATTATTATCTTTCTTTCTTTTTTTCTTTCTTTCCCTTTCTTTCTTTCCCTGCCTCCCTATTCTTTTCTTCTTTCTTTCTCTTTCTTTCTTTCTTTCTTTCTTTCTTTCTTTCTCTTTCCCTGCCTCCTTATTCTCTTTCTTCTTTCTTTTGCTTTTTTCTTTCTATCTTTTTTCTTTCTTTCTTTCCCTTCCTCCCTGCCTCCCTTTTCTTTCTTTCTCTTTCTTTCTTTCTTTCTTTCTTTCTTTCCATATATTTCTTCTATTTGCAGGTCTTTGTATTTTGTGATTTTCTCCTGTTTTTTCTCTTCTCTTCTGCTGTCTCTGGGTACTATAGCATCCACTATACAGACTTTTTTGCCCTTTTTATCAACATTTGTCAAATCTGTGGTATTATGTGCCTTATTACTTTAATGGATTTTCTAGATCAGAAAAACCCATAACTATTGCCAGCACCTTACTGAGGTTGTTTAGATTGGAAGTTAAGTAGAAGTGGAACAGATTAGTACTTTGAAGAGAAACTAGTAGGATTGTAGGATGAATTTGGAATAAGATCTTGCAAGAAAGATGTGGCAAAAGCTTTTGCACTGTTGTGAAGAAAGTAATATCTCTCTCTCCATGAAGTCATAAGAGCAACTTTTAGTGCAGACCAAGTCCCCTAACTCTTAATTAGAAGGAGTTGGAAGTTAGTTACATCTCACAAAAAAGTATGCCTTTTAGTAAAAGTTGTTAGTCTGAAAAAGAGCTACCATCCAGATTGCTTCTGATTTTGAGCTGTCCTACCTAGACTAACATGGCCCTTCTCCTATAACATCCCCTAGCCCTTGAATTAGCGGCTTTTCCTTCTAATAATTCTTGATTCTTTTTCTTATTATCCTATTTCTGAAATATAATCAGCACTTGCCTGTAGCCATCTCTGCAAAGCCTCTAATCCTAAATTTCCCCCCGATTTACACTGAATTAGTTTTACACTGAATCTTAGGTCTGGTTGAAACATGGAAGGAAAATGCCTGGCTTATTCCTGTGCCTCAAAGCTGACAACGGAACCAGAGTTAAATATCCCACACCTGCCTCTCAAGCTATGGTTAGGGGTACAGAGGTGGCCCATAACCTGAGAAAACCAACCCACCATTTGCATGAGGTAAAGGCAGAAAGTAGCCCTGCAGCTTACCTGGTGTTGTGGATGTCTGTTTTAAATTGCCCTCCAATATTAATTCTTTTCTGGAGTTTGTTGCTGGTTTTGGTTGCTATGCTCGCCTCTCAGTAGTGAGTGAGTGAGAGAGAGAGAGAGAGAGAGAGAGAGAGAGCAAGTCATCTCTGAAAAAGTGAGGGGGAAAGCCAGTGGCCAAGCCTCGGATTATGCCTGCTCCAGTAGACAACCAGCTTTTGCTCTCGCTTTCTCACACACACATCTCACTTTAGTCTCTAATGAGCTGAATTCCACCAAGTACTTATTGAAAGATGATAGTGAAGCCACAGATAGGGAAGACAGTAGCCCATTAATGGATTGTCTGTGTGTCTCTGTTTGTGTGTGTGTGTTTTTGCGAGACAATAATAGATAAAAAGAGGGACAGAGGCCGATCAGAGGCTGAGAAACAAACAAGGCAACGAATACAGAGTTTTGGGCTGCCTCTGAGTCGAATGAATGGATGAGGTCAAACGCACAATAGAGGACACACAGAGATGCATTTGGCTTCAGTACTAGATTCAAATGGATTCCGCACTGTGACTGGATTTTGGATCACAGTACAGGTTCCCCACAGTTAAGATCTCCCTCCCCAAAATGTCTCCTTGGAGCCAGGGGCAATTTTAGACTCTAGCAGTAACAGCAAACAAACCTGTGTCAGTTCTTGAGCTGACATACGTACTTCTGCTGTTCCTCGCAGTATCCTTTCCTTATTATTATTATTTTTTAATAGTTAAAATCAGAAAAGAAGCAGCTGGACACAGACAGATTCAAATAGTTTTATTAATTTATAATATGATATACAAAGAGAATACAAAAGCAAATGTTAGGGAAATTAGGAAAGGAAAAAGAGAAGTGGATGGGGAGGAAAAGCAAGAGGAAAAAAAGGGCATTGACCTGACTCCTTTGGTGCAGTAAAAATAAGGCATTAAGATCTACCCTCAACTTTTTGCTTTTTCATAATAATAGAAACTAGCATTTCTATAAGACACTGACAGATTTATAGATGTTCATTTAATTATTTTAAAATGATATAATGACACTCTACAATGAAACAGGGCTTGGTTCCAATTATACCCACAGTGGTCAAACTGCGACTGCTTGGAAATAATTTAGATCTGTATTCTGAATTCATGTTTAGTACACCGCCGGTGCCTGGTTAGATCTCTGCAGAGGAATGGATGAGTAAACAATTAATAGATGAAGCTTCAGAATACATTGAGAAATGCAATTGGGGGCAGGAGGCAGCTCCCCATTTTTGGAAGGGTGATTTTTTGGGAGAACTGTAGTTGTGCTTTAAAGGGAAAACAACTTATCTTCCCTGCCCCCCAACAAGGTATTATAAGAAAAAAAGGGGGAATGGATAAAAACAACCCAATGCGCTACCGGAAGTTTGGGAACGGACTTCTGGTTTGCTTGTTGGGCCGTTTTTGCTCTACGGAGGCTTTAGGAGGCTTCCCTGAAGTCTCCGGAGGGCAAAAAAGGGCCCAACACGCAAACAGGAAGTCAGAAAATGGGCTGTTTCTGGCCTCCGGAGGGCCTCTGGGGGGTGGGGGAGGCCATTTTCGCCCTCCCCAGGCTCCTAGAAAGATGCGCGCACATGCACGGGCAGAGGGTTGAGTGTCACGTGCGCATGCACAGGGGGCACAGCATGGGGAGGCATTGTTATGGGGTGGGCACGTGAGTGCACGCAATAGCTTGTGTGCTCATGTTTTTGGCACCTGAGGCGAAAAAGCTTCACCATCACTGGCCTAGAACCAGGGGGAACCTGAGATGTTACTATACGCTTCTCCACTCTGATGCTCTCCAGATGTAGGACTGTTAATTAATATCATTCTTTACCATTGACAATACTGGCCAGAATTTAATGGAACTGTGGTGTCCCAAGCACATAAACAGCACTAGATTGCTTACTGCAATTCTAATAAAAGCTTTTATTTCCCACAGTGTCCACCCAACCAGTTTAAAAAGCTCACAGGCACCTGAGGAGGACATTCTAATTTAGCTTAGTATTTCTTCACGAGGATTATACTCCCTCTTAATATGGAATACAGCATTCATGGCCAAAACCACTAACTGACCTCTCCCCATAAATTTGTCCAGTTCCTTCAATCCAGATGTAGGCATCTGTGACCCTTCAAATAATGGAACCTGTGTTCCAACATTTAGAGGGTTACACACCCATTCCTCACCCTTACTTTGACTTTTTGTTCATAATGGTGGTGATAACTTCTCTTGCCTGTAATATTTCCAGCTCTCCAATTAGGACAAGCAATCCAAATTGTTTATTTTTTTAAAAAAGCAACATAAGCAGTGCAAATATCTTCCTCAATGGGTTTTGAATAAAAAACGCAGGGATAAAATAGTGGAAAATGTCTCCTGGTTTGGCTTTGCCTGCTGTATCAGAAAAATAACCTTTTTCTAAGTCCTAAAATTATCATATACAGATAGTCCTCAAGTTAAGAGCACAACTGAGCCCAAAATTTCTGTTGTTAAGTGAGACATTTGTTAAGTGAGTATTGCTCCATTTTATGATCTTCCTGGCCATGATTGTTAAGTAACTCACTGCAGTTGATAAGTTAGTACTCCGGCTAAGTGAACCTGGCTTTCCCATTGACTTGGCTTGTCAGGAGGTGGCAAAAGGGTCTTCTGACAAGCAACCTTGGAACACAGCAATGGTCATAAGTATGAACCAGCTGCTAAGCGTCTGAATTTTGATTGCATGGTCATTGGGATGCTTCAAAGTTTCGTTAGTGTGAAAAACAGTTACAAGTCAATTTTTTCGGTACTGTTGTAACTTTGAATAGTCACTAAATGTTATAAGTCAGAGACTACCTGTATGTGTATAATACCCTCTGTCTCCAATTTGCTTCAAAAAACAGACCAATGATCCTATGAAGACAAATATTCAAAAGCTTTCAAAAAATCATTTGTACTGGGCAGGATACTTTTTTATCACTGTGAGCTACCTTAAAAGCTCTCCCCCGCCCCCCGATTTCCATGGGTAGCAGGAGACAAAACAATGGTGTGATTTACACAACTCAAGGAAACACACCTGGAGTTCTCACTTAGAAAACTCTCTTCTAAGACCCTGGAGAGGTTTAATAAAATAAAATAGTTAAACCTTTTAAAATTTAACAAGTCTGTTTTAAGGCCAAAAAAAAAAAAAAGCTGCATAACATGCCATTATAAGTCTTTTTCCCAGAGATTCTATCTGACAAGGAAAACTACTGACCTATGAGTGAATGGTAAAGGTTCTCCTTGCACATACTGCATGTGCTAGTAGTTCCCGACTCTAGGGGGCGGTGCTCATCTCCGTTTCAAAGCCAAAGAGCCAGTGCTATCCGAAGATGTCTCCGTGGGCATGTGGCCAGCATGACTAAATACCGAGTCGCATTGAACACTGTTACCTTCCCACCAAAGGTGGTTCCTATTTTTCTACTTTTATGTGCTTTCGAACTGCTAGGTTGACAGAAATTGGGACAAGTAACGGGAGCTCACTCCGTTATGCAGCACTAAGGATTCGAACCACTGAACTGCCGACTGTTATGATCTCCATGTGTTAGCCACTGAGACACCGTGTCCCCTATGAGTGAATGAGATGGAAAACATAAACAAGGCTGGGTAAATAAAAGTAATTGCTTTTCTTCTTTTTAAATCTCTCTACCCACACAGCTTTCACTTTCTGTTACACAAAAAGACAGAGAGACTCTTTTTACAGTTTTGTATATATATATTTTCTTCAGAGATTATGTTACAGTTTTGACTCCCACAAGAAGGCACTTTCGATTGGAAATTTTATCACACACTCTCATATTCATGATTAAAGATTCAGCTTGTGGTCCTCGGATACAGACAGCCTGAAAAACCTGAATGGGGAACAATTTCTCCATTCACGGGGAGGAGAACTAGTAACATTAATCATGTGCGCCGTGGATGTGGCATCTTATTCAGCCACTTCAAAAAATCCAGGAGCATGGTTTAGCCAACCTATCTCAGTTCCTTGGCATATCTACATGGAGATTTGTGTGGCTCCTTGGAGTACTGAAGCTGGCACTGAGAAAAGCAATCCCAGCGAAGTGCTGAGTTTACCAATACTCTTTTAAGAGTTGAAACTGGCTTGCTGGCACTGAACCTTTAGCCTTCCTAATACAAGAAATGAAACAGGAGGTAGGAAGGCAATTCTATGTAGAAAGTGAGAGAGGCATCACTCAAGCAGCTGTTTAAAGAGGGCTTGTTTGCTGCTACCCTGAAGGATGAATGATGGGTGGGTTGGTATGAGAACCAGTCTCCGGTGGCAACAGAAAGCAGTGGAGAAGGGAAAAGTGGATAAAAGCACAAATATGTGAAAAAGGAAAGTAGAAAGAGGAGAAAGAAGTTATTTCTCTTCCACGGAACAATTTTGGGCTCTGTATAGTGGTGGGTTCCTGCCAGCATTACTACTGATTTGGTATTTTTTTTCAATGAAGATTGTTCTGCGCATGTGCAGAACAGAAAATAAAGATGGCGGTGCTCAGGATAGAACAGGTATGGTCACATGTCCAGCCGAATTACTAACCTATTCGACCGAACCAGTCCGTACCGGTAGGACCCCACCTCTGATGCAGATGGAAAAAATGAATTTTCTGTGGAATGAGACCATCATGTTAACTCTTAGCTAATGTGGCTAGTAACACTGGCCCTGACCAATACTGTGTGGATTATTTCATTCCTTTGCCTCAAAGAAAGGCAGGGGAGGCTCCAGGCACTTGGTAGAGATGGCAGAGGCTCTCTGAATAGAAGTATCAACTCATGGGCAGAAAACATTCCCAATGCATTTTCTTTTATATCAGAAATGACAACAAAACACACAAAAATAATCACCATCTCCCATGAACAGCATTAAAATACAGCTATAAAAATCATACTTTTTCTCATTCCATATTTTCCTATTTTTTCCTATTATATATATATACACACATATATACATGGTATACATATTTATATAATCTAAAAAACATGCCCAATTAAATTTCTCTCTACATTCTGTAAAAAAGAAAAAGTAATCCTCACAAATTTGCAACTCCCTACAAATTTGGATTAATTTTAAAGGGGGATCTTTTGGTTTGTGGGAGCTAATGGGTCCAAGTTGGCCTTTGGCCTCTTTGGCGGGTAGGGGGAGGGAGGAAAAGATTTCTTGGTCCTGCCAGAATGAAACAATTTCTCAATTTATACCATCAAACACAGCATTAAGGAGGCAACTGAGGTAGGGTGAGAAAAGGGGAAAAAAAGATACAGTTCAGGCCAAATTTAGCTACCCCAATGGGAAAAACTATGTACATGCCAAAGGAGGTTGATGCCATCCTTAAATCAAGATGATCCATTGAAGCAGCAAAGAAATATGCAATCTAAGTTTACACAAAAGAAAGTTCACTGTTTCATAACAGTTTTCTGCCCAACATGTGTGTGCATAAATTATAACCATATTATTTTATTTTACTTTGCCCCCACAGGGATTTCTGTGGTTGGAGAAACAACAAAAACCAGCCTTAAAACACCACAAGAGAATTCCTTGTTAATTCAACCTGACATTAACATAGATTGGCTTAAAAAATCATATGGAATGATTAGAGATCATTTTGCACTAAATTTTACTTTTGCCTCAACATCAAGTTCAAAAAATTTTTTTTTTTAGAAATACTGTACATTTTAAAATGTGTTTTGATAAAGTTTCGCTGCTGAAAACCGTGATACAACATTTGAAGAACTATAAAATCTGGAGAAAGTTATCCAATGCATATTTTCAGTGTTTCAATGCACGTTTATCCAGGAAGTGCAAATCTGGCAAGTCATTGAGAAAATTGCCAGGTTCAATTTCTCAAGAACTGCTAAGGAAAGACTTTAGACCTACAGAGTCTTTCCATACAGTACTAGCAATAGATGCCATACCTGCAAGAAGCAGAAGGGGGTGGGGAAGATGACAGTAGTCTTAAAGAAAAACAAAGCTTCTCTTCTTTGACTCTCGATTATATTTCCTTTCTTCCACTCTCTTCAGATTGTTAGAACAATGCTGTCTTTTTAATGGTTCTTTTGGGGGGAAAATAAATAGAAAATAAAAAGGAACATGTTTATCTCCTGTTCAAGGAATCTGCAGTTTGCATTGTTGAAAGATGACCTGCTGAATTTAATGATCAACTTTAAACATACCTGATCTGACAGTTGTGGTTGCAATGCCCAATTTAAAAAATTTCTGAACATCCTGTCACTCTTAGTAAGAGAGAGCAGTAGGTTAATCAGAACTTTCTGGTCAGGTGTAGGCCAGCAGTGATTAGATACATTAACCATTTCTGGTCCATTGTAACAGTAAATTTAATTGTTGGTTCATGTTGAAAAAGACAGCAGTGAAGTTCAAAAATGAGCTACTAATGAGCTACCAAGATCTGCAGTAGCCTATGCCTGAGTTAGATTCTTGGGCATCTTAATAATAATAAAAAAAGAGAAATAGGCAAAGGCACAAAGAATTCTTACATCCCAAAAATATTTTAAGGCAAATTTAAGATGGCACTGGAGAGAAACCAAGGCAAATCCATTAGCAGAAATAGTAACTAGATAGAGTTCCAAGAAAATTCTTGTTTGGTATCAAAATTCTCTCCTATTAAACAGGCTTCAAAGATATTGGGGAAAAAAATAGGAAGAAACATCAGCTTAGTTTTGCTGAAGCATCACCTTGGGGAAAACACCCCCCCCCCCCCGCACTGTGGACAAAGCAGCAGAAATGGAGACACCTCGTTTTGGCACACTTGACTCTGCTTTCTCCTCCTCATGCTATACCAGCAAGTCTGTTGATTCTAAAAGGCACAATTTCCCCCACATACTCCGCAAATCCAGAAAAGTTACAGATTTCTAGGGAGACAGTGGGATTTGAAGGCACCGACTGTAACACAAGACAAAAAAAAACCACAGCAGACAAGGAATACACCTCCCACACCTCATCTCTGTGTTTAGTCTAATTCTGACTGATGTTGTATGCTGTCACTGAGATGAAAAGGAGCTTAAAGGTTGAAGGAGGAAGGAGCCAGCACTGACACAAAATATGGAGGTGCAAAGAGGACGATTCCAAAGCATTCAACATAAATACTGTAGGACAGTATCACTAATCATTTCTCTAAGCTGTGGGAGGGATCTGTGGCTCTCCAGCTATTGCTTTAGGATCCCTTGATTCTACCTCATCATGAATGTTCCTCAGCAACATATGGAACCATGGCTTCCCAGCTTCTGTTCTTTAACATTGGAGACTCTTAATTATAGAACTTGACTGTCCTTTCCTTCATTCTGTGCTTCCCACAGAATTTTATTTCTTGTCAGCCATATTTCACATCTTAAGGAGGCCCTTCTCTGCCTCCCAATGCCACCTCAGCCTTTCCTCCTAAGCAGTGGTGGATTCAGCCAGTCCATACCTATTCGGGAGAACCGGTTGTTAATTTTCTAAGCAGTTTGGAGACCCGGTTTTTGGAAGAAATCTCATTTTGTTTTTTCCCACTTTACAGGGCTAATCCTGTAAGGGAGGCAGGAAGGAAACATTCTGGTGTTGTTTCTAGCCTGATCTTTATTGCCCTGCTTACAGAAGCTGCCTCTCCGGTTAACCCTTATTACATTGTAACAGCTAAGGCGAAGCACCCATCAACATGAATGACGTTGAGTTGGCCATGCCCACACAGTCACATGACCATCAAGTCCCACCTACCCAGCTGGTCATTAGGGCAGACAACCAGTTGTTAAATTATTTGAATCCCACCACTGCTCCTAAGCAAATGTTTGTATCATGAACCATATTATCCCAATACAATCAGTCACAGAAGTGAGAGATCTACTGTATTTCCAGAGATTAAAAAAAAAGAGGGACTTGTGTAGGCTGGAGCTCCTTCAACTCCTCTTATTTTTTTGCTAGTAAAGGTGACATAGCTGGTTCACCCTATGTCTCAGGAGGAAGCAGCACACCTGATTTTCTCTCTCTCTCCTCCTTACGAAACATCTCCAGCCCTTCTGAGGTCTAGCTTAGAGGGGGGAAACAAATGAGTGAAACTGGGAATTCTTCCAGTCTCTCTCTTCTCCCCTCACTGTATTTGGAAAGTTAGGAATTTTCCCATAAGGGGAGGGGGAGATATTTCCAAGAGGAGCAAAAGACAAAACTGACCTCACTATTAGTCCCAAGAGATAGCTTATGTGTAATAGTTATACACTTTCCACAGCCCCTTTGTGAAAAGATCCAGCTTAAATTTCAAGTAAAAATCTAAGCCTTTTGAAGAAGCAGACACATTTTCTCCTTTAAGGGCGGAGATGAGGCCACTAAAAAAGCCAACCCCCTGCTCACATCTTTCTATCACTTTTCTGTATCCCTGTCCCATCCACACCACATTAGTTCTGCTTGTTCTTTTTAGCTTTTCTTCTCCACCTTTTCTTGAATATTTTCAATCTGGGCTCTTCCTAGCCGATAGGTGATTTTAGAAATCACTTTTCCTGCAATGAGGACAATGGAGATATACGAACAGTTACCACAATGAAGTGCAGTGAATACCCGGGAAAGAGACTTGTGTATCTTTCCCCCAAGATGGCAGGAAACGAGTGGAAAACTGTTCTGATTAGAAGGGAAAGGACCATAGTTGGATGGTAGCTTTGGTTACATTTGATGTTGTGTGTGTGTGTGTGTGTGTGTGTGTGTGTGTGTGTGTGTGTGTGTGTAGAGAAAGGGGCTGATGTCCTGGTTTCTGCAACCCATAATCCAAGGGGAGAAACTGTGAACCATAGCAGCAAGGAGGTTTCCTTTCTGGGGTTCAAGATCATATTCAGATGCTGGAGTTTCTTCTGGTGCCTCACGGGAATAATTGCTCTCTGCTGCCTCCTGCAGGGTTTCCTGGGCACTGCATTGCTTGTCGAGGTCGAGGGAACAGGTCAGCAGAAGAAAGCAGCCAAAATGGGCACACCTACCCCTCCGACATCCCCTGCCCAAAGCCCTGCCCCCTCCATTGGTCACTAGCTAGTAGTCCGCTGCTGCTTTAGCACAGTATATACATCATCCACTTTGCTGAGTCTCTCAAAGAAAGGCAGCAAGTCGAGCAGCTCCGTGTCAGCCATGTTGTCAAACCACGAAGCCACAGGCACCTGCCAGGGGTGAAAACAGGTAAGGGGTTACTGCATTGGCAGCTGTCGGTGATTCAAGTAAGGCTACAGGGAGCAACTATTTCATACAAGCACACTTCTTTATACGGTGCTATGGATTGCATATTATATTGCTCTACTATTTAACTTTCAATTGAAAAACACACACACACATCTGCACAATGCATGGTGTTAAGAAAAAGACTTCTTGGGCACAAGTACCAAGTAGAACACTATCCCCCTTGCCTTCTTCTTCAGCCATGTATTTTCAGATCTGTTCAAGAGACAGTGCAGAGGGCAAGGCTTCCAAATTGATACAGTCCCCCCCATTTAGAAAGTTGCTAGCTACCCCACTCCTACTTACAGCATTATCAGGGTGGAAGACATAAGAGGCCGGTGAATTGTCTACAATGATGATCCGTGTGAGATCGCGTCCTAGGCGGCTGAGGTCCTTGACGTAATTACCCCGGTGGAAGACACATGACTCACGAAAGAGCCGAGCGCGGAAGGCTCCCCACTTGTCCAGCAGATCAGCCACCGGATCGGCATACTAAAATTGGAGGACCAACAGGTGATAAGGAAAAGTAGTTTGACTAGATTCTCCAGATGTTCTAATGGGAAGAGAGTATGCATGTGTGTAGTATTAGGGCATTCTATTTATTCCTATTGATTTATTTCCTGCCAAACTCCTGAAAGTTTTGCATTCCGTGGGGCTAAATTGGAAATAAAGATTGGTAAACTCTTTCCCCAGAAGAGGTCTGGCTTTTCCAACTAATTGTTAATTAAAGCAGATTTCCACTGATGACTCCGTCCAGATTGTCTTTTAATTGCAAAAGACAGAGAAAAATAAGACTTGTACAGTACAGGTAGTCCTCGGCTTACAATCATTTGTTTAGTGACCTTTAAAAATACAATGGCACTGGAAAACTGACTTACAACTGGTCCTTGCATTTATGACTGTCGCAGCTTCCCCACTATCACGTGATCAAATTTTGGGTACTTGGTAACCACCATGCATTTATGTCTCTGGAGGTTCTTAGTCATCTAGGTCATGGTTGCATTGAAAAGACAAAGATCACTCTTGCGAAGATAGCAAAGTCCACATTTTGGGTGGAGAGGACCACTGGTTTGAAAGAGGGGTCAAAGAGGCCATCTATGTTAAAATTGAACAGCCCTCTTTCAACAGAGGATGTGGGATATGACATTGTCTATCTCCAGTCTACAACACAGTCCTTTCAACAGTTCCAAGAAGGTTCCACACCCATTTGCACTACTCAGGTGACCCTGATGACACAGATAAACCTCCAGGTGGCCTCAATGACTCAACCAAAGAATGCAAATGACCAGCTGTCTGCAAGGAATATAAATCCTTCCATTCCCCACCATCCAGTCATAGCTGAAAAAGCTTCTTGGGTGAGAAGTGAAATGTCTTCAAAGAAAAAGGAGAAAGTTCAGTTGCCTCTTGAGAAAGCACCTTTGGGACATCATGTATTTACAACTGTTGTAGCATCCCAGAGTCATTTGCAACCTTCTCGCCTGATTTCTGGCAAGCAGAGTTAACGGGGGAATCCGGATTCATTCAATGACCCCATTTCACTTAACCACTGCTCTGATTCATTTAACAACTGTGGCAAAAAGGTCATAAAATCTGGTGCAACTCCCTTAACAAATGCTCTGCTCCCAGTTGTGATTCTAAGTCAAGGTCTACTTGTAGAACATTTGCTTTTTTAGAATCAAGGAAAATGGTACAAAAGAAAAGTCCCGGCTCTGATATGTTTCAGAATTCTTCATCGAGCAAAATATTACAGAAATCCTGGAAAGAAGAGAAAATCCAAAGCAGAGGGTCTTGTTTCAGATAAGTGGGAATTGCTTTTTACTGCAGCTTGCAAGAGGGAAGATGGATCCTGGGGACCAGGATTTTTGGATTAATTCTGAGTTTAGAATGGATCAAGAGGTCAACTGGATAGAAAGGTTGCCATGAGCATCTTCTTAAACTCTGTCTTTCTGTTGGCTAACTTTCTCCAAATTGAAGGCCATTACTCTGATTACTTCATGAGAAAGCAGGACGATAGGAGAAGGAGGAGAATCGTACCTTTGCCAGGCTAGCAGTGAAGAGTACACACTCAAAGAGCTCACCCATCCGCCTCAGAAACTCATCCACATGGGGTCGCTTCAGTACATACACCTGGTGAGAGTAAGAGAAATCATGGAAGGGGATAATGGAACAAGTTGAAGACGGGGCCTCCACATCCTACCTTCTTGGCCCACAAACCGATGGACCCAGTTCCTCTCAAAGAAGGCAGTGATCAGCATCAGAATAAGCCTACCTGAACACTAGATGGCAAAACATGTTACCCAGAAAATGGCTGAATTTATTTATTTATGTATCTTGCATATGTAATATTCTGCCTTTCTTCCAAGACTCTGGGTGGTTGACAACAGCAATTGAACATAATATCCTAACATTCAATTAAGCACTGTGTATAAAAGCAGCCACAAAACTGGCCCAAACAATAAAAACCTGATCGGAATAAAATATCAACTAAACAAGATGGCTGAATCACTAAAATTAGGATTTCCCCCCCGCTCAAACAAAATGATTTTCCCTGCCTAGTTGAAAACCAACAACAGAGAGACTAGGTGCATGTCCAGCAATGAGGAGTTCCTGTGAATTGGGGGTCACCCTAAGATGGTTTGCTTTCAGTTCATGTCCCGCTCACCTCACAAGGCGCGGGGATCCTAAGTATCTCCTCCAGAGGTGGGTTGCTGCCAGTTCAGCCTAGATTGGCTGAACTGGTAGTAGCGGTGGTGGGAGGCTCCACTCACCCACCCACCCAGACGCTTCCGCACATGCACAGAAGTATTGCACGTGCATGCGAGAGAGCGCCCGAACCAGAAGTAAAAAGATTAGCAACCCACCTCTGATCTCCTCCCCTAAATACCACACAGAATGGATAGATGCCATTTGGGGGAGGCAGACCCCACAGCAAACTGGAGCTCTCCTTATAAGACTTTATAGGTTATAAGAGAGACACGGTGGCTCTGTGGCTAAGACACTGAGCTTGTCGATCAGTAAGGTCAGCAGTTCAGTGGCTTGAATCCTAGTGCTGCATAATGGAGTGAGCTCCCGTTACTTGTCCCTGCTCCTGCCAACCTAGCAGTCCAAAAGAATGTAAAAATGCAAGTAGAAAAAATAAGAACCACCTTTGGTGGGAAGGTAACAGTGTTCAATGTGCCTTTGCCTTTGAAATGGAGATGAGCACCGCTCCCTAGAGTCAGGAATGATTAGCACGTATATGCGATGGGAATCTTTACCTACGTTATAAGCAGATCTTTGAATTTGGCACACAGCAGTAGTATGTTTCCCTGTTAGTAGGCTGTCCACTAGGATCAACTCTAGTTTGCAAGCCATCTTCAAAAGCAGCCCCATGTAGAAAACCTGTTGCAGTGCTCTGAAAGTGTCTTGCGCCAAGAGCATGAGTCACAACTGCCAGATAAAGGTTGCAAATGTACCAGCCTAGCTGGGTAAAAGTTCCCTGACCATGACTTCCACCTACTGCTCCAGCAGGAGACATGAATCCTGGAGGAACCCAAGTCACAGGCATTTTCTATAGTGTTCTACGGGATCAAATTCAGAATTATCGCTGGAACTGATTGCTCCTGGATAAACAGTACCTCTGGGGAGAGAAAGGCAGAGATAAGAAAGAATGCAAGATCCCTTACCAGATTAAAAGGCTAGTAAATGACACCTTGGCCTGAGAAAAGTCAGAGAAAGAGGCCCATAATAAACTCACCTTGATTTGGTATAAGAGAGGGCAGAGGGAAGGGTTCGAAGATTCGGTTCTTATGCCCGTATAACAATAAAATAGACCTCCGGGAGTTCTTGCTGGGTCTTGTTTCCTGATCTTGCCTTCCTTGAAGGCCTGATATTCAGTCAAGCAGAAGCCACGAGTTTAGCAATATTGCTAAGCTCCTGACCTATTCAAATGAGGGAGGACAACCCTAACCAAAGCTAACCACAAAACTGTTTTAGAAGCTCCAGCTTGCTGGGATTTACTTTCAGCTTGTTCCTACCATCCAGATCCTCAACCCACCCCAGGCACTGGGCTAGGGCTTCACAGCAGCTCTGTCACAACAGAGAGGACTTGCTGTGGAGCATCATGAGGATGTGGAGGATTCCTCACTGCAAACTGACAGATGATCTCTCCCCAAGGTTTCATACAGAAGTTAAATCGGCACGAGAATGGCACTGCTGGGTTAGAAGAGGGGATGTGTGGATGGTCCTTCTCTTGCAGCAGTAGCCCAAAACTACACCTGCCACACTTCACGCTGTGTAATCGGCTGTGAGAATAAGCTTGAAGAACAGGAGGAAGAACCGTAGCCAAGGCAATAGTCAAATAAGAGAAATCTTTGACTAAAGCATGGAATTGGACCCGGCCTAGTTCTATTTAGGACAAGTGCAGGGAGGGGAGAGGCACATTCAGAGTTGCACGATTCTGTTACTAGGACCATGTAATAAAAGTTAATTTTATTATTCATGACTTTGGTGTTCAAGCCTGGTCTACCTCAAAGGACTGATACCCTGCAGAACACTGAAGACATATGGTCCCCAACCTCAAAGACTCTAACTGACCTACGAAGCCAAGATACTTCTAGATACGGATATTCTCTGGCACTTGCTCTGATTTTACTTACTGAATTTTTACCAAGCACTGAGAAAGAGGTCAAGAACACCTCCACCTTGAAGATCTTCTGCAATTCAAAGAAAGGCTGGGAAAAGACAGCTTGTACCCTTTGCACAACGAATCAAAGCGAGAAGATCCCCACATTTCAACACGCAGCACACAACACCCATCTGAAATGGTTCAAACTCCCGAGGTAGGGAATGATGTCACTGGGCAATCTCATCCGGGAACTATTCAAAGCATGCTGAGCTGTCGATTCCTCTTTGAAAGCGAGCACATATAACTGTCACATCCACTGTGAATGATGCTGCTGGCTGCCTCCAAGGCCAAGTAATCGGGAACAGGCTGATTGCAGTACCTACAGCCTATCCTGGATTACTTGAACCTAGCCGCAGCTCTTTGTAAATGAGAATAGCAATCACGATATATAAGGAGGTTTTCGATTTCAATCTCAGCTCCATCACAGCTCAGCCTGACCAGTGTTTAGAAGTATAGAGGAGATTTTCATATGTTGAATCAGACCATTGGGGTTCATATGATCTAATGATCAGACATATTTTTCTTAACCGATCTGGACTTGGTAGGGTTGAGTGAAAGATCTTCTCATGGAAATCAACGCTATACTACCAGATGGACCTTTCCCCTCACTCTGCTGTCAAGGAATTTCCCATAACAACCATTACCAATTCAGATTTAATGTGAAATTTGTCTGCCACACTAGGACCATCCAGGTTGGCAACAATCTCTCTTCTCCCATTTCCCAGCATAGATTCCATACCTGGTGCATGACCCCGTCAATCTCCACTGGGATGATGAAATCTGCATTGTTCACCGGCTAGAGAGGAGGAAGGAAGCACAAGGTGAATCACACCTTCTAAAAGACTTCTTCCCACTATCCATCTCCCTGGTTTTGAAAAAGTTATGTTGGAAACACTTCCTGGGTTTCAGAAACAACCTCAGCTTCCATTTTTGCTCTGGCAACAAATAAGTCATGTATCTCCTTCCTTCATCCACTCCAATAGTTTGGAGGGGCTAAGTTTGGGGAAGGCTGTTCTGATGAAGAAAGATTTTAAAAACAGCTGTTAAAAATCTCTCTTAATAGAACTGCCTGGGATGAAAATCAGCGGAGGAGGAAGAGGAGGAAGGAAGGAAGGAAGGAAGGAAGGAAGGAAGGAAGGAAGGAAGGAAGGAAGGAAGGAAGGAAGGGGAAGAGAGGTAAGTACGTAAGAACTGACCTTAAAGGAACTATGTACTAATGTCTCATCCAAGTCAATCACCACACAGATTTTACTGGCATCTTGGGGTTTGATTTCTGGCAATAGGTATTTGACTGTGGTCTGCAGGGTAAGAAAGACAGAGAAACATGTACACATAAGTTTAAAATCTGGATTAAAAAAGATACAGAAGCAAGGACTTTCAACCTCTGACACCTGGTATGAGGGACAATGGGAATTAACCTGTGAAGATCATGAATGCTCTACAATCAGAGGTCCTCCATGTGTTTTGTGAAAAATGGATGCTGTCTCCTTTTAGTTTGCTTCCCCATATTGGCATCAAGGAATATTTGGCAGTTATCAAAATCTCTGTCCTCAGTCCTCTATAGAACAATATTAGTCAAAAGGATAGTTAGCAACCAAGATAGAAAGACTTGAGGATTAGACTGACTCTCTCTCTCTCTCTCTCTCTCTCTCTCTCTCTCTCTCTCTCTCTCTGTGTCTCGCTTGCCTGCCTGCCTGCCCACTCTATCTATCTATCTATCTATCTATCTATCTATCTATCTATCTATCTATCCATCCATCCATCCATCCATCCATCCATCCACCCACCCACCCACCCACCCACCTACCTACCTACCTACCTACCTACCTACCTACCTATTCATTATCTATGTCTATCTGTCTGTGTGCCTGTCTGTTTGTATCTATCTATCTATCTATCTATCTATCTATCTATTCATTATCTATGTCTGTCTGTTTGTATCAATGTAGCATTTGCCCAGGTTCGCCTGGTCCGCCAGTTACGGCCCTACCTGAACCGGGAGGCTCTCGCAACAGTCACTCAAGCCCTTGTGATCTCTAGGCTGGAATACTGCAATGGGCTCTACATGGGGTTGCCCTTGAAGAGCATCCGGCGACTGCAGTTAGTCCAGAATGCAGCCGCGCGAGTGATAGTGGGCGCACCGCGGTTCGCCCACATTACACCCATCCTCCGCGAGCTGCACTGGCTACCTGTCGGTCTCCGGGTGCGCTTCAGGGTATTGATGACCACCTTTAAAGCACTCCATGGTAGTGGATCTGGATATTTGAGAGACCGCCTTCTGCTGATCACCTCCCTCCGACCGATTAGATCGCACAGGCTGGGCCTCCTCCGAATTCCATCCGCCAGTCAATGTCGACTGGCGACTACACGGAGGAGAGCCTTTTCTGTTGCAGCTCCGACCCTGTGGAACGATCTCCCCGTTGAGATTCGTACCCTCACCACCATCCAGACCTTCCGCACAGCCCTCAAGACCTGGCTCTCCCAGCAGGCCTGGGGATAGGTTTCCAATTTACCCGCCCGAGTGTTGACTGTTGAATGCATGTTGTGGTTTACCATTTTATTTTGTTCACTATTGTTTGTCTCTTGGTACTGCACCCCCTCCCCTTGTGATTGTAAGCCGCCCTGAGTCCCCTCAGGGAGAAGGGCGGCCTATAAATCTCAATAAAATGAAAAAATGAAAAAAATGTATCTATCTATCTATCATCTATCTATCTATCTATCTATCTATCTATCTATCTATCTATCTATCTATCTATCTATCTATCTATCTATTCATTATCTATGTCTGTCTGTCTATCTGTCTGTCTGTCTGTCTCTATCTATCTATCTATCTATCTATCTATCTATCTATCTATCTATCTATCTATCTAATCATCTATATCTATCTATCCATCCATCCATCCATCCATCCATCCATCCATCCATCCATCCATCCATCTATTGTCTATTTATATCTATCTAACTGTCTGTCTATCTAGTCATCATCTGTCTGTCTGTCTGTTTGTCTGTCTGTCTACCTATCTGTTCGCTATAACCCATTCCCTATTTTATTATTCCATAGCTATAAAATATAGACTGCAAAAATAAAGTAGCTGCAATGAGATGCTTTACACTTGTAAACAGGGAGAAGTTTGGAAGCCAAGCCTAAGCATGAGCAGTTATACAACTGGGCAATAGAGGGCACTAGTATATCAAGGCTCAGGTGATCTAAAAATGAATCAGGTTGGGGCCAGAGTTTAAAGAGAGTTGATAGCTCAGAGGCTCTGGATAATTAAAGGATCTGGTGATCTCCCAAAATTAGGAAATTCATACATTAGCACCATACTTGGCTTCTTTATCATCGTTTTTAAAAAATTGCTATTGGTTAGAGCAGGGCTGTCAAACTCCTGGCATGTGGGCTAGATGCATCACATGCTGGACATGCCCTCGCCCAGTTAGGGAACGGGGAAAACAGTCCTGATACATCATGTGATGACATGAATGTGTTAATGTTCTGGCAGCCCAGCCCCCATGGGCAACAAGCTACAAATCTTGAGGGATGCCAGAAATATAGAAGGGTCTTAAGAAGGTCTTAATTTTTTTCCCTAAAATTAGTGGGTGGATAGCTTAAGTTGCTAGTGTTTGATTTTTGTATAGTCCAGTGCAAATACCAGTTGGGTACTTGTCCTATTACAGAGTGTTCTTTCAAATATAGATGAAACCCAATCTCTAACTAGATTGCCATCTCGCAGCTTAGATATCAAAGAAATCCTAGGCAAGGCAGCCACGACTCTTCTTGCCCATCCCCTCAAGCGTGTCACCTGTCATTATCTATTGGCAGCTAAGCAACAAGGGATCATGTGATGAAATCTGCAGCCAAATACATTTCAAAGAGTTCTTTCCAACCTCTGGTTGGATATGCCATCTATGTGGAATGTAACTACCATATTTTTCGGAGTATAAGATGCACCTTTTGCCCCCTAAAAGAGCATGGAAATGTTGGTGCATCTTACACAACAAATACAGCCATTTTTGGCCTCCCGATGCCCCGCCCTTGCATGCCATTGCATCCCATTCTTGCGAAAAATGGGCAAAAAAACGGCCATTTTTCACAAAAACAGAGGCTTTTTTGTCTTACCCCAGCCCTGATGAAGCCTGCAGAGTGCTGCTGGGGGTTGAGGGAAGGCAAAACCTTTTTTTTCTTACTAACCTCTTCGAAATCTTGCTGCGTCTTATACACCGGTGCATCTTATCGTCCAAAAAATATGGTAATTCTCCTTATCCAAGTACAAATACACAATTAAAGCAATGCAGAGGGTGACTGATGCATAGTGAATGGACTGCAATGGGCAACCTAATTTCTCAAACTGTTTTCTGTTCTCAGGGCTTAATGTCACTTGATGAAATCCATTAAAATTTTCACACCTTCTCCAACCTACAGCCTGGAGTTTTATTATTTTGAAGTTTAGGATGTTATCCCTTGATCAAGGAGCTCAGGAATTTTACCTGGGGCTAAACATGATCTGAGAATTCTCAATGGGTAGAATTATCATGAACTGAAATAAGGGTGTGCACAACAGCCCTTTTCTTAAATATAACGTATCCTTCCCAACATAGTATCTATTGAATGGTTTGGACTACAATATTCACCTGTCCCAATGGTGCACAATCATTTATTTTGCTTGCTAGGAGGACGGTGTTTCCAGTGGTGGGTTCCGACAGCTGCTACCGCCAGTTCGCTCAGGGATGTGCCATGCACATGCACACACTTGGTGTGTGCTGCATGCACATGCACAATACAACGAAAATTGCTCTGTGCATGCACAGAAGCCAAAAACAAGATGGTGGCACTTATGACACCGCCAGGAGAGCCAATTTGGGGGTATGGAAGGCCTGGGTCACTGCTGGTTCCAACAACCCAGACTGCCAACCTACTCCCGGTTCAGCTGAACTGGGCTGAACTGGTAGGAACCCACCACTGGGTGTTTCAATCCCACGTATCTGGAAAGTCATGGGTTGGGGTAGACTGTTAACGAGTTCCTTCTGACAAATGGATGTGTTGTTCTCAGGAGCATCAGAAACTGGTTCCATCCTGTAAGGCAAGATCCTTGATGGCCAAAAAACCCACCAGGAATCAAAGAGACAACTCAACGTACCTTGGTCACCGAACCGTTTTCTTCCACCAGCAGTGGGGCATTGTTGTTGACAGGGATAGGCTCTGAGTTGTCATGGCAAAGGCAGCAAAAAAGCGATTGGAAGATGCTGCGATTCCTGGGTTTCTTGGAAGATGTTTGGTTCTGAACCCCTGCAGGATTGGGGAAGGGTGGGTAGGTGGCCAGAAAAGACAAGCAAGTGGAAATGAAACTGCACAGCTCTTCTGTCAAAGATACTTTACTGCCTAAGACAAGAATAAGGAGCATCCCTCCCATTCCATGTGTACCAGCTAAGTGGACTGCAGGAGGAATTCTCCTTCAACCCAGAGATAGGAGAATATCTCTCCTGGAATCTGAAGACCATGGGCTGGCTCAAGAACACAAGGCTGTGTGATTTGCAGCTCTCAAGCCCAACACTTTTCTGCTGTCTTCCAGCATCTGTTGCCTGGAACACCTGTCTCATTCTACCTAACATTAGGTTGGCCCTAAGGAGAGGTATTCTACTCAACCTCTGCCCAACATGAACCTTACCTAAGCATCTATCTTCTTCCTTTTCAAGCTTTGTTTCTTTAAAGTGTCTTTGACTCATTGCAAGATTGGAAAGTTCCGTATTCAAATGCATCATTTTATTATCTTGCAAACTAACATCTACATACGCAGCTCTTATAATAGGATTCACTTAATCAATACAGTAGCATTCCCTTCCCTTCACATATTCATATTTTGAAGATGTAAGCTCTCATTTGCCATGGAACCATATTGTGCATGGATGCTTATGATCAAAATAAGTTTATTTTCTGAGAAGAGAGCTCAGAGGTAGGGAAAAAAATCATAACACTGTATTTAAGTGAATACTGTAGATCAATAACTTTCTACCTAACATCCCACTAGGCTGGCTTTACCATGGATGCATATTGATTCATATATTCATTTTTTTCCCCAAATTACTACTTTAACACTGGATATAACCTGCCAATGAAAACTATCATCTTTCTGTGAGTGGGTGCATTTATTATTGCAAGGAAGAAAAGATAAAAAGATAAGCTTTAAGTAGGATATTTGGTTTGATGGATTTTTAAATAAACCCATAACTGCATACAGCTCTGTAAGCGAAATAGGCTGGTTCACTTGAGAAAAAGGTGGATCCAGGAGACATTAAACAAGACAGCTTGTTTAAAACAGGGCAACTTTTCTTAAGTCAGGCTTCCCACAGGCTGATACTTTCCAGTTGGACTTCAACCTTCCTCCAACCAACACGGCTATCAGATCAGGGAACTGAGGGGTTTAAAAACTCATGCATCTGAACAGAACCAGCTTGTAGGAGGTTGGGGGGGGGAGAATAAGCAGGTTGGATTCTTGATGGGAGATATAGAGCTTTCCCCCAAAATGGAAAAGTGCCAGACCAAGTGGATGCATGGGTATGATTGAACAGGGGGAAAGGAGCATGCAAGTACTAGGCCTAATTATGAAAGGGAGGGAGATTAGTCAGGGCTCTGCTGAGGTGAGAGGAGACCAGGTTGAAGGAATCTGATTTTAGCTGTTGAAAAGATTTTTCAATAGTAAGAAAAATATGTCTGATTTTCTGACCACGACAATTGAATCCATACTTTGCAAGAAGAAAAAGAAAACATCATTTCCTCTTCCTAAATTCCACACAAATATCTACACCTGTTTTATGGAAATGGAAAATATATGTTTGTTCTCCCTCATTCCCCCTACCCCCATTTTCCTTAGTATTTGTATTTATTATTTTGTCAAATATGTACAAGATAGCAGGTATAAATGTAAACATAGACATGAATAAAGGAAATGAATACAAATAAATGGGGACAGTAGGACAGGAACTGGTGTGCTTATGCGCCCCCTTTTAAGGACCTCTTAGGAATGGGGTGAGGTCCACAGTAGACAGTTTAAGGTTGAAGCTGTGAGGGTTTGAGGATGTAACAACAGAGTCACACAAGGATGCCAACACTAGAAAAACCCCAGGGCAGTTTTAATCATGCATCATCTTCCAAGCTTTAAATTAGATTCACTTTCCCATCTCATCTCTTTGCTATGCTATATTTGGCTCTCTAACCCAGCCCCAAATCATGAGATTGTCTTCACTCTGAGATCCCCTGGACTAGGGCTACGGTAGGTCAGAAGAACATATAGCCAGAAAGCCTAGCTAGCAAGATGGTAGCACTTTCACTCCCAGTAATCCTACTCTAGAATCACAAGATCTAGTTTTGGTTTTTAAATTCACTTTGTTGCAAGTTTTGTCCTAACCATACTCAGAGGTAGATGCTCTGTGGTAGAAGGATGTTGCTTTTGTGAGAACCAAAGTAGCACTTGCAAAAGAATTTTCCCATGTTTATTTTTAAAGCGAATGGACAAGGTTCAGACATAAGCAGAACTTATTTAGAGCAAGAGAGGTCCCAGGGCCACATGTGGTACCTAAAGTCAACCTCTGTCTCTCTGTCTCTCCCTGGCTCCCTCTATCTTTCTCTCTCTCTCACACACACACACACATCGATTTAATCCTATCTCAAAATGTCAGTGGTACAATTGCCAAAAGTCAACAATGCTGTATCCTGCTCCTCTGAGACCAGAAAACACATGAAAAGTATACCACAACTAGCACCACGACTACCAGACCATGCCCTGCAAACATTCAGGAAAAGTGGAAAATCCTTGCTCTGCCCAAATGTGTACCTTGGCCATACCCACTTTACCTTATTGTCCTGTATCTTTTGGGCCTCTAGTTTAGGTGCTCAGAGTTCCACGACACGTCAAACTGTCTGCTTTGAAGACAGAGACTTTCTGCATGCAACTCCATCACGGATTGACTATTGCATAGTCTACCTTTGAATTTGTAAAGAGGGCAAAATAGCTTCATATGTGCTCACTGAGAATGTAACTGAGAATTCCCTTGTGGGAATTTTAGTCCCAAAAAATATGCCTAGCAATTGACTTCCTTCTTATTCATGGACTGGTACAAAGCCACCATCTCACAAATGGCAATGTGCTTGGCGCAAAATAAACATAAAGTTGTACTTCATGCCTGCAAGTGCCTTTCCTATTTGTTCATTCTCACAGGCACACATAAGCACGGTGCCCTGACTGAAGTAGGTCCCTGCCTATCTTCTTGAAGAACACCAGCTATGTAAGTCCAGTATCAATCTAAATATCCAACTATGACAAAAACAAAGAGTTACAAATTGCAGATATTTTATTCAGCCAGCTATGTGATAACCACAAGGATATTGCTCAACATGAATGATAGGAAACAGACCGTAAACACCCAATGTTGAGCTTCTGAAGGCAAAGTGGTAACCTTGAAAAGATGTAGCAACTCTCTCCCCTTTTCTACCTTTTTGAGGGGGAGTTGAAACCAAAACAGGTGTACCAACCCTCCTGGAGTATTTTGTTTTGGTATTTTTATAGGAACAATCAAACGATCTGATGTCTGTACTTTGCTACTGCATTTCAGCAGTGTAATTGGAGAAGGGCATTACCATTGGTTGTAAGTAACTCACCCTGTTTTTTATTTTTATTTTTTTCTTGGAGGCAGGCAAAATTTTGATAGTCAATAGCCCCTTTAAAATCTAGCAATAAGTGGTTCCACATTGCACACATGGGTAGGGATAAGTTTTCTTTTTTTTTGTTAACCCTAATACAGTTGTACATCAGCAGATTCTGACAGGTTCTGGAGAACCGGTAGCGGAAATTTTGAGTAGTTTGAAGAACCAGCAAATACCATCTGGCTGGCACCAGAGTGAGGTGGCGATGGGGATTTTGCAGTATCCTTCCCCTGCCATGCCACCAAGCCACACCCACAGAACTAGTAGTAATTTTTTTTGAATTTCACCACTACCCTAATATACATACTTTAAGGGCTTACACTATAGACTCACATCAACATAGGAGGAAACACTGACAGTTTTCAGCAGTCATGGCTAGAGGAGTCCCCGAGGGCCATCCAAAGTAGTTTAAAGTGAGTCTGGGACCACAAATTCCCATCCATAATCTAGGGCCATTATGATAGAGCTGCTGTCACTGTGAGCAGAGGAAATCTAAAGCAGATCCTAATGAGTCAATAACTATGAAGGACAGATCTTAGTTGAAAACAGAACAAGGCCATTCTCAGACCACAAAAAGCTTTTAATTTCCAGGAGCCCTCGGTTTCAAGAACCATTTGCTTCCTTCCAGTGGCAACCCTCCCCCATCACCCCGGAGACCTTCAGCAGACTGTTTCGGGAACACCCTACACCTTGATTGGCAGCTGCACATTGTAAACATGCTCAAAGAGGAACATATCCCTATTCAGGTCTGCTCTCTCTGATTCAGTTCTCTACCGGAAATATTGTTTTTGCTGACAAGGCTAACAAGAAGAAAATCACACACCTCATCAGGTAAAGACAAGAAAATTCAAGGTGGGCCAAACCAGCACAGCAAGTAAGGCAGACTCAGTTCATCAACCATTCAATCTTTTATAAAAAGAAACTTGAGATCTGGAGTGCTCCACATGAATACAAAACACAAAATTGCTGGGGCAAAGCACCGAATACTGAACGGATTACCAGAGCCAAAATACAAACTAAAACATTTGTCATTTGCCAAGAACCATCATGCTTCAAAAGCCCAATTCCGGTTTCCCAGCCTAAATGAGAAACAAAATCTCACTGTACTTTAGCACTGGAGTCTCTCCAAACTTGGCAGCTTTAAGACCTGTGGACTTCAACTCCCAGAATTCCTCAACCAGTTAAGATTGAGGAATTTGCCATTAAGACAGACTTTTGAATGGTGCATCACTCTAACCTCTTTCTTAGATCCAGCCAAGGACATCTGAATGCTCATATTATCAATTCTATGTAAGTTCAGTGCAGATTCACTCAATGCACATTGTTGCAATAACATTATCTGTCTGGTTTGGACTTTTCCCCCTGGAAAACCAGAGGTAAATCTCAAACTCTCAAGTGTCACAGGCCATTCTGAGCACTACCAGGTCTCTGAGGTTTCCCGCTCCCCCTATCTGTACCACTAAGGCTCCAATATACAAACTTGGCAACTTTAAGTCTTGTGGATTTCAACTCCCAAAATTCTTCAACCAGGAGTTTAAAATTAGCCATAGCAAATATGGCAAAGGAATGGCCCAAAAGAATTCGACAACAAATGATAAGGCGTTCCCCAAATCCTGCCATTATTAAATAGAGATCAGAATTAAGGGAGTTCTTGCTGTGATATTTAACTCATGGTCTCTGAGGTTCTTACTAATTGAAGAAGATAGTTTCTCATCCCTGCAAAGGAGAATGCCACAAGCAGCTTGAAGAAAACATTCCAAGTATACAGTGACTTTTGCCAATAGCACTTCGTCATGGCTACATTTAGTAACCAGGCGTCTTTACAACAGGCCCAGCAAAGGAAAACTTGTGCCATTCTTAGTTCAGCTCAGCTGAAAACCCTGTAATTTCCCCTGCCTGCACAATTTCTATTCCAACTGTTGTATTCATATCAAGAGTCCTGCCGTATTTCGGCAGGTCATTGCAAAAAAGAGTGGAAAACAATATTAAAATATTTTCCCTCCCTTACCTTCTCTTTCAAATGCTGTGTTGTGTCTGCACTGATTAAAACTTGAGGACAGCTTGTTCTGGTTTCATTGATATGTTAGCAACAACTAGAGCTTTTCTGGGCAAAGAGTAAAGTACAAATGCTTTAAAGCAACTCATAAATAAAATGGCTCATGCAGTTCTTCCTTCAGATTTACTCCAGATTTAACTGGGAAGGCTAAAGTCCAAAGAAGCAGGGCCACAGACTCCACTGATTTCTCCTACATAGGATGGCAGTGGCAAATGATGTCACTGTTATGAATACACAAATGAGACAAGCACTCATTGAGCATGGCATGCAAAGCGTGGTGTTCACAGAGATTGTGTTAGAGCACAAGGCCTACATTCTAAACCAGTAGGAATGAGCTCAGAAAAGAACAGCATCACAACTTCACACCGCAACAGGCCTGGCCATCTTTCGACCCATCAAGCCAAACAACCACAGTTCACCATCCATGCACACCAGGGGCTTAATGAAACCTTGAACTGCAAAAATGGTAAGTGGTGGGGGGGATAAACTGTCATTGACAGGTCACTAGCCTGAAGCTAGCAGGAAGGCATTATAATAATCAAAAATATCTCACTGCTCAAATTAGACCTATGGTCCAATTCAAATACTACTTTGTTACCCCTACTAGCCAACTATGGTAGCAAACCACAGGTGGGGCATACAACTTTTCTATTGGCAACTGTTAGTCAGTGGTCACCTTAAAAGCTTAGAAAAGTCTTTTAATAAAATTGTTTCAGGTTTTTTTGAGATAAAGGCCACATTCAGACTTAACACTAAACCATTATTTATCAGCATTGAACATAACTGCCTTCCATGAATTTGTCTAAGAAAATTGCCCAAGAAGTCTGATTAAGCACTCTTGCATATTTATTACAATTATCAATATAGAGTGAAAAAAGAAAAATGAAGTTAAGATTCCAGTGTTTTCTTAGTGCAGATATGTCCAACCTCCCTTTATTATATAACCCCCAGAGACTTCCAGATGTTTTTACCCAATTGTAATTGTTAATGTGGGAAGGGAAAATGATAAAGCATATAACTGGAACGTAATCATATCAACTACATTTAATTTGGATTGTGTTTAACCATAACAAAATCGAATTCAGTTTCTATTCTGGCCTCAGTCATGACTTACTGGAATTTTAGTCTCTAGTGCAGTGCTCCAAAAAGATACACAGTTATTTCACAAGAAACACAGCACACTCCCATTACAACAAATGACAGCTAATTTCAAGAAGAAAGGATCACTTGATCCTTCTCCTGCTTCTATCACCAAGGTAAACTGTGATTGGGCAGTTAGTGGCACTGATTAAACAGTACTATTTTATACAAAACTATAGCAAGATTTGACTGGTTTTGGCTCACTACAAATGTGGGCATGTCGCCGTGGTGCTGAATGAACCATGGTTTACATCATGCGGATGCTCTGGGGGAATAAGGCCAGTCTGATCTATTTCACAAACCACGGTTAAATAAACTTTTAGGATAATGTTTCAACCCAGTCAATGGCTTAACATCACCCAATAAGCTTCGTGGCAGACTGTAACTCACCAGATTCCACTGACATTAATCATAATACTTTGAACAGTACGTTTTGTTCCAATTATTGTCTCTATAAGCTTTACAGCAGCCCTCTAAGGCAGGTTAGTATTCTATAATCCCCACATTCTATATGGATGGAAACAAAGGGAATATATACTAGCGTCTGATATTTGCACTGGGATGAGATTCAAATCTGAGATGTCTATGGAGATTCTAAGTCATCCAGGTCATGGGTTGTCCCAAAGGTGGTTTTTCAAGAGGCAACTGGACTTTCTGGTTTTTCTTTGAAGACATTTCGCTTCTCATCCAAGAAGCTTCTTCAGCTCAGCTTCTGCTTCAGCCCTCCAACAGAAGCTTTGGACAGAGCTGCCAAGACGCAGAAGAAGCTGCAATAAGATTGACACAGGAGCTGTCCTTTTAATTGAATTCATTCAATATATATGCTACCCGAGACTCCCAACAACTCTCTATCTCCCTGGACTGCTGCTGCAATGATTTTGCTCACATTTTTGCTCTTTTCTCTCACCGCATTTAGAAGATCATTGAAGACAGTTTTATTTCACCAAGCCCCGAAGATTACTTAAGTGCTATTATTGGCATCTATCTTGGGGGAGGGGGGTTATTCTTATTGCTGTTGTTTTTAATATTTTTAATGTGCTGTAACCTGCCAAGAGCTTTGGGATTAGGGGCCAGGCTGTAAAAGAAATAAATCAACAATAAATTAAAGGAGGAGAGATGGCAGTGGCTAGTAAGTCCAACAAATCTTACTTCAGCGGTGAAGTCATTAAATGGCCTCATGCCAGGGGAGGGTAACATGCTGTATTCCAGATGTACTTGAATTGCAGCTCCCATCGTCCCTTACTGCTAAGGATGTTAGATAAGGCTTATGGGTCTTGAAAGTCTTTGTTTTCATCCTGTCCCCCAAATATATGCAAGATACAATACTGGCCTATCTTTCTAAGATAAAGACTGAATTCTCATTGAACACACAGCCAGGCTTTATTTATGCACACAGAACAAACTGTAGTGGTCTGATTTACGTATAATACAATGGATGCGTCTGCCCTAAACCAGGTGAGCCATGACTGAAGGATTCCTCTCTGCTGACCAGCCTCCCACTCTCTCAGAAGGCAGAGGAGGTCAGCAAAGGGTAGGGACAAATGTCCATTTAGTTTAACCTTCGGGGAGCAATCAACTTTCATTCCCATGCAAAGCCTCCTCCCAAATCTAAAAAAAATAAAAATAAAAATGGGCCAAGCATCCGATACAGTTTTCATACATGCAGTCCCAATATAACCAGTTGAACACTTTCAAACTGTTTTTCAAGGGTCTTTCATGCCTCTCATTACAACATGCCATGATGGTGCAGTGGTTAAAATGCAGTATTGCAGACTGCCTACAGCCTGGAGTTCGATCCTGACTGGCTCAAAGTTCACTTAGGCTTCCATCCTTCCAAGGTCAGTAAAATAAGGACCCAGATTGTTGGGGGCAATATGCTGACTCTGTAAACCGCCCAGAGAGTGCTTCAAAGCACTATGAAGCAGTATATAAGACCAAGTGCTTTTGCTATTGCTATTTCCAACCACATTTTAACTGTGCCCCGAAGACCACTGAAGCAGTTTGGGGTTTCCTCTGGAGACTTTTATCTCCTATTTCTTAAAAAATAGCATAAATAAAGCCAATTTTTATAATCAGCTTTTCTAGGAGTCTTGCTTTATGCTTCTTCTTCTTCTTGATGCAGAAATAAGTATAACTCTTAATTGCATCATAATAGCATTGGCCACAAGTAGGCGGATCAATTTTTTTTCAACACATCTCCCTGTTGAACGTTAACATACAAAGGAGATGGACTGTTTATAGTATCCTGCCTTTATTTTAATTCATTAATGTAATAAAATTGTGAATTATCCTAGCATGGCATATTCACCTGTACAAATGACTTCACTTGCATTTACTATTATTGTTTCATTTGCATTTGCTCACCTTGCAATTACCTTGAGAGATAATAGCAATAGCACTTAGACTTATATACCGCTTCATAGTGCTTTTACAGCCCTCTCTAACCGGTTTATTAAGTCAGCATATTGGCCCCAACAATCTGGGTCCTCATTTTACCCACCTCGGAGGGATGGAAGACTGAGTCAATCTTGAGCCTGGTGGGAACTGAACTGCCAAATTGCAGGCAGCTGAGATTCAGCAGAAGTAGTCTGCAGTACTGCACTCTAACCACTGCACCACCAAGGCGCAACCATTATTATGACCGTCCATATTGGAAATGGATTAATTAAGAGAGGGGGGTTCACAGAGGAATCTGTCATTGGAATCAAAGACTTCCTGATTTCCAGTACAGTCTCAGGTTGAGCCTTTTATAGCACTGTATGCAATTGGCATAAAATAGAAAAATAAAATATTTTTATTGCAAATTATAAATTGTATTTATAAATTAAATTATAAATGTAGCATAATTATTATGAATTGTAAATGTAATAAATATTATACAATCTTGGGGCCAGCCACTCTCCCTCCGTCCAACCCACCTCATAGGGCTGTTGTTGTGAGGAAAAGAGGAGGAGGAGGAAGGAGTATTAGGTATGTTTGCGGCCTAGAGTTACTACTAAAAATAATAATGGAATAAAAATAAATACACAAAGAAATAATGATATGTAAATTATAATGATAAAACAAAAACTTTGAGAGCTGGATAGATACTGTGAGAGGATGAAGAACTATTACAATTTCTATTATATGAGAGCTTATAAATTTTCTCCACAGTGAAATTCCATGGGAATTGAATGTGTTCAACTTATAGAAGGAATTATCACAACAGGCTTGAGAAGAATGATTAAGTACCTTTCAAAATAGAGAAAGGGAGCTAGAATTCGATTTCTTTTCACCCTGATATAGTTATCCTGTCAAAAGAGATGAAATATGAACTAAATGGGAGTTTTAAACATGAGCCTTTTCTCACTCAAATCCATAAAGTATTGTGAAGAATGAAATAAACCTTTTAGATTGGTCTTAGGACAATTTTCAGAGGAAACAACATTTAACCAGATGAACTCCTATTCAGCACCTACCTCCTTCAAGCAGCCTGGATATATTCGATTCACGTCTGAAAACATTCTCTTATTAAAAAGAGAACCTGCAGCCTTTTTCAGGGAAGCATTAGAAGGGAAGATGAATGGACAAAGGCATTTGCCACATTTTCCCATCTGGTGCCATCCAAGTGCACCTGGATAGACATAGTACAGCAATAAGCCATTATGCGATTCACTTGCTTCTGGCTTAGCATGAACTGCAAACTCAACCATAAAGGTTCAACTTTAGGAGGGGGGGACCCTGGCTAAAATGGTTTGATTCAATATTATAAGTCAAACAACCAAGTTCACTAAGGACCCCACTTAATATTATGTATGAATCCTGTCACAGTGTTCCTGCATGGGAATCATCAGTCACAGAAAGTCACTGAACCTTTTACCTAAGTTCTCTTTTGAAGGCTGTTTTCTCCCAAGGGCTGGAATTCTAAATTTCTCTATATTAGGCTGTCTTTCAAATCTGCATTGTCTACTCTGACTGGTAGTGGCTTTCCATTGCCTTGTTGACCTTTCAATTGTTAACCTTTATGGTGGTATTGTACAAGTAGACCTCGACTTACTCCCACAATTGAGCCCAAAATTTCCATTGCTAAGCAAGACAATTGTTAAGTGAGTTTTGCCCCCATTTTACAACCAGTCTTGCCACAGTTGTTACGTGAATCACTGCAGTTGTTGGTAACATGCTTATTAAGTGAATTTGGCTCCCCCATTGACTTTGCTGGTCAGAAGGTCGCAAAAGGTGATCACATGATTCCGGGACGCTGCAACCATCATAAGTACATGCCTGTTGCCAAGCATCTTAATTTTGATCATGTGACCCTGGGGGTGCTGAAATGGTTGTAAGTAAGTCTGAAAATTACTTTTTTCAGTGCTGTTGTAACATTGAACGGTCACTAAATGAATGGTTGTTAAATTGAGGACTTGCCTGGAGTCACTTAGGCAAGATGAGTAGTGTAGAAAAGTAAGTAAGTAAGGTAAGTACATAAATAGATAGATAAATACCGTATTTCCCTGAAAATAAGACCCAGTCTTATGTTCTTTTGACCCCCAAAATAAGCACTTGGCTTATTTTCAGGGAGGTCTTATTATTTTTGAGATTCAGGAGGCATGGTCACCTCATGGCTGCTGTCATTGAAATTTTTTCAGGGAGGGCTTATTTTTGGGGGAAACAGGGTAGACAGACAGACAGATAAATACATACAGTATTGGCAAATGTTTAAAACTTAACTTGAGAGGTTTCTGCATCTCTGCAGGTTATTTTCTGCCTGCATTTCTGCCTTTTCTAGCTTACTGATTTATTTTTGTTCCAAGACTCTTCCCTGGCATGGGAGAAAGACTCTTATGATTGATTCCAAGGATGAACACCAAGGACTTCAGGCAGGAGGGAAACCTGAAGCCAGGAGCTTTGAAAGTCCATTAAGAATAATTATAGACAATGAGGGGTCCTTGGTGCTCTCTGAGCATGCTTGTTTTCTTGCAGACGTTTCATTGCCCAAACTAGGTACCATCATCAGTGCTAGGAAGTAAGGAGTGCTGCTTGCTGTTCAGTTTATATTCTGATTTCTTGCCTGTCTGTGAGGGTGGGGGCGGTCTTAGAGATTCTTTGGTTGGGCTGTTTACTAATAATGGCTCTTGGGAAGTTTCTTGATTGAGGTATTGTTTATTTGATTGTTGGCCTGAAGTTAACCTTGTCTATATTTGTGCTGTCCGAACCTCATTGCCCGGAGCAGAACAATATTGTCTATTTGTAGACAAGATTCCTTCTGCGGTAGCTCAGTGCAGCATAAGGCAACTTCTTGGTGGTCGACTGAAAGGTGCAAACTCTTCAATCATCCCAAATCACGACAAGGTCTTGCATACATGGTTTTATTCCACATGGGACTCCTGAAAGGCAGAGAGCCTACCGGCTATATTTGGCAACTCAATAAGCCTCCGGTTGTGTTCGCTTACTCAGATGTGTAACAAACGTCTACTTTCAGGTAGACTGGTGGGATTTAGTTTAGTTGCTAGAGTAGAATTGGTGCAAACCTCTCTGTTCATGGCTTACAACAGCCCTGATGTTCTCTCCTAGACTCCAATCTTGAACTGCATCTCTAACCAAGCATTATTTTATACTTCAATGAAATACTTATTTCATATTATATATTAAGAAAGCTTGCCATTGTCTCCCAAGACTCCTGTGGTTTTCCCAGCTCAACCATGGTTCTCTCTGACTCAGACAAACTGTGGTAGGAAGGAAATCCATTTTCCATTTCCTCCATCCTCTGCACCTCCATCTTTATTGGCCACCAGGCTCAAATGGTGGAAATCAGAGAAGGAAGAATCAAACAGCTACGTTTCCCCAGATTGCTGCAAATGACCAGGAATGCTTCCATTCACAAGTCCAGTCTGCTCAGCAGTGAAGAACCACTGTTCCCCTTTGCCTCACTGTCAAAACACTGTCAATCCTCCGGGATTGGGTGGCCTATAAATTGATTAAATAATAATAATAATAATAAGAAGAAGAATAAAACATCTGATGGGCAAGAGGTCTGAATTTGTTAAACGAAGGCAGCCTCAGGTTTTTTTGCTAACCAGCACCTTCCTCAATGTTCACCAGGAAGTGGTGCAGAAAGTCTAGAGGAGCCATCAAGACGCGGGCCACACACACTGTCCCCCCTCCCCCTCTTGTGGTTGTTGTTAAGATTGCCATTGGTATAGCTCTCTTCATGATTCAAATTGGGGACAAAAACAATTGGACGTTTCTGCCATAACACCAGAGGGGCTCCTTTCTAGGTAGCTACAAATGGGTCATATCGGAAGACAAAGTGGGTGGGAGGTGATATGCCAAAAGATTGAGAAAAGGCTGCTCTTCCTACCACTCAGGCAGATTCCTGCAAGTTAAGAGATCAATCCTGAAACATCAATAAAAAACACCCCATTCGGCGCCTCTGGCTTCTGTCCAGCAGAGGAGCCTTCTGGTTGATTTACTAATACCTGGCACAAAATTAGCTGGTATGCAGCGCCCAGTCTCTGCTAGGAGATTTTGTCCATCCCCAATTAAAAAGCCACCAATCCCCACCTTCCCGTCCTTACTTTCCAAACCTCCAAAGCAGCAACTGTGGAAACCCTCAGCTGGAAACATCTGGAAAATGTACTTCCATTGCAAAACGCCCCAGTTCTCTCCTCTCTCTCCTAGCTCTCACCCTCAGGGAAAAACAGTGACTGACAGTTGGAGGGGGGGGAGGCATCCAGGATATGGGGGTGGGGGAGGGGGAGGGCAGGCAACAGGATGCCCTTTGCACTCATCTGTCTCACTCTTGCCCACTCCAGATGGCTCAGACTACAACTCACATTCTGCCAAGATCATGGGAATGGTAATCAGGCCCCTGGAACTCAACAGATTGAGGAAGGCAGGCTGTCTTGAGAGCTCTGAATAAAACCTGTTGCTGGACTCCCACCGTGCAGCTCCCGCCAATATATTGGGCGCAAAGGAGTTGGGGTGGGGGCAGCAGAGGCGCCCAAAGACCCTAGATATCCACCCAAGGCAACTGTAGGCCCTTCATCAATCCCCCAGTCCTTCCAGAGGATATGAGGTCTCAAGCGATCTGCTATGGCAAAGCTGCCTTTTTGGCAGCTCCTGAGCACGGTTAGGTTTGGAAAGCGTGCGCGGACTTCGCAGCCATTCCTAGAGAAAATGCACGCACGTGTGCAAAGCGATTGCGCCCTGGTATCCACAGGACGGGATGGGTCCCGAGCAGGCTTCCCACCCACCCACCCCAAGTTTGCTTCCTCCGGGTGCCTGAGGCTGCAGTTCCCACCGCCCTTACCCACACTCACGGGCGCACGGCATGCAATCGTGTAACGTCCCGCGGGCCCCGGGTTGAAGACGGCTCTGCCTGCCATCCGCGCCCGCGTTAAGGGAACGGCTGGAATTCGCGGGACGCGTCGTCGACCGGGGGGGGAGGGTCGACGGGGGGGGTTCATCTTCGACCCCAGAAGAAACACGCGCGTTAAAGACATTCCGCTTCCCCCATTCCCCTCCCCCACTTTGGCTTTACCACCGGAATCTCAAATCGGAGTGACTCCGGAGGCCCTTTGGGGTTGGGGAAGTCTGCAAGCGCCCCTCCCCGGTTCGAGCCGTTGGCACCGAAGGCGCGCAGGGCGATCCAGCGCTTCTCTTCTCCGAAGGGGGGGGGGCGAATCTGTCAAACCCGAAGAGGGCCGCGGGGCTTCTGCAGCTCCGCTTTGGGCGACCTGTAGACACCCCCCCCCAGGCATTTCCCCCGAGGAGGGAAGGCAGGCGTGATCCCCCCCAAAAGCATCCGCGTGGGAGGGGGAGGGGGAGGGTTGTTAAAAACGCTTACCTTTCTCCTGCAGAGGACTGTTCACCTCTTCCTTGCTAACCTGGGTGATAATGGGTCCGCTGTCCATTAGACCAGACCTGCAGAGAGCTCGCCTCCCGCCTCCGATTGTCTCTCCGCCTCCGCTGCTTCGAGGAATTTTCCGGGACTTCGCACAGATATATATATATATATTATTATTATTATTTCCTCCCCCCCGCCCCCGATTGTTGTTTTTTAAACAACAACAACAACAACCGCGGCGGCGGAACGGAACGAAAGAGGGGGGGAGAAAGGAAGGAAGGAACTAATAAATAAAAGGAAAGAAAACGGAAGAGGGGAAATGAGAGGGTGGGGGAGGGGCGGGGGAGACGGGGAAAGGGAGAAGCAAAAACAAAACAAAAAGGGGGAGGGGGAGAAAAAAAAAGACGGCGGCGAAGGAAACTTTGTTACAACATGGAGTTCCCTCTTCACGGGTTCTGATACAAACATGGAGCCCAGGCGCAGTTTCAAGCTACCCCTTAAAAGGGCGATGGCTCCCGCGGCCGCCCGGGACAGCCGCCAGCGGCGTTCACGGGAACGAACCGACGTTGCCGCCGCCGCCGCTCTCCGACAGGCAGAGTCCCCTCACCCACCGACCCACCCCGCCACACATGTGGGAATCGCTCTGGGCGCGAAACGGGGGGTGGGAAAGGCGGGGTTTGGTTTACATCTTAGATCTGCCCCCCCCCCCTCAACCGAACGGACTCTACAAACTCTCGGCGATTTGCCTTTCTTGCCCCCCCGCCCCCCAGAGCCTCTTCTGCGGGCCGGCGGAGCTCGGCCAGACCGGAGTGGGAGGGTGTGGCTGGATCCGCTGGGGGAATCGTTTTTTTTGGAGCGACCCCGGCCTGCTAATGTAGAAATAGCGGCCAGGAAGAAAATGTGGAGCCGTCGAGCTCTCCTCATCGTCTTGTTCTCCCGCCGAGAGGCTTATTTTTGTCTTGATTTTTTTTTGGGGGGGGGGGATAACGACGTGGGAGCTTTTTTGTGGGATTCTTTGCTTCGTTTGTCGAGATGTTTTTCTTTCTTTTTTTTGTGTGTCTTCACTGTGAGTTGTATTGTGTTTGGGGAGGGGGTGCAGTGAGGGAGCTCAACCAATCTCATTGGTTTCCCCCAAACAAGCAGAGACATTCTGGCAAATATTACCAATTTGGGATTCTGGTGAGAAGGCCTGAGCATCCTTTTTAGAGGGAATTTCCAAGTGTTCGCCAGGCCCTGATAGGCCATTGCTCGTCCCCTTAAGGAGAATAATTCACTAACCTTCCAGACTTCCATGATTTACTAAGCAAGATCTGTCAGAGCTCATGGTGGATCTTGCTGGGTGCCAGAAATGGTAAGAGACCTTAAGGGAATAAAATGAATTGTTCTGCAGAAATTCACCTGGCCTTTTAGCACCATGCATTGGTTTGGCAGTTAAGAAATGTGTCCATCTAAGGGCCTTTCCCAGGAATGAATAGCTGTCTGTCTTTGACCCATCGGAAAGCCACTGGCATAAAACTGCTTGTGCCTTTGCCAAGTCGGCCTCTATTACATCTGTTTCCAACCACTGCCAGTCTCCTAGCTCTCCTCCAAGTTAAAAGGTGACAAAGCTGAATACATTTTACACACCTGGAGGCTGGCCTTGAAAGGCATCAGAAGAAGGAAGATAGTGTTACTTAATGCCATCGTCTGACAGCAACATCCTGGGGATAGAATAGAGAGGGGGAAAGAGGTTGTCAGGCTCTGTGGCATAGTTGGGGCAAGTGCAGAACAACCTTAGGAGGGTGGGTGATATTTTCTCAGGAGGGGCTATACTAGATAGAATCATAAGGCTGGAAGTGACTTTGGAGGTCTTTCAAAGTGACTTTCGGAGTGACTTTGGAGGTCCCCCAACGTAGCATTTTAGGACCCACATTCTTTATACTTTACATAAATGACCTTTGCGATATTATTGCTGATGATGTAAAACTATTCAACACCATCGACAATGCTGCTACCCTACAAAAAGACCTTGACTATGTGTCAGAATGGTGAAACAATTGGCAGCTCCAAATCTCAACCAACAAATGCTCTGTCTTACACATTGGCAGAAAAAATCAGAACACCAAATACAAGCTGGGCGGATATGACCTCGTAGACGAGCCTTACTCTGTCAAGGACTTTGGAGTATTGAGCTGCTAACTAGGGCATACAAAACTTTTGCTAGACCTAATCTCGAATACAGCTCATCTGTCTGGAACCTGCACTGCATATCAAACATTAATGTAATCAAATGAGCCCAGAGATATTTCACGAGAAGAGTCCTTCACTCCTCTGCTGGCAATGCCACCAGACTTGAAATTTTGGGCTTAGACAACTTAGAACTTCGCCGCCTACGATCCAACCTTAGTGTAGCACATAAAATTATATGCTACAATGTCCTGCCTGTCAATGACTACTTCAGCTTCAACCACAACAACACACCAGCTCACAATGGAAACAAATTTATGGTAAACTGCTCCAAACTTGATTGCAGAAAATACGACTTCAGTAACACAGTGGTCAATGCCTGGAATGCACTACTGGAACTAGTGGTTTCTTTCCCAAACCCCCAAAACTTCAACCTTAGACTGTCTACTGTCAACCTCACCCCATCCCTAAGAGGTCTTTAAATATAAGCGCACAGTGTGCCTACCGTCCCTGTCCTAATATTCCCTTGTATTCGTATTCATTTCATGTATACATAATCATGTTTACACTTATATCTGTTATCTAATTCATGTTTGTTGAAATAAATAAATAAAATAACCCCCCTGCTCAAGGCAGGAGCCTTATGCTATGGGTAGGGGAAGGCTGGGGCTGGGGAGGGGGAGAGATTTATAAAAACCTGGCAGGGCCAGGACCCAAAAGAGAAACAAATTTTAAATTCCAACCTCCCCTCTTTTAAGAACAGATGACAGCATGTAGGACAGCATTTCTGTGTTAAATACCAGAGCACACATTTCTGTCACAAACACTGAGGAGCTACAGAATGGTGGAGTGAGCTGCAATTTGTTAACTGAATTTGTTGGCTCACCTATCTAGGGATAAATATAGGTGTACTTTTGAGGTATAAACTGAAATGGTTAGCACATAAAGTTTACACATAAAGATGCAGAGGTATGCTTCCTAAGCAGCAAGAGGTTTCCCAGCTCAGTCAGCAGCTAACTGGCATCTTAAGTGATGCCCTCCTTGGAGAGGGCAGCTGCCATATGCAGGCTGGGTCCACAGGAGATATCCCTCATTCACCCAGGAACCTTCCATGAGACTGCTGCCTTCCCCAAACCATCTAGAGCAGAGATTGTCCATCCTTGGCAATTTTAAGACTTGTGGACTTCAACTCCCAGAATTCCCCAGCCAGCATGGCTAGCTCTGGAATTCTGGTAGTTGAAGTCCACAAGTCTTAAAGTTACCAAGGTTGGACATCCCTGATCTATTCTAGAGCATTATTGTGCTGGTGTGATTTGCTTGGGAGGAGGAAGCCTCCTTTCATCAAGATGGCTGCATTGGTGCAGTCAAAATGTGGCATGCTTTTTATGAGGCACATTAAATACATGTTGCTTTAATTGTCACCATCCAGGCTGTTTTGATCACACCCTGTGGACCAGGGGTGGGATTCAGCCTGTTCAGACTGGTTCGGGCGCACCAGATGCTAATTTTGCATCCAGTTCGCTGAACCGGTAGTTGGAAGGACTGGCTGGCCCCGCCCATCCCTCTACTCCCAGGAGTCGCCACGTGGCTCCTTCATCATGCCATGTTAGTGGAGAGCCCACGTGGAGGCTCTGGGAGGGCAAAAAACGGGTCTCCTGAAAGTTCTGGGAGTTTGGAAACAGGCCGTTTTCTGGCCTTTGGAGGGCCTTCGGAGCCCAGTAGAGGTCATTTTTGCCTTCCCGGAGGCTCGAGGAAAGACTCCAGAGCCTGGGGAGGGCAAAAATGTCCTCCCTGCTGTGGTGCAGGAGGCTGAGTAGGCCATGACCCCCATGGCCATGCCCACCCAGCAAACGGGCAGAGAAACGCTTGCTAACATTTTTCAATCCCACCCCTGCTGTGTACCCCTCTTCCATGGTATTTTTTATATGTGGAACACTTTAAAAAAAGAAAACCAAGATAACCAGCAAAGCCATCACTCAGAGCAGCTAGAAAGCCACAGAATATGGCAAGGAGACAAGGAGTGTGGACAAAGTGGGTGTACTGAACATTAACCAACTGTCGACTGTACAGACATGGGGGAAAAAAAAAACCCTTGAAAATCAACCTCCACTGAACAGGTAGTCCTCAACATACCATTCATTAACGACCATTCAAAATTACAATGGTAGTGAAAAAGGTGATTTACAGTCAGTTGTCCCAGTGACAACTGTTGCAGTAGCCCCATGGTCACATGATCAAAATCATGTATGTATTTATGGGATTTCCTGGGGTCATGTGACTACCATTAGCTACCTTCCCAGACAGCTTCCAATGAGCAAAGTCAATGGGTAAGCTGGATTCTCTTAACAATCACATGATTACTTAATTGCAGTGATTGACTTGACCATGACAAAAAAACTTGTTAAATTGGGTATGCCTTGCCTGGTAATGTTAAATTATGGTCTCAATTGTGGTAGAAAGTCCAGGATTACCTGTACATTCTCAGCAGCACAAGCCCCACCTATCCTAGAAACACGAAAGGGCATTAAATGGTTAAATCTTAGATTGCTTGTGGTCAGGTCAGGAAATGAACTTGGTTTCTGATTTACCTGACATAAAAGGTAAAAGGTAAAGGCTCCCCTACATATGTGTACTAGTCGTTCCCGACTCTAGGTGGGGTGCTCATCTCTGTTTCAAAGCCGAAGAGCCAGCGCTGTCCAAAGATGTCTCCATGATCATGTGTCCAGCATGACTACATTCTGAAGGCGCAAGAACCACTGTTACCTTCCCACCAAAGGTGGTTCCTATTTTCTACTTGCATTTTTACATGCTTTCGAACTGCTAGGTTGGCAGAAGCTGGGACAAGTCCAGCGTGGCACTAGGGATTTGAACCACCGAACTGCCGACCTTTCTGATTGACAAGATCAGTGGCTTAGACATTGAGCCACCACGTCCCTCTTACCTGACATACTGACCCATAAAAGGACAATGACTGAGATCATTGCTCACTGAAGCACAAATCACGCCACTGCAACTTACCCTTGCATGCTGTATGACTTATTCTTAAAATGTCATTGTGGCCCTTGATGACGTCTCCAGATGTGTGATGGCATAAGCATTTCTGGAGGTCTTCTATGTAGAATATTCTTCAAAGTTGTTAAACAAAGATCGGGAGTCCTATTTTGAAACATGTCTTTGCTTTGGCAATGTGTATTCCACATTCTGATTCTTACCTGCACATCTTTGGGACTTGGGAACGATCAAGCTATATTTTTGCAAGAATGCATAAGAGCATATTATTGATCAAGGGAAAAAGGAAAAAAAATAGCACAAGTTCTTGTTATGCCAGTCTAAACCGAATACTGGGCTATTCCACAGCCATCATTAATTCTTGCAAGTTTAGGTAAATATTGTCAGTTTGTACTCTGCTCTAAATTGAAGTCAAGCAGTTGAGATTCTGTTGGCCCATTTGCATAAACACACATGCACACATATGTACAGAGTCATCTACCACACAGAGAGAAGCTGGAAGTTGATCTTTGCTCCAGCCCAGGAAAGGATTAGAGGAGCTACTGAATTTCCCCTCTGTAATGCTTGTCTCTCTTTTGTCGGACTTCGCATCTCTTCACTGCTTCCAGAGTATCTGGAATGTGAGGAATTTCCTTAGAAATCTCCCATTTCCCCTCACAGATGTGAAAAAGTTTCCCCAGTCTGTTCTTTTTGTCTGCCTCATTTTCATTCCCACTTGTCTTTCAAGGAGTACCAGACTCTTGATGTGGAAAGGTGCAGAGTTCACACATTACTTGACTCATATTTTATTTTACTTATGTCCATTTCTTCACCTGCCTATCTCAGCAATACAAGCCTTGTTCTGTACTGACTGAAAAAGAATGTTATGCATTTGATGGATGTATTATAATACCCCATTTCCCTGAAAATAAGACCTTCCCAGATAATAAACCCAACTGGGCTTTTGAGCGCATGCGCTAAAATAATCCCTTCCCCGAAAATATTGCAACACAGCAACAGCCATAAAGTGATCATGCTCGCCACCACCTGCACCTCAAAAAAGGCCAAGGGCTTTTTTCGGGGGTCAAAAGAAAACAAGATCCTCTTTTCTTTTCGGGGAAACGCCTTTCCTTTTTTTCTCAAAGGTGCTTTTTCAAGAGACAACTAGACTTTCTGATTTTTCTTTGAAGATGTTTCACTTCTCATCCCAGAAGCTCCTTGGACTGGAAGCAAAACGTCTTCAAAGAAAAACCAGAAAGTCCAGTTGCCTCTTGAAAAAGCACCCTTGCGACAGCCATGACCTGGATGTCTGAGAATCTCCATGGACACACTGTCTGTTTTCTTAGTGGTTAAATTTTCTTTCTCTTTTGATTAATAGCAACGAACTACATGGAGGTAGATAGTTTATCTTGGCAGTAAAATAAAGACATGATATGGAGACTGTAGGAAAAAAACCCTGCCAGATTAAGCTCATCCACTGCCTTCCCCATAGGAAGCCACAGAGGTAAATTTTGCTCAATCATAGCTTGTTGAGTGACCCATAAAAGACTGGGTTATACTCATCAAGTGAAACCATAAGGTTTATGACCGCATCAAGTGACTGAATTAACCCAAGATCCTATGCGTCACAAACAAGAAAACCATGTGATGATGGTCAATGGAGATTCTCCGTCATCCAGGTCATGGTGATTGTAATCATGTGATGATGGCTTAGCATGAGCCCAATCTTGTCACTAGTCTAAGCACTTTGGTCAATCTGTTTCTGTGTTCTCTTTTGAGGCAGAGACTTTTGGGGGGAAAAGAGACATTTCCAGGTTGGCCAAAATGGCCAAGGATTAACCCACCCCACCCCATCCCGAGCCATTGGATATGCACAATAAGCCTGCACTTTCCTTCAGTGCTAGAATTGCATCCCAACCACAGATAGGGAAGCAAAACACTTCTGCCTGGTTTCCTTAAAAGGAAGGAAGACACACAAAAATGAGAAGAGAATCAGGCAGGGTTAAAAGAAGTCATATTAGCAGTTCTAGCTGGACAAGCAGCAGTTCTACAGGGCGGAGAACTGACCAGCATATCCAGCCCTCCCCACAGGAGTATGACTGGATCATCTCAGTGCAGATTCAGAGCCAAGCAGCACCTCAATTTCTATGTACTCACTGCCCAATAACATTTACTTAAAAAAAAAATCAGAACCGTAGATCATAATAAAGGAAAAGCAGATAGAGATCCAGTCCTGTCCTCTTATTTCCCTGCAGGCAGCAGTGCCTAAAATACCTAAAGGGGGAAAAAAACCTGCAGATGATGACATCATTATGCAAATGACATACCATTACAGAGTAAGTGACACATAGTTGTAAGCCACAACATTTGTGTAGTTGTGTCATCACAAATGCCATTTGCCTTCTCCCTCGTAGCTTGTGCTTAGAAAAGAAAATATTAGAGACAATTGCACAGAAAAGGAAGGAAGGAAAGAAGGAAGGAAGGAAGGATCATAGGAAGGAAAAAAAGGAACAGGAAAAAGACCACCAAGATGTTGATTGCGTTTGTGTGTATGTGTGTGATTCCTCCAAAGAACATATTACATTATATTTTTGTTTCCTAAGTTTGTAATCAGTTTTAGCAGCATGGTTATGATACAAAAGCAAAATGTTTTCTGTGATCTTAGCCAAATGCAGGTACCTCGTACACTTGGGAGGAGCAGTCTTTGAAGTAGGTAAGTTGTATACAGAGCTTATTTCCCAGTTTGCAAGGATTTAAAGAAGGAAAGATTCCTTTCCAGGTTAAGATGCACTATAGATGGAACACTTATAAGGTGGGAAACTGAACAGGGCCGCTCAAAACGAAGGCTTCTGTATCTTAAGAGGAGCCTTGCCCCAAAGGAATTTCCAAGTACATATGAATATAAACAGGGCAAAGATGAGAGACGGAGGGAGAGAGAGAGAAAGAAAGAGAGAAAGAAAGAGAGGAGGCAGAAATAATCTCACACAAGATGCTGACTGTAAAGGTTATGGTATATTTGAAGGGAGGATTAAGATTGTGGAAGGGAAAAATTCTGTAAATATGTAACATAGACACATCCATTTCTGATGTTGCACAGGGCAATAGATCTTGGATACCTTTGGCTGATTTGCAGCCCAATTAACCAAGTTGAATAGCAAACAGAAGGAGGACTCAATATTTCAAAAATGTAAGTTTTCCCCTCAGAAAATGAGTGCAAATATTATATTCCCAGTAAGCAGAACCAATTAGTAGAAATATAGCTTGGAGTGTAATGTAAAAGGTAGGATCCAACCATCTAAGAAGTCCTCTCTCGGATCAGACCATGGCTCATCCATGGTAGTATCCCTTTCTGTTTCTCACATGGGTAAATGGGAACCCTCTGGTATGTTGGGGCATCTTTTTCTCCTGTCGGGTTCCCCTGCACCCATATTTAGACGCAGGCTGGACACTGGGGAAGGCCGCCTCATAGTGTTTATGGTTTGGCTTCTAAACTAAACATTGTAGCAGTAAGATTTGTTTTTCTTTCCAATGCCATCACTCTGCTTAACAACTAATTCCCATAACATTGTCAACTAATTTACTAAGACTATATTACTATTATTCTACTCTTCCTTCCACTATAGTATCTCTCTCTTCCCTGTAACCATGTTGCTTGTATCTTTCAATTTATATTGTTTTTATTTGTTTATTTGTTTCCTAGTATGATTTGATGATTATTAGCATATTAGTAATCTTGCCTATCATTAACACTAAGTATTGTATCTTTTTATTTTGATGAATGTATTTTTTATTCTCCTTATGTACACTGAGAGCCTATGCACCAAAGACAAATTCCTTTTGTGTCTAATCACACTTGGCCAATAAAGAATTCTATTCTATTCTATTCTATTCTGTTCTATTCTATTCCTTGTTTTAATTCAGCCTGCTTTCAAAGTATCCTACAAAATTGTCAATATGTTTTGATTGTTCACTGGCTAACAGAACAGTCAGCTTCCTAGTCATACATCAACAGTGAAGGATATTATATATACATTCTCTATGAAATTTTATCCCGAGGAATTATCATTGGTACAGTATCTTCCAAAGCACACTGACGGATGTGGTAGCAACAGAAGGCGAAATGGAGTTCCTATTTGTTTTTCTAACTGTAAGCACATTTCTCGTTTTTCAATGTCCACGGAACAGCTTGGAACAAGGAGCGATTGCTCACCCTCAATTTTATAATCCTAAAGACTCGTCTATGCGATAGAATACAGTACGCGCGGTTGTCGCTCAGGAAATTACTTTCCTAATGGCTGTAACTGAGCTGGTTGCTACGTTGAATCCAACGCCCGAACCACATTTGCCTCTCTTTTTTTCGTCTTTTTCTATCTCCGCTGCCATCGGGTGCAACCTATACGCATGTTCAACCAGCACTTGATTGGGAACTGGGAGGGAAGTGGGGTTGTGTCATTCCTAAATCTATAATTTTTTTCTGTGTGTGCGCGTGTGTGCGCGCGCCCCCGCGCGCAAACACGAAACAGCTTCTGGCGGGTCCCTAGTGCAATCCAGCCATTGCCCTTTTAAGGGAGAAGAAATTCTTCGCATAAACAAGCTTTTGGGCCTGGAAGCTGGACTTGGGAAGATTCGACAGGAACGGGCGGGAAACAAGAGGCGAGGGAGTCGCTGCCTGCTAAACCTTTGTTGGGGGGGAAAGGGATGCCCATTCTCCCCGAAACGGTTTGCTTTTCGCAGCGAAAGCGGCCATCAAATCCGGGACGCAGCGGACTGGGAGGCACCGAACGGCGCTTTTGGAAAGGCGGGAGGGGAGGGGAGACTTGAAACGGTCAAGGGAGCGTCTTTCAAGAAGGATCCGCAGTCGCGGGCGAAAGGAAAAGAGGGAGGGGAGTATAAAGACGCGAGCTGAGGAAGTGGGGCGCCCTGGGTGCACATTTTTTTTTTAACAAAGCCTAATCCACAGCTTCGTAACAACCTGCAACATTTTGTTCCTTTGAAGCTGGCATACCCACATTCCTCCCAATTTAAATATAAGGAATCGTATAAAAAGCCTCTAAGGAGGCACTGGGGGAGGTGGGCAGACGGGGGGGGGGGAAGAGTAGGAGAGGAAAAGAAGGAGGTGGAGGGAGAAGGAGAAGAAGAGGGGGAGAAGGAGAGGGAGGGAGACAAGGAGAGATGGAGGGAGCAAGAGAAAGAAGGGGTGGAAAAGTGGTGGGAGAAGGAAAGGGAAAGGGAGGGAGAAGGAGAGGAAGAGAGAGGGAGAGAGAAGGTGAGAGGGGGAAGGAGAGGAAAAGAGGGCGGGAGGAGAGGAAGAGAGAGAGGAAAAGAAGGAGGGAAAGGGAGGTAGGAGAGGAAGAGATGGAGGGAGGGAGAAGAAGAGGGAGGGGGAGAAGGAGAGGAAAAGAGGGTGGGAGAAGAAAGGGAGAGGAAGAGGAGGAGGGAAAGGGAGGGAGAAGGAGAGAAAGGGAGGGAGAGGGAGAGCAGGAGCGGGAGCGAGAGAAAGAGGAAGGGGGGAGAAGGAGAGGAAGAGGGGGGAGGGAGAGAGAGAGAAAGAGGGAGAAGGAGAGGAGGTGTGTGGGAGGGAGGGACAGAAAACTCTTTCAAACGACGAAGGACGCAAAGCCCTCTTTTTCAAGAGTGGAGAAGCGCCGGAATCTTAACTAAGTTTGCTGCGACGCTTCATTAGCGCCGCGGTCGGCGAAGCTGGAGAGAAGCGAGTCAGTCCCTGCGGGAAGAACATATTCCCCCCCCCCACTCCCCCGGACTGCTTTCCTTGATTCCCACTCGCCTGGACGTAGAGTCGGTCCTACAGTAAGGGATCGATTGCAAATTCTTTCCCTTTCCTTGAGACGCACAGGGCCAAATTCTCGACTTGGACCTCGCTGCTCCACCCATGGCGTCTGTGTGTGTGTGTGTGTGAGAGAGAGAGAGAGAGAGAAGGGAAGTTGTCCTTTTCCTACTTTCAGGATCTCGGTTCCTCCGGCCCAGATCGACGGAAGGGTGGCCAGTGGCATGAACTCCATCCCACTTAACTTCATGGATAGATTTCTTCTTGTATTATATTACCAGATCGCGCCGGAAGTGCTGGAGGATAGAAGAAGGCCTAAAAATAGACCCACAAGGACGCCTGTGGTCCTGGATAGCGGAGTGTAGATTTTCTATTCTTTATAATTCGAGGGAGAACGGAACAGGCCCTTGGGTGTGACATAATAACTGCTGTTGCTTATATCCCCGGGGGATCTGCCTCTCTAATTGCTGCATAATTAATTCCGGCGCTATAGCGTTCAACTTTGTGACTGTCTCTTGTATCAGGCAGTTCCACCAGCTAAACTGCACCACACATACAGCTAGTCCTCAACTTACCACCATTGAGCCCAACATTTCTGTCGCTAAGCGAGACAGTCTTTAAGTGCACTTTGCCCCAATTTTATGACTTTTCAAGCCACAGTTGTTAAGTGAGTCTTTGCAGTCATTGCTAAATTAGTAATAGGGTGGTTAAAATGAATCCTGGTCCCCCACCCCACTTGACTTTGCTTGTCAGAAGGATGCAAAAATGGGATTGCAGTGACCCTGGATTACTGCATATGACGTAAATCTGAGTCGGTTGCCAAGTATCTGAATTTTGATCACGGGGATGTTGCAACAGTTCTAAGTGTGAGGGTGAAGATTTGTTCTCTGAGCTTGTGGGTTGCTTTCTGAACGTTTTGTTACCAGGCTAGGTAACATCTTCAGCGAAGTTTAGGGAATGTCGGTGTCAATGTTCTTCTGTTTATAAGGGCTTCAGGTGTGGGTGTGTCAAGTGAGGGTCTTGTGATGGGTCAGATGTGAGTCAGTCTTGTGATGAGGTTACATCAGGTCAGGGTAATTGAGAGTTGAACTTCTGGTACGGCTTGCGTGAGTTGGTTGAGGTCGGTGCTGTCTCTAGTTGGCTGTGCGGTTGATTTGGATTCGGGGGGGGGGGGTCGTAGGCTAGGTTGTAGTCAATGTTTCTGTTGATGGAATTGCTTGTGGAGTGCCAGGCTTCGCTGAACTCATGGGCATGGCAGGTGGGTAGCGTGTCCGATGATTTTTTTGTGTGTTGCTATAATCGAACTGCTACTGGTTTGGTATCGGTTGGTGTGGGTAACGATTAAGGATTTGGGATCGTGGCATTTGACCGCCAGCCGATGTTCGTGGATCCTGGTTTTTTTAATTGACGTGATGCTTGTCCCACGTAGAAGTGGTTACAGTTGATTTTGTAGATTGTATTGTTTCTTTCGGCCCTCTGCATTTTGTCTTTTAGTTGTAGGTGTGAAAAACAGTCATAGCTCAGTGCTATTGTAATTTCAAACAGTCACTAAGTGAGTTGTTATACGTCGAGGACTCCCTGTATTTGAAATACTGTAGCCTCTGCTCCAATCTTGACTCCTGATGACTGGACAAGTCCATGCAATTTTCTTGGCAAGATTTCACAAATGATTTGCCATTGCCACCTCCTTCCCAGAACTGACTGGCCCAAAGTTGCCCAACTGGCTTTGCACATAAGGCAGGATTAGAACTTGGGACCTTCTCCCAGTTTCTTGCGTGGTGCTTTAAGTGCTACTGCTTGTCCTTGCTCTTTTTTGTTATTTATATACTACAATCCAGGTATGTAGTATTTGAAAGATGTTGGGCTTGCCAGGCTCCTATCCCAATTGCAATCTCAAAATAAAAATAAATGGCAGAAAGAGGAGGGAGATGATGAATGAATAAAAAGAGAAAATGTAATTGTTTTAGATAGACATATTTGGGATTATTGTAGTCACAATGAAGTGTCATCAGTATAAACTCTGGATATCAATGCAAAGATATATGCATAATGGCAAATTACTTTAAAAAAAAAACCAAGTAGGTTTAGACTATCCAAAGGCTTTTGAATCTTGCATTATCTCCCTGTCTCTTTGTAATCTGAAAGATGTTCAGTTTTTGCTTTCCTATTTTCTAAACATATATTCAGAGACCAAGGATGCCATTCATGGGTACTTAGTATACAATATAAGATAAAACAACCCTGAGGATTCCTTCCAAATGCTTCCTAAATTGTCTTTTTATGCATTGTAAGAGCTGCCCCTCTGTATTCTCTCTAAGGTTTAACCAATTCACTTAATTAGAGTAACATTAACCCTTGCGATCTATTTAAAATGGATCTCTAAAATGCCACTGTGGCATCAGTGATAGCCTATTAATGGCAGCTCTCACAGGAGAGTATGTTGAATTCATTTTGCACATTCTGACTCCACCTCGAATGCAATAACTGTGGAACTTTCAAGATATATTCAGAATATATAGTGTTTATGGAGATTCTCAACCATCATGGTAGCTGTCCCAAATGTCTTTTTCCAAAAGGCAACTAATGTCTTTTTAAAAAAACAAAAACGTTTTGCTTCTCATCCAAGAAAAACTGAATTGAAGAAGCTTCTTGAATGAGAAGCAAAAAAAAAAAAAAAAAAAAATCCAAGGAAAAAAAGAAGAAACTTCAGTTGCCTTTTGGAAAAAGCACCTTCGGAAGAGAGTATATAGTAATCCCCTTCAAACAGATTTTTGGGATCCTGTTATCTATTTCCCATTAGGCAGGCCAGAACTGTAGGGCTTCTTCTGAACCTGTTTCACTGCAAGGAACAAAATAAACCAGGAAAGCAGGGAGGAATCCAGCAACATTGTGGGACATAGCAGAAAAAGGAAATTGCCAAACTATGTTTTTGTCTGGTTAGGTACAAGTTGGAAATGGTGCTATTTAGTTTGGGGGATTTCAAACATCCCCTTAGTTCAGGGGATTTCACAGATTTTCAGGCCACAAAACGTTTTTTTAAAAATATTGTGGAACAAGAAACAGAGATGTAATAAGATCAATGAACTTTTTTTTTCTGTTATTGCTCTTAATCTCTTTTCAGAACCAAATCAAATTCAATCAAATTCTCATGAAATTCCTCAGAGGATTCCACAGAGCCTTGATGTAGTGAACTATGAAATTTCAACCACCACAGGGATCGTCAATTCAGCATGGCATTTTGGATGCAGTGTTCTCATTCAGGACTGCTAGTTCTTGGGTTACCAACTTTTGAACACCAACAATGGACTGGTAGTCTTCACTTAATGACCATAATTGGGTCATTAGCAACTCTGTTGGTAGTTAAGTGAGACATCATGTGACTTCAACTTCACTTCTGCCATGTTGTTAAGACAGTCCCACATGATTGTTAAGTGACATTATGTGATGGCAACTTGTGATTGTACAATTCAGTTGACTTCTCCATCTACAACATATGTTGTAAGAACTGTAATAGCCACTATATAACACAGACAAGTAGAAGACTAGGAGAGCGAATCCATGAACACCAACTAGCAATCAGAAGACATGATGAAAACTCCTTATTTCACAACACATGGTCAGAATTAATCATAATTTCAACTGGGAAATTGGGCATTCTAGCTCAGCTAAATCCAAAGATATTAGGGAATTTCTGGAAGGGTTGGCATCCAGAGAATTCAGCCATCAACAGACGCATAGAAATAAATCAGATTTCCACCATTTAAAAGAAATAATTAAAAAACCAAGAAGGAAACAAAAGCACATCCTCTCCAGCAGCCTCTCCAGTCCAGACAAGCAGGGATGAACACTAGACAAACCAGAAGAAAACAATCCCCTTATCAAAAACTTCTAAAGATAAAACAAACCACACCAACAGGCATGACAAACTGCTGCATATAAATGGGGAAAATCTGTTTGCTCACTTTCTTGCACTGATGACATTACCTAGTTGAGCATTAAAAACATCTGTAAGCAAACAGGACTTCACAAAAGATGAAAAGAAGGGAAAAAAAGAAATAGTCATCATACCTTCCTGTTTCTTTATCTTGAGTAATTATTAATCTTTGCCCCGTCCTCTTTGGTTTTTTTATATGTTCCTTAAATGCGATAAACCAAACCTTTTTTTAAAAAAAGCTCTTTAATTCACCAGGCTTAAAATGGAAGACTATGAGTTCTAGTGTGCCTTAGGGATGAAAGCTAACTGGGTGATTTTGGGTACTCACTCTTAGCCCAACCTACCTTACAGGATTGTTTGTAAGGAAATAGAAGGAAGATGATATTAGGTATGTTTGCCAACTTGGGTTACTTATAAAAAAAATAATGAAGGCAAAGGCCTCATTTTGCAATTTTTTTTTTTTTTTGCTATAGTTGTTCAGCAAATCACTGCAGTTGTTAAGTGACTCATACAGTCATGAAGTGAATCTAGATCCTCCCACTAACCTTTTTGGAAACCAGCGCCTGTTGCCATGTGCCCAAATTTTGATCACAAGAGTAGGTAGTAACTCGGCTGCCCACGTACATAAACCGGTTCTATTGTTAGCAGCACCATCTTGATTTTTGGTTCTGCGCATGTGCAATACAATCTCCTTTGCACAAATGTAATCCCCACGCCTTTTCTAACATTCTGCACATGCCCAGACCTTTTTTGGTGTAAATGCGCACACGGCAGAGTGTGCGTTTGGCATGTGTGTGAGTGAAGTACGTGCATGCGTACAAAGTTTTTTGCGCCCCGAACTGTTAGTAATGCCAGTAGTAGCAACCCACCCCTGCACAAGACCCTGGGGATCCTGCAATGGTTGCGTGCAAAACTATCACACATTACTTCTTTCAGTGCCCTTGTGACTTCAAATGGTCACTAAACAAAACGAATGGTTGTAAATCGAGGGCTACCTGTACTGTAGTTGCATATACCCGGTGGATGTCCCTTGATTTTCTGGGGATTAGAGCCCAGCAGCAAAACTTGCTAACTCTGCTGAGAAAATCCCATTCATTTCCTCAGGTTGTTTTTCTGAGGCCAGCGGGAGCTGCTGCACCCTCATCACTTCCTGTTTCTTGCCTATTCCCACTAACGGGGTGGGGGTGGGGGGCTCTGAACTGGTTGCATTTCATCAACCGCTTCTTTCTTCCCTCTCCAGGCTTGTGAGTGAAAGAGCGAATCAATGGCTCCTGCATGCTTAGCAATTCCTGGCTTTTCTTTCCCTCCCTCTTCATTCAGTTCCTGACTCTCCTTACAATACCCGCATTGATGGCCTGACTCTTTCAGGGTAAACAGTAGTGCTATGTGGATGTGGAGGGCTTTGGAAAGGGGGGGAAAAAAATCAGGGCATCAGCAAAATTGTCCTGTGTCAGGGGGAAAAAATCAGAGCCCGAGGTTTCAATGTCCAGGGAGACGCAAATGGCAAAGTGTCGTTGTGAATGGTATTTAGTTTTAAGTTGTAAATGTAGGGATTATTTTTATGAAATGCTTCTCCAGTGGCAAAGGTCAAGAGGAAGAACCCAGTACAATACATACAATAACATAAAAGGAAAAAACTAGGCCGAAGCATGATTCCTCTGATATGCTACTTTTTTTTTAACATATAAAGAACATGTTTCACGGGTGAACACGGGGGTATGTGGAGAATGTAATCTTTTCCTTTTTTCCCCTTTGATTCTAGGGAACATTTGCACAAGCCTCCCCCCCACCCCCGGAAACAGAAATCTATGATGGCCTGTTTCATCTTTCTTAGGGTAGCCTGTTTTTGCCCCATTTTTTGTGGCGCTGTTAACTTTTCTGGCTTCCTGCAGTTGAAGCTGTTTAAGCATCTGGATGGAGTCCTCAAATAGACCATTTTAGTAAGTGGGAGAAAAAGGCTAGAACTTCGTGCTCTTGAATCCGAGAACTCTCAGATTCTGAAATTAGAATATGCTGTGAAAATGGAATGCTTAATTTATTCCAGCTGTACAAATGTTGACTCCCCACATAGAATTTGGAAATATTTGGGTTTGGATATGTGACTAAAACTTTTTTTTTTTAGTTTGCAGAGAAGTTTTAGATCCCTCAGGTTAGGTTGAAGCTATATCTACAAGGAGGTGGAACATTGATTGTGTGGGTTATAAATGCTATTACTTTTTGTGACGTCTCCTCTGGAGTGGATGCAGCCCTGCTCATGTTAAAATATCAGCAAAGGGGTATAAAAGGCTTTTCTGTATAGGCAGTCCTTGATTCATAACCACGATTGACACTGAAAAGTTTGTCATTAAGCATTGCAGTTGGCACGTGTGCCACAGGTGGCAAATGGAGCCCTCTCTGCGGCCATACCAGCTGTCGCCCCAGCCCAGCTCCACCGCACATGTGCGCACACCTCCCACCAGCCAGCTATCCTTCAGGTCTACTGCGGGGGGCGGGGGCATGTAGGGGATGCATGCACGCATGCACAGGGAGCAGAGCAGGGTGCATGCACGGGGGGAACTTGCATTGCATTTTGGGGCCTTGCGCAGCACCCCCGTGCTCCATTTTGGGCCTGGAAAGCTTTCTGCACCAACCTGGAAGCCAAAACAAGATGTGGGGGTGTCACATGAGCCCCGCACACCGTTTTGGGCCTGGAAGGCCTCCTGGAAACCAAAAATGGGTGAATGCATGGGGGAAGGGGAACACAGGGTCACGCATGCGGCGGGTGTGTGTGTCAGGCGTGCATTGCATTCGGGATGCGACTACAAAAAGGTTAGCCATCACTGTGTTCAGCAAACCATCACAGAACTGTACCCAGTTTTACAATCCCCCCCCTCTGCAATTGTTAAGCAAGACATTGTGTGATGATGAGTCCTGTCCTTCCCTGATGGCTTCCTCATTGATTTTGCCTGTGGCAAGTCACCTGGAAAGTGAATAGGTAGTCCTTGACTTACAACCATGGCTGAGCCCAAAATTTCTGCTGCTAAGTGAAACATTTTGAATTTTGCCCCATTTTACGATCTTCCAAGCCACAGTGAATCACTGCAGCTGTTAAATTAGTTAAGTGAAACTGGCTTCTCCATTGACTTTGTTTGTCTGAGGATCGCAGAAGGTGATTACATGATCCTGGGCACAGCAAAGACCATAAAGATGGTATGAACCAGTCTCCAAACATCCAAATTTTTGTCACATGACCATAGGGATGCTGCAAAGGTTGGAACTGAAAATTGATGATAAGTCACTTTCACTAACTTTGAATGGTCACTAAATGAACCGTTGTAAATCAAGCACTACCTGTATTTAATCCCAAAATCATATGTATTTTAATATGGTTTAGATGAACACTTCTCTCATTTTAATTCATGGGAAACTTACTCTTTATTCCACATGGCTATAAGCATTTTTCAAGTGGTAACTGGACTTTCTGGTTTTTCGTTGGAGACGTTTCACTTCTCATCTAAGAAACTTCTTCAAATCAGAGCTGAAGAAGCCTCTTGAATGAGAAGCAAAATGTCTTCAAAGAAAAACCAGAAAGTCCAGTTGCCTCTTGAAAAAGCCCCTTTGGGACAACCATGGCCTGAGGTGAGTGAGAATCTCCATAGACATGGCTATAAGCACATTCCAGCCAGCTAAAGCGGAAGGTGGCCAAATGTCCAATAATAACCTTTGGTTAACTTCCTTGCCTTGTATAAAAGCTGCTTTTCAGTATATGCAAGGCAAGCATTCCCGTCAATTTCACCATCAAAAGGCTGTATCAGTAGATTTTAAAAAGTCGATCTAGAAAGTTCCAGTTTGATCACCTTTGTGAAAAGTATGTTGTGGTTCTGGCTGGAGAGACGTTGATGTTACATGCTCAGAGTGCATTTGTCAGTTGGAGCCGGTGAGCATGCTAAAGCAGGGGTCTCCAACCTGGGCAATGTTAAGAATTGTGGAGTTCAGCTCCCAGAATTCCTCAGCCAGCTTTGCAGCCAGCAAAGCTGGCTGAGGAATTCTAGAAGCTGAAGTCCATAAGTTGCCAGGATTGGAGAGCCCTGTGCTAAAGAATTCCAAAACTACGCAGTGGGCATTCTTGTGAAATGACCACTGGAATAATGGTTTGTCCATTCATGAAATGGTAGCAAGCTCCCAGAATTCTACTTGTCACTCCCACCCTTAAGAACTCACTACCAGTCTTGTTACCTTTATTCTGGGCAGGTGGATGCCCGTCATAAAATTCTAGTTTGTAGCTATCCATATTTTCTAAGAAACTTTGTGAGACTCTCTATGGAGCATAGAGGCTTTCCTGGGGCTAAATATAATGCTGGACGCTCTGCTCTGAATGCCAGCTTATTATTTTTTTAATTAAAGAAAACAAGGAGAAAACCCAGGAGCCTTTTGCCATTTTGATGCCATGTTGGAGACTGTGGGTTTAAAGGGTTCTTCAGGGTTAGTGTTAGGGACCATGCTGGTTTCCACCAGCTTTATTTGGCTCACAGGCCAATCCCCCCAATTGTGGGAGGCTCAGTTGTCACTATCTATTCCCCCTGAAGTCCCAGATCTATAAGGTGGAAATAGTAATTAGGAGCCACATTGGCTAAGTGGAAAAGACCCATAGGTCTGGTTCTCAGATAGAAAGCTTAGTCCCTGCAGAAGGCACTAATTGGATAGAAGCATCTCTAGGGGCTCCTGATTCACCTAGGCTGATGCTGGAAATGCTGTAAGAAACATGAAGGATTTTAGCTTGCACGCCAGAGCATGCAAAAGAACATTTCTCCTCATCGGGAAATGCCAGCTGAGGGACCCTCCTGGGAACCAGACCACACATGATGGATCAGAATGGGAAAGCTATATGGCACTCTTGAATGACTTTGGAGTAGATGTCCCATCCTTCTTGATCATTAGCTATTGCCAAATGGGGCTGATGGGGAATGACTTAATGACACATGGTGGAACATTGATCAGGGGAATGTAATGTAATGAAAGAAAGATATGCAAGCAATACAGGAGGTAAATAGTGGAGTTGCTTACTTGGCTGTGTGTAAAGAAGAAAGCTTGATTTTGCATAACATTAATAATTGTCAGTGCCAATTAAAGTGCTGATTGTTGATTGTGCCACAATGGATGGAATGTTTTAGTTGGATCTGAGATGTGCCAGGTCCAAATCTCTACTCGGTTCTGAGGATTTGATTGCTGTGGTAACAGTGGGTTTGCATACTGTGTTAAATCATGTTTATTTTAACCATGGTTCGTAGAGTACAACAGTCAGGCGAACAAGCAGACTCCACATTGCATAGTCCTGATTCTCCCCTTAACCTAATCTTCTTCTACAAAATCCCAAATGTGCTTTTTCAGGAGGCAACTAGACTTTCTTGTTTTTCTTTGAAGACTTTTCGCTTCTCATTCAAGAAGCTTCTTCAGTTCTGACGGGACAGTGGGGAATGGAAGGCATTGATGAGACAGGTCCAAATCTGGAAGGGTGAGAGATATGACAAAATCTATTCACCACTGTCCTGTCAGAGCTGAAGAAGCTTCTTGGATGAGAAGCGAAACATCTTCAAAGAAAAAACAGGAAAGTCCTGTTGCCTCCTGAAAAAGCCCCTTTGGGACAATCATGACCTGCATGACTGAGAATTTCTACAGACTACTTCTACAAAGATAAATCCGGTAGCAATATGGCATGCCATTCCTTGCCAATTTCAAAAGGTTTATGTTTTATTTTAACGATGTAGAAGAATATTTACTTGATTTGAACATCTTCGGCTATCATATTAATACCATGCAGTTCACGTCTTTTGATTCTTGGAAATCTTTTTTACTGGAGAAAAAAAAAGTCCTTTAAAATAGTGGTGGGGTGGAATGATACAAAGGACCCCCAAACATTAGTGTTAATATAGATGGTCCCAATTATTTCCATGCCGTAACTAATCAGTTTAATGGAATAAAAAGTCAATTAACTGAATTTAGAAGATACAATCGGTTTATAAGGCAGATATTAAAAATAGGCCAATTCTTCCTGCCTGCAAATAAGACTGCTTTCAGAAGGATTCAGACGCTACTCTTGCTACTGGTTGCAAGTCAATTAAAATAAGATGAACATAATCTGCTGCACATATCAAATCTGGCACCTATCAATTTCTGTACTTCATCAAGTTACCTTTTTGGAGAGAGGAACAGGCAACTGACAACCATTCTCTCTGATGAAAGTAATCAGATATCAAGAAAGCTTGGGCTCCTAGAGCTTTGCTAGGCCTGCAGGTTGAAAAAGTGCAGCAGGAAATCCTCCTTTTTTAATGTATCAAGGATAGAGGTCTCCAGCTTCTGGGAGAACTTGAACATATTTGGAAAATTGAACAAGCTGGCTGAGTACTGTGCTACCACAGATTGGCAGCCAAGAAGGGCAGGGCCAGCCACAAAATGTTGGGATGGCCTTTCCCTGTGTATATAAAGGCTCTCTGTTTGTATGTTGAAGTATGTGGTTTTTTTCATCTGCTCTGGATATCCTCTTCATTCCCTCTGCTGATTTCTGCCCTCCAGCTTTTCCAGACATTTTTTGTTTCTCCTCTGGAATTTATTGAATTCCTTCCTATCTTCTCTCTGACCATTCTCCTGGTCCTCTAAGCATAAATCAAGAGTAATTTAAAAACACAAGCATCACTTTGGGGCTAGTTGGCCCAACAGTTCATTTTCTTTTCTTTGGGTCAAAACCCAACTGGGGGAATATATGAAAATGAGAATGTTGCAATGTTTTGGGAAGCTATCTAAGGGCTTAGTCTTTATTTCATTGCCAAACTCAGATTTAAGATATGGGAACTTCATCCTTTTTTACATCTAATACTTCTTACAGAACAGCACTTCATGGTACACAGAATACACAGTTTTTGCAAAAAAATGAAAAATGAAATTCGTATTTAATTTTCAGTTTTCGTCATTCCATCTACAGATAGACCTACAATAACATTTAATAAGTGTTTTCAATCATGATAATCTCGGGGGGGAAATGCTTTACAGCGTATAAAGTAGTTTCGGCCATCATAAAACATTGTGTTGGCACCTCCAAAGTCACATAATAACATTTTGGGCGCTTGACTGTTCAAATTTATGACTGGTCACTAAGTATGATCATGTGATCACCATTTACAATCTTCTTTGTCGGCTTCTCCAGAAAGTCAATGGGGAAACAACTGAGAAGGTTGCAAGTAGAGAGAGAGGATAATGGATTTGGAAGTCCTCTCCGCTGGCATGATAAGTGATTTCCCCTTCCCTCCATGTGGGAGGAGGGAGGGGAAATCCTCATGTGCTGGAGGAACGAGCTTCAAATTTGGTGAGAATTTGGTGAGAATACAAACAAATGGGAACATTCTGAGCCTTCCAGTTTTTGCCAGACTTGAGGTCCATTCCTCCAAAGTGACAAGGGATTTGCCCTCTAGAACTCCATTGTTCTTGCAATCGTTCTCCTTGGTGAGGCAGAGAGAGAGTCTGGGCTTCCCCTTCCTGGTCGTGGTGGGAGACCTGGGTCCTTTTCCCTGCCCCACCATGCACTGGAGGTCGGGGCTTCTCCCTGGTGTTCTACTTAATGACCTGAACAGTTGCTTAACAACCACAACAAATGGTTACATAGCAACTTGTTTAACCACTTTACTTAAGATTCCAGCCTCAATTGTATTTGTAAGTTGAGGACTACGTCTATGTTGTAGTGCCATGGCCACATAGGAGTTTAAACACTGCAGGGTCTGAAAGATGCTGATTTGAAAAGGAACTGCTAGAATTAGTGTTTTAAGATGATGAGAAAATCCAAATTATGTTAATAGCATTTGTTATATAGGCTTTGAGAATCCTATACCTTCTCCAGTCCCTTACACTAAACCATAAAGTAGTTGTTTTGCTTTGCTTTGGTGTACTGTGTAAGCCCAACATTTGCAATTTGTAAATCCCACATCATGTTATGTCAAAAAGCCATTTCATATTAGTCAATAAACCATAGTTAAATAAGTCATGGCTTAGCATAATGCATGAATTCACACATTGATGGGCCCCCTTGTTCTAATTCAGATGACTCATTACTCCAGCTGTCATTCCCATTACTGCTTTCATCCTGAGGGCAGAAGCCAAGCAGCAACAGCGTGGAGAAGGTAAGGTGAGATGGTTGATCTACATAGTGGATCCTCTAGATAGTAGCCTTTAGATTAAAATTGGGGGGGGGGGGGAGAAGGAGTAGCTACCAGATCCTGCAGTATGAATATTAGGTATATATTACTTTGAGGGATTTCTCACAGAGAGTCACAGGCCAGAGTATGCAACTTGAAGGACAAAGTCTAAAGCAATGGTTCTCAACCATCTCAATGCTGCGACCCTTTAATACAGTTCCTCATGTTGTGGTGACCCCCAACCATAAAATTATTTTCGTTGCTACTTCATAACTGTAATTTTTCTACTGTTATGAATCGTAATGTAAATATCTGATATGCAGGATGTATTTGCATTATTACAAATTGAACATAATTAAAGCATAGTGATTAATCTGCCAATCTTGGTTTGGGAGAAGATCAGCCAGGCTGGGATTTTCCAGGATAAAATGACCTCACTGCCTGCTTCCAGCAGCAGTTTGTGGTTTACATGAGTTTCATTTTACTAAATTTACTTTTTTTACATTCTATTCCCCCCCCCACCCAGATTTCTTTTTCTTTCTTTCTTTCTTTCTTTCTTTCTTTCTTTCTTTCTTTCTTTCTTATTTTCTTTCTTTCTTTCTTATTTTCTTTCATATTTTCTTTCTTTCTTTCTTTCTTTCTTTCTTTTTCTCTTTCATATTTTCTTTCTTTCTTTCCATTCCTCCCTCAACCGATTTAACACAGATTAAGATGCTGCTCTTTAAATGGGATTTTAAACAGAGGCTTCAGTTACATCGAACTGTGCTTCTGTCCTGAGTGGAATTCCTCGGGACGGAAGGAATGGGTGGGTGGGGCCTGTCCTCCCCTCCGACCTCTCCTGCCAGCCCTTCCTGGGGGCCAAAAAGCCTACGAGCTCAGTTTAGCCCACAGGACAGGAACGACGGCGGGGGCGGCAAAGGCAGCGTCCAGGCCCAAGGCGGCTTTAATCTTGGCATGTGCCTGCTTGGGCGAGAGCCCATCCCGCCAGCTGAAGCGGATGGCCCGACTGCCCCGCCGGTCTCCTGTTCTCCAGACGCCTTCGAGCCCCTGTGCAGGCATTGGACATCCGTTGGAGCCAAGGCTGATCCAGAATAACCCGTCTCTCTCCCCCTTCAGTGGCTCGGCCTTTCCCTGGCGTGGAGACTGGGCGGGGCGGCATCTGGGTTGCGCCCAGAGCCAGGAGGAGGCTGCTTCGCCACCCAGCACTCTTCATGCACCTGCTGCTTCAGGACGTGCTCCTGAGCATGGGCGATGCTGGTGGAGGTGGATGGTCTTAGGTGACCCCTGTGAAAGGGTCATTCGACCCCCAAAGGGGTCATGACCCACAGGTTGAGAACCGCTGGTCTAAAGCAATGGTGCAAAAGTAGAACCAAAGGGATGTGTGCATTCTTCCATCATTCCTTTGTGTGGCCCCCACCAATGGTGGAACCAAACCCTCATTCCTTAAGCTCCTAAACCCACCTCTCCCCCCCAAAAAAAGACTGTTCCCCGCCCACTACTAAAGTGGATGCCTTGATGTTCCACACAAAGCCGATCTAGGTCTGAAGCTGGTGGACCGTGTGCACATTTGGTCATGAGTATCTAGAATACTTTATAGTTCTTTCTTTACACTCCCCCCTCCCCCCAACTTGCTACATGTCATCAGGATTAAAAAACAAGAATGCATCAAGTCTTAAACCCTCTTTGGAAGTCACACCACAGCCATTCCAAGTCTGAAGGTTCTTTAGGAATGCCAGAAATTTTCTCTGGAACTTTTGGCCTGCAAGGCAGGCGCTGTGCTGAGTGATCACTACTGATGCTGGAGTTCATCCTTTGCCAACAGAAACTCTGCTTCTGACACCTTTGCTTCCTGGCAGATCCCCAAGAGCAGCTGCTTCCTGTTTTGTTGGGGAGACATAGTGATGATTCATCAGCTTCCAGTGGCGATGAGTGGGATGTACTATCATTGTAGTCCATAACTGAACCGAGTATGGGGCCCACGAGTTAGGAAGACAGCTCCATGTGAAATGAGACAGGTCCAAATCTGGAATAGTGAGAGAGATGACAAAAATCCAAGAAAAAGTTGCATGCATTTGTACACTAGAGTCATGGAGTATATGAGATGGGTGGCTATATATGTATATTAAATAAATAAATGGGGGAGAGTTTTGACTGTCAAGCCAAAGAACCTTCCTTATATACTCCATCTGCCTGCAATAGTAAGGAAGCTTCTGTGTCCCTGTGTGACTAACCTTTAACAATTCTTTTACATTCTTAAGTTACTTCAAGCTTTTGCCCTTCAGATACATTGGAGTGACCATTCTCAGAATTCTCAGCCAACATGTTTGCCCAAGAGATACTGTATGTCTGAGTTACTTTCCTTTCACAAAGTACTTATTTATCGTTTCCCTAGGACCAGTAGATCTGTTCCAGAAATTCTGCTAAGTTGAAATTTGCTTAAAAGTGGCAAGTTGAATTTGGCATGACATACTGTCCTAAAGTCAAACAACGTTATATAGCTTAGCAAGTTATACAATTTCAGACCATTTCTGTTCCCTCTCCCGAAATGTCATTCTATTGCTTCATAAACACCTATCTTTATATAACATCATTTTTAGTTATGATAAGGAATGGGGGAAGAGAAAGAGCTGAGCTGACTGAATATTCAGGATAAACTGGCATCGCTATTTCATCACTACGACTCAGGTTACTGATTATCTTCTCTGGAGATTTTGCATTAGGAACATCTTAATGCAATAGATTCCACAATCTTATCTGTTTGAATAGGTAATCCCCAGAACTGTTAAATCCAATTTGGGGATAAACAACTGATATGGATGATGCCCAATTTGCATACAAGGTTCCTACCAGGTAGCAGACGAAAGCAACGTAAGCAAGGAGCACGAAAGATATGCCAATATAGTAGGCCAGGTAGTTCAAACTTATGATGCTTGTCACCACGAAGTATAAATTGATTGCACAGATTAATCCGGTGATCAGGATCATTATAAATTTTCCAATGCTAAGAAAATAGGAGGAGAGAGAGAAGCAAGTGGGGGGGAAAAATACATGGATTGAGGTTATTGAAGCAATTCCATCTCAACCAGAGAGAGCTACATCTGCCAAATCGCCTAAAGTGAAAAAGATTAATCTCTGTGGGGAGTAGAAGACTTCCTCTTCTTAGAACACTTCATACCTTGATTTCTTTCATTTTTGTCTTTAAAGAAAAGGAAACCACGCAATCCTCTAAATACTATAATTAGCGTAAATAATGCCTATGCGTATTGAGATTTATTATTGCCAAAAAAGGAAGGACGTATCCACAATAGTCACCAGAGGTTGAGCTTGACATGACAGGGACACCTCCTGAGCATCTTCTATTTATGGAACAACCTAATGAAAAAGCTGTTTATATGGAAGAACAAGCAAGTCTGGCTAAGTTGAAATTGGATGGAAGATAGAGATCTGGGTGATGTGGTTCTGTGAGAGGTTCAACAGTACAAATTTAAGATGGAAACGGTCTTCGGATTCACCAAAGAGTCCCCATCCAAATTGAGCTACTTACATCCCATTGACAAAATCCTTCATAAGAGGCTCCATGCTGGTGAAGGTGAGAACAGGTATGACTGCAAAAGGTAGCTAGAATTAGGTAGAAAAAAACAGATTGAGCATGCAGGCAGATAAAAGTGAGCACTATGTTTTCTTTCTGTATTCCTTCTCAGAATTTTTTATATGGGCGAACAACCAACACATTTTTAAGGGACTACTGATTGATTAGTTTGTTTATTTATTTATTAGATTTGCTTGCTTCCCATCTCTCCTACAGGAATTCTGGGTGGCTTACAAACATTAAAGGGTAATAAGCCATGGACCAAAGGTGGTACTCAGCCACTTCTCTCAGTTTTGGGCAAACTGGTAGCGGTGGCTGCGGGAGGCTCTGCCCACCCTCCCTGACATAATGTGCGAGCACTGCACATGCACAGAAGCTGGTGCGTATGTGCAGACGAGGTGTGTGCTCTCACATTTGCGAACTGGTAGGGAAGGTAAGTGAAGCCCACCTCTACCATGGACATCTACAATTAATCTACAATTAAAAAGATGGAGAGAAAAGGAGCAGGATACACACAGTAGGGTGGAAGGAGGTGGGGTCTTGCCTTAGTCACTTCCAGCGTGATGCACCCTCCAAAGGGGCCCCAGGTTAACTGGCAGAACCAGGTCTTCAGGCCCTTACAGAAGGGTGGGTGCAGATCTCACTTTGGGGGGAGGGAGTCAGGGGCCACATGAGAAAAAATTGTCCTGGATCCCACCAGCCGAAATTCCATGATCGTTGGAGTCTGCACCATGCCCCTTCTGCTGGCATGGGTAAGGCAGACCAGTTCCATTATGGTAAGATAGTTACTCTCATAGCTTGAACCCATGCTATGAAGAGCTTTAATGGGGATAACCAGCACCTTGAATTGCACCCCAGAAGCAAAGCTGCAGCCATGCAGTTTGTAGAACAGCAATATAACATGGGCCACCTAAGAGCCCCATGAACCACCTGCACTGCCACATTCTGTATCACTTCCCACCTGTGGTGGGATTCAATTTTTTTTACTACTGGTTCTGTGGGCGTGGCTTGGTGGGCATAGCATGGCTTGGTGGATGTGGCAGGGGAAGATTACGGCAAAATCCAATTTCTTCCCGATCAGCCGGGACTCGGGAGGCAGAGAATAAATGGGGGCGGGCCCAGTCAGAGGTGGTATTTACCGGTTCTCCGAACTACTCAAAATTTTCGCTACTGGTTCTTCAGAACTGGTCAGAACCTGCTGAATACCACCTTTGCTTCCCACTGTTCACAGACTCATGATACCATAGTTTCTTAAAAGTCTCAGAGGGTTGTTAGCAAACTAGCATTTCATCGTAGCAATAGTAGAAAAGGTTGTGCTTTCGAGATATTTTAGAACAGCTTCTATAATTCCTAACCAATGTTAATGTTGGATTTAATCTAAAAGGCATTTTGGTTATTTACAATTCTTATAGGAACATATAATCACGATGCTGGTTTGTAGTCCATCCCTTATCCGATGAAAAATATCCACAGCTAGCAGATTAGTGCCAGGCGTCAGCCTAAAAAGCCCTGACTGTGTTTTTACTGTAACTTGAGCTCTAGCCTTGACCTATAGAATATCAGAAAAAAATGTTTTTGCTTTATATTCAGGAGTGAAAAATATGGTATTTTCCAGATGTTGGACCATCTTCCAGCAGCCCTGCTCTCCATGCCAATGGAGTGGAATGCTGGCAATTGTAATCAACAACATTTGCTGGTTGTGGGATGCTGGTTGTCACAGTACTTTAAGCATTTGATACAAGTTCTAGAATATATATATTTTGAAATCTTTTCTTTATATCCCTATCAGATAAAGATCATTGTCACTATTTTTAATTTTTTAATTTTGCAAATGTGGTTAAATAAACTAGTTTATTGCAAACAGATCAGCAATGTTTATAGAGGTGGTCCTCAACTTACGACAAAAAATGGCACTCAAAAAAGTGGCATGACTATTTTTCACACTTACGACTGTTGCAGCATCCCCATGGTCATGTGACTTACATCCGGGTGCTTGACAATTGACTCACATTTATGATGGTTACAGTGTCACGGGGTCACCTTTTGTGACTTTCTGACAAGCAAAGTCAAGGGGGAAGTCAAATTAACATAGCAATTATGTTATTAATTTAACAACTGCGGTGATCCGCTTGACAAATGTGACAAGTCATAAAAATGGAACAAAACTCACTTGAGAAATTTCTAACTTAGCAACATAAATTTTGGGCTCAATTGTGGTTGTAAATTGAAGACTACCTGTATCTGCATTTCCACTGGGAGTCTACATTCACAAAATCCTCTTAACCTGGTTACTGAATTAGCTCATTTTCTGCATTGGCACAGTAAACTAAACCTTAAATTAAGCAAACAAGCTTGCACTTCAGGACACATTAAGCCACAAAAGCAAACAAATAAACAAATTAAGCATGTTGTACAATCTGTTTAATCTTCTGACCTGGCATGCCATGTGAATGTAGTCGTGGCTATTGAAGCTATTAAAGATGGATATTTTATCTGGCTCTGAATTTGCAGAATTGAAAGAAAAATGTGCCGGGAGTTCCTTCCTCGAAAGAAACATTGGCAGGAAGAGGTCAATAGCAGTCATCCCAGATGAACAACCTCTAGGTATGTTGGATTACAAATTCCACTATTACTAGGATGGCCAAAAAGAAAGGAAATAATGGCAGTTTTAATGGGAGTTATAGTCCTAGAAATCTGAATGAATTTGAGCACATACCAGAATAATAGATTTCAGCACTCAGAATTCCCTATTTAGATGGCACTGCAGAGAATTCTGGGACCTGAACTCTCTATATCTGCAGGATGCCAGATTCAGAAAGTGGCTGTATGGGATTAGAGGATTTATATGAAAGTCTACAGCTAATCAGATCTTTGAGAATCTACAGTAAGGCTGTACTTGACTTACAACCACAATTGCGACCAGAATTTCCATTGCTGAGCACACTGGTTGTTAAGTGAATCACACCCTTTTCTGCTACAGTTGTCAAGCAAGTCACTGCAATGTTAAATGAATCATATGGTCCTTAAAGAAATCCGGCTTCTTTTATTGACTTTGCTTATTGGAAACTGAAAGTCAGAAATGTTGATCACATGACCCCAGGATGCTGTAACCCAGTGGTGGATTGCCATTTTTTTTTACCACCAATCCGGGTGCATGTGCAAAAGTGTCCAGGCAGTTAGGTGGAGCCTCCTGCCACTGCTATTACTGGTTTGCCGGATCCGGGTACAACCGGGAGCAACCCACCTCTGCTGCAACCATTATAAGTACCTGCCAAGTGCCTGGATTTTTATCATGTGACTGAAAATGCTGCAATGGTCATAAGTGCAAGGATCAGTCCCAAATCGCTTTGTTTAGTGTTGTTGTAAATTCCAACTGTTGCTAAATGGATGGTTACAAGTCGAGGACTATCTGTACTGCATCTTGAGAGAAGAATGCTACTGGATTAGAAACTCACCAGAATGCTCTGGAGTACATTTAGAAGGTCGTTGAGGCCTGTTAAATCTCCTACATTCCTAAAGGCAGCGACAAAGACAGTGGGAAGAATGGCGAAGGAACGAGTGAAAACCACACGGGCAAAGCGCGACCAGCGCATTTGTAAGAAACCCTGCAGGAAATAAAAAGAGAGTTTGTAAAGATCAAGCTACTACCAGTCATTAGTCGGTCTTCTATATTTATCCATCCTCCCCTTCTCCCTTGGTCATCTGAAAAAAATCCAAGTTTAACCCCCTTTGCATAACTTGAGGCTCTCTTTGGATGGTGTCAGATAAAAGATGGAGTGCATAACTGCACCAGCGTGCCTTCCACTGGTGGAATATGACCGGTATGCCCCAGTACGGGCGTATAGGTGCCTGCTGGGAGCACCAGGTACTGTTCCGGTATGGTGCTCCAGAGGGCCCACCCACCTGCTCGCTCTCCTGCTATTTGAGCTGATCAGGACTTTGGCGCATGCGCACAGAGCTTACAGCACCTGTGCGATGCTCCGCCGAGCAGCTGGAGTGTCGTGGATGGTAAGTATGCATGCCCGCGCTGTTCATGTGCTGTGCACGTTCACATGGTGGATGCCGGGTCCTGTTGCAGCGTACCGGTTGCGACAGGATACGGAACCCACCACTGGTGCCTTCCGTCCCTGTCCTACGGTGTCCATTTATTTGTACTCATTTCCCTTGTTCATGTCCATGTTTATACTTCTACCTGTTATCTTGTACATGTTTGACAAACTAAATAAAATAAAAATAAATAAAATAGAATAAGAAGGAAAACACTTCTTTAAGTCACAGATGCAGCTAACAACTACTTAAGCCAGTCTCAGCTATGGGCTGGGGTTGAAATGGAAGCAGCATCACGGGTGCCAAACAGAAAAATGATACTTCCTGGGCATTTTTTTAAAATCACGATTATGAGCGAGTAGGTGAAAGCCAGTGGAAGGAACAGCAACTTCAAGAACAGTTCATCTCTAACCGAATGGCAACTATTTTGAAAAAAGATTGCAACCTAGTGGTCAATTGAAATTATTGCAAAAAATATTTGTTTAAAAAACAGCAAAATGTTGAATTATTTGACTATATTTGGAATGTAGACAGAGTAACAGAGCATTTCTAAGAGATCAAATTGGTGCTCTAAAAGAACAAGCCATTTGCTAATTGCCTAAGAAGCAGAAAAGATGAGCATTTCACAAAAGGCCTCTTTTGAACTTCTGTTTCAATTTTTTTTAAAAAATGAAGAAATGGACAGCCTGTTGTTGAATCATACCCACGCCCCCCATGGAGGAATAGGCTCAGAACAGAACACTGGAAAAGCACCACTGGCTAGAGGCTGAGAGAACAATCAAAACAATGGGAGAGATTAGTTTTGGTTCTTGATGCTTTTAATAGTCACAAGAATCCTTGGAACCATTCTCTGTCCTTCAACTTTCACTTGAATCCACACCTTCCCACACATCACTCTTCTGCCAAAAGAGGATCTGCTATAAATGCATTGAAATCTATGCAGTATTGAAATGTGGACAAGAATAAAGTTTTGCTTAAATTACAGCTGTTGACCCCAAACGGCCCCAAATCAGTTATGGGTTCGCCCCATTGGGTTCGCCATCACTAAGGGTTCACCTGCTTGCCCCAGTGCAGAAACACTTCGCTAATTAATTAGTTTACTTTAATTAGTTTACTTTATTGTCACTGCACTTTGTACAACGAAATGAAATGGCATCTTCTGTGTACATGATAATTATAAAAATGAAACACAAACACACATCCTTCACTTTCTATACAATTGAAAACTCCTGATATTGCATTAATATTGCACTATACAGTAGAATTCAATATAGTTACTTCTCTGGGATAGAAGCTGTTTTTCAGCCTATTTGTCCATGTTTTTATTATCCTGTACCGTCTGCCAGAGGGTAATAGTTTTTAAAAAAGGGTGCCCAGGATGAGATGGATCTTTAAGAATGTTTTGAACTTTCTTAAGGTAGTGGCAGCTATAAAGCTCTTCCAAAGAGGGGAGAGGGTAATCAATGATCCACTGGGCAATGATGTTAACCCTCTGGAGCGCTGTCCTACCTGCCACTGTGCAATTGGCAAACCATACTTAGGTGCAGTAAGTTAAAATACTCTCTATGGTGCAGCGGTAGAAGGTTACCAGCAGTTTTTCATTCAGTTGTTGTTTCCTGAGAAGCCTCAGGTAGTATAATCTCTGCTGCGTGGCACGACATAACCGCGGTAGACAACACCGCGGCGCTAAAACCGCGATGTCAAAAGCGCGCCCACAACAGCGCGCCAACAACAGCGCATGGACAGAAGCGCGATTTAACTTAAGATAAGGTTTAGGGTTAGGTTTTGGGTTAGGTTTAGGGTTAGGTTTAGGGTACGTTTAGGGTTATTTTTAGGGTTATGTTACAGCGCGCTTCTGTCAGCACGCTGTTGTCGGCGCGCTGTTGTCACGCGGTTTTGACGGTGCGGTTTTGACACCGCGCTTTAGTCACACGCGCTTTAGTCTACCGCGGTTTTGTGGTGGAACCCTCTGCTGGGCCCTTTTAGGTTGAAAACTGTTTTATTTCATTTTCATTTTCATTTTATACAATCACTTATATACTGTGCATTTTAAAAAAGCAATAAACACAACACATCTTCCACCATGGAAAACCAACATAACACTTCAATCCTCCATACACCCTTTCTTCTCCCCCTCCAACTTTCATTTCTCCCCTCCAACATTCCCCTCTTCTACTTCCCTTCCCCCTCAGACATTCCTTTCTCCCCTTCCCTCCATCTCACCCTCCTTACATTCCCCTCTCACTCCCTCTTTACTTCTCCCTCTTCTTTCCCTCTACTCCTCACTTTGGTGTATTTCTACTATTCATTAATCTATTCAATTTATATTTTACACTCAAATTGAAAAAAAAGAAAAAAAAGGAAAATAAAAGGAAAAAAGAAAAAAAAGAAAAAAGAGCAACAGTATATAAGTGCGTTCTTATTGTTCTGAAAATTGAAACTATATTTCCACCCTCCTCCCCTCCCCCCATAAACCCCCCTCCCTAACCCCCTTCCGACTTCCCAGGTCCCATACCCGGCATAACTCTTTATCAAGCACAGCCTGGAGTATATTAAAACCAAATAGATTAAAAATTAAAAGATAAAAGATAAAGGAAAAAAAAGGGAATTAAAAAAAAATGAGAAAATCAATAAACTCTCTACATTGAGCTCAGCTTCCCATCATTATTAAAACTTAAACAATGTACATCATTCCTAATCTCAGTTAATTTATTACTTGCAGGATTTCAAACTATGTTGAAACCAAGTAAGTTAATCAAATGGAATTCTCTAGCTGGGGGCCTTATCTCTTTATCTAAATATCCAAACCTTTAATTTGTCCCTTTTACCTCCTTCTCTATAAAGCAATTTAAACACATCTCAAATGCTTCTCTCGGTTTCCTTTTCCAACTCCTCTCGTCCTGCCTCTACCCATGTCCATATATATATTTTATTTTCATCCGTACTCCTCACATATTTGCTCCGCCTTCCTGCAGACTCTCTGGGTATATCCTTCCAAACATTATATTCAAATAACAGTTTATACAAAAATCAACTTACTTTCTGGCTCAAAATAAGCTCTAATTAAACCTTCACTACCCTCCCATCTACACCCCACTTCCCAACTCCATTCATCCTAAACCACAATCCAAGAACATCACGATCCCCGCCCTCCTCACCCTAGAGAATAAATCATAAACAATTTAAATAAAAGTTCAAAGTTATCCATCAAGTCTTTTTTAAGTCCCATACAATATATTTTCCGAGGAAATCAGCATCACTTCTTTCAGCCTTAATGTCTCTTCATCAGTATACAACTATACCATTTTAAAGTATTATTCAAGTTAAAAATTAAGCAAATGTTTTGGAAGCATAGCTAAATCCTTGTTCTCTGCTCTTCTGCCCTTCCGGAGGGGGAAAGCGATACCTCCCGCCTTGTGGTTGTGTGTTTTGTTGTTTCTCTTCTACTTCTGCTTGTCTTTCTCCAAGTCCGGGTGATTCAGGAAGTCCCGCCTTCAGGATCCTGTAATAAAAATCTCGGGCTTCCCAAACAGAGTTGAGGCGATGTTTTTGGTCATTAAATGTAACTGTAATACCAAATGGCACTTCCCATCTATACTGTATCTGAGAATTTCTGAGTTCTTTAGTTAGAAAAGCATAGTCTCTCCTGGCTCTTAACATTTGAGATGGTATTTCTTTGGAAACAATCAGGTCCTGTCCATCAATTCGCAGCCTGTTATTATAAAACTCTTGTATTATCGCGTTTCTGGATTCTCTTGTAGCAAAATATATAATTATATCTCTCGGAAGCTGTCTCTGTTTTGCTATGCACGAATTATGGCGGTAAATATTTTGGATCTGCCAATCAAAGTTGAGTCCCGGACTTCCCACCGAACGACTAAAAGCCTCAAAAAAGGTCTGTTTCAAATTCTCCTGTTCATTTTCACGCAATCCCCTAACTCTTATTGCAAACGCAGTCTTCTTATAATTTGTCATAACAAGTTGTTTTTGTGCGTTTTCAACTTCCTGTTGTAACATTTCAATTTTAGATGTCAGGTTAGAATTAGCTTCTTCCAAAATCTCAAGTTTATCCTCCATTCCAGCAATATAATCTGTCATTACAGTTATAATCCCGATCATATCCTCCTTTGTTTGAGCAATCTTGGCATCAAGTTTGTCACATAAGTCCGAAATAAGTTGCTTCATTTCCTCTCTAAATTCTTTAAGGGTTTCAAAAAGAAATTCTTTCGTTAACAAATCTCCAGTAGAGGGCGTAGAAGGCAAGAGCTGCAGCTTTATCGCAATTGCTTGGGATGTATTGTTAAAAAAATGTTTAGATTGCTTTGACTTCGGAGCCATTATAAAAAGGAAACAAACAAAGTCTCTGCTCACCTTGATTTAGGATAAGATACTTTCAATAAGCTTTGGCAGTTCGTAAAAAGAAGTCTTCAAGAAAACAAGGCTGGTTAAATATATCATATATCAAATGCGGAAGCTATAAAATCGCCATTTGGAAAAGCAGTTAGACAAAGGAGTTTTTTATAAAATTGAAGCTGGTATTTTGAATAATAATAATAAAAAAGGGTTCTCAGGAATGGTCGCTGCTCGGATTGATTTTAAATAGCTTAATTTTGTCCTGAGAGGGGGGGGGGGGACCTGCCTTGAGCTGAAAAAAAACAGCTGAGAAGATCTGGCTGGAGTAAAAAACAACTCAGCTTTTGTTGAACCTCTTCTCCGTTCACAGCGAAAAACAAAAAGCTGTGAACTACAAAGAGAGTTCTAACGACTGAGTTCCTCCCTGCTCCTTTCTTGCCTGAAAGGAGAGATATCTATAGATCTTTTAGATATACAGACCAGGACTCTGAGGGCAGCTCCGTTGAGCCACTGACAACAGCAGGCCCCTCCCCCGGAAGCCTCTGCTGGGCCCTTTTGACCAGTGCTGCAATGTGAGCACCCCTCTTTTATGATAATACCCAGAAACTTAAAACTGGCCATTTGCGCCACTCGGTTTCCATTAATAAGCAAGGGCTGAATATCTGATCTATTCCTTCTATAATTATAATTATTTCCTGAGGACATGAATGCACAACATTATATTCCACCAGTCCTTGCTCCATTTGTATGGCAACCATCCTCCCTTGTTCTCTTCCTTGTGACATTTTCCAACTTCTGCTGGCACAAGCTGCACTGCGGTGAATCCTTCTGAGGTAAATTTGGGTGGATGGGGGACTCCCCAGCTGATTCCTGATCCCTGATTTCAAGGCCACTTCTGACTAGACAAAGTCATCTTCCCCACGTCTCTTGGCAACCATGAGCAAAAGTAAAGCAGGAGGTAAGAATGGAAATCTGGTCTTTTGAAGTGCCAGTTCTCTAGGCCCCCAAAGATCCACTTCCCCCTACAGAGAGGAACAAGGCTGAAATCAAGCCTTCGGTCAGTTCTCCAGTGCCCAGAGGATCAGGAAACTGGCAGCAAGGAGGCATTACTCCAGACACTTATTCCACTTTCTGGTGATTCATGGTGGAGAAGCAGAAGGATATTTTCTTATATATCACCCACCTTGTGGCTTAGGTTCTCCAGCATCCAAACTGCAGGTGAGTGGGTGGGTGGGAGGGAAACTTCAATGGAAGACTACTGGCTGCCAAACTGGATCCACCCCACTTTTTCTTCCTGTGGAGGGAAATTGGCTCTTCCTAAATTTCCCTTTCTTTCCTTCAGGGGGAAAGGCAGAAATAGGGGGGGGGGGACCATCAACCTGTTGCCAGTTCTTTGATCCCAGAGCAGTCAGATTGCAGCGCAGACAGCAGAAGACCAGTTACTGGCATCCAAAGAGGCTTTTCCTGCTTCCCCGCTTCTTCCTCCCACTTCTCATGCAGACAGAACTCCTAGTCTTTTTCACGGTTCAGCAGATAGTGAGTGGAAATTTGATTAGCACTTCTTTAAGGCAGCAGATGTCTATGGAGATTCTCAGTCATCCCAAGTCATGGTTGTCCCAAAGGTGCTTTTTTCAAGAGGCAACTGACTTTCTGGTTTTTCTTTGAAGACATTTTGCTTCTTGGATGAGAAGTGAAACGTCTTCAAAGAAAAACCAGAAAGTCCAGTTGCCTCTTGAAAAAAGCACCTTTGGTTTAAGGTGGCAGAGTTTTTTACCGGGGTGGAATTCAGTCGGTTCGGACCAGTTTGGATGAACAGGTAGCTCCAATGATCAGCTGGGAGTGAACCAGTTCGCTTCGACGATCAGGTTAACCCGCCCCTGCGCTTTAATTACCCATATCCTCTCAGTTGATTCGCGTGGCAGAGCTGATTGCCACGCCTCAGCTGTGTTACTCCCCAGAAGTAATGTGGGAGGTAAGTCTTGCTAAAACTGCGCACGTGCGTGCAGCGCAAAACACACAATCACCGAACTGGTTGTTAAACCAACAGGATCCCACCACTGGCTCCCACCCTGCATAGCAGCAGTTAGGTTTGCCACATGGAAGAGCCATACAAATGGAAAGATCCCACTTCATCTATGGAAGCTTAGTGGCCAAGCCACTATCTCTCAGCTCAGCCTCTTCCCCACTCCCCACTTCTTCTGGGAAAAAGAGAAGATAGACTTTGTATGCGTGCCTTGTCTTCCTGAAGAAAAGGCAAGTGCAGGTAGTCCTCAATTTACAACAGTTCATTTAGTGACCATTCAAAGTTACTGAAAAAACGGATTTATGACCATTGTTCACAATTTAAAACCATGGCAGTATCCCTATGGTCACGTGATCAAAATGCAGACGCTTGGCAACTGACTCATATTTATGACGGTTGCCACGCCCTGGATTCATGTGTTCCCCTTTGGCGACCTTCTGGCAAACAAAGTCAGTAGGGAAGCCAGATTCACCTAACAATTGTGTTACTAACTTAACCATTGCAATGATTCGCTTAACCACGGTGGCAAGACAGGTCATAAAACGGGGCAAAACTCATTTACTCGTTGTGTTTCCCTCCCAAAAATTTGGCCAATGTTCCAACACTTAGGCTGGGGGGTCAAATTTTATACCCCTCAGATAGGGTCCGCAACTTAGGAGTCCTCCTGGACCCACAGCTGACTTTTGACCACCAGTTGTCGGCTGTGACCAGGGGGGCATTTGCCCAGGTTCGCCTGGTCCGTCAGTTGCGGCCCTACCTAAACCGGGAGGCCCTCGCAACAGTCACTCGAGCCCTTGTGATCTCTAGGCTGGAATACTGCAATGGGCTCTACATGGGGTTGCCCTTAAAGTGCATCCGGCGACTGCAGTTAGTCCAGAATGCAGCCGCACGAGTGATAGTGGGCGCACCGCGGTTCGCCCACGTTACACCCATCCTCCGCGAGCTGCACTGGCTACCTGTTGATCTCCGGGTGCGCTTCAGGGTATTGATGACCACCTTTAAAGCCCTCCATGGTAGTGGATCTGGGTACTTGAGAGACCGCCTTCTGCCGATCACTTCCCTTTGACCGATTAGATCGCACAGACTGGGCCTCCTCCGCACTCCATCTGCCAGTCAATGTCGACTGGCGACTACACGGAGGAGAGCCTTTTCTGTTGCAGCTCCGACCCTGTGGAACGACCTCCCCGTTGAGATTCGTACCCTCACCACCATCCAGACCTTCCGCACAGCCCTCAAGACCTGGCTCTCCCATCAGGTCTGGGGATAGGTTTCCAATTTACCCGCCCGAGTGTTGACTGTTGAATGCAAGTTGTGTTTTTATTATTTTCTTTCTTTTGTTCACATATTGTTTGTCTTTGATAGTGCACCCCCTTCCCTTTGATTGTAAGCCGCCCTGAGTCCCCTCAGGGAAAAGGGCGGCCTATAAATCTTAATAAAATGACTAAATGACTAAAAATTTAACAAATGTCTCACTCAGCAACATGAATTTTGGGCTCCATTGCGGTCGTAAGTTGAGGACTGTGTGTAAATCTAACAAATGAAGCTCTCTTTCTCAGTGACCTTTGGCTAATCTATTTCTAAACTGGGTTGGGGCCTGCATTCCTTCACTTGCATTCTCAAGTCATCCTGGCTAGGGATGAAAATCTCAGGGCCCAAGATAACTGAAGGGAAGACCATCTTAAAATTAGGCCCAGAGCATCCTGTAGCCTGAGACAGCATGTGAATCAAATTAGGGGGAATCAGATAAGTGTGCACAAACAGTATGTTTGTGTGGGTGTAGTACAGCATAAGAATGGTTTTGGGAGGGAGCCCATTTTAAAGATTTTATCCAGAGGAAATGTATCCAGTGTTAATCATGATAAAGCTTACAGAGAACATATGCCTTCCCAATGCTGGTTGTTATGGAATCAAGTGGGATAATATTGCATTCCTCTTCCTCCATTTACAAGGTTTCTGGAGACATTTGGTGGCCTCCTGTGGAACACAAAGTTGCTTTGATCCATCTGGTCACTTCTGAATAGCAGACTAGCAATTATTAGACCATAGATGGCAGCATTGCAATTTCTTGTAGTTGAGGTTTACCACAAGTGTTTGCCCCAAGTCCCGTTAAATGTCTTCAGCTAGCTTTAATTGGGATTAGACCAAGGGTGTCCAAACTTGGGAACTTTAAGTCTTATGGACTTCAACTCCCAGAATTCCCCAGCAGGCTGGGAATTCTGGGAGTTGAAGTCCACAAGTCTTAAAGTTCCCGTTTGGACACTCCTGGATTAGATCATAGAGACTAATAAATTATAGTTGTCCTGTCTTGAAAAAGACACATTTTAACTAACTGCCTTTAATGATTTATAGATATATTTTCATTGCTTTTCTGGATTTGTTTTGAAGTTTGATGCAACAGACGCCATCTAAAAAAACTAACATCTATAACAAAACTCCTCTGACCGAGGACAAGCTGTGGTCTAACCTTACCTCCCCAAAACATCTTCATATAACAGTAGAAACAAATAAAAGCAAAGAGAGACTTAGACTGTAAGCAGGAAAACACCTTCTATGCCTGCGCCACAGACTCTGTTTTGCTGTATCTTCCTGCATAAAAATATAAAATCATCAACCGGCCCTGGAATGGAATTCAGGGGAGACCTGGCTCATGTTAAGCCCTTACATATGGCACCAGCAATAGTCTTGGTCTGCTGCTGTGGTATCAATCATACTGCACTTCCACTCAGTAATTTTTTTGGCATTGTGCACTCAATCTACCCATGCATATTAATTTTTTCCAATAGTTATAATGTAGCTCTGTTGTGGAGCATTGTGGGAAATTAAAATGATAGTTAGACTAGTTATGTGGGAATGGCTCAAGTGCTATTACCTGTGACCATGTTCAAATAATCTCAAATAATCAGAGAGCCAAGGTGGGCAGTGGTTAGAGTGCAGTACTGCAGGCTACTTCAGCTGACTGCTAGTTGCAGTTTGGCAGTTCAAATCTCACCAGGCTCAAGGTTGACTCAGCCTTCCAGCCTTTCGAGGTGGGTAAAATGAGGATCCAGATTGTTGGGAGCAATGTACTGAACTCTGTAAATCGCTTAGAGAGGGCTGTAAAAGCACTGTGAAGCAGTACTATTACTATCTCATTGGGAACACAAGTTCTCCTTACTGGATTAAAGTCTAATGAGTTACAAATCCCCAATGCCAATTTTGCACATCTAGCTGTCAAAACTTGCTCCATCTTTGCCCATGAAAGCACTTTGATCTGACTTGTCTAGGCAAAGAAGATCATTGGATTAGTCATCCGAAAAACTGCTAGCATTGATGGTAGATTGTATCACACTGTCTGGTGTGATCCCGAAAAGGGGAAGAGAAAGAAAGCTATAGGTCTTAACTAACAGTTTTGCTTGACATGCTAAGCAAACCCAAAATTCAGGGTACCACTTTAACTAGTAAGACAGAGCAGAGAGCATTGGGGCAGGAAAAAAGAGACAGCAGTAGTATGGAAGCAAACCTTAGACCAGTGGTAGTCAACCTGGTCCCTACCGCCTACTAGTGGGCGTTCCAGCTTTCATGGTGGGCGGTAGGGGTTTGCTGTACCTCTGCTTTATAAATTTTATAAAGTTACTTCCCTACTTTATAAATCACCATTACTGTGGAACCGGTGTGGGTGGTTAGAAAATTTTACTACTAACAGAGCAGTGGTGGGATTCAGCCAGTTCGTACCACTTCGGGAGAACCGGTTGGTAACTTTCGGAGTAGTTTGGCAAACTGGTTGTTGGAAGAAATCATGAGGGCAGAGAACCGGTTGTTAAATGATTTGAATCCCACCACTGTAACAGAGATACAAAAGTCGGCATAAAAAGGTTGACTATCCCTGCCTTAGACGAATAGTTTTCAACCACCCGAAGGACAGCATATGAACTGTGCCATGGGAAAAAAGATGTTCCAACAAGATAAAATGAGTCTGGACTTAAAAGGACATACGGACCTGGAAAAAAATGGGAGAAAATATGAGAAGAGGGACTATTTCAGCTGCAGGAGAGGTCAGGAAAGATGATGAGAGAAATGGGAATATTGGAATTCCAGCAGCTATTAAATGAAATAATAGCGACCAAGACCATATATGAACATGGAAACTTCTGGTTTCACACATATTTTGACAAAGGCATATCAAGACATAGTGATACCATTATGCATTGGAGATATATGTAAGGAAAGGAAGAAAGACAAAGTCTAGAATTTTGAGATTTCTTTCCTTCATTTGCATTTTGTAACTTAAAAGAAAACTATAGTTACCATACATTGCTTTATATTTAATGGCTTTTATAACTATTTTAGAGGCAGGCAGGCAGACATCATTATCTCATCCTTTACCAGAACTGAATGTCAGCCCTTCACGCTCCCCAATTTACTATACATCTCCAGGTATTTTCTCACCTCCATAACAAACTGTCCTGCATAGGTTCCTGTCATGGTTGAACTTTGACCTGCTGCAAGGATTCCAACAGCCCAGATATAGAGAGCAATGGGCCCAAAGTAGCATCCTAGGATAATTCCCTGCATAGAAAAAGGCAAACATTCATCGCTTGTATTCCACAATGCACATGCTCATTGTACTATATAAAAATGCATTAAATCATTTTGACTTCATCCTGCAAAGGTCCACACAGCTGCTCAACATCTCATTTGTCCAAGCCTAACATTATAGTGGCAATGGCAACAACCTAAGGAAGTAAAAATAGAAAGTAATTACATAACTCTAATTAAAGTAAAAATGATGGAGTGGAGGAGAGGGAATTTTAAATCAATCACAAGGCTTCCAGATAAGGAAATTTAAAAAGCAATAGAAGTGACAACCATGGGTCTTGGACCTCCTCTCCCTATTGTTTAACATCTTCATGAACCTGCTAGGAGAGGCCATCTATTTAAATGCATATCTCCATCCTTGATTAGAAAGGCAACTAGTGGAATTTGATATATTTGGAAGGTGGGGAGCAGAGGTGGTGTTCAGCCAGTTCTGACAGGTTCTGGAGAACTGGTAGCAGAAATTTTTAGTAGTTTGGAGAACTGGCAAATAGGCTGGCCCCACCCCCACCCCCTCCCATCCTCCTATCTGATCTTCTTTTGTTGCCCTGAACAGGAGAACCGAGCTGGAAAGCAGGTTAGTGGAGTGGGGAGGGAATGGGGATTTTGCAGAACCTTCTCCCAGGAGTGGGGAGGGAATGGGGATTTTGCAGTATCCTTCTGTCCTGCCCACAAAGCCATGCCCACAGAATCGGTAGTAAAAAATGTTGAATCCCATCACTGGTGGGGGGGTACAGACTTGGATTCAACCCCAGCAAGATGGAGTGACTTGCAGCATCAGAGTTAAAAGACAACTGATTCTAAAAACAGCTGAACAGCTCTAGTTCCTGAGAAAACGTTGGCTCAAAATCTGGGGGCACTTCTGAATAGCAGGTGGGGAGGCCATGGCTAGAAAGCCCTTTGTGCGATTATATCTTATATGCCATTTAAAACCATTTCTGGAAAAAGGAAGCTTTGTTAATGATTGCTCATGCCCTTGTCAACGGATGTCTGGACAACTACAATGCAAATCCACCCTTGCACACCGATTGGGAGCTTCACCTGGCTCAGCATGTGGTGACAAAGTAATTATGGACATTCCTAGGTTTGCCCATAAAACATAATTATGTGAGCTGCATTGCCTGTGAGTTGCTTCTCAGTGCAAGTCCTTAGAAGAACAGAAGCAGTTGAGCGTTCATCTGAAGCAGGGGTGTCAAACTCAAAACTTGCAGGCCACATCCAGCCCATGGAGTGCTTAATCTGGCCCACAGGGCCACCCTGGAAACAGTGAAGGACCAGCCTGCGGTGCCTCTGCCAGTGAAAATGGAGCTCAGGCGGGCCGCACGCAGCCCACCCAAGCTCTGTTTTTGGCTGCCACAGCCTCTGCAACCCTCTGTTAGGGAAAATGGAGCTTGGAAGAGTTGTGCTTTCGCTGACAGAGCACTCGGGGCACCACAGGTGCCCCCAACATGAGTGATGTTCAGCTGGCCCTGCCTATGCTGGCCATGCTGCTTGGCCCTCCTGAGGTCAAACACAATCCTGATGTGGCCCTCAATGAAATCAAGTTTGACACCCCTGATCTGAAGGTTCTATGCTGTTCATCTGTTTTGTATTGGCACCAATTTGGTTGATAGCCATCATTTTGCTGGATACTTACCCCTTGGAAAATATCTACAGTCACAGTCTCATTATTTTCAGGAAAGTTGGGGAAAATGCTCTGATTCAAGAATAAACTCTGATTGGCACAGACATCATGCTGGATTATATAAAACAAAAGAAAAAGAAAACCAAAACTGTTTCATTAGAAATCAGAAACAGGTCTATTACAAGCACCTTGGAGCAGCAAATTCCTGCACTCTTTGCTCTGCCATAGAAAGACCAGCCTGCTGTTTGAGAAATTGTAGGATAACTCTACCTTAAATCTTTTTAGTGCTATTAACATCTTCCAATATTCCTTGTCATCCCATTTTGTATCACTGTGTATCTGTGTAAATTCTCTAGAACAAATTACAACTCTCACACAAATAGGTGGGATCCGCAGGTCTGTCGTTATGCTCCTTACCATCACTTGTACCCCATTTTTCCAGGCTTTGTTGCCTATAAGGGCAAGCTTCCTGTATTTAATGGTAGGAGCACTTCTGTTATATGGCAATGCTGTAAAAAATTGCTTCAGTTTTCTTCCTTTTTCACAACTGGTAAAAGGAAGCTTTTACTACATTGGTTTGCATGAATGGGTTCCTGTTTCTTTGACTATATCACTGATACATAGTATAGGACATTCTACCAGATGGGCTAGGATAGGCAAATAGGACAAGTATGGCCAATTCCTATTTGGCTGAAGAAATAACTCTGGGTCACAGCGAGAGAGAGAGAGAAAGAGCGAGGGAGGGAGGGAGGGAGGGAGAGGGGGGAGGGAGGGAGGAAGAGAGAGAGAAAAAGAGAGAGAGGGAGAAATATGACTTTAATTGCCACTGTCTAAGTGCTTCTCCCATGGGGATGCAGTGGGTGATTTTCTTTCCTGGTTTTAAAAACAATTTTCTATATCCTCCCAGCTTAATCTGACTGTTTCCTAATTGCTTGATTGATTCATATCTATCTATATTTTGCTTTTCCCTCCAAATTTGACCCTCTTTAGTTCCCTTTGGGAAAGCTCTTAGGCTTATGGACAGACAGGATCCCCAAGTCCATTTCTATCATTTTCTATGGTCAAAAGAATAAAAGGCTATATGTAGGGGGAAAGATATTATAGGTGTTAATGTCAGAATGGGCTTTAAGGGAAAATGGGTGTGTGTGTGTTTCCCTCACTTACCGCTTCCTGGTTGCTGCGTTGAAAAAAAGCCTGGCCAAACACAGACATGACAAAGAGATTGATGAGGAAGGAAACAAAGAGTGCAATGGTGGATTCAATCAGAAAGTACATATTGGCTTCTTTCACTGCTTTCTGGTTGGCGCGATCTACTTCTCGGGTCTGTTGGGAAAACAATACAATGTTGTTAGTTGCGAAGTTGTGTCCAACCCTTTGCAACCCCATTGACAACATTCTTCCAAGACTTCCTGTCCTCTAACATCCTCTGGAGTCGATTTAAACTCATGCCTCATGCTTCAATGACTCCATCCAGCCACCTCATTCTCTGCCGTCCCTTCTTCTTTGGCCCTCAATCTTTCCCAGCATTAGGCTCTTCTCCAGTGAATCCTTCCTTCTCATTGGATAGCCAAAGTATTTGAGTTTCATCTTCAGGATCTGGCCTTCTAAAGAGCAGTCAGGGTTGATCTCCTCTATGACAGACCAGTTTGATGTCTTGCAGTCCAAGGAACTTGCAGGAGTCTTCTCCAGCACCATAGTTCAAAGGCCTCAATTCTTTGGTGCTCAACAATGCAATAGCTTCTACTTTTATGTATGCCACAGGATGTTCCAGTGGTCTTGCCCCCTCCCCATAGGACACAGGTTGTTAGGGCAGAGAGGACTGCTGCATTAACAATATGGGTTGTCTTTGGGCATTTCCAAACAGAGCTTTGGAGTTAAGTCATTTTGATGTCAAACTGCATTGACTTGGAGTAGCAGAGACAACTATCTTCCACTATCTATCCCCAAATATCAAATTGCAAGAATTCTGTTTTCCAGTTGAAGGTGGTGCCTGGGTGGTGACAGCTGTGGCCAAAAAAAAGGCATAATGCTTGTTAGCATTATGCCCCCCCCCACCACCACTGACAGTGGTTTCCACCAAGGTCCTCTGTTCCAGCGGGAACAGAGGTTTAATCCCATTGGTCAAAGGGTCTGACAGACTCCTTTAAAAGGGGCTGCTGTCCGACTCATCTCTCCTGGACTTTTGCTGTTTGCTTACTTGCAATAAAAATCTAACACTGGCGACGAAGGTGGGATTGGAAGGCAACTAGGCGAACAAAAAGAGCAAAAGAGATTCTGCAAGTACATCCAACCTGGAGTCCTGGAGGGCATCGAGCAGCCATCGCTGAGTGGCAAAATTGAATCACCCTCTCTTCGTAGGATGGCTATGCACGCCCCACCAACTCCGTATGATCCAGTCACCGAGCACTGGGAATAGTACAAAATTGACAAACTCGTGAGCCAGGGCATCCTAGAGCCAGTCGATCACACACAATGGGAGATTCCTATTGTGATACCCGTCAAATCTGACGGGTATGTCAGCATCTGCACGGACTACAAGTGCACAATAAATAAAGTGTTACAACAAAGCGCCTACCCTGTACCCATTGTACACCACCTACTACATTCGCTAGGCCCAGGGAAAGTCTTTGCAAAATTGGACATGGTGCAGGCATACCAACAACTGCCAGTAGATGGCACTACAGCAGAGGCCCAAACCACTGTGACGCACAGGGGTGCATTCAAATGCCACCACCTGCAATTTGGAGTTAGTATTGCCCTGGGACTGTTCCAAAGTGTCATGGAACGGCTTTTGCAGGGGATTCCAGGAGTCATCCCCTATTTCGACAACATCTTGGTATTGGCTGCAAACGAGGTGCAACTTTTAAAACACATATGAACAGTTTTGGCCAGAATTAGAGACAAGGATTAGAGAATTAGAGCCTCAAAAAAGAAAAATGCCAAATTAATGTATCAAAGGTTGAATTCCTAGGGTACCTGATTGATGGGTCTGGAATTCACCCGACCTCACAAAAAATTAAAGCCATTCAGGATACCCCCACACCTTGCAATCAAACCGAACTGCAGGTGTTCCTCGGGCTCCTTAATTTCTACAGCATCTTTCTCAAACAGAAAGCCATCATTGCTGAACCATTACATCACCCCCTGGCCAAGAAAACGAAGTGGTCCTGGGGCAAAGCTGAGACTACTCTATTTGCTGCAGTAAAAGGACTCCTGTCAGCAGATTCCTTCCTAGTCCAATACAGCCAGACCTTGCCGTTGGTGCTAACCTGTGACGCTTCTCCTTTTGGCGTTAGTGCTATCCTCAGCCACCTCATGCCTAACGGAACCGAAGCCCCTATTGCATTTTACTCCAGGACCTTGTCTGCTGTGGGGCGGAACTACAGCCAATTGGACTGTGAGGCTTTGGCTGCAGTGGCCGGAGTTACGAGGTTCCACGAATATCTCTACAGTCGGGACTTTGAACTGGTTACGGGCCACAAGCCATTGTTGGGTTTACTGGCTGGGGACCGCCCTACCCCGGTATCATTATCTCTCCGCATGACCAGGTGAACTATTCTCTTGGCTGCCTACTCCTACTGTCTCATTCACTGACCCAGCTCCACTTTGGGGGCACGCTGATGCCTTGAGCCGCTGCCCATTGCCTGAAGTTCTCGCTGACCCCATCCCCGAGACGCCGGTCCTTCTCATTAACTGCCTGGAGACCGGGCCCGTCTTGTCTAGTGACGTTGCACATCATTCTGCGAAGGACTCCACAATAAAGCAAATTTTGAACTGGGTGTGGAGGGGGTGGCCCAAGGGGCCTGTTGGGGCTGATTTCAAAATGTATTTTGCTAAACGCGATGAGTTGGTGGTGGTTAACAGGTGTTTACTGTGGGGAGACCGGGTAATTATTCCCACCAAACTGCACATTGCAGTATTAGAAGCTTTATATGTAGGGCATCCTGGAATCATCAAGATGAAGTCTCTGGCTAGGAATTACGTATGGTGGCCTAACATGGACAGGGAGATTGAAGAATGGGTGGCTACCTACACGCCGTGCCAGGAATCCAGACCGTCTCCCCCAGGGGCGCCCGCTAAGGAGTGGGAGCAACCACAAGCACCATAGTCCAGGGTACACATTTACTTCACTGGCCCCGTATATGGCCAGACATTCTTCATAGTTGTGGACGCTTACTTGAAATGGTTAGAAGTAGTCCTGATGACCTCCACTACGGCATCAAGGTGCTATGGAGACTTTTCTCCACACACGGCCTGCCCGACGTCTTGGTCTCTGACAACAGGCCCCAATTTACGGCCATGCAATTTGAGACCTTCCTAGCATCTCAGGGAATCAGGCATGCCCTGGTCGCGCCATTCCATCCGGCCTCCAATGGTCAGGTGGAGAGAATGGTGAGAGCTGCAAAACAGGCCCTCGCTAGGATGGGCCCAGGTGATTGGCAAACATGGGTTGACCACTATTTACTGATCCAGCACATCACACCCAGTGCCACCACGGGGAGAAGCCCCTCCAAACTTCTCATGAGGCGCTAGTTAAGGTTACACTTAGACTGGTTACACCCCAATTATTCTGCCTCATCACCCCCAGACTCCACAAGTAAGATTCAGTCTTTTAGCATAGGGGATTCAGTATACGCCCATAACTATGCCAGGGGAACTCTGTGGATTCCTGCCACAGTAATAGGTATTACCGGCCCTCGATCATATCTGGTAGAGCTCGAGGACAGTAGAAATTGGAGAAGGCATATTGACCAACTCTGTAGCCACATTTCCAACTCCACTCTTAGACAACTAGTGGTAACTCCTACACAAGTTAGCCAAAGCCCTACCCAAAAAGAATGAAATAGCAGTCCTTCAACGACCAACTCAAGCCCGAGAGTACCGGAAGACTTATCTGATTTTGATGCAGGCCTGCAGCGAGCTCCGAGCGAGCCAACTCCAGAAGCTCCAGCTGCGGCCTGTGAAAAGTTCCAGGAGTTTCCACCAAGCGGGGCTGCGGAGCAAACAAGTCCGTCCAACTTGTTCAAGGAAACCACTCCTATTGAACTGTGCAGGTCAAGCAGAGCTACCCAAAGGCCCACCTACCTGTGTGACTATCTTAACAGTTGGATTGTTCTATCCTAGAGGGGAGGGGTGTTAGATATCCCCCCCCCACTGGCAGTGGTTTCCACCAAGGTCCTCTGCTCCAGTGGGAACAGAGGTTTAATCCCATTGGTCAAAGGGTCTGACAGACCCCTTTAAAAGGGGCTGCTGTCCGACCCATCTCTGCCGGATGTTTGCTGTTTGCTTACTTGCAATAAAGAGCTGTTGTTACTGTAGCCTTTGTGTGCCTATCCATTGCCCGATCTAACAATGCTGACTGGTAGCCATGTTGCCGCTCTGCTCCTTCTCTCATTGTTCAAGGCTAGGTGAGGAAGAGCTGGATGGCTCAGCTTGAGTTGTTGGAACCCGTGCAAGACAATCATGAGCTGTTCGGAGATGGGTTTGGAGGAAGACGGGAGTATTAAGAGCATTTGTGAGGGATAAAAGTGCCCCAAACCTGACAATGTGTAGGGGGACAATTGAAATCGATCCAACCATTTGAGAGTGTAGGTGAGGTCATCTATCAGACAAATCTAGGGATGGGTTGATGCTTCACAATAACCTCTGTTTAGAAGCCCCAACACACTATCCCAAACCGTGAGAAGTCAAGGACAAGGTTTAGCTAGGTTTTTATTCCAAATAAGTCATCCTAGTATTGACAAAAATCTACTGAGTTTAAGAATCTTGTTATATATTTGTGTGTGTGGCCTCAGGGTTTAAACCCTGGATTCCTTTCTCCTGCCGTCATCAAAGATTTTTTGTAGTCTGTTTCCCAGGCGTCATGTTAATGGCACTGCGCTGTGTTTACACAATCATCTGGTGTATTCTCGGGCTTCTTGTTTCCTGCCTTGTCAGCTTCAGTCCCATGAAGCTATCACATGCTTTGCTTTTCGCCCAGCATGACATATAAATGGCTTTGGGCTATGTGCAACCATTAAGGCTTCTCCAATAAAACATGCTTTAAAATAATATTGGCCGAGCATTACCCAGACTGCTTTCACATATACAGTACTTATATCGCGAATGCCATTTTCAAATAATTTCTTAATATCTGGGCATTATGTATTGTTTTAGTGATAAAGAATTTAGTGATAATTAAACTTTTGAGTTTGAATACGGTAGTTAATTATTTTAACTGAAAATACTGCAGTAATATGTCAGATTTACTATATTATAATTTTGTTCATATTCTAGGTTTTAAAAATAATTATAACTACACTAACGAAGGATTTTTCAACGTAGTAAGCCAGGAAAAGGGAAAAGTTTGAAACTAATAAAATTTTGGGACATCTAGTTTAATGGTGGCTATTCTAACAAGAAAACATCTATTTCAATTTACCACAAAATATTATAATTTTAAAACTGGTATCAACATTTTCTAATAACTACTCCTAAATATCTAAATCCATCTTAAGTTAATATGCAGACTAGTGGGTTTCCAAAGGCATTTTTTGCAACACCCCGATCAACATTAATTAGCACACAAATGATTTATGAAACTTTATATCTAGTTATGCCACTGTGGGAAATGTATTTAAGTTGCAATCAGAGAATATCTTGGTCAGAATTTGCAAAAAAATAATAATGTCATCTGCAAATAGGTTTATTACATGATACATCCTTTTTTATATTAAGACTTTGAATATTCTTATTCCACTTAATACTCTGTTGATTTGATGGTTTGGTTCTGCAACCCAACAAGACAGACACGGACTTCAGAGGATAATTAGAATTGCAGAAAAAACAATTACAACCTGCCTTCCAATGAGGACCTGTATACTGCTCAAGTCAAAAAGAGGGCTGTGAAAATATTTACACACCCCTCACATCCTGGACATACATTATTTCAACTTCTACCTTCAAAACGACACTATAGAACACTGCACACCAGAAAAAACTGGATACAAGAACAGTTTTCCCCAAATGCCATCACTCTGCTAAACAAATAATTCTCTCAATACTGTCAAACTATTTACTAAATCTGCATTACTATTAATCTTTTCATTGTTCCCATCACCCATCTCCTCCCACTTATGACTGTATGACTGTAACTTTGTTGCTTGTATCCTTATGACTTATATTGATTTTTCCTAGAATTATTTGATTGCTTATTTGTACCCTATGACTATCATTAAGTGTTGTATCTTATGATTTATGACGAATGTATCAACTTTTATGTACACTGAGAGCATATGCACCAAAGACAAATTCCTTGTGTGTCCAATCACACTTGGCCAATAAAGAATTCTATTCTATTCTATTAGCACTTACATAGTCATGTCTGACCATATGTTCAAATCCAGATTGATATGTAATATGTAATAAGGCTGTGCATTTGATGAGGGACTTTAGTTGTGAAGGAAGCATTTATGTGGCTTCAAGCTATGAAGCAACTTCTCTGAATTTCAGAATAGTTACTTCAAAGGTCTCTCAAAGCTTCTTTGCATGCATAGCAAATCTCATGACATCAAATAGATGTCCTTTGTATTTTTGCAGTGTGGATCCAAAGGGATGCTTGATTCATACATGAAGTGACTTTGTCAACTGTTCTGTAGAGGCTAATTACTTAAACTTTCTTATGCCTATTGTATAGTAGAGCAGTCAATACTGGTTTGTTATGATGTAAATGTGCAACTGGAAAGTATTCTGACACCGTTAGGACTCTTATTAGATTAAAACAGTTTCTCAGCCTTGGCAAATTTAAGATGTATAGACTTCAATTTCCAGAATTCCTCAGCTGATTATAGATAACTAGAAACCCAATTGGTTTCCAGTCAGAAATTTTTGCTTCTGCAAATACCCTGCTGCATACCTAGATTTGATTTTTTTGGGGGGAAAAATCTAGTCCAACAGCATCGATTCATGAAATCTAGCCATTTTAAAATTCATTACATTAATAGTCTTCAGTTTCTATTATTGTTTAATTAAGATATTCTGCATGTTTCTCAATTAATTTAATAATGTAAGTGTTTATTAGTCCTTTAGTTAATGGTTTTAGCATTGTCTGGACTGACTTATACACAGAATAATATTTTCTAAAAGTATTGTTACTTACTGTATAATTTGCTTCCCACAAATGCTTTCTAATACATTTTCATGTCATCCATTTTCAGCCTGAATGTTAACTTGAAAGTAATTTTGTATCCCCTTAGATATAATTATCTTTGGTCCAATTAATTAAAGATCCATTACTTAATAATTAAGAATCTGATTTTTATATAAGTGTAAAGGAATAGTAGAGCTCAGATTAAAATAATCTAATACGACATGGCAGGATCAGAAATGGTTGCTCTTCAAATGTACGTTTTAAGAAGACTTCCTGCCTAAATACTAAGATGCGAGCAAAGTTACCCAAACCTTTCTTTGACATTATGGATGACTTTGAATTGAGAGATATTTGGCGAGAAAGAAATGCAGAGGAATATGACTTCACTTTCTTCTCGGACAGGCATCAATCCCTTTCAAGGATTGATTTTATACTAACCACTAATGATTTGCTTTCTAGGGTCAAGAAGACAAAGATTGCGGCTAGGGTCCTTTCGGACCATAACCCAGTTTGGATGGAGTTGGGAAGGGTAGCGCAGGCAAGAAGGTCTTGGAGATTGAATGAAAACTTATTTAGATATGAAAAGTATATTAATGATTGTAAAAAATTACTATCTGAATATTTTGTTTTGAATATGAATAAGGGTACATCTATGGAATTTGTATGGGATGCAAGCAAAGCGTATATGAGAGGAGTGCTGATGAATATAAATAAAACACATAGAAATAAACAAGGGTTAAAACGAACAGAACTGGAAGAGGAAATTAAGAGAAAAGAGTTGGAGTTAACAATGAACCCAGACAATACAAAGGTTAAGGAAGCTATTAATATATTAAAATCTCAATTTGACATGTTGATCTCTGACCAGGTAGCCACTAATTTATTATATGCAAAACACAATACTTTTTGTAATGCAAACAAACCTGGCAGATGGTTAGTTTATCAGATTAGGAAAAAAGGAAAACTCGAAATATATCTAAACTGATTTACAGAGGGAAGGAGGTGTTTCAACAGGAAGAGATTCAAAAGGCTTTTCGGGAATTTTTTACAGAACTGTATAAAGGGGATAAAATTAATGGTTTAGACATAGACAAATATTTAGATAAAGAGAAAATACCTTCAGTTAGAGAAGAGCACAGGCAAAAATTGAATCAACCAATAACCTTGGGGGAAATCTTGCAGGTAATTAAGCAATTAAAGTCAGGGAAAGCACCAGGTACAGATGGCTTGACAGCGGTTTACTATAAAAACTTACAGTTAGAAATGGTAGAACCTCTTAGAGAATTATTTAATATGATTCAAATGGAAGGTAAAGTGCCTCCATCTTGGAAGACAGCGTTTATATCTTTGATACCCAAAGAAGATCAAGATACTACTCAACCCAAAAATTATAGACCTATTTCATTACTGAATGTAGATTATAAAATTTTTACTAAAATATTAGCAAATAGGTTAATGTTGGTTATTCAACAATTGATACACACTGACCAAACAGGTTTTCTACAGGGGAGACAGATGAAAAGTAATGTCAGATTAATTATTAATGCATTAGAATATTTGGGAAAGAACAATCAGATCCCTGCTGCGTTTATATTTTTGGATGCTGAGAAGGCTTTTGATCGAGTTAACTGGCAATTTCTGCTGAAGATATTGCAAAAAATGCAGATAGGAGATAATTTTTTACAGTCAATTAAAGCAATATACCAACAGCAAACAGCACAAATCATAGTCAATGGAAGTTTAACAGACTCTTTTCAAATTGGAAAAGGTACAAGACAGGGCTGTCCTTTGTCCCCATTATTGTTTATTATAACTTTGGAAGTATTGTTGAATAAAATATGGGGCTTGGATGGTTTAAAAGGGATCAAGATTAGGCAGCAAGAATATAGAGTCCACGCTTTTGCGGATGATTTGGTCATAATATTGGAACAACCACAGGAATCCAGTATGGTTTTAATGAATACGATTAATCAATATGGTCAAGTGTCTGGCTTTAAAATAAATTTAGGAAAAACCAAAATATTAGCTATAAATATGAATATTAAACAAAAGGAAGAATTAGGAGTGATGCTAAGATGTGAGGTAGTTAAAAAAGTCAAATATCTTGGAGTTAACATTTTAATTTCAAATGGGAAATTATATAAGCATAATTATGAACCACTTTGGCATAATATACAGACGGAGATGAAAAAATGGGAGAAATTGCACTTACCTTTGCTGGGTAGGATAGCGGCAGTGAAAATGAACATTTTACCAAAATTTCTTTTCCAAATGTTACCTATACTTAAAAAAGATGTGAACCTTTTAGAATGGCAGAAGGGTATCAACAAATTTGTGTGGGCAGGAAAGAAGCCGAGGGTAAAGATGAAAATAATGCAAGATGTACGTGAGAGAGGAGGATTGAAACTACCTAATTTAAAAATATATTATGATGCAGTGGCATTATCTGTAATTAGTGATTGGACTCATTTAACCAATGATAGAATATTGAATATTGAGGGACATGATCTGGTATTTGGTTGGCATGCTTACCTGTTATTCAACAAAAAATTGGATAAGAATTTTAAAAGTCATATTTTAAGAAATGCTTTACTGCAGGTTTGGAAAAAATACCAATATAAATTAAATGACAAGATACCCATGTGGGCAATTCCTAGACACGCAATTGAAAATATGAATATAGCACAAAAACAGGACAGAATTACTTACAGACAGCTTCTTACCTCGGAAAGGGGGGTATTACAATTAAAATCTTTAGAGGTATTAAAAGAGGAGAAGGTAGTTCAAACATGGTTCCAGTATGGGCAATTACAGGCGAGGTGGAAAATAGATCAAAAAATTGGTTTTATCCAAGTTGAGGATAACTTGTTTAAACAAATAAGAGATCAAAGCTTAATGCATATAAAGAGGATATATAATGTATTAATACAGATGGATTCGGAAACAGAATTAGTTAAAGATTGTATGATAAAATGGGCTCAAAATATTGAAGAACCAATAATGTTGGATACATGGGAAAGAATCTGGGTAAGAAATGTGAAATTTACACAAGCTCAAAATCTGAGAGAAATTTTTTACAAGATGTTCTATAGATGGCATTTAGATCCTAAAAAGTTGGCTTCTATGTATCCAAATGTACAGCCTAAATGTTGGAGGTGTGGTTCTCTTGATGCTACATATTATCATATATGGTGGACCTGCCAAAAGGTTAAGGCATTCTGGATAAAAATATGGTGGGTTATGCAAAATATTTTTAAAAGAAGGATAAAGTTTACTCCTCAGTTATTTTTATTAGGTATATGTACTGACTTTACAGTGGTAGAGACTAACTTGATTCTGCACCTAATAACTGCAGCAAGACTGTTGGTGACGCAATACTGGAAGAAGGAAGACTTGCCTACAATCCAAGAATGGACATTGAAAGTCACAAACTTAGCCGAGATGGCTAAAATATCGGCATATCTTAAAGATCACTCAAATGAGAGATATAAACGAGACTGGAAAAAATGGATTGACTATATACAAAATAAATATGGGACCAAGAAATTCCAGTTAGCCTATGCTTAAGATCAGAAATGATTTAAACTGTTTAAAGTTAGTTCAGTAAGAAGAAGCTAAGGTCAATGTAGAATGTCATTAATTTCTTTATTTCTTTTTTCTCAATAGATTTTAGACTGTGTTAGTTAAAAATCCATACTGTGTACGGGTTCTGGGAAGTCGGGGGGGGGGGGAAGGAGGAGGGGGGCTGGGGGGGTGGAGGGGTGGAGGGGCATACACCAAAAAATTGTACTTCAATGTTTTAATGATTTACGAATGATGAAATATTTGTGTTTTTTAAAAGAAATAAAACCTTTTTATTTGTAAAATAAAATAAAATAAAATAAAAAACTACAAATGTACGCTTACTAATCAAATCAAATTAAAGTGCTAGCTAATCATAATTAAGTTTCATAGTTTAGTGCTGTATTATGTATAATATTTAACTGCTGAATTACTCCTCCTCCAGACATTAGCCCTGATAAACTTTGAGCAACTCTGTTCATTTCCATAGATAAAACATGCAACTGAATGCTTTATCTACCTGTTAAGAATTCCCTGCTAATACAAATTTCAACTTTTATTTATTTATTTAAAATAAATAAAACCAATTCAATCAAAGTCACTCTTCATGACTTAACAGAAAAAATCAACAGAACCTAACAGAATTCAGAACCACAATACATAAACCAGACATCCATAATGAAATCCCAAAATGGTAGTCCAAATACACCATCATCCGAGCAGGGCCCTAGCTCAGCACAACTGCAAAGACGAAGGAAAGAACTAGGTTTTGTAGTTTTAACACATTGTACTTTTAAACCAGTTGTGCTTTAGAAGTACAGGTAGTCCTTGACTTACAACCACAATTGAGCCCCAAATTTCTGTTGCTAAGTGAGGCATTTGTGAAGTGAGTTTTGCCCTGTTTTCTTGCCACCGTTGTTTTGTAAATCACTGCAGTTGTTAAGTTAGTAACATGGTTGTTAAGTGAATCTGGATTCCCAATTGACTTTGTTAGTCAGAAGGTCGCATGACCCCGGGACACTGCAACCGTCATAAATATGAGTCAGTTGCCAAGCATCTGAATTTTGATCACATGACCATGGGGAAGCTGCAACGATCATAAGTATGAAAAATGGTCATAAGTCTTGATTTTCAGTGCTGTTGTAACTTCAAACAGTCACACAATGAATTGTTGTAAGTCAAGGACTGTCTGTAGTACTTTAAAGATGTTTAGACAACAACAAAACACAAAACAAAACTCAAGAGAAGAAGACTGAAAGATCTTGAATGGCACATCACCTCTAGCCTATGTAAAGTGAGAGGGTTGGCTAACTGAAATTACAGGCAGTCCTCGATTTACAACAGTTCACTTAGCAACTGTTCAAAGCAGTGGTGGATTGCAGATGGTACGCCCCAATACAGGCGTACCGGAGCCTGCCCGGAGCACCAGATACCGTTCCAGTATGGTGCTCCAGAGGGCCCACCTGCCCGCCCGAGCTTCCTTTAAGTTTTCGGTACTTTTGTGCACAGCGCGTACAGCGCCTGCACTCCGCTCTGCTGAGCAGCTGGAACGCTGAGGAGGCTTGCGGAGGCACTAAGAGGCATGCGTGCACTGCGTGTGTGTGCATGCATGCTGCGCACGTACATGGGGACGCCGCTGGGCCCATTCCACCCATACCGGTTGGAACAGGATCCGGAAATCACCACTGGTTCAAAGTTACAATGTCACTGAAAAAAGTGACAGGACCATTTTTCGCACTTATAACCATTACATCATGCCCATAGTCAGGTGATCGAAAATGAGACACTTGGCAACTAGTTCATATTTATGACGGTTGCAGTGTCCCCAGATCATGTGATCACCTTTTGTGATCTTTTAACAAACAAATTCAATGGGAAAGCCAGATTCACTTAACAACCACATTGCTAATTTAACAACTGCAGTGATTCACTTAACAAATCTGGCAAGGAAAGTTGTAAAAATGAGGCAAAATTCACTTAACAACTATCTCAGGAACAGAAATTTTGGGCTCAGTTGTGGTTGTAGGTTGAGGACTACCTGCATGGAGCAGCAGTATTTTATGTTCATTTTTACAACGACTATAGTTAGGCATTTTACAATAAATATCAAATTCTTCCGTCAGCAAATTATTTAGCTGGATCTGTACAACACATAGTTTATAAACAATAGTGGGTTAGGGTTAGGATTACTTTGCAAATCCCAAAACAAGTCATGTGATTTAGCCCAATGTTTGAACCAAGCTTTATCAGCCTAAAATCTATCCTCAACCAAGTTGTTTCCCTACCTACAGAAAGAAGTAAAAAAAACCTATCCTTTTCTCTGCAGCCTAAAGAAAAAATCAAGTATATATTTGGTTCTCTGTTAATTCATAACCTTTACGAGTAGTCCTCATTTAGCAATCATAATTGTAAATGTCAACTTGGTCATTAAGTGAGGCAGTTGCTAAGTGAAACCACAAATGTGCTTTCGACCTTACTTCAGCTTTCCTTTGCTTTACAGGTCTGTGAAGACTATCAATACAAGGACTGGTTGCAAAGTTACATTTTCATGATTGTCATAACTATGAACTATGTCGCTAAACAAGGCAGTTCCTAAACCAGGACTAGTTGTATTATCTTAAATCTTGAAACATTGCAAAATCTGCATATCCCATCTCACACTGATTAGGTAGGAGGTGCTAAAAACAAGGAATTTGACTTACAGAGAAGGTACAGGGTCTATGCAAGACACATGGCCTAAATCTGGCCAGCAGGTGGCTAGCCTGGTTAGCTTTGCTGGTGTTGCAAAATGCAGCCCCCTCCCCCCCAACAAATATAACATAAATTGAAATAATGCTTTAGATTAGTTACAAGATAGTACAAGATAATCTTGTACATAATCTTGTACAAGATTATATACAACATAGTATATATTGATAATGTTTTTTTTCTCTTTGCCTTCGCCCCCTTTACAAGTGCATCACACTGTCATAAACCATCAGATACAGATATGAGTATCTTTGAAGATATAGATAACATCTTCTTATCCAATACACAAGGAACTGTTGATCTATGCCTCAAAGTATCTACGTGTTAGACACTGACCTTGACGAGGGAAGAATGTAAATAGATGTTATGGGGCATAATGATGGCTCCAACCAACCCCACAGCCTGCAGAAGCTGCTCGTGTCCACAGTTCTTGCAGTAAGGAATAAATATCCCTTTCAGCACCTCTTTTTGGTCAGGTTTTACAACCACATACTGCAGAAAGAAGAAAGGAAAATTAGGTATTACACAGAAAGGCAAGGCACCTATTGCTTTCTTTTGGAATGGGATCATACCGCACCCCACATTTCCTCTACCTTGTATGCATCTTCTGAATGCCAGACACTATAAAAAGGAAGATGGACTTACAAAGAACCTTGGAAGAAAGGTTAAGAGGGATTAAAATAAACAGTTGTTTACTAGAGGTTGGGGAAGGTGTGTGCAACTAAGAAGAGATGAGACACCCCCAACCAATGCGGCTGTATTATGAAGCGAATTAAAATGTCAGTATAGTTGCTTATCTTGATTTGTCTGAAAGATGCAGAAATGTGCTGCAGCCTAATTCATTTGTGAGTCCTGGTGGCAAAACTGTATTTAAAGTAAGAAATTCTTAATACACGGAACAAACCACAAGCAATTATGTTGGCCAAAATTAGCTCCCATGATTAACTATTGCTTTGATGACAGAATACACAGAAATCTTTTCTCCCAATTCAATTTCCTTCTGGCATTCATTGTCACCAGATGTGATCAGGGGCATCTCCCTGGATGTTTTTAAGTAATAGACAAATTCATAAAGCACTGGTTATTGCAGGCTACTTGAAACTTCATCCTCCAAATAAAGTGGACCAAAATATCTTTTAAAAATCAGGTAGCTGGGTACAAATAAGAAGGAAGAAACAGCACACACATTTTTGTTATGAGTTTTCCTGACAGCATTGCCACGGTTATCCACTGAATATTGACCTAAAATAGTTTGATCAGATATTCCCACCCAATATTTCTCAGTCATAGGTCCCTTCCCCAGATTACATTACTGGGGATTATTTTACAATAATACATGTCGGGTATCAGGTTGGAGAAGACCACTCTGCTGGATGCTTGAGACTGTGTGGAGTTTAGGTTCTAATCTAGGGGACTGGAGGCTAAAACATATGAAGAACGGCTGCAGGAACTGGGTATGTCTAGTCTTATGAAAAGAAGGGCTAGGGGAGACATGATAGCAATGTTCCAATATCTCAGGGGTTGCCACAAAGAAGAGGGAGTCAAGCTATTCTCCAAAGCACCTGAGAGTAGAACAAGAAGCAATGGGTGGAAACTAATCAAGGAGAGAAGCAACTTAGAAGTGAGGAGAAATTTCCTGACAGTTAGAACAATTAATCAGTGGAACAATTTGCCTCCAGAAGTTGTGAATGCCCCAACACTGGAAGTCTTTAAGAAGATGTTGGATAGCCATGTGTCTGAAATGGTATAGGGTTTCCTGCCTAGGCAGGGGATTGTGTGATGATTTAATACAAATAAGACAGACAGCAAGGAGCTGGAACCAGAGGCTTGTCTTTACTCAGCAGCAGCCATCTTACAACAACTTACTGCCCCCCAGATCACATGACTAGAAATGTTAACTGTTTCCTACCATGCATAAAGAACTGGGTGTAACAATTGAGATATAACATAAAACATACACATCATTACAGATTGGACTAGAAGACCTCCAAGGTCCTTTCCAACTCTGCTATTTCATTATTGTATTGTATAAGCCTCAGACTTCTAGCCTGTCTAGGGAAGCATGGTTGAGGTTCTTACATGTGGGAGGAGAGAACATGTTTTACCTCATAGCCAAACGTTACTGCCATGATAGTAATGAGGAGGGCGAAAAAGGCTTCTAACTTCCTGAGACCTGCCAGGGAAGACAAAAGAGAAAGAGGTTTATTGTCCATAGGAGGCCTTGGGATTCTCAATTAGATTATTTTCAATCCGGTGCTCTCCTGAAATATTTTTGAGCAAAATTCTGAGAGCTTCCAGCAGGAAAGACTGCATTAATGGCTATTTCAAACAGTAGTTAACATTTTGCTTGGTGCTCCTTATTGTGGCAAGTAAATACCATGTTTCCCCAATAATAAGACAGGGTCTTATTTTCTTTTGACTCCCAAAATAAGCATTTGGTCTTATTTTTGGGAAGGTCTTATTTTTGAGGTGCATGAGGTGGCGAGCATGGTCAACTCATGGCTGCTGCTGTGTTGCAATATCTTCAGGGAGGGCTTATTTTCAAGGGAGGGCTTATTTTAGTGCATGCGCTCAAAAGCCCAACTGGACTTATTATCCGGGGAGGTCTTATTTTCAGGGAAACAGGGTATATTAGGTGTTATTTTCATGAAATCACTCTGAATATTTATATGTTTATAATACTTTGAGTGTTCCTTACCGTTCTGGTATAGCCAAAGATTCTGGGCTCACAGAAACAAATGCAGATTTACCATACAGACTTACTTTCTGAAATAAAAAACTTTATTTGCTTACATCTATACCCACTGATGTCTACCTACCAACTCAAAGTTGGCTAGTCAGGTAAAGCTCGAGTTCCAGAAGAATCAAAGTGGAATGCCCACCATCAGAATGCCTTGTTTTGTGACGCAAAACACAACTAATACAATTTTCTATCAAAGATTGGCCAGTCTTGGTTTGGCCAATGCTGGTTTGGCCTTCTTTTCATGTTTTTTGTTTAGTTTTTTTCATTCGGAGCCACTGCCTCATCTGGGTCACATTTGCACCATCTATTTTGGAGGTAGGGGACTATATTATATTTTGAGAAGAGTCTCTTGTGCCTTCAGAGAAAATTTCATTCTGGTACTGTACTGTAGGGTTAGAAGCATAAATGTACCTTGATAACCTTATACCTTATATGGGTGACATGTACTCTGACTTACATACAGGTCCATTATACTTGCTGACAAGTACATAGCAAAAAATTCCATAGCATTCATAACTACACAGCTCAAATCCTCTAATATACAGGCAATACACGATAGTGATATTAGTTTTGGCATGACAACATATGAGTATATCATTAGTAACACAGTAACCAAACTCTCATAAACTTGAACATCTCACTAGATGACTCAACCATGTATACCTCCCTTCTCTCTGGCCTAGTATTTACCATATTTATCTAAGAAGAGGAAGAAGAAGGTGTCCACAATTGTGATCAAGACTCCAGCCCACAAAGGGATACTGCAAAAAGAAAAGTAAAATTTTATCATTCAAATAGAATTGCACACATCTGACTGTTTCTCAGAGTACTATGAAGACTCAGTGTCCTGCTATCATAAGCCCATGTCTGATTAAAATGGAAGCACCCATAAATACAGGAGGGTTGGTGCTTTCTATGCCAAGTTGAATTGCAAAACTTTAGTCTTGTAGGATTTTTCTAATGATATAGATGGGTAGCTAAGGGATAGACTAGGTACATGAACCATGGTGGTGCAATGGTTAGAGTGCAGTATTGTACTCTACTTCTGCTGACTGTCGGCTGACTGCAATTGGGCAGTTCAAATCTCACCAGGTTCAAGCTTGACTCATCCTTCTGAAGTGAGTAAAATGAGGACCCAGGTTGTTGGGGGCAATATGCTGATTCCATAAACCTCATAGAGAGGGCTGTAAAGCACTGTAAATCAGTATGTAAGTCTAAGTGCTATCGCTGCTATTGTTGCTATTGCTATATAGTTGTGAAAACAAAATATTTCTTGAAGGGCTTTAAGTTTGCTAAAGCTCTATCTGTAGTGTCTTTAATTCAAAGAATTATAGAAAACAGCTTTCTGCTAGGCATAGTCAGACTTTTGGCATTGTCTTTTACTGGTTTATAATCAGCACTGGATCTGTACTATGTCATGCCATCAGACCTTTTCTAAGAGTGGTGTCAATGCACTGCTGGCTCAGTTACACTTATCTGCTTTTGGAACAAAGCTGGGTTGTTGTTTTCTACTTGAAAATGGTGCAGTTCTGCAGAGTTTATTGACTGTCCATTTTCCCATAGGTGCTTCCCATTTTCCTCTTGGCACTCACCACCAATGTCTTTTTCTGCCAATCCTTGCTTTAGAGACTAAAAGGCCATAACATCTCAAGAAGGGTGAAAGTGAAGTGCACTAGCTTTTGAGAAATTGGGAGTGCAATCAGTGATTGTCAGAATCTCTTCAAGTTTTAGATCGGAAACTTTCCCAGTACTATCTAGAGAGGTTAGGACCTGGGACTGTGCTGTGCCACTGGATTATAGCTCTTCCCCAACCCTCACCCTCCAATGATCCTTTACAGTACTTTGGCTTAACCTCTGATAGCCATCAAATTGGAGAAGGCTGTTCTATATCCTGCAACTTTGAAGTGCAACATTCTTTGCTTCCATAATTGCATGTCTTGGCCAATCTGAAATATATCATTAGGCAATATATGACAAAGGTTTCAGTGCCATGCACTGGCAATTCCTCACCCCAATCATTCTGCAGGAGGATATTTAAAATGGGAAGGAATTATGCCTGATGTGCAAAGAGCAGAGAAATGATAGCATTGGTTTCACCTTATATTTAGTCCAATCTTTCCTGATTCTAGGAATCTGTAGAGACCCAATGGTAGAGTCTAGTGTTTGGTAGTCCCATAGCACTCAGAGCACTTGTCTCTGAAACCTGTCCATTGCTTTGTCTTCTGCCTATAGAAAATCAGGGATCTTACCGTCCAGCTGAAAGGAGGTTGAAAGCAATTGCTGTTCCAATAACTTCCTGCATATCAGAGCCAATTATAGCAATTTCGATCATAATCCAGAGCAGCACCCGTGGGACCTATAGTGGAAAAGACAACAGTTGGACTGTTAGAAGGTACAGAGGAAAAGTTGATAATCTAAGATCTCTCAACGCCTCTTTCTAATTTTGGCTATAACATATTAGGAACTCAGTGATCATCATTCACACACGACACTAATCTAAGGATGGGATATAACTGCAGCAACCATATGTATTATAAAGGACAGCCCTTTATTTCAGAGAGCAGTCCTTTTGATTTAATCTTCAAAAACTCACTTCTCTCCTTCATTTTGGTCATATAACCTTTACTATACAATCAGTAGCAGCTAACACAAAAGTATTTCATATTCATGTGGAAAATGTGGAAAAGTGAATTGCTCTTTAAAAAACAATTTATATGTACTGTTTGATGTTATAGATTTTTATTATTGTTTTTGTAAGGTTTTAGTTTTGTTGTTGAATTTTCCTTTGTAAACAAACCAATGTTTTTATCCTTATGAACCCCTTTCATATTTGCCTCCTTTTCAGGTTTGTCCTTTATCCTCCCACCCACCCCAAATAATGAGGCATTACTTGAAAGTCTGTGACCAAGCATTTTTGGCTCATTTTTAACTTTGCTTGTGTATGTTGCGTGTTAAGAGTAGGCATGTGAGTGGGAAGCCTTTCAAGGGTTGGAAAACTCCCATCCTACCCTAAAATAAGAGAAAATGCCATACTATTCTTAGACACATGTTTAATATACAGAAGATCACTAGATACATGCTCAGAAATAGCCTGAGAGGGGTTGGACTAGAAGACCTCCCAGGCTGGACTAGAAGACCTCCAAGGTCCCTTCCAACTCTGTTATTCTCTTCTCTTCTGTTCCATTCCGTTCCATTCCATTCTAATTCTGAGCCGCGGTGGTGCAGTGGTTAGAATGAAGTACTGCAGGCTACTTCTGCTGACTGCTGGCTGCCTGCAATTTGGCAGATCGAATCTCACCAGGCTCAAGGTTGACTCAGCCTTCTAACTTTCTGAGGTGGGTAAAATGAGGACCCAGATTGTTGTGGGCAATATATGCTGACTCTGTAAACCGCTTAGGGAGGACTGTAAAACACTGTGAAGTGGTATATAAGTCTAAGTGCTTTTGCTATTGATATTCTTCTTGGGTGTAAAGCATCTCCATGCAGGTCTATTACTTGGGCCAATTTAAAGGTGTAAAATTATCATGAGGGGTGATCTAAATCTTCTCCAACTGCCCACTGCACATTAAAGAGACTGTGGTTGCTTTTCTTCTAGCTGCTGATACTCCTGGAGGGGAAATGCAGCCAAAGGAATCCACCAATTTCTGCCCTTAAATTGTCCCATGTTAAAGCTGAAAAGAACAGCTCTATTCATTGACCTTCTTAATGAAGCATAAAACAGCTAGGTTGTGGGAGCAGTGCCGATGATGTTGGTGTCCTTCTAGGCCAACTCAAAGCCTGGAGGAATCCACACTATTGCAGCAATAAAGGAAGAGTCATAGGATTAGTTTGTCATCTGTCATCATGCCTCAGCAACTCAGATTTAGCAACAGTTACCCAGAAATTAATCACCTCCCTTCTTAACAATTACAGCATTCTTTGGAAAAAAAGTAAACATTTCTGGAACTGGCAATTAGTGTAAAAAAAAAAGAAAAAGCAGGTAGGTTGATACAAAACACAATACAACAAACACAACAACCACAACCACAACCACAACAACAACAAAAGGGCCCAGGAATCACAAGATACCAATGGACAAACATCTGAGCAATTACCAGTTATTTGCTAAGCACATGGTGTTAATTCCAAAGCCTTAAACCTTTAAGGCCTGATCATCTGAGGGAACAAGAATACTGTACAATCTGTACGACAGATCTTTCTGAAAATGCTCCTGTTCTCAGATTAGAATAGAATAGAATAAGAGAGTTGGAAGGGACCTTGGGGGGTCTTCTAGTCCAACCCCTACTAGACAGGAAACCCTACACTATTTCAGACAAATGATTATCCAACATCTTCTTAAAAACTTCCAGTGTTGGAGCATTTACAACTTCTGGAGGCAAATTGTTCCACTGATTAATTATTCTAACTGTCAGGAAATTTCTCCTCAGTTCGAAGTTGCTTCTCTCCTTGATTAGTTTCCACCCATTGCTTCTTGTCTTGCCTTCAGCTGCTTTGGAGAATAGCTTGACTCCCTCTTCTTTGTGACAGCACCTGAGATATTGGAACACTGCTATCATGTCTCCCCTAGTCCTTCTTTTCATTAAACCAGACATACTCAGTTCCTGCAACCGTCCTTCATATGTTTTAGTCTCCAGTCCCCTAAACATCTTTGTTGCTCTTCTCTACACTTTCTAGAGTCTCCACATCTTTTTTACATCATGGCGACCAAAACTGAATGCAATATTCCAAGTGTAGCCTTATTATGTGGGATAATATTTTTTCCCATCATTCCCAGCTATGACTTGCATTTCCTTGGAAGCTGAATCCCACTTTCTCTGTTTTTAGAAAAGGGACGACATCTTTACAAGATTAACAGTGAATGATTTTGCTATTTTTTAAAAAATGGGAATCTTATTTAGAATATGTATTTACTGAGCATAGTTTCAAACAGAAAGGCAACATATAACTCAAGTAAAATTTTTAAAAATGCTATTGTTTATGACCGATATATTAACATTTTGCATAAAACAAGCAATAAACCATGATCATAAACTACTGTGGCTTAATTTGGCAAACACATGAAATCAAATCATGCTTTGTTTACCCATGGTTTATTGTGTAAACCACAGTTATTTGATTCATAGAACCATCAAACTACATTGTGGCTTAGGGGTCAAGTGCAAAGCCAGAGAAAGAAAGGCAGATGGAGATCAATTTAGTTCCATTTGCAATTATCACTGTGCCACTGCAGTCACCGAATAAACCAGAATTTGGAGCCAATGTTGCCTTATTGACTGCTACACATTCATACTCACCTTGGGATAGTAGTGATAACATATCTCTCCCAAGTCCTTGCCTGTAACTACTCCAAGCCGTATAGCCAACCTTTGGCAGAGTAGACCCAAAATTGTGCTCCAAAGCAGGACCCAGAGCAGCTGTGTAGGGAGCAGAGGCACATGGTCACAGAGCACATAGGAGGTTCTGTATCAATACAACAATAACTAAACAGGACTGAGACCCACGTAGCTTTAGGATATTGGGAGAGAAACTCAGAAACACATGTCTATACTGAGTCCACCCACAGCAACTTTTGATCAGATGAGCAGAAGTACAAATATGATAAACAAATAAATAAATACAGCATGGAGGGTCAGTTACAGAGAGTAGAAGGAATGGGGACAACTTTGTAAAGTCCCTGTGAATCTAGAACAGGAGTGTCAAACTCATGTCATCACGGCAGTGTCATGTGACGTATTGGGACTCCCCCACCCTTTGCTAAACCGGGCAGGAGCATATGTCACATCCAGGCCATGGGCTGTGAGTTTGATAGTCCTGATCTAGAGGCTGAGCAATGAAAACTGGAAGTATGCAGGAATTTTCCTGTTTCCAGCCTTGAGATGGGCTTCAATAATTGGGAAAGATGAATAAGAATTAATTTCAAAGTAAGTCACTGCAGGCTGTTTGTTTGGTTGGCCTTCTCCATTTCCTCACATACTCACTTGGAAGCCAGCAACAGCGCCACATTGTAAGTCTGACTCAATATTTCCTGGATCTAGGTAGGCAATACTCATGAGGAATCCTGGCCCGGTGAAAGCCCAAAGCTTTCTGAAACTGAAACCGTACTGGAGAACAAAGATATGGAAAATTTAACTAGCGCTAGAGAAGAAAAGTCACAGTAATGTTATTATACTTGAATAGCTTATTCTACTGAATCAGACCTACAAGGCCACTTTTCTTGTCAACCAACAAAAGTATCACTTAGAAAAACCTGACATAAGACGTACCACTTTGATCCCAATTAAAGAATTTGCTCCTCTCTCTCATGCAGATCAATGCTCTTATGTGTGTGTGTGTGTGTGTGTGTGTCCGTCCGTCCGTCTGTCCGTCTGTCCTTATATATCCATCTGTCTTATCTGTATGCATGTATCCTGCTTCTAAATTGCTCCTAGCTTTTTGGGGGGCCAAGGGTGGGCAGCTGTGGTTTAGAAGCTGTACATGGTCTGGGCCACAACAGCATGGCCCATGAAGAGTCAACATCTCATATTGGCCAGCCTTTGGCGGGAAAGGAAATTGCATGGCTCCTGCCAACCAGATGCTTCCATAGTGACAGCAGAAGCAAAGGAGGGGAGGACAGGACTCAGAAATTGGCAGAAGAGGTGAGGCAGGGATCCATTCCTTCCAGAGAGCAGCTGCCTGCCCTGCAAAACTATCCTTGTGGCATTATTTTTTCTGAAGCAGCATGCAAGCCAAAAATTGATTAGCCCCACCTGCAAAGATCAATAGCTCAGGGACACAGCCTTGATCTTGGATTGGTTCACTCCTTGCAAATGAAAATCACCTTGGCCTGCTATGCCATGATCTGTTTACATCTCCCATACTTTCCAATAAGCTTTTTATTTCCCTGTGTTTCAAACAAAGCCTACCTTTTCCTGGTTCCTCACAAGCCAGGTACTGTGTTAATTCTATGCAAACAATTTCAGTTTCAGTTAAGCTCCATTCCTGGGGACTGTGCATATATCTGTGGGATTTTCTTAACAATAGTATGAAAGGAATTTGCCATGGCACTTATAACTGTTGAAGCATCCCCACAGTCATGTAGTTAATAGAATAGAATAGAATAGAATAGAATTCTTTATTGGTCAAGTGTGACTGGACACACAAAAAATTTGTCTTTGGTGCATATTCTCTTAGTGTACATAAAGAAAAATAAAATAGAATATATTCATTAAGAATCATAAGATACAACACTTAGAGATAGTCATAGGATACTAATAAGCAATCAAATCATACTAGGAAACAAATAAAACAATATAAATTGAAAGATACAAGCAATATTTTTATAGTCATAAGTGGGAAGAGATAGGTACTAGGAAGAAGGAGAAAAATAATAGTAATACAGCCTTAGTAAATTCATTAACATGCTGTGTGAGCCCAATTATGCTGTGGAGCTGATAGTTCCAAAAGGACTTTTCAGTCAAGAGAAAAATCCCAGGAAAACAATCCATGTGCAAACTCGTAACCAAGGCTTACCCCACCAACATCTGGAATAGCGATCCTTTCATCCAAGTAGGTTTGATCCTGGTCCTCCTGGTGATCATGTAGGTTTGGTGACTCGGTAGCACCATACTGACTTTTCCTTCTAATTTTGTTCCCTAGGAAAGTTCAAAAGTAAGGAGGGATCAATATAAAGAAGCACAAATGAATGGAACCTTAAAAAATATTCTGTACTGTAACGACTGAAGCCTATGGAGATTCTCAGACATCTAGGTCATGGTTGTCCCAAAGTTGTTGTTTTTTCAAAAAGCAACTGGGCTTTGTTTTTCCTTGAAGATGTTTCACTTCTCATCCAAGACGCTTCTTCAGTTCTGATTGTAGTTTGGAATAATGACTGAAGCAATATCATTATATTTCTGCTACAATCACAGCACCTAACATTTTCTTGTAGTACAAACATTCCTTCCGTCCCCAGTTTCGAGCTCTTCAGTTGGAACACTTTTGATACAAGATGAAATATCAATACCTTGCAACTATTTAAAATCTCAACAGCAGCAGCCAGTAATGGAAGGAATGGGGAAGTTCATGTGTTATTAAACAAACACCCCCTGGATCAAAAACAAAAGTACACCAACATCTTTTCCTAGACTTAGTAGAACTTGAAAAAATAAAACTAACTGCATAGTAAAAGATATGTCTCTAGGCAGCTATAGAATGACTTCCAAGAAAATGAGAAGTATTTTGCCAACTCATACTTCATCTTGCGAAAAAAGATGAAATATGTTCAACAAATGTAAATGCATCTTTACATCAGTTCTGAGCCTATTAAAGAAAGATTAACTTTACCTTACCCTGTTCCTGCATATCTCTTCGCACTTAGTTCCTGCACAGTCCAAGTAACTTTAACAACCATCTGTTTTACAAGCAAAATTTATTTTTGATGAGTCTCAAAGTCTGGAAAAACCTGTTTGGTAAGTCCATGATGATACCTCCTAGCCAGTGAAATCTTGTTTGCATATTCAGCTGGGGATCAGCAGTTCATTTCAAGATCTGAAAATATTCTGACCACGAAGGGGTTTACGTAAAACTCATATGCTGGATATCTGCATAAAGTGTGTTCTGTTGCTTACAGATGTTCTGAGCCAGCCATCAAGGGATATATTTAAAATAACTATGTGCGATCTTCTGCATTTCAAAAGATGTAATAATGTATTGGCAAACAAGTTAGATAAAGAAAAGTTATTTATTTATTTTCAGGTACAAGCAAATTATTCTTAAGAAAACTTGGGCAACTAATTTTTTCTAGTTCCAAAAATTACAAAATCTATTTTCCAGCATCCTATCTGTTCGTTCTACTTTTCCTCATATTTAAAGATATTTCTTTTGTTACCTAACTTTTGGAGATTAAAAACACTTCGGTATATTTTTATTTACCTAAAGAAAACCATCTGATGCAGAGGTGGGTTGCTACCAGTTTGCACTGGTTCAGGCGAACTAGTAGTGGAAATTGGGACTGGGTCGCTGAACCAGAAGGAATGACAGGCTGGCCATGCCCCCAAACCAGTTCCCTGATCACCTCTGCCATTGCTGGCTTGTTTTTTAGTCATTTTTTCATGTTCTGTGCATGCACAGAATAATTTACAGGCAACTGCGCATGGGCGCAAAGCACACACAAAGCGAAGCAGCAGTAACCCACTCTTGATCTGATGCCAAAAATAAATAACAATGGATTCTTATATACTCAACTTATGAAGCACAAGGTGTGAATTCTTAGTTTAGTATAGCTCTGTGTTAGCACAGTCTACCAAATACAAATAATGCTAGGAAGTATGACCAAGGCATACATGCATGCATATCCTTTATGACTTCCCTTAATGGAACCATTATATTAAACAGGTTTTACAGCACACCTTAGCACAAAGAAAATAAGTTCCCTAGTGGCCATCTTATTTAAAAAAGCCCATCTATTGTGTCCCACATTTGGTGGGGCTTCATTATCTGTAATTGTTGGAAAGTGGTACAGAGGCATTGTGATGTAGTGGTTAAGTTACTGGTCTAAGACTGGGTTCAAGTCCAACTTCAGCTGCAGAAACTCATTAGGGGACCCTGAGTCATTTTGGTGTCTTGGTTCCTAAGACCATCAAAAATATGTGTTTTCCGATGATCATAGGCGACCCAAAGGGGTCCCAACCCACTGGTTTAGAGATTTGTAAGCAGGGTCTTGGAATAGGTCGGACTACCAAGCCAAACTATCCAACCTACTCCAAGACCCCGCTTACAAACCTCTAAACACAGAAGCCACCACCTACCTAGAAAAAACTACCAAATCCAAAATAAAAGCCTCTCCCACCAGTGAAGAGATCCAGCAAAGAATCATCCCCAGAGAGAAATCTTCCAGATGCCCCAAACTCTATGGCCTCCCCAAGATACACAAAGAAGGAACACCACTCAGACCCAGTCAGCTCACCTCTACGGAATCTTGCCAAATAACTCCAACCCTATGCAGAATCCATCACCTCACATGTACAAAACTCACTCCACTTCATAGAAACAATAAAGAAACAAAACCTACAACCCAGTGACCTACCCGTGAGCTTCGATGTCATATCCGTCTTCACCCAAGTGCCTATAAAAGAAGCCTTGACAGCTATCCAGAACAAACACAACGCTCCTAAACACATCCTGGGCCTGACCAACCACTGCCTAACCAACACGTACTTAATCCATAATGGACAAAGATACAAACAGATAGAAGGAGCACCCATGGGATCACCCCTCTCACCCGTCATCGCAAACTTATACATGGAACATTTTGAAACTAATGCCTTAGATAAATCTGAACACAAACCCAAACTCTGGCTTAGATATGTTGATGACACTTTCGTGATTTGGCCACATGGGAAAGAAAAACTGGACAACTTCCTCGCACATCTCAACAGCCTACACCTCAAAATACAATTCACTATGGAATTAGAAGCAACCAACTTCCCTTTCTGGACATCCTAATCTACAAAAAACCCAATGGCTCCCTAGGACACAATCTACCACCGGGAAAAAAAAACACACCAACCACTACTTAAACGCAAAATCCCATCACCACCCTGCACAGATCAACTCCGTAGCCAAGACCCTCATCTCCAGAACCAAACGCCTAGCCAACAAAGATCACCTGAAAACTGAATTGCACACTCTCACAAACGTATTAATCTCCAACGGATTCCAAAGAAAAACAATTCCAACCTAATCCAAAGGGAGACTCCCCCCAAGAACTGAGACACAGAACAGGACAATGGCATCGCCCTCCTCCCTTACATCAAAGGCACCACAGATAAAATCAGCAAAATTCTCCACAAAAATAATATCAAGACAGCCTTTGGGACTGACCAAAAAATAGCCAACATCTTAAAAAAAACCAAAGACAAAATCCAGCTAGAAAACCAAGAAGTCTATGAAAAACCATACAAAATCTGCCCTGCAACATACATAGGACAAACGAACAGGAGAATAAATGCACGCATTGCAGAACACAAGAACACAGTAAGAAAAAAAGACGGCAGTTCCGACCACGCTTTAAGCTGAAAACACCAGCCTGAAGATGGCGAGTGAGAACTCGCCGAAATGTTGCCAAGACAATCTCATCTCAATCTTACACTGGAAAAGTCCCGAATATAACAATACCAGCATACCTACACCTGTGAAAATCTACATGTATGTATGTATGTATATGTACATATGTCTTTCCTTGGGGTCTTGAGGATATATATATATATACATACATACATACATACATACATACATACATATACACACACACACACACACACACACATACACACACATATATACATATACATATACATATACATATACATATACATATACATATACATATACATATACATATACATATACATATACATATACATATACATATACATATACATATACATATACATATACATATACATATACATATAATATACATATACATATACATATACATATACATATACATATACATATACATATACATATACATATACATATACATATACATATACATATACATACATCCTAAGCAGGCTTGGCTCTGGGAGAAGGAAGGCAGATTTGCTTGATGGGAAATAAAAATCAAGTTACATTCAGGTTGCTCTAGAGCAGGCATATCCAACCCATCACCAATGAGCCACATGAGGTCCTGGACAACTAGTAAAGTGCCTTACAAGATCATAAACTTTTAAATATTGATTTTATATTCATTAACTATACTATATAGTTTGTATGTGGTCCAAGACAATTCCTCTTTACTCCATGTGGCCCAGGTTGGACATGTTGTTGTGGCCTGCCAGCAGATTTGGACAGTGAGGAGGTTGGGGAGGAGCATGGGCCAGTCCTTGTGTCTGGGGAAGGCTCTGATGAGGGCTCTGCGTCAGAGGCAGAAAGGGGGCGAGGGCTGTCTGACAGTTAGCGGCTGCCTTAGGAGTCAGACATTGGTGAGACAGATAAACAGCTGGAGCCTGTTCCCAGTGTGTGCGCTTGTGCAGAGTTGCCAGATGAACGAAACAGCTAAGGAATAAAGGTCGACTTGGAAGTAAAGCCACAGGTGGATGGTGAATGGCCCCTCCCATAGGGAATAAAAGAGGAGCGAAAGGGGAAGGGAGGGGAGTTTGCAGGAGACAATTAAGTTGCTTAATTGGTTTGTGAGTCTCTGAGATGTCTTGCCAAGTGCTGAAGACATTGGCCTGGCAGCTCTCCAAGCCAGATAAGGTCTGTGACTGTAAATTCACCCCTGAAAGACTTGGATGTGAGTGAGAGGAATTCACAGTAACTTAATAAAAAGGGGTTTTTGTCAGGATAAGGAGTCTACTTCGTGGTTTGGGGAAACCTAGGTCAGAACACAACCATACTCTAGAGCAGGGGTGTCAAACTCAAGGCCCGGGGGTCGGATCTGGCCTACTTAGATCTGGCCTGTGGACCCGCCCTAGAAACAGCAAAGGACCGGCCCATGGTGCCTCTGCCAGTGAAAATGGAGCTCTGGAGGGCCTCATGCAGCCCACCCAGGCTCCGTTTTTGGCTATGACGGCCTCCTGCAGCCCTCTGCCAGTGAAAACAGAGCCAGGGCAGGCCTACATGCGGCCTCCCCGAGCTCCGTTTTGGCTGACAGAGGGCTGCAGGAGGCCGTCGAGGCCAAAAATGGAGCCTTGAGGAGTGACGTCAAGCTGGCCATGCCCCCATGCCCTCCCACAAGGTCAAACACAACCCTGATGCAGTCCTCAGTGAAATCAAGTGTGATACCCCTGCTCTAGAGAGTTGTATATCTATGCTTGCTTTCTCGGCATAATATACAAGAATGCTAATCAGTGACATAGTCATGTTGCAATCTTGATAGCCTCGTCTACAGCATACTGTAGGAAGTTATCACCCAGCCCTCTCCCAGAAAAATGAAATATCCTAGGAAATATTGAAAAGGCAGAATATTTCTCTGGATGTGAAAAGGGAGAAACATGTTTTAAAGACAGAATAACTCCATGTAGCTTCCTGCCCACCCCACTTTGTCAATGGGCCATTAAGATCCCCAAGCAAGTATCTTTACATAATAAAGAGTTCTCCCCTTCAGCTCCAGAGTGATGTGATTAAGGCATGATTAGCCTTTACCCACTCACCACATGGCATCTGAGAACTCAACCAAACTTGGATTCAAAACACAGCCTAGACAGTTGCCCCTGCATGGCCCCATTGGATTCTGACAACCAATCAGAATACAAGCTCAAGATCAAAGGCCAGAGAGGGCATAAAACCAGGGACTTTCAGCATCTCACTCCTTTCCTTCTCTTCTTCTGCACCCAACATTGAAGCATGTGATCACTTCTTCTGTTCAGGACTCAAGCCATGTGGTCCTGTCCACCATTAAACCATCTTTCCAAGCAGCCCCCATGTCTCCAGTGTCTTTTTCCTGACTTGGAGCCGAACCCAGAAGGACATTTTTTCCAACAATACCAAAAATGGCTTGGTAACACAAATATTATCCTTTAGTCCTTGTCAACGCCTTGATCTTGACTTCAACTACAGTCTACAAAATCACTTCCTTCTGTCCCATAAAACAAACCAGACTGGAGAAAGTTAGAGCAAGACAGTGTTACACCACATAGTCTTAATATTGTTCTAACAAGGCTTGGCTGCTAAGTGAGGAAAGACCATCTCCCTCCCTCCCTTTGATGAATTAGAACCAGAGCCTTTGATCCTCTTTAAGGGAATGATGAGAGCTAGTTGACTGCAGTTCAATGTTGTGGCTGTGAGATCTATGAGCATGGACTTATCTTCATACTTCATACTTATCTGAGCTTACCGCTACGTTTTTCAAGGAAATTGTTGAATATAAGTTTTTGGATTTTGAAATCACTGTTGGGGTGAGAGGTTCTGAGCAACACATAATGGTTTCAATTTGGTTCCTTGGCTTGGAACTTCAGAGATTAAAAAGAGAAGTCCTTCTACTGCCATCTTCTGGTTTGGGCATGAAAACATACATTGCGTTAACCAAGCATGACTTAAGAAGATGGGTAAACTTAGTCACTGAGTCACAAGATTTGGAGATGTTTCCTTGGTTTAACTGAATTGTAATTCTTAAAACAACCATTGAAGTGATGCAACTTCCCATCTCTCTAGGGTGAAGCTTTGGACTTGTATAAAAGGCATGGTGTTTTGACAGAAGGAAAAGGGAAAGTGCATCTCCTCCTGCCTGTAATTTAGCAAAGGAAGTTTTGAGCGTGTGGTCCTCTTTTCTTCTGTTAGGAAACAAAGGAAACGCACTGGAATGGAATCCAAGAAAAGGATGAAAATAATCAGCTTTCCGACATCCTGGTTGCCTCTTCTCTTCTGTAAGTATCATTTAAAAATCAATATAGGTACCAGCAGTTGGTTGCTGCCGGTTTCGCGCATCTGACGTGCACTGCAAGTGCGGGGACTGTTCAATGTAAGTTGTTCTTCGCACATGCACAGAACAATTTACAGTGACCTGTGCACAAGCAGTCACTAAAATCCAAAATGGTGGCGGCTCAGCGCAGCAAGGGAACCATTTCAGGGGCGTGGCAGGCCTGGGTCACTGCTTGTTCTGGGATCCAGGCCTGAATTCCACTACTGGTTCTGCCAAACCGGGCCAAACTGCAAGCAACCCACCTCTGATTGGTACTATCCAAAACAAGAGATATTAACCAACACACACTTACGGCTGCTGCTGATTAGAAACATAGAATGTTTCAAGATTTCAGATTTCAGAATTTAATCACTTCCAAAGAACTAAATTCTGTTTCTGCAACTCATGTGGTTACTGTATTGAAAAATGCACAATTATAGCATAGTTCAAAGTTATGGGACCTTTACAAATCTGTATTTATATGTTAGGCAGAAATTCTCTCACAGTCTTATTGTTACATTTCTTGTTTGTTCATTTTCTTAGCATGCTTTGGTGATTTTAACAGCTGGGTAATAAGCAGACTTTTAAAAGCTACAGAATTACATAAAAATGGGTTTTGCAAAGTTGAGTGATCCCAATAAAATAAATCCTACATCCCAGAATTAAGTTCCATTGAATTAAATAAGGCTTATTCACAGCAACTGTATAACGATTACAACCTGTAAAGTTACTTGGTATAAATCAACCAAAAGAACAGAAAAGTACAGTAGATGAAATTGAAAATGTAAACTGTTTTCTAGAAATCATTCTAATGCTGCAGTGATTTATATTTTCCTTCTTCTGAATAAATAAACAAATCAAATACATGTCTATGGAAGAAATGAATATCAATTTTTAAAAAAAGTACAAGAGGAACAGAAGATGTAATTTTTATCACTGAAAAAATGAGTACGATTTGGTGAATCTACCTGCATCTTGTGATCCCATTTAAAAGTTTGTTCTGTCAAAAGTTATCTTCAGATCAGAAGCAGTGCAAGATCTTCACAAATGATGAAAGCTGAAGAGAAGTCATCACATGCCCTAGAATTCAGCAACAGAGAAAAGCCATGAAGAGGAAGGAACTCATTTTGGTTACTCTTGGATTTCACAATAACATAAAAGGAGAAGTGCATCCAAAAAGAAATCAATAGCGTGATTTTTCTCTTATACACAGTGTTTGGCACTGAGAAGCAGTGCCTCAGCAGAACAACTCAAGCATCATGACCGAATTGTAATCTATCTTGTTTTGTTTTGTTTTGTTTTAGGGAAAATTTTAGTCTCTGGCATTTAAAGTGATATCTTTGTGATTTTCTATGTCAGGTGCTAAAATAACATGACCAGCGACATGTGCCTCAAACTGCTAAGCATTTAGGGAAAGATAAAACTTTGTCAAGGAAGTAAGCTTGAAATCCAGCTATCAAAAAGGAACCCTGCACACACATCCTTCTATTTGTTCAGTGAAATCTTCAGAGGAGACCTACCATAAATAGAAGAAATTCATTTTGGATTTTAAAAAACAGAGCCTTTGCTATGAAGATTATTCTGATCTTGGAACATCTGAAGAAGAAATGCTTGGAAAGCATACCTGAGGGAAACCCCAAGAATTCAGAGAGCCCAAATACGTTTCATTGATTGACCATGATTATAATTGTAATTTTGTGTAAACTGACCTCATGGGCACATACAGCAGTGGTGGGATTCAGCCAGTTCGCACCAGTTCAGGAGAAACGGTTGTTAACTTACTGAGCGGTTTGGTGAACTGGTTGTTGGAAGAAATCATTAGGGCAGAGAACCAGTTGTTAAATTATTTGAATCCCACAACTGACAGTATAACTATAACTATCTTTATGCTGGCAGGAAGTGTAGACCTTTAATAACTGTACAATAACTACTGTGGATTGCCCCCTAGATGAAGCGTTAGTAAATCACAGGCAGAAGCTGGCCCTGATTTATGAATTGCCTTTCTCTGACCCATTCCTGTCTTAACTTACCTAATCCTTTGCTGTATTGAATTGCTTTAAGAAGTGGCTTGCCAGCACCTTCTTTCCAAAGCTAGAGAGAGAATGGCTGGCCCCAAATCACCAGGATTTTTGTGTTTAAGGCAGGACTAGTACTTACAGTATTGCGGCTTCTATTCAGCATCTTTAACTGTTACACCAATCTGGCTGTTGTATATATAAGAATAGCACACATTAATTTTATATATAACATTAATTTATGCTGCTATTCTTATATATAAAATTATATATAACATTAATTTATGCTGCTATTCTTATATATAAAATTATATATAACATTAATTTATGCTGCTATTCTTATATATACGACAGTCACTTTGGTGTTTTATTTTCTGTCATTGTTATATCTCAACGTAACAATGATGGGAAACAAAACACCATAATTGCCAAAAGAGCTGCAATAACACCTTCACATTTGGTTAAGTAGATGATCTTGGTTCACCTAGAGTTTTCCTAAAGGCCTGCTATGCATTTTATGGTTTTTCATGGCAGTGGCTTACTGAATAGCTTCAGTGATTCCTTTGGGGAAACTTGCAGTAAAGGGATAGCGTCCTGCTCCAAGGAACCCTTCCAGGATTTCTGAAGACACAAACAGATCAAGCCAGTTCAGTCATGCTTAGGGCATCTGCAAGAAAGGAGAAATATTCAAGGTGTTTCCTTGCCTTTTCTGTCCCCCGGTGACAAGAAATCGAACCCAGAATGATTTACCACTTTTCCTAGCATATGATTGCGAACTTAAAGCATGCGTTCCATAGGGGGCATGTGGAGTCTTCTCTGTGGGCACATGAGCTTTCGCCCAGCTCAGCTCCACCGTGCATGCGCACGGGCCTCCCACCAGTCAGCTGATTTGGGGTCTCTGCCATGCATGCGGGAGACACACGTGCATGTGCAGGGGTGGGAGGATCCTGCCCCCCCCCCCCCGTGCCCCATTTTTGGTCCCAGGAGGCTTTCAATTAATTTTTTACTAGCAAAACATGAGAGAACTTCCAGCAAAGCAAGGGATATTAAACAGTTTTAGAACCTTTGAGGAAGTGGGGGAGGGAAAAGAAAAGGTTTCCCTTTGTCCTATTTGTTTTATTACCGCTTTTCTCAGAACTTGAACACCTTCAGTTTCTGCTTTTGGTTCTTGTTATCTTGGACTGAAAGTGTAGTGATTAGGCAAGTATTCCTGCAGGCAGAAATGAACTACAGTAGGTTTTGTGCATTAACATGGATCAGTCCTGAAAATGATGGAAAAACACCCCACCATAAAATTCACTTGAGCTAACAACGGTCTGTTGTTAGAGGAAGTGTTTACAAGAAATGTAAACTGGGCTGCCTCTGAAAAACTTTACTCCTGCCCAGTGGTGGGCTGCTGCTAGTTCGGACTGGTTTGTCCGAACCAGTAGTTCCGAGCACTGGTTGCCCACCTCCCATTGCCCTGATGCTATTCACCCCTAGATATCTCATTTTCCAGCTTGCTCGCCCCACCCTGCAGCCAAGCTGATTTGAGTGCCTCTCATGTTCTACTAACCATGGCTGACCTAGTAGGTGTGCAGGAAGCCCCATAAAAAAAACCTTGTTTTAGGTGTTACGCACTAGTGTAGAAAATGTGAGCACACATGCACATTTTTGGTGAACTGGTTGTTAAAGTATGTGCAGCCCACTTCTGCTCCAGCCTAAATATGGGATTTCTTTCGGCTAATTGGCCAGTAGCCTTCAGGTGGTGCAACCAATGGGCAGGGTGTTCCTCATACAGACATTTAGAGTTACTCTGCTCTTTGGTCCAGTCAACCTCCTAACTTGCTCTGATATGGGGCAGTACTTTTCTGATTTATCTCAAAAACCTAAAGAGAATCAGACCACAAAGTCATCAGAAGCTGATCTGGAGTCAAAGGAGGATCTATCGGGGGCTCTTGGTCTATCATGAGCTCTATAAGCAGACAATGATTCTACAATGATCAGTCATTACATTTAGTTACATTAGTTAGAAAACCTTTCTTCACTATCATGGTCACTCCATCAGACTCACATAAGTCTTTGGTTTATTTAGAATTGTTGGAAATCTTAGCTAGAAACTGTACATGTTTATTATTATGGTTCGTTGTACAGTCAGCCAGACGTTCAGATGGGATTTGGCATTTTTATTCACCTATCTAGTGTTAAAGGTATTCTTGCATGATGTAATAATAAAATATAATTATTTTATTGAAGACTATAATTGCAGTAGTAAAAACAAATGCAAACTAAAAAAATGTGTGCAAAGAAGAAAGAAATGTTGAGAATAGAAAAAAGAAACAAAAGTAAGAATACAATAAGGAAAAAAAGAAATATATATAAAGGGTTCCACCACAAAACCACGGACGACAAAATCGCGGTCAACGAAAGCGCGTATGTGACGTCATCACAGTGTGACGAAAAAGATGGAAAAATGTAAAAATAAAGGGAAAACCTTACCCTAACCCCCCCAAACCTAACCCTAAAGCTAACCCTAAACCTAACCCTTAACCTAACCCTAAAGCTAACCCTAACCCTAACCCTTAACCTAACGAAAAACCTAACGCTAACCCTTAACCTAACGCTAAACGTAACGCTAACGCTCTAAACCTAACCCTAACCCTTAACCTAACCCTAACCCTAACCCTAACCCTAACCCTAACCCTAACCCTTAACCTTTATGTGAATCGGCTTGCTGTAATTTAATTTTTATTTCAATTTTTCGATCTTTTTCGTCGCGTTGTGATGACGTCACATACGCGATTTCGTCAACCGCGCTTTTGTGGAACGCGGTTTTGATGGGTCACGATATAAAGAAGTGACATTCATCACAAGTATAAACAGTTTTAGTAACTTTTCACTTCTAAATGTACAGCTAAACATCTCTTCGTGCCATGTCTCATCTCTTATCTATAAACAAATGACAAAGCATTGTCATTTCAGTCCTGATCTCAGCAAATTGTTTAAGGTTGCCAGAAATAACAAATATCTATTTTAACCTTGTTCAGATAAACAAATTTCATATTCCTTCCTTTTAGTCTTAATCCATTCAAATGACTTCTTTTCATTTCTTTTTCACCCCTTCTCACAAGATTTGTCCAAGCTTTAGCAAACGTTTTTGTATGTTCAATATACAAAAGAATTATCTAGGTCACTCTCTTGTGTATTATTTGTAATTCCCTTTCAATTTTCAAGCATCAACTGTTTTCTTTTGTAAGTCCAATGAAACATTTTTTCCATGTTACATAAAAATGCTGCCAGCTACTTTTAGATCCACTTTCTGCAACAATTATGTTTCTTTTCTGCTATCTTTTCCAAAATATCTTTTGGACACAGTCTATTATAGAAGCCATTATCACTGTTGACATATTGGATATTAACATTTGATTCTCAATTTTTCAAAAGTATCCTTCAATATTTCAAATTTTATTTATTTATTTGCTTATTTACATATCAAACTTCTTAACCGCCATCTCCTTCATACACAATCCTCTGATTTGGATGATCATAAAAGGGGAAATGAAGCATAATCAGAATTGTAAGATTCTGTTACAATAGTCATCTTAATAAAAACAGTTTCAGACTTCCATTGAATTTGTTTCTTGGCCTGATCTATGTCACAGAGCTGACAAATACAGACTTTGAACAAGAATACCTTAATAATATGGTTTTAGGTTTCTCTGTGACAAAGGTCTAGCATCTAATTTTCTTTCTCAGTCTGATCTGAAATCTCTTCTTAGACTATATGCAAGCCAGGAATTGAGATTGCAATAGACCAGTTAACCATTTACAATGAATTCTGATACAGTATAGAAGGCTAATCTTACAATGTCTATAGCAAATTTCTTTAGAGAACAATAGTCATATGTATCTCTCACCTTTCACAATTTTATACCTCATTAATTACAACAGGATATTTGAGCTACCTAGAATGGACAAGTTGTAGGAAGAGGAATGACGTTATCCCAACATTTAATATTTTTGTAATGATCATTTGGTTAACAGAAGTGGGCTTGTTAAGATTCAGCTTTTTTAAATATCCAGAATCATGTCTTATTAATGCTAATCCAAAAGCAAAGTACTATTGGTTTGTATTGTTTGAAAAATAGCTGAAATACAAACACAGCTCTTGAAAATAAATCATTAACAATTATCAAAGTGCTATAACATGGACAATGTCTATGGATTCAGAGAACTGGAATCTATATGCTTTCTCTTTAAATGATTAAATATTCTAAATCGATTGCATGTGTAATGAATGAATCAGCAAATTAAGTTCCTTGACCTTTGTGCCTCAACATTTGACTGTCACAGCAAATTTGGAAATTCCGTGAGTCATGAAACTGTTGATAAGGCCCATAAACAGAGAGCTAAATAAAGATACATGGTAAAGCACTGGGTGCTAAAATGTTGATGCATAGTTTCCGTCACTTGTCTCTCTAGTAAGTTTGTGCGTGTATCAAAACTATACATTTCTTAAAACAGAAAAAAGAATGACTCTGCAGTGTTGCAAACCTTTCAACATAACCCAGACTAGGAAACCAAACCAAGAATATTGTTACTAACTTTATTGTAAGGTCAGAGAAGCAAAATCCTGCAAGTCTAAAATGGCTTCCACCTCCCCTGTCTTTACATGCCAGAGAACTAGAGAGAGTCAATCATGTTTGAGATGGAGTCTCCCACACCATTCCTGCTTCAGATAGATTTCTCTTAGCAGACCATTTTCTATGGGTTTATTCCTGCCTCCTATGATTATTCTCACAACCCATCACAAGTTGCTTTATTATTTTTAATGTATTATTATTGCTGTTGTTATTGTTTTTGTTATCATCATCTCTTTTATTCATTAAACATGAAATTCAAACAACTGGACATTTAAAAATGTATCACAAATATCATTTATTATTAAATTAAAGTTTAATTAAACATGAAACTCAGTCAATTGAACATTTAAAGTTGTGTCACAAATACCATTGACTGGTGCTAATGGTTGATACGGATTGGCTGCCAGTGTCCTAGGTATTAACCAAGTATCTTCTTAAAATATAGGCTGTTCCTAGTAGCCCAGTTTTTGCAGTTCCGCCGGCGTTATTGCAGGAAGCTGCAATTTCTTGATGTGTTTTATTATATAGTTTATTCATTAAACGTGAAAGTCAACTGAAAATTAAAAAATGCATTACAAATACCATTGACTGGTACTAATGGTTGATGCCAGTGTCCTAGGCACTGTTCCCTCTAAGGTGCGCGGGTGCGCGGCCGCACACGTGGCAACAAAACACAGCGCAGCAGTTTCCAACTGCTGCCCAGTGGTTTTTGTGAGACGCCTTCCACGATAATAGGAAAGCCAGCCTGGAGACAGCAATCACAAGGCAGGAAGTAGCTGAGAGAAGGAGTGTGGGGGTTGGGAGAAGGCATGGGATCGGCTCCCAGCAGGGGCTGCTCAGATTTGCCATTTGAGAGAGAGGAAGGGAGGGAGGAGGAGGGGAGTGAGTGAGTGAGGGAGAGCATGAGCGTGTGTATCCCTCCTTCCTTCAGCCCAACACTCTCGCTGGCATCCCGGCCAGATAAGAAGGACTGCAGAGGGTCTCCTTGAGTCTAGGGCAGCGAGTCATTCGATGGGAAACGTGCCTCTTGGAAGGAATGAACTGGCTTGGCTCTTGCTTCGTCTCTCCTGTCTCTTCGCTTCTCCGTTCGGTCGTTGGATGGCAGATTCCTTCCAAGAGGCAACTTTTCCACCAGATGACTCGCTGCCCTAGACTCGAGGAGACCCTCTGCAGTCCCTGTCATCCGTCCGGGATGCCAGCAAGAGTGTTGGGCTGAAGGAAGGAGGGATTCTCTCTCTCCCTCTCTCTCCCTCTCTTTAAGAGAGAGAGAGGGAGAGAGAGAGAAAGAAAGAGAGTTAGTTAGTTAGTTAGTTAGTTAGTTGATGGGCAGACTTAGCACTTTGTTAAGTTTGTTTCTCTGTGTGTTGTGTATATACATGTCTCAATGGGCGCAATTGTGCAAGCATTTTTTTTCCTCTTTAAAATAATTTTTGGATTTCTCCTCACCAACCTTTAAGACTGAAAGAGTTAGAGTTGAAATATAAAGAGATTGTCAATTGCCATACTGTTAGATTGATAGGCAATTATGGACTATCTTGATTATATCCTCCTTAGAAAGAATATGCTGCTGTAGGTTGAGAAAAAGATCAAACTTCATTCCATGGAAACCATCAAAGTTCATAGGGAGGGTTTCTTTCTATGATGGGCTTCTTGGGTCAACGTGAAATATCAATTATCAAAAATGTAGGTAGAAAATTAAGCAGGCAATAGCAATTACAAAAAGGGAAGCCAACTTTCTGAATCTGTTTCTTTGCATTTAGTGACTTATAATAGACTAATCTTCTGAAAACCTGACCTAAATTATTATATATTTTAAATAGCTGTAAAGCTATGCTGAAAAAGTTGTTCTCACGATATTATGATAAATTCAATAAAAAGAAGGGAATTCTTGATGAACTTAAGGAGAAATGAGAGTATTATAGTAAATGGACAAATAAAATTACCAATCAAAGAGAATATTTGCATCTCAGGGTTGAAATGAGATGTTCTCTCTTACTCTTTCCTCTTCCTCTCTCCTGTCTCTGTCTCTCTCATCCTCTTTTTCTTTCTCTTTGTCTCTCTTCTCTTTCTCTCTCCCTCTTTTCCATTCTTCTGTCACTTTCTCTCTCCTTCTCCCTTCTGTCTCCTCTTTGTCTCTTTCTGTCTCTTTCACCCTCTTTCTCTTTGTCTTGTTTCTCTCTCCTTCTTTCCCACTCTTCTGTCACTTTCTCTGTCCTTCTCTGTCTCTTTCTGTCTCTCTTCCCTCTTTTTTCTTCCTCTCTCCTACTCTTTTATCACTTTCTCTCTACTGCTCAACCTGTCCCCATATGTATCTTCGATTGATCATGTTTGCAATAATTTATCTTCTTTCCTAAATGGGTGCAGTTCCCTTACTGGATCCCTCGCTCACTCAAACACACACACACACACACACACTCACACACAAAACCATTTTTCTCCATTCCAATTCGGATCCTATGAATCAATTGCTTTGTGAAACATCTGTGAAATGGTGCTCAGGCATGAAAATGTGCTGCTCAAATACTATACTTTTCCGCACACACTGAAAAAAAATTAGAGGGAACATTGGTCCTAGGTATCAACCGTTATTATTGTTGTTGTTGTTGCTGTTGTTGAATTATTATTGGTGAGAGAAAACCTCATCTAGAAAACTCAAAAGGTAAAAAGGAAAAGAAACCAAGAACCAAGACAAAGACAAACAAAAACGATACTTTTGAGTATAGATATGAATGTGCATATAATATTAAGCAAAAGTAACCTGTAATATTTAGCAGAAGTAACGTTTCCAATTTCCACATTTATTATTTCTTCCCAGAACAAATGAAGGTAATTTTTGAGAAGAAGCAGTGCTAACATAAGAAATGACCAATTTGAATGAATGTTTCCAGAAAAGATGTTGGCTGGCCCCTGGGATGAGTTATTGGGGAAAATGGATGTGCTTCTCATAAGGTACTTCAAGTCAGGGGTTCCTAACCCTGGTCTGAGGACTGGTACTGGTCTGCGGCCTGCTGGGAACTGCCCCACGCAAGCTGTGGGCGAATGTGCAAAGCTCCATATGCACAAGCAATAAATGCATGCATGAAACCATCCTTCCCCCCTCTGTCACTGCCAGTCCTCGGAGTGGAAAGGTTGGAGACCACTGCTCCAATTTATCAGGAGTTTTCAGCAGGTGTCATAATTTGGCAAGCCTTGGAATGCACAGTCACATGCCTATTTGCAGATGTATTGGGTCTATTGCCAAGTCTAGCACAAAGCAAGTCATAACAGCAACCTCTTTGTTCCTATAATAGCTTGTCTAATTACATATACCCCACCTTATCAGTTCCTGTCTTCTTTGGGTGTGCATAATAATAAGTAAATTGCTAGCCTTCAATAAGGACTTATTTTATCTCAAGGAACTGAGCAGAACCTATCCCCAAACTGCATCACTGACCATTTTGTCATTCTGGCAACAAGACTTGTGAGAAAGAGAGGGGAAACATCTCAATTTTAACACCAGAACAGCAAAAGATGAATGCAAGTTGTTTCTTCAGTGATCTATGAACAAGATGAAAGTTTCGTTGTGAGAGCATGACTGACAAAACAGTTATCGGGTAATAATTGAGCTATGGGTTGGGGACATGAGGTCATTCCTTAAAGCTCCATAAAACCTATCAAAACTTATCTAGCAATAGCAATAGCATTAGACTATATACCGCTTCATAGGGCTTTCAGCCCTCTCTAAGCGGTTTACAGAGTCAGCATATCGCCCCCACAGTCTGGGTCCTCATTTCACCCACCTTAGAGGATCTTCCCTCTAAGGTTGGCTGAGTCCAACCTTGAGCCGGTGAGATTAGAACCGCTGAACTGCAGATACAGTCAGCTGAAGTGGCCTGCAGTACTGCACCCTAGCCACTGCGCCACCTTAGCTTCTAGTCACTTTCTTGTTTATTACCATGGACTGTTTTCTCAGTGGGAACTCTTGCCTCCTTCTACTATGCTTTTTATGCTCCAGCCAGTCCTATAGATATTCAACTGCATGCCATCAGCCTAAGATGTTATGAATTTCACAGTTCTCTGAATTTCACACTGAAATTGTACTTGGCGAGTTTTGCTGGAAGGTGGGAGGAGGCCATGCCTGAAACTAAAAGCAGATTCAAATAGACATTTTTTGCCAATGGTGGTTTCTGATCTAGAAACATTCATGAGGAACCTGAGACAATGAAAATGAGAACAAGAAAAATACAATAGGAAATGCTACTGGGAAATGTGCCTTGGCTTGAAAAATGTATCCTAAGTATTCTTAATCTCTGCAAACGAAAGAGTTGCTTGGTGTGCTTCTTTGGGGCAATCTTAGTGTATAGTTAGTCAAATGACCAGGAATTTCATAGAAGGATGGAGAGGTATTGTTTTCAGGGGTGAAATTCAGCCGGTTCGAACCAATTTGGGCAAACTGGATGCTAACTTTACATCTTGTTCACCAAACCAGTAGTTGCAAGGACTGGCTCGCCCTGCCCACCCCATCCCCACCCTTCCCTGTTCCCTCCCAGGAGTCTCCATGTGGCCCATTTTAGATGCCAGGTAAGTGCAGGGCCCGCACAGAGGCTCTGGAAGGGCAAAAAACAGCCCCCCAGAAGTTCCAGAAGTCCAGAAATGGGTCAATAAGTAGTATTATAATGAAGAAAGGCAGTAACTCCCAGCAGGTTTAGAGAAGCCAGACCAAAGTTTGTTTATAAGATTCAAGCAAGTGATGAAATATGCCACTAGGAGTGTAGAGTCTCTCCAAGAGCAAGATTTCTTAAACAAGAATAATTCAGGAACAACGAAAAAGCTTTAAATACGATGTCATTTTTAGCAACCAGGACCTAGAATTGAAAGCAATTGAGTCCTATCAGGATTAGGAAGGATCAACTTGGGTATGTCTAGTTTAAGGAAAAGAAGGACTAGGGGTAATAGGATAGCAGCATTCCAGTGTCTAAGGGGCTGCCACAAAGAAGACGGGGTCAACCTATTGTCCAAAGCACCTGAAGGCAAGACAAGAAGCAATGGATGGAAACTAATCCAAGAGAGAAGCAACCTAGAATTAAGCAGAAATTTCCTGACAGTTACAACAATTAATCAGTGGACTTACCTCAACTTACCTCAGAAGTTGTGGGTGCTCTAACACTGGAGGTTTTTAAGAAGAGATTGGTCAACTGCTTGTCTGAAATGATATAGGGTTTCCTGCTGGAGCAGGGGGTTGGACTAGAAGACCTCTGAAGTTCCTTCCAACTCTGTTATTCTGTAACTTTAAGCGCTTTCAAAGCCCCATTTCTTGTAAAATTCCTACTCATGACCTGAATCTTTCTCTTGGGGCTTCTTTGTTTACAAGAAATCCTGCCTTTTACTCTTCAAATATTTGGCAACTGTTTTCTGGACTAGGTAAGAATTAAGCTTCCTTCTGGAAGTTATTTTCCACACCTTGAGGAAGAGACTCACTCTCCTCCAAGAACTAAGATTCCATGGTCATTTTTAAGGAGTACAGTGTTCCTCAGAAAGCTCAAAGTGTTCCTCCAAACAGAATCCTGAATTTTGGTTATGATTTACAGTAGGAAATAAGCTGTTAAACAATAATAGTTAATTATTGGCATTCTGGAATTACCAGATTCAGATTCAAGCAGAATGTCCTGTACTTTGGGGAGTGATATAAAAAAATGGCTTCTGTCAAATGCATAAACCTTAAAAAGGTTTTTCAATACATTACTTAACTTTTTAATACATGACACACGGACATCCTTAAAAAGAAACGTGTACATGTGTAATGTATTGAGAAGTTATCCTGAGAATTCTGGTCAATAGAGAAATAGATACAGGACCCAATATTAAGTAGTGGAAGATTCAGGCAAAATTAAACTCCTCCTCATGTAAGATCACAGAATTCACAACAAGCAAGTTAGATGGCTGTAATAGGGCATGCTCTTGGAAAATTAAGCTGTCAACAACTATCAATCATAATTAATGCTGTACATGAAATGTTCCTGTCTCCTTGTAATCTTTCCATCATTTCTTGTTATCCATTATGAGAAATAGCATATCAAAGATAAATCTGTGGTCTGATTCAGCAATGAAAGTTTGAAAAAAGGCAGAGTGTCTCTGTGGTTGTGAAAGTTCCAAAGCACTTTTTCAAACCAGACACAGTCTTAACAGAGAGAGAGAGAGACAGAGAGAGAAAGAGACGTCTCAGGAACTGAATGATATGCTAAATTTAAAAAAAGTATTAAAAAGCATTCATCTGAATTGTGCTTCCAATGTTGTATATGATGGAGAGTACTGTATGTACTCTCCCGGATGAAGTTTTTTTTTAGCTTAATATTCATGCAAATGTGAGTCTTAATTCACATAATTTCATACAGTGCCCAAGGTGTAGAATTTCAATTGAACTTGAGAGTAAATATTTAGGGAACTTATTTACAGCAGCTTTGGCATTGGAAGAAAAGCCCCTGATTACAGATTTTCCGTTGTGCTTGTGTTGCATGTCAAAGCCTGGCCTCACAATAATGCAGCATTGTCCTTGTCTAGTTTTACCAAATCACCTTCATAGCATCAAACCTAAAACCAAGCACAGATGCAGCACAAAATGTTCATTCTATTTTGATCACAAATGACTGGTGAGAAACACACCCATCTCTGTCCTTGCATGAAAATATCTAAAAGACTTAAAACAATCATGATGAAGAAATGGCTTATCACAATACAGTACAGTACAGTACATTTGTTATCTCAAGGCTAGGCCAAGATTACACATTTTTGTCATACTTCTGATTAAAGAGCTTGCAATAGACATTGATCATGAATAAACCAATCCCGCTTAAAGGGACATAAACCAGACAACAGGATAGCAATCAATTCTATTAGCTACATACTCTGTGAAGTAATTCTCCTGGGAGTTTCTTTTTATCCTTTCTGAATTGATTTCTGTTCCCTTTAAAAGAAAAACAGAGTTCCCCACAAAATCCCATTGTTTTTTCCTCATCCTACTTCATCTCCCCCCTCGTAATTTGGTTAGCTTCCTTCCCACCCACCCAGGAACATCAATCATAATTTAATTTAACCAAACATAATGTAATTGAGAAGCAACCATCTGAGGATGTTCTATTACTGACAATCTCCTTCCAGCCACAGCAAAAGAGAGGAGAGGGCAGATTTATTAGGAATTTACCTCTTTCCCGAATCTTTATTTTTCGAAAGGCTATTTTCTAATAAAGCCAATGAGGAGAACTAGCTGTGTCAGCTCTATTACTGACAAAGCTGATCGGCTTGATCCTGGGGCCTCTGTTGGGGGGAAAAAAGCAGCTTTGCCTATAAAAGGCATCTTCCTGTTCTTTTGTAAAAACCACAGAGTGGGGCTTCTCCAGCCACTTCATGCCCATAAAGCTTTCATCAGGTATATGCAAAGCTCCCAGCCTGAACATGCCTCCACCTCTGCTGACAGAGCTCCTGTACATCACTTCCTCATTCAGTTCCCCTGAAGCCACCAGGTTGAGAAATTCGGACTGTCATTTTGTCTGAAAATTAGAAATCCAACTAAAAGACGTAAAATCCTTTTTGCCTTCCATTATAAAGGAGGGATTTCCAACCTCTTTGCTTCCTCTCTCCAATACTGCATCCGAGTTTTATTAACCAGAAAAACTTTGGGAATGGGCAGCATAGCCCCCTCCTCCTCAAGCGAATACACGCTTGAAGTCCCACACAATCAGTGGCAGGAATGTCCAATGCAAAGCATGAGAAATGAGATTTGTGAAACAAATTCACATGATCAGGGGCAGAAGGAAGTTTCAGAAAGGACATATGGTTTTACTTCCAGGCCCATTAGTATTTTCAATTGTTTTGATACAATTTTCTGCTACACTGCTCCTGTGTACAATCTGGGAGCCCTCCTGGACTCGTGACTTCTTCATGAAGAACAGGTGACAGGGGTGGCTAGGAGGCTAGGTGCACCCTGGTGTGCCCATTCCTGGATCAAGATGCTCTGCTTAAGAGTCACTCATGCTCTGGTCGCCTCCTGATTGGACTATTGCAATGCACTCTGTGTGGAGCTGCCCTTAAAGAGTATCTGAAAACAAATGCCATGGCTTAAGCACCTGTTTCTGGTAAACCACACATCACACGTCTGCTGTATGAGCTGCCTTGGTTACATTTGCTTTGGGGTCCAATACAAGGTGGCGGTGTTTATCTTTAAAATCCTTCATGATATGTGACGGTTTATTTCAGGGCCCTCCTCTTCCTGATGTCACCCTGCCTATCCTACCAGATCCAACAGAAATGGGTATCCTACAAGTTCCACTGTCTAGGGCCATGATGGCAAACCTATGGCACACAGTGCCCTCTCTGTGGGCACGCAAGCTGTTGGCTTAGTTCAGCTCTACCACGCATGCATGCATGCCTCCCACCAGCCAGCTGGACTTTGGGACTCTACCGCACAAGTGTGACAGTCGGGAGCCATGTGTGGGCCATGTGCACATACACGGGGCGCATGTAGGGGCACTCATGCATGCACAGGGGGCACAGGTGGGGAGGACACACGTGCCTGTGCTGGGGAGGCGTGCTGCATGCGGGGGCTGCATGTGCCTGCACGGGGAAGAGCCGCATGCGGGGTGTGTGTGCATGCACGGGGACCGCATGCACATTGCATTTTGGGGGTTTGGGGGTGCACGTGTGCACTTTGTCTGGAAAAGATTAGCCATCACTGGTCTAGGAAGCTATGTTAGGCAGACTAATGATGATGGCTCTTTTCTGCTATGGTGCTCATATTGTGGATCTCCCCCTCCCCAGAGATTAAGTCAGCCCCATCAATCCTAAACTTACGAAGGTCCATCAAGACCTAATTCTTTCAGCAAGATGGGGGAGCCAGGTGAACTCGTGAGCTGGCTCCATTATTATTACATCCCTCCATCTATTATTCTCTTTTCCTGTTTTAGGTCTGCTTTTATATTCTTAATGCTCTTTTAATAATGCTATAATGGTTTTAGATAATGATTGTTTTATTTAGTTTTATTGGATAGTTGTATACCACCGAAGTTACTTTAATGTGACTAATGTGCTTTAATGTGCTAATATTTCTAAATATTATACTATGTCTAAGTGGTCAAAATAATACATCAGATGTCCTTAAATATTGACTGAAGGATGTTTCTAGACAAAGCACTCCAACAACTTCAAGAAATAGCTTTCCCAAATTCCCAAGTTATTCCCGGATCTCATTATTTTTATCAGTCTCATCTTAGACATGGCTGCGAAAGGGGCTGGGCTTGTCAGATGACTGAAATGATCTGCATGGCGGTTGTTGGGCAGAAAAAGGGAGCGAAGAATTCAGCGGCAAAGGTGACCACATCATCGGGTTTGCGAAGGAGAAGCAGTTGCATGAAATCTGCCAGCAAGGTGTTGAGTTCTGGATGGCGACGCACGTAGGTGGCATGGCTTGCTTGTAGCTCTTCCTGTGGAAAGCAAAGCAGCCCACTCTCTTTTTAGGACTGTAGCTCATCAATGGCAGTAAATGAGGATCAAAATAAGATGTTCATTTGCCCCCTACCCCTGCAGTGCCATTTTAAAAACTCTCCTGTCTTGTCCTAAGAAATGTATAGCCTAATCAGCTATGTGTTTTGTTATGAGCCATAATCCCGAATTGTTGGCTATGCTACTAGCAATTGCTTTCAAAACATCTCAGGTTGCCTAATGTCTATGGATATTCTCAGTCATTCAGATCATGGTTGTCCCAAAGATGCTTTTTCAAGAGGCAACTGGGCTTTCTGGTTTTCTTCGAAGGCATTTCACTTCTCCTCCAAGAAGCTTCTTTAGCTCTGTCTGGATGGTGGAGAACGGAGGGATTTATACTCCTTGCAGACAGCTGGTCATTTGCATTCTTTTAGCGAGTCATTAAGACCACTGGAGGTTTATCTGTGTCATCAGGTCACCTGAGTGATGCTAATAGGTGTGGAGCCTTCTTGGACCTGTTGAAAGGCTTGTGTTGTAGACTTTCAACAGTTCCAAGAAGGCTCCACAACCATTTGCACCATTCAGGTGAACCTGATACAGCTAAACCTCCAGGTGGTCTTAATGACTCGCTAAAGAGACCAACTGTATGCAAGGAGTATAAATTCCTCCATTCTCCACCATCCAGACAGAGATGCAGAAGTTTCTTAGATAAGAAGTGCTTTTTTGAAAAAGCATCTCAGGTTGTTTGTTATCATCTTCAACATACACTATATTGCCAAAAGTATTCGCTCACCTGCCTTTACTCGCATATGAACTTACTGTTAAGTGACATCCCATTCCTAATCCATAGGGTTCAATATGACGTTGGTCCACCCTTTGCAGCTATACCAGCTTCAACTCTTCTGGGAAGGCCGTCCACAAGGTTTAGGAGTGTGTTTATGGGAATTTTTGACCATTCTTCCAGAAGCGCATTTGTGATGTCACACACTGATGTTGAATGAATTTACATGGCCTACTACTTCGTGGCTGAGTTCCTGTCGTTCCCAAACACTTACACGTTCTTATAATGCAGCTGACAGTTGACTGTGGAATATTTAGGAGCGAGGAAATTTCACGACTGGATTTGTTGCACAGATGGCATCCTTTCACAGTTCCACGCTGGAATTCACTGAGCTCCTGAAAGGGACCCATTCTTTCACAAATGTTTGCAAAAACAGTCTGCATGCCTAGGTACTTGATTTTATACATCTGTGGCCATGGAAGTGATTGGAACCCCTGATTCTGATTATTTGGATGGGTGAGCGAATACTTTTGGCAATATAGTGTAAGTATGAACAGATGCTCTTGTCTATTTCTTGTGTTTCTATCCCACTGGCATTTTGGTCATACAACCACACCACTCTGTCAGCCCCATAATGCTCACTAGGACTTTCCTCCAGGACTAGATTATGTATTACTGGAGATTTGTGATACTGGGTGCCAAAGTAAATTTATTGAAATCAATGGCATTTGTTAGTTATGAAAGTCCCATTGATTTCATGAGAATGAAGTATAATTAATTTATTTTACATTCAACTGTTGTAGCTTTTTAGCATTACCTCCATATCAAGGCAGCACATATTGACATTTTTATTCAGTACAAGTTCCAAACAAGTCAGCCTTCCATTTACTAAATAAGCCAATTGTGAAATAGTTATCTATAAGCCTCAACTCCTTCAATGCTGGGCAAAATCAGCCTCCCTCCCTCATTATTCTTATCTCTACAGCATTTGTTTTTAAATAAAAATGTTGTAAAATTTAGAAGTGATTGCACCTTGTCACAGTGGGGAACATAAGTACCTCAGGTTTGACTTGTTGGATTCTTGGTGTTTTCTGAACTTACTTTGGTTCCTGCAGACTTTTGTGACCAGGCTAGAAACATCATCAGTTCATGCAGGAGTACAGTTTGCTGGTTGTTTATATGATAAATTGTCTTGGGGAATTGTTTCTTCCTTGATTGTCTTGTCCGGGTATTGATTAATAGGTGTGTGGTGGGAAGATGTGTATTTGAGTCTTTGACCTTTGGTTGTTTCCTCTCTTGAATGATTTGCAGACAACGCTTATCTCAATGTGTCTGTTAATGGATGATTCATCAGAACCATGGTCCTAGGAATACTTTGCACTTTTGGAACTGGCTTGGTTTAGTATGTCTGTAATTTTACAATTGCAGTGTGTTGTAAATGACTCCTTTGTGTTCAATGGCTGTTGGTTTTGGTTAGGATAGTTTGGCTGTATTTTGTTGGTTTATGGACTACCAGGATGCCTAGAGATTGTAGCAGTTTGCTGATCATTTCAGGGAGGTTTTTGATATATAGTAGTTATCCTATTAGTAGGTTGTGCAGCTTGTGTAATTGTTGGATGTACGGTTAGACATTTTTTGTTGAAGTTGCTTAGCAATAGCACTTAGACTTAATACCGCTTCATAATGCTTTACAGCCCTCTTTAAGTGGTTTATAGAGTCAGCATATTGCCCACAACAATCTGGCTCCTCATTTTACCCACCTTGGAAGGATGGAAAGCTGAGTCAACCTTAAGCCTAGTGAGATTTGAACTGCCAAATTGCCTGCAATATTGCACTTTAACCACTGCGCCACTGTGGCTCATTCATTGCATTGTAACATGGAATAGAATAGAATAACAGAGTTGGAAGGGTCCTTGTAGGTCATCTAGTCCAAATTCCTGCTCAAGCAGGTGACCCTATATCAGGACTTTCAAACTTGTGGCCTGCGTGGTGGATGCATCATGTGTTGGCCTCTCCCACATCTGGTTTAGCAAAGGGAAAATAGTCACAATATGTCATGTGACGCTGCTGTGATGACACAAGTTTGACACCTCTGCCCTATACCATTTCTGATAGATGGCTGTCTGTTGTGGCCCAGCAGGAGCCGTTGGAGCTGCAAAGAGACTCCGACAGTGAGGGGCCCTATGAGTCGGCTCTGGAAGATGTGGAGGACCCTGGATAGGGTTCCGACTCCGGACAGGGACCAGAGAGGCTGGTTGGCCACCAGGAGGCGCCTGAGGCATGGAGCAGCGGTGAAAGCCAAAGGGAGTGTGCCCATGACGTCAGGGCTTGGAGCAGTGGGGAGGATACAAGGGAGTTGGTCCTGGATGCCAGGCAAGGGCGGGCAGATAGATGCAGAGAACAACTACGCAGATACAGAAGATAATTGGACCCAGGTGGTTGTAATTAGGCTCCTCTCAAGAGAGTATATAAGGAGAGACTTTGGGAGGAGACTGTTTGCAGGATTCAACTTCATTACCATCGCTGGAGAAGCTCTTGTGTATATTTCTTATCTTGGAAGTCTGGATTGCTGCCAAGTCTGGTCAGTTCAGTGTGTTGATTTACTGTTGCCTTGGTGTACGGAGAGGGGGGGTCAGAACAGCTGTCCAATATCTTTTTGAAAGTCTCCAGTGACGTTGTCGTCTCCCACAACTTCAGAAAGGCAAACGGTTCCACTGGTTGGTTGTTCTCACTGTCAGAACATTTCTCTTTATTTCTAGGTTGAATCTCTCGTTGATCAGATTCCATCCATTATTCCTTGTCTGGCCTAAAGACATGTATACATAGTATATTTCAGGTTTTGGAATTCTAGGTTATTGCAGAATATCATGCCTCTAGCAATTCTTACCCAACTTCTTTTCTGTGTCATTGGGTTGTTGCTAGGATAGTTCAGTGAACTTGACTGTTGTTTTATGGCACACCAAGAGCCAAACACATAATTGGAGTCATTTACAGCACATAATAAGCAAGGTCTGTGAAAATTACTATGTGGGGCAAAGAGGAAGAAAACCCAAAGAATGCATTCACAAACATCTTCTAGAAGTCAGAAGACTTGAAAACTCCTTAATTTCACAACATGCAGACAAGTTCAACCACAAATTCAATTGGAAAACTATAGGCATGTAAGCCAGATGTAAAAATGCAGAAGAATTCTTAGAGACATAACAGTAACAGACATTTCTTTAATTATCTAATTTTTATCCTGCCTTCATTACTTTATAAGTAACTCAAGGCTGCAAACATACATCATACTCTTTTCCTCCTCTTATATTTTCCAAAACAGTGACTTCATGAAGTGAGATGGTTTAAGAGAGAATGACTGGACAGAAGTGACCAGCCGACTTTCAGAGTAACACTAAGGAAATGTCTGCAGGAAGCAAAGCAAGCTTCGAGGGCGCTAAGAAATCAATGACCAGACACTACTCAGAGGTTTTATGATATTACAGGTAGTCCTCGACTTACCACCGTTCGTTTAGTGACCATTCAAAGTTACGATACTGAAAAAAGTGACTTATGCCTGTTTTTCATACTCTTGATTGTTGTAGCATCCTCATGGTCATGTGATCAGAATTAAGATGCGTGGCAACTGCTTCATGTTTATGACGGTTGCAGTGTCCCGGGGTCATAAGATCACTATTTCTGACAAACAAAGTCAACGGGGAAGCCAGATTCACTTAACAACCGTGCTACTAACAACATCTGCAGCAATTCACTTAACAACTGTGGCAAGAAATGTTGTAAAATGGGGCTAACCTCACTGAACTGCTTTTGGTTGTAAGTTGAGGACTACCTGTAGATTATGCAGAAGTAAAATGAGTTAATTATCCCATGAACTTAGAAGTCTATCATATGATGATCCATACTTCAGATATTACCCATATTTCTCCAAAAATAAGACTGGGTTTTATATTAATTTTGCTCCAAAAGATGCATTTAGGGCTTATTTTCCAGTTAGGGCTTATTTTAGGTAGATATGGTACTAAATGCATCCATCTGGCTGACAATCTTAACTGGGGCTTATTTGGGGGGAAACAGGGTACTCTGCCCTTAATCCCTGAACAATTCACCTTTCTGTCTAAGAACTTGGAATATAATTCAGCATCCTCTTCCCAGTCCAAAAGGACTTTTTCAAAGACAGGACGAGGGTCTGGTTCATCTGGAAAAATAATGGAAAATGAATGAGAATGATTCAGGATATATAGGAATGTGGAATATATAGACAGTGTATTGTACATATTTTGTAGTAAAAATTTGAAATTTTCTTGTTTTTAAAGACAAGGTGTTCCTGTTGTTTTCCTGAAACAGATGATCTACTCCAACAGTTATCTATTTCAGACAAAAAGATCACCTTATTCAAAAGCAATCCCAGTTCAATACTGGCAACAATTCCTATTTACAACACTGCGGGAACGCTTGTGAGGATATTACCTATGTCAATCAAAATGGGCATCTGCAGGATCACCATGATGGCTGGAGATCCAACTTGTATACGGCGAGATAAATGCCTGGATGGAAGAAGAAGGAAGGGAAACAAATTAATGGGAGTTTCTGCATTTGTTTGTGGGACTGCGTGAGAGAGGCAGTAGCCCATGGCAGAGCTGGGCTAAGAACCAAATTGTGATATATTGAATTGCAGCAGATCAAAGTAATTTATGATTCCCAAATATCAACATCAGAAGCAATAAGAGCTTATGTTCTAACTTATAACACCACTGAAAATAACAAGACTTGGCGTTACAAGGGAGGATGGAATATCTCAGGATAGGACTAAAGCCATATATGACTTCCATAGGTTCACTGTGAAATGTGGATAGTTTATTATTGTCATGCATACTTGCCAAATTCCTTTGGCTTTAAATATAGTGGATTCAGGTGAAATCATAAATCAAATTAAATTTGGTCTCTAGTAATTGATCCACTGACATGTTTTTCAGTACAAAAATTAAAAAAACTTCCCTTTTAGTTTTCTTATCCAGGTTGCCAAGACTTAAATTACCAAGCAAGGACTAACCTACAACCTGCTTATGAAGCTAACTGGTTTTAGAAAATATGGCAAGCCAAACCTAGACACTTTATGACAGCAGAATGTATACCCCCCCCCCCCCCCCCCAATGCTTGCTATGTGTTTAGCTATTGGTGTGCCACAAAACAACCCCCATCATGTTTTCTGGAAAAAAAGAAAGAAAAGAGATAGCTAGTGAGTCTCTTGCTACAGTATATTCCTCGAAAACATTTCCTCAGTTTACTAAAATTACTGCTTTCTGTCCCTAAAACATGGTAATGGACAGTTTGCCTTGTGGGAAGTACGAACTCAATGGCACTGACTCTTTAACACTTCGTGACTTACTGACCACAAGAGGGCAGTGGGGCATAGAGTGTTAAGGATTTACTCTGGGTCATTTCTTTAGTACATTGTGTGATCTTTGTCTAACAAACTGCCAGGCTCTGATCCACTTCTTCCCAAACACTTATAGTGTTTGACTGTCTTCCTAGTAGTGCTAGACTGTCTATTCCTATCACATATTTCTGGTAAATAAATCTTACTCCTATAATACAATAGTTATTACCCTGTTTCCCCCCAAATAAGACCTCCCCGGATAATAAGCCCAATCGGGCTTTTGAGCGCATGCACTAAAATAAGCCCTTCCCTGAAAATATGACCTCCCCAAAAAATATTGCCTCACAGCAGCAGCCATGAGGTGACCATGCTTGTCGTCTCCTGCACCTCAAAAATAAGACAACCCTGAAAATAAGGCCAAGTGCTTATTTCAGGGGGGGGGGGGCAAAAGAAAATAAGACCCTGTCTTATTTTGGGGGAAACACGGTGGACCTGCTCCACTAATCATTATTGATATCAGGAATACTGTTTTTCTCTCATGCACAGACAGAATGCTTCCATCTCCAACAAGGCAAAGGAAACATGGCTAAATGTATTGTAGCTTTATTCTCTTTACCGCCTGCTGGAAACCGTCAACATACTGCCTGCTAGAAGCTGTTAACCCAAGCCTCAGACTATCTTACTCAACCAAAGAGTTATAGAAGATCTAGGGCAGATACACAACATTCAAAATCAGCCTTTGGATTGAAAAGCATCCCAAACTGCAAAAGTACTGTAGATGAGGTGTGAATTATCTGGATGTTGTCAGATTATAATTCTATTCTCTCCAATCATTGGCTATGTAAGCAGAGATGGACGCAGAAAACATCTAGAGGGTCATATGTTATCCTTGGAATATTTAGAGAAATATTCTTTAAATACTTCTAAGAGTGGCAAAAGGAAGAGGAGACTCATCACAGCTATCAGTGTGGAGTGTCATCAAATGCTTTGGAACATCTTGCCTTTGGAAGTAAAAGTGGGATCCTATCTACTAGCACTCTGTAAGGTATTTTGTAAGGTAATTAAGATCATCGTATTGGAATTGACATTTGGGAGTTGTCACTGTAGGATTATTTGATAACTGAACAGCCAAGTATTTGGTTGACTGTTTACATGTCCGATTTTGATGCCCAACTGCTCTAATTTTTAACTTTGTAAATCCCTTAAAGGTTATTTTGATCTAGGTAGTATAAAATATACATATAATAAATAAAATATTACTATGCATTAACTCAAGCCATTTTTATTGGAAAAAGTAGTTTGAGTTAATTGGTAGTACTTGAAAAATTGTAAATGCTTTAAAGAAAACTAAGCTTCAACAGCAGGAGGCATCGGTGGGCCTTACCATGTGGCAATAGCAAAGGCTGAATATACTGAATATACAGAGGAAAAGTCTGATGATCACATTGAATGCAGGAAAAGTCTGAACAGGAATGGTTACAGGTAGTCCTCGACTTATGGCCACCACTGAGCCCAAAATTTCCATTGTTAAGAAAGTCAGTTGTGCCCCATTTTATGATAATTTTTGCCATGCTTATTAAGCAAATCACTACAGCTGTTAAGTGAAACATGCAGTTGTTAAGCAACTCTGGGGTACCCCATTGACTTTGCTCATCAGACGTTCCCTAAGAAGGTTGCAAATGACAATCCTACAACCCCAGGAGCCTGCAACAATCGTAAATACATGCCGTTTGTCAAGCACCCCAAATCTGATCACACAACCGTGGGGATGCTACAGTAGCCGTAAGTGTGAAAACTGGCGATAAGTCACTTTTTCCCCCCAGTGCTGTTGTAATTTTGAACTGTCATTAAATGAATGGTTGTAAGTCGGAGACTACGCATATACCAGAGCTTTCTTACCCATCTGGCAGGAAGTAGTACTGCCAATTCAGTGGGAGCGCTTCCACGGAGTGTACAGTCCTCTCCATCACAAACACATCCACTTCCTCTTTTTTCACTCTCTGCTTCTGGAAGCCGAGGCTATTCTAGAAAGAGATTGGCATAAATGGGAAAGAGAGATGCACAAGGATGGCTGTTCAGACCACGTCTTAGTTGCTCCACTGAATAAGTAGTTGATGTCAACATTTCATCCACGTATTGCACTTTAGTCTGGACAGCTGGTAATCTTTCTTCCCTGCCTTAAATATTCTAGAGACATTCAGGGTTTATTTTAGGTAAGCAGAAACTTTGGGCGGAGGTGTCTGGACTTCATTTTTATCCACCAACATCAACACAGGCTACATCCTTTATCCCCTGCCCTTTCATCCTCTGCCTCAACATATACAGATAGTCCTCGACTTAACAACAGTTCGTCCAGTGACTGTTCAAAGTTACATCATCACTGAAAAAGTGACTTATGAGCATTTCTCACACTTACGACTGTTGCAGCATGCCCCTTGATCACGTGATCATACTTCAGATTCTTGGCCACTGACTCATATTTATGACGGTTGCCGAATCCTGGGATCATGTGATCATCTTTTGCGACCCTTTGCCAAGCAAAGTCAATGGGTAAACAGGGCTCACTTAACAACTATGACACTAATCTAACAATTGCAATGATACGCTTGACAACTGTGGCAAGAAAGGTCATAAAATGGGGCAAAACTCACTTAACACATGTCTCACTTAGCAACATAAATTTTGGGCTCAATTGTGATTGTAGATTAAGGACTTCCTGAACTTTTTTTTTGTTACCAATTATAAATACAGAAGAAGAAAAAGATACTGTATTTTCAGAGTATAAGACGCACCAAGATTTTGAAGAGGAAATTAAAAAAAAAGTGTTTGCACTCTACAGTTCTCCCAAAAATGGCACATTTTTCATGAAAACAGGCCCATTTTTGTAAAAAGAAAAGGGGAGGGGGCATGCATAGCCTTTAGGGGGTTTGTAGAGTGCTCCTGGGGGCTGGGGAGGGCAAAAATTAGGAAAAAACAGCCCGTTTTTTAATGAAAACAGGCCCATTTTTTTGTCAGAAAAAAAGGGCATGCAGAATGCTCCTGGAGGCTGGGAGGGCAAAAATGAGCAGAAAACAGCTTGTTTTTCACTCATTTTTGCCCTCCCCAGCTCCCAGGAGCACTCTGGAAGCTTCCTAAAGGCTATGCATGGCCATTTTTTGGAAAGGGGACAGGGTTTCAGGAGGCCAAAAATGCTGTATTCAGTGTATAAGACGCACCCAGAATTTCACCCTTTTGGGTGAAAGGTTCGTCTTATTCTCCGAAAAATACGGTAAGTCAAAGTACAACAAGAGAGCTACAAGATACTGCTTTATAATGAGGGACACTGTAAATCCAAATAACTTTCTACTGTCTTAAGTTGATTGGTGGTCATTTGAGATTCAGACAGATTTCCCCAGTTTTTATCCAGGGATGTCAAGGCTAACATTGGCATCTTTTGTGGACAAAACATGTGCTCTACTGCTCATCTATAGTTGTTTTCCAAGACAGAATTCCCACTATATTTCTGGATATCCAGTGGTTCCATTATAATATACCCACAACCTGAGCTTACATAGGTAGAGGTACAGACATGTTGGTCAGAGTCGAATGAGAGGAAAACAGCATTTTCTGGTAAGGATTGCCTCCTGGCCATCACCCGTAGTATCAAGAAGTTGGCAGATTCTGAGATGAGGCCCTCAAGTTGTGCACATCTATAAGAGAATGTGCTGACGTTGATCTTTTCCTGAGGAAGACAGAAAAGGTTAGACATCCTTCACAAAAGCTCAGACAACAACCAGAAAAGCACACCATCTTGAAGAAAAATGTTTGGGGTTTATAGATGGCATACCCAAGACCAAGCTACCATTTTTGGCAAGACAGAGGAAGAGGAATACAAGATCATAATTCTCCTTCCCTCTTCACCCAAACTGATTCAGACTAGGAGTTTTAGTGTTCTCATTTCTGAAAAAAGCAATCTGTTTATAATTTGACATTAAATCTACATGCTCCCTTCCAAGCACATCCTTATTTATATCCCCTAAACCTTCAGAATTAGTTTCAAGTTGGCTTGTAGCCATCCCCCCTGCCTCAGAAAATAAGAAATGCCATATAAGACAATATTCTCTTCAGCAAGCCAAGAGGACAGTGGAAGGAATGATGTCCAAGCAGGAATTCCCACCCACATGCCATTTTTTTTCCACACTGGGTGTTTATCTCAGAAGGCCAATAAAGAACCAAGAATAGTCCGGCCATCAGTATTTGATTTCTGCCATATGAGCTTCCATGCCTTTGTTTTCAATGAAAAGGAGCCTTTAAAAAATGAAATGGGATAGGGCAGCAAGCTAGCAAGTCCCAAGAAAGGTGTGAAAAGGCACATATTTGCTCAAGGCCCTTCGGAGAATAAGTGTTAAAGAGATGCTTTAATATGCTCTGAAGACCCTTCAGCAAATTTGACAGGATTAGGGATAGTCACCTGGTATCAAGCACCAGGGAAATCAGGAGATCTAGACAGTTCAAAGGAGTATAAAGATTTATTACAAGCTTAAGCTCTCTACAAGAATCTGAACTACTAACAGTCAAGGGAAATTAGCGGGAGTTAAGAATAGAAAGGAATTTAAGGACTTAGATCTCTTATGGGCGTGCAGGGACTCCTGACTGATGATGCGTTTGACCCCTCCCTCGGGCTCAGGCTGCTCATCCCCTACACCTGGCTGAAAATAGCCTGGCTGGGAATACCAGTTATGTTGTCTTAAGGGTACCATCAAGAATTAGAAGAGAGATTATATAGTCCAATTGTTCAGGTGTTCACTACTGCAACAGCATGGAAGCGAAGGTGAAGCACAGACACAGAAGGGAAATAAAATACCATTTGTCACTCTGCCCAGGATGCAAAGTGCTTTTGCAGTCCTTAGCTCCAAGGTCTCTCCACCTGTGCCACCACATTAGCTTTCATAAGGCAGTTAAATAAAAGATCAACTAGGGCAGCCTTCCCTAATCTATCTTACTGTGGTTAATTTGATTTAACAGGATTCATAGCAACAAGTTAGGCAAGTTTCATAGGCTGGCGACACTCTCACAGACGTCTGGAGTTTTCAGCCTGGCTGGCTGGGTGTGGGGATCTTGATGTAACTGAAGGATGGGTGAAGGAAGAAGGGTTAGTCCTGTCTTCATATCTTGGTACAGCTATAGATATTATAATCAACTAATTCTCATGAATTGTGAGGACAAGGGAACTGGGCTAATATTCCAGGTTCTTTAGGCACAGCTCATTTTACTCACATCTTTTTCCACTATAGTTTTGGTCACATAAAGCTGGCCGTGCCGCTTTACCACTTTGGTCCTGGTTTCCACTGGATGATCTCTAAGCTGCAGGAAAAGCAAAAAAAAAAGGAACAGGAAAAGGTGGCACAGCTATGCTAGGATTGGCCTCAACTATGCAGGCATTTGCTTTCCTGAAAAGGTGGAAGCTTCACCACTAGTTGAGCTGTGAGTTAACTTTCCCTTATGACCGTGATGGTGAACCTATGGCACGTGTGCCAGTGGCATGCAGTGCCCTCTCTGTGGGCACGTGAGCCGTCGCCCTAGCTCAGCTCCACCGCGTGCAACTCCTGCAAGCCACCTGGCCTTTGGGTCTCTGCTGTGCATGTGTGGGGGACATGGTGTACATGGGCGGGGGGGAGGCACATGCACATGCGGGGGCCACACACACATGCAGGGATGAGCACATACTGGGGGCTGCACAAGCATGCATGTGGGCCCGAGCATGCATGTACAGGGGTCTGAGACCATGCATGGGGTTGTATGCATGAATGGGGGGGTCAGGGGGCATGCGCGGGGGCCAAATGTACATTGCATTTTGGGGGTTAGGAAGCGTATGTGTGCATTTGTATGTTCACACACGTGTTTTAGGCACTCGGTCCAGAAAAGTTTAGCTATCTCTGCCCTATGACCTTCCTGAAAGCATTTCTTACTTACTTGTTATATCCTGCTTTTCCTCCGAGAGCTCAAGGTGACACAGCAGAGCACTCCTTCCTATTTTATCCCTGACCATGAGAACAGCCTTTGAGAGGCCAGTTGTCCACGAGCATCCTCCCATCCAAATCCCTCTTTGAAGCCCTTCAAGTCAGTGGTCACTATTACGTCTTTTGATAATGACTTCATTATTTGGAAGGAAAGGTGATCCTTCTCTATTTTTATACCTATAATTTTTCTTCATTAGATGTCTCTAATTTTATTGTTCTAACAGAAGCTTCGCCTGGTACACTTTTCTCATGCCATGCATTATTTTATATCCTTGGATCATGACCCTCTCTCAAGCTGCCTTTTTTTTCAAACAAAAGAACCCGAACATTCACAATAACTTTTTCCTTGTGTGGAAAATGCTCATGGCCCCAATCATTTCAATGCCCACTTTTAAATGTTTTTCTTGCTCTATTATGCCAACTAAAATTGTACATGATATTTCAGTTGTAGATGCAGCACAAATCTAATGATCTCTATCGGTACATTGGTCCTTTTCCCAGCTGCTGCAGAGTAGATCTCGTCACTGAGCAATCTACTCCAGCTTCAAACTCTTTTTCCTGATTAGCTGCAGATACGTCAAACTTAATTAGTGTATATGTGAAGTGCGTCCCAATTTATCAACATATATTTATGATTAAATTACGTATATTTAAATAAATTGCATTTGCAGTTTGGTTGACCAGTTTCTCAGTTTAAACAGATCTCTCTTGAACCTTTCAGGATCACTTTTTGATTTTCCCACTCTAATAATTTAGTAAAAACTCCACAGACTTAGCCATCTCATTGAGTCTCTTACTCTTGAATCAAAATCATTTATGAGCAAATCTAGAAAACTTTATAAAACCCTACTGTTGTAAAACCACACCTGGAATAGTGTAACCAATTTTGGTCACCATGCTACCAAAAAAAGATGTTGAGACTTTGGAAAAAGTTCAGAAAAGAGCAGCTAAGATGATCAAAGACTTGGAGACTAAAACATATGAAGAATAGCTGCAGGATTTGGGTTTGGCTAGTCTAAAGAAGAATTTGGGGTGACATGATAGCAGTATTCCAGGATTTGAGGGATTGCCACAAAGAGGGGGTCAAATTATTCTCCAAAGCACCAGAGGGCAGGACAAGAAACAATGGTTGGAAACTAAGCAAAGAGAGAAGCAAGCTGGAATTAAGGAGAAGTTTCCTAATAGTGAGGACAATTAACCAGTGGAACAGCTTATCTTCAGAAATTGTGGGTGCTCCATCACTGGAGATTTTTAAGAAGAAACTAGAGCAGTCACTTATCTGAAGTAGTATAGGTTCTCCTGCTTGAGCAGGTGGCTGGACTAGAAGACCTCCAAGATCCCTTCCAGCTCTATTCTATTCTTATAAATTCAAATTAAAAAGCTTGTTAATAAACTACCCTTTTATTGTTATTCATGATTTTTAAACTATTTAGTAAACCATACAGGACAAGCCATCTTTTTCCACGATTTTGCTGTTTATTCATGAAACTATGAGAAACTTTTTTGAAAGGCTTTAAAAAAATGTTAATTGGGTTATCTCTAGCCACGTGCCTGCTGACACTCTAAAATAGCTTTAAGGGAATGGCCTCTGCAAAACTCCTAAATCTTTACTGCCATCTAGCAGCTATTCAGAATTTTGCAACCCAGATCCGGTGGCCCTCTTCTTGTCCCTTGTACTTTAATATAATACAAGACAGGTTTAAAAAATGATAAAAATATGTCCCTGCAGGTTTTTACTCTGCTAGTGGTAGCTGACCTAAGAGGATGATGCTCATCTCTGTTTCTTTAAATTATTGGGCCAGCACTGTCCAAAAATGTTTCCAAAGATCTGGTCATTAGACTAACATGATATCATGCCACAGCACAGAGTGTGTGGCAAAACAAGGAATGCTGTTACATTTCTATCAAAATTGTGTCTATTTATCTACTTGCATTTACATGCTTTCCAACTGCTACGTTGGCAGGAGCTGAGGCAAGTGATGGGAGCATCATGTGGTGGTGAGACTCAAACTGCAGGAGCACAAACCTTCTCCAATGTATTTTATGTTGGAGCCTCTTTAATACAAGACAGAGGTTGAAGGGATCTGGATCCATCCTCCCATCCTCTTTTTCTGAAAAGCAACCAGCATTTTTTGCTACTGAAATTTACCGGTAGCTCTTCTCCTACTCTACCCAATGATTTTTCCCATTTCACTTTGCTACTCCTCTCGCCTGCCAACTTATTTAAGCTTTTAAAGGGTTGGGTTTTGTTTTTTGTTTTTTTGCACATTTTAGCTCTTTGGGGAGGGGAGTAGAATTTGGAGGAGGCTGCAGATGTTCTAGCACTGCCAGATCCCTGCTGGATAAGGAAGCCAGAAGTTAGGGGAAAGTAAAATACATAAGATACTCACCCTCATACTTTCCTGAATATGCTGCTCCAAAATCTCCAGTTTCTTCGATACATATCCTGATGGAAAAAAAGGACATTTATAGGAAATCAAGGCAGCGACACAGTTGTTTTATTTCCTGTTGGGCAGCTTTTCCCAATTTAATGCCCCTCAGATGTGTGCAATTATGACTCTGAATGGCCGCATTGGTCCAAATAATGGGAATTTTAATCTGTTAGAGAAAACTGTTCTGGGATATTTTGGCATGTTGGTGCTACATGGAAATTTCTTACGATTCTTGGAAATGTTTCGTCTTTCACCAGCAGGTTATGAGTGTGTCTAATCTTCTGGTGTGAACTGCTTGTAATGACAGCTTAACCAACCCTGCCCAACAAAGTCTTATTTGTGCATTTGTGCAGAAATGAAACTTAGTTTTAAACCACATTCCTTGTTTTGTCCTATTGACTGTCCAATAAGAAAAGCAGCTAAATTGGGATGCTTGGGGAAAAGAAGACATAAATTGTTTCAACTTTTACCCTCAAAACGACGCTATAGGGCACTGCACACCAGAACAACTAGATACAAGGACAGTTTCCCCCCGAATGCCATCACTCTGCTAAACAACTAATCCCCACAACACTGTCATATTATCTACTAAGACTCTATTACTATTATTCTTCTCTTCCTTCCTAGTGCCTATCTCTTTCCACTTATGACTATAACCATGTTGTTTGTATCTTTAAATTGTATATTGTTTTATTTTCCTAGTATAATTTGATTGTTTATTAGTAACCTATGACTATCACTAGGTGTTATATTATGATTCTTGATGAATATAATCTATTTTATTTTTCTTTATGTACACTAAAATTTTAAATTTATTTAAAAAATGTCATTGCAATAATAAAAAATATTTAACCACATTCTCCTAATCAGAAAGGAATAGGAAATAATTAAAGAGATGATTGCTGCAAGGAACACACATCACACAAAATGTGTAGACCACTAAGGAATGCAATTCTAAACTTAACTTTTTTGCTACATGTGTAAGTTCCATGAAAATTAATGCTAGCCGCTTCTAGTATCTATTGTATAAATATTTACTTAGTTTTTATTTATATTATATAGTATTTACATTACATGATAAAGCAATTAAAACCAAAAAGCATTCAAGAAAATTTAATGGGACTTATTTCTAAATAAATCTGATGTGATCCACCAATTAGGACAGGAATTAAAATGTTTTAATTGGTCTAGTGAAATATTAAAAGTGTAAGTAGTGCAGTAGATCAAACTTTCTGTGCACTTCAGAAGACCTATGCTCCAGATGCATAAAGGAACCCTATGCAATCTTAGATCAAGTATCGGGATCAGAGTATGAGAGAAGAGTATCAAACTGAATAATTCTAACACCATTATTATCTCTTATGTTTGGAAGACTGCATTTAGGCATAGCAATGTGTCCAGTCCTTCTCTTCTTCCTACCATCCTCATTATGTTAGTTTGAGGTTATGTGTGTGGCTTCAAGTCAGCGTTGGCAAGATTTCAGAAGTGGTTTGCCACTGCATCCTTCCTAGGGCTGGAAAAGAGCAACTGGCTCGAGGTCACCTAGGTGGGACTAGAATTCATAGTCTCCTGATTTCTAATTTGGTGCCTTACCCACTAGACCAAACTGGCTTATGTCGAATTAGTGCACTAAATTTACCTGTAAGGGAGATTTTGCAAGATACCCCGTCGATGGTCGCTTTGCTGTTTGCACAGACCAGGAAACAGTCTTCTTCTTGCCAGCCATCCAGCGAATAGCAGGCCCACTTCACCGAGATGGAAAATGTCCCTATAGTTTCTCCAGACTCTGAAATAGCCACCAGTGATTCTTCAAAAAGGCAGGGCTGAATTTCTTTTATTTCTGAGAAACGAGATGTAGCAATTTCAACCTCAGGAAGACAGGAAGAAAATTTTACTCACTCTCAGATGGACAAACTGGGATGACCCAGTTGGGTTAGAACCTCTTTTTAGCACTTTCTTGTCCTTGTTTCATCCTCAATTTACCCATGTAGGGTATTCCCTGTGTTAAAGCAAATGGGGGCGGGGGGAGAGAATGCAACCCACTTTTTGCTTCCTTCCTCTTTGTCTACAGATCAGATGAGGACTTAACTTCAAATAACCCTCTCTTCTCAGAACTCAGGGAATTGAATTACACAATAATAACTATGTGTAAAAACTGCGCTTAAGGCATATTATGTCTGCTTAGTATCATGGAAACATAGTCAAACATCTGGCCATCTTTTATGGAACTGGACAGCTCATAAGTTATGTAAATAATTTAAGTCTCTTGTCTTTCAACCAGCATTTGGACTACAAATGGCTCACAAAAGCTCTTATTTAGGAGAATATATTTTCAACAGACTTTTCTGTTCAAAGACAGAGTTGTCTCAAGGAGCCAATGAAAAACCGGAATTGTTAAAACCTGGATTGATGCCAGCATGGATTAATGCCAAAATACAAGTTTGGAAAACTATTAGATCAAAATCTGGGCGTAAAAGAGGAACTTGAACGTGCGTGGAATCTGGATGGGAAGGAACCAACTCAACCTTGGTAAGATGGAGTGATTTTGGATTTTTGACTCCCATATTGCAGTGATATGCCATCTTTGACTCTGGATGGGGTAGCATTCCCCTGGACAGAGCTAGTGCCCAATTTGGGGGTCTTCTTAGACTCATAGCTAACACTCAAGGAGTAGATGGCAGCTGTGGCTAGGGAGGCCTTCCCGTATATTGGGAGGCCTTGATCACACCACTCATGCCTTGATCACTTCCTATTGGCAGTGAGTTCTACATGAGGTTACCTTTGAAAACTATCCAGAAACTACAACTGGTGCAGAATGCAGTGAATTGTGCAGTGTTGGGTACTGTTGGTTACTTCTAGGTTCACCCATTTTACACTCATGCTGCTCAAGCTGCACTGGATTCCAGTCCCCTTCCGGATGTAATTCCAGGTGTTGGTTATTATCTTTAGAACCATATGGCATAAGACCAGGTTATCTGTAGGACACCCTCTCCCACCAGAATAGGTACACTCTATGTCCCTTCCCATCAGCATTATGGATTCTTGGAAGCCTGTATTTTCCATGGTAGTCCTTGCCTTATGGAACACTGTCTTCCTAGAGACCTGACAACCCCTCTCCCTCTCCTTTCAATCTTCTTGGGAGCACACAGAACCTGGCTGTTCCCATAGGCCATGGGTGTCAAACTTGCTGCATCACGTGACGTATCATAATATTTTCTCCCTTCACGGAGCTGGGATGGGCCTGGCCTGTGCATGACCCATTTGGCCCACGGGCCATCAGTTTGACACGCCTGCCATAGGGGCTGTGATGGCTAAGATCATAGGAAGCAAGTATGGTTGCGACACCAGGTTTTTTTTCTGTTTTATTTCTTTTTGGGTTTTATTGTTGAGTATAAGCCTCTCAAAGCTTGGTTTTAAGATGGGTAGCTGTACTAATGTTTTAAATAAAAGTAATTAACAAATTAATGTGGATTGGCAGTTGGAGACTGGAATGTTAACCTTGGTAAACTCATACTTCATGCTGATTGAAAACATTCCTTAGCTGTTTGGAATGAAGGGCTAAACTAGACCAGCCTAGTCTCAAAGATCTTAGGTCTTAATAGGTATTTCGGTGAAAGAATTCCCTCCTCTAACTACAGTTGGATAGGAGAAGGTGACTAGTTCTCTTCTTGTGCATTTTGTTCCTAATATAAATCTCTCGCTTTACTGCATCTATTATGATTTTGAAAACCCAGGTTTCGTAGTACTGCATTTTGGGCATCCTTCTCTAGCATAACAACTTCCAGCTGTGTTAGGATGACAACTTCTAGGCCAATGTGGCCCATTCTCATCATAGCTATGAATTCGGGGAATTGTAGTTCCAGCAGAACTAGAAGGTGTCTGGTGTGAAAAAATCTGGTTTAAGCACCCTACCTACATTTCTCCAAGATACCTATTTTGTAAAATTCAGCATAGCAAAATATTCATGTCGACTATAGCTTTTGCTTAAAAGACACTTCTGAAATAAACAAGAGTACAGGTCGACCTCGACTTACAACCACAATCAAGCCCAAAATTTTGTTGTTAAGTGAAATATCTGTTAAGTGAGTTTTGCCCCATTTTACGACCTTTCTGGCCAGTTGTTAAGCGAATCGCTGCAGTTGTTCAGTTAGCCACACGTTTGTTAATTGAATCTGGCTTCCCCATCGACTTTGCTTGTCAGAAGGTTGCAAAAGGGGATCACATAACCCTGGAACACTGCAGCTGTCATAAATGTGAGTCAGATGCCAAGCATCTGACTTTTGATCATGTGACTGCAGGGATGTCATAACAGTCTTAAGTTTGAAAAACTGTCATTACTCCAGTGCTGTTGTAACTTTGAATAGTCACTAAATGAATGGTTATAAGTTGAGGACTACCTGTGTATGTCATACATTAAAGGGCCGCTCACCAACGAGTGAAAGGAAACGCACTGCTTCCTTGCTGGCAGCTGGGATTTTTTCTGTTAGTTCAACTTCTTTTGCCTCTTCTGAGGCCTTTTTTTGCATCCTGGAGAAATAGGAGCTTCAAGACCTGGAACTGATGGAAATATGCAGTTTTCAGTAATGACAAGTCTGTGAAAAGAGGTGGGTATTGTTAGTAGTGGCAAATTGTAATAATACTCTTTATCCGAGTAATAAGATTCCTAAACGGTAATATCATAACTTGGGTTGGTTGCAATTATAGTCATATGCTATGTGAGGAAGTGGGATAATTCAGTTTACTCTATTTCTGCTCACAGAAGTCCTTTTACAAAAAAGTCATTATGATGTTGAGATGATATAGGCTTATATGCTGAAGACTGGGATAACTGAGACTGCATGAATACAACTTATGGAAAAGAAGGTGACGGGGATAGGATCGTATTGTGAAATTATACAGAATTTTGTTTCAAACAAGACTTAGATCTTCCCCACAACATTTGCACAAGGTTGCTATATTCTGCAATACAAATTCTGACAAACGTGTGCATTATGCTATTAGTTTTGTGGCTGCACAATTGAGATAAAATTCTTGGCCAAATGTGCATCCTGAAATTTTATACGCATGTATGGCTTACATACATGTGTGCAGACAGATAGACAGACTCAGAAATGCTAGTGTCACAGTCACCAATTAAATAAAATGCATAATATCAGAAAAAAATAACCAGAAAAGTTGGTTACTTAGCAGGTGGTTAGGTAGGCAGGCAGGCAGACAGACAATTGAGTTTTGGCATTAGTTGTGTAGAGTATTAAACAATAGAAGAGCATAAGTCAGAATGTACATATTTTTCCCTTTGTGCTTACTTCTCCCCATCTAACAATTATGAAAATCTAAATTGTGTGTGTATGTGTAAAAGAAAGACTTTGAAGACTTTTGACTCCTGCTGACTGCCCGGATTAATCCCTGAAGTGTTCTTGGCATTATTTTTAGAAGTAGGTTGTCCTTGCCTTCTTCTTTGGGGTGGGAGTGTGACTAGCCCAGTTGGTCACCCAGTTGGCTTCCATGCCTAAGGAAGGACTAGAACTCCCAATTTAGACTGTCAGCTTAATGACTACATCACATTGGGTCAGCAAACTAGAGGAAGTAAATCCAGAAATTCAGAAAACACTATTCACACCATTTTAATCATGTTATATAATGAATGGATATTAGTTTTTCTGGACCTTCCTATAAGAGTTTGGCAGACTCCTCCATGAACATTTAAGAATGCTCAATATATCCACATTACAAATTTTAACAGCCACTGCCTAGGGAATTCTGAAAATGGAAAGCTTTCTTCCAAAATTTTCAAAAAGCTACCATGTTTTTCCGAAAATAAGACAGGGTCTTATTTTCTTTGGATCCCTGAAATAAGCGCTTGGCCTTATTTTTGGGGAGGTCTTATTATTTTTGAGGTGCAGAAGGCGGCGAGCGTAGTCACCTCATGGCTGCTGCTGTGTTGCAATATTTTCAGGGAGATCTTATTTTCGGGGGGGGGTATTTTAGCACATGCGCTCAAAAGCAATTGGGCTTATTATCCAGGGAGGTCTTATTTTCAGGGAAACAGGGTACTTATTCTCAGGATTATTTGAAAAAAATAATAATCTGCCAGTTAAACCAGCCTAATGGTGGCTTTCTATCTTTAGTCCCTTAATATTATCTACTTTTTTCTCCATCTCACAGACACAAGATTACATCATGAATCTCCATGAGGAACTCTGGAGAAAATATAAACGATAAATGACTTTCTATACATAGAATTGAGATCCCGGGAAAATGAAAAGAGCCCTGTGAAATAATCAAATGAAGACTTGACTCTCAACAAACACAACATTTAAATCCATATAAGAAATGCAAAACAAAACAAAACAGACCGGCCAACTGAGAAATGGAGTGTCATAGCCAAGGCGCAAAAGAAAAAAAAAAAAAAAAGGTACAAGGATAGAAAAGTCTGAAATATTTTATGGTATAAATAACTGAAAATAATACAGAGGTAAAGAAAGTCCACATTAATCAAGCAACCCATCCCATCAACCTACATAGAAAACAAGCCAAACCTGACTCCAATCCAGAGATGATTCTAGGAGTGAAATAAATCCAGGGAGAAGAATTAAGAAGCTGTAATTACTTTAAAACTGGTGGAACTGGCGGTTCTTGGTGGACAATCTCTTTGTGCCCTAAGTAGAGATGGAAGAGTTACCATCAATCAGAAATTGTTTGATAATAGACAGCGAGTGTCAGCTTGATAACAGGTTTAACAATGAATATGTGAATTCAGGTGTACAGAAAGAATGGCTCCAAAATTCAGATGTTTCCTGTCCCCCGTGCTTACGTTCACAGTTCTTGTTCTCACCTGTTACACTCAACAGTGGTCCCCATGCGATGGAAGACCACACAATTCTTTTAAACATATAAATAAATAAATTGTTTACAACACCCATTATATCTCTTTCCCAAAAGCCTTGAAAGAAATGAGGAAAAACTACCCCACTGCAAGCAAATCACCTTCTCTCATCTGCGTTTTCTTTCTTTTTAACAAGAGGTTGCAATGCATGTACTGGTTTCTATAGCAACATACTACTCTCTTCCCTCACCCCCCCCTCTTAAAGAAACATACCTTGTTAAGAGTTGACAATATTGACCATGTTTTTTTCATAAAAGAGTAAATAAAGCTAAATCTTTGAAAAGAGGAATAAACATTTTGGCAGGCACACTACTAAGAATCCCAAAAGTGTATTTTAATTTTTCTTACTTTGCTATAACTTTCAGTACAAACAAGACATGTCTCTACAAGTGGTTCCTTGATTAATTTTCAAGAGTTCTAATTTAGAAACAATAGAATAAGAAAGAACAGCAGATGAACCTGAACTTTCAATAATAGAATAATAGAATAGAATTCTTTATTGGCCAAGTGTGATTGGACACACAAGGAATTTGTCTTTGGTGTATATAAGGAGAATAAAAATACATTTCTCAAGGATAAAAAGATACAATACTTAGTGATAGTAAAGGTTACAAGAGCAATTGCTTTGGAAGCAATGCCTGATTGTGTAATGAAGTGTGGGAACAATTAAATAAATTGTATTTAATACAATTGTATTCACAATTAATCCCAATAATATTCCATTTGCAAACTGTGGCTTCTACAGTACCTCTGCAGACAGCTTCAGGCATATGATCAGGATTTCCAACACTCCCTGCCTGATTTCTGTAAGAAAACTCAGGAAGTTTTAGATAAAATCCTGACAGGTACCAATGAAAAGGTGATTTAAAAACTATATGGATACTTACTAGAGGTTAAACTAGAGGAAGAATAAGTTAAAGAAACAATGATTGCTTGGAGGGGAAATGGTGGTCTCAAAATTATAAAATGACAACATCAACAGCATACAAAGAAAATTTGTATACGATGTTTTACAGGTAGCACTTACCCCCGACAAGAATAGCAAGAATGTTTGAGAATAAATCCGAAAAATGTTGGAAATGTCATCAGATACTGGGCTCATATTACCATATGTGGCGGATATGTGTAAAGAAGCTAAAAGATACTGAACTAAAATTCACATGTGGTTGGAAAAAAATGATAGAAAAACATATAGACTTTAAACCAGGGATATTTTTATTGGGGATTTTACTGGAAACATATAGTAGAGAATTGAAATATTTGATTGTAAATGTGTTAACAGTGGCTAGAATTGTATTTGCAAAAAATTGGAAAAACAAGAAAATACCAACGCAGGAAGAAGTTATTCAGAAAATAATGGAATGTGCCGAAATGAGCAAATTGACATTTGAAATTAGAGAACAAGAAGATAAACAATTTTATAAGATATGGGATTTATTTTATCAATGGTTAGACAAAAAGTGTAGAAATGAAATATGCTAGAGAATTCTACAATTGTCAGCCTCTGCTTCCCTGGTGCTTTTCGGCTGCCATTGAAACAGGGAGGGGGGCATGGTATTTGGGAGGGGAATCATTATGTACTGGAGGATTGTTATTAGGAGCTGTCCTGACTATCTATCTGCGCATGTGGAAGAAGGGAGTTTCCCGCCAAGGCCAACTGTCCAGCATTCCACCCTGATGATGTTTTTTGAAGACATCTCCCACCTGACGATTGGGTGAATTATTATTGGGCTATGAAATGGGGTGCCAAGGGGAGGGGATTGAATTATACATGATATTCATTGTTTTCGCGACAATTTACTCAGACTCAGATTTGCTTTGCTACTCATCGTTTGTAATTAGTAAAAGTACACTTAATTCTAAGCATGGAGTTGAGTGGTTTCTTTTTTGATTATTAAATGAAGGAGCACCTGACAACAATACAAAAATAATGGAATAATACAGAATATAATATAAAGATGTACTACTACTAGATGGAGTTAGGATGATTTAATGAAATGCCATAATATAAATGAATTCAAAATTTAGAATATCTTGCATAAAATGAAGTAATTTTTTTTTCCTATACATTTTATTTATTTCATTTTCATTTTCATTTTATACAATCACTTATATACTGTGCGTAAAAAAAAGAGAAAAAAAAAAAACCCAACATGACACTTCATTCCCCCATACACCCTCTCTTCTCCCCCTCCAACTTTCATTTCACCCCTCCAGCATTCCCCTCTTCTACTTCCCTTCCCCCTCAGACATCTCCCTCTCCCTCCATCTCACCCTCCTTACATTCCCTCTCACTCCCTCTTTACTTCTCCCTCCTCTTTCCCTCTTCTCCTCGCTTTGGTGTATCCATACATTTCAGTTTGTTTTTTTTTTTTTTTTTTTTAAAAAAAAAGAAAGGAGAAAAAGAAAAAAAGAAAAAAGAAAAACGAGCCGCAGTATACAAGTGAATTCTTATTGTTCTAAGAATTGAAACTGTAATTCCACCCTCCCCCCTCCCCCCTATAATCCCCCCTCCCTAACCCCCTTACGGCTTCGCAGGTCCCATACCCGGCATAATTCTTTAACAAGCATTTGAGTATAATAAGGCCAGCTAACTTTAAAATTAAAAAAATAAAATAAAAGTAAAGCCAAAGAAAGAAAAAAAAAAAAAGAGAGAATAGTAAAAAATACAAAATAAAAAAAAAACACACACACACACAAAAAGAAAGGAGAAACAAGAAGGGTCAATAAACCCACTACGTTAACACAGCTTCCCATTATCTGTAAATCTTAAACAATGTTGCTCATTCCAAATTTCGGTTATTTTACTACTTGCAGGGTTTCAAACTGTATTAGAGCCAGGTAAGTTGATCAATTAGGATTCCCCAACTAAAAGTCTCATTGCTTTGTCTATCTATTCAGACCTTTAATTTATCTCTTTTTTATCCGAATATCCAAACCTTTCTATAAAACCATTAAACTCAAGTACTTCTTTCATTTTTCATTTCCAACACCTCCCTTTCTATCCTTACCCACCTCCACATATAAATTTTTTTACCTTCCACCCTGCCTTTATCCATATCCACATATATATTTTATCCGCATCCATTGCTCCTCCCATATTTACTCCACTTTCCTGAAGACTCTCCGACCAATCTTTCTTGACCTTATATTGAAATAGCAACTCAAACAAACATCAGCTTGCATTCTAGCCCCAGGTAGTCTAATTAAGCTTTTGCTACCCTTCCCTCTCCCACGCGCCTCCCAACTCCGTTCGTCCCAGACCACAACTCAAAAAGATCGCAATCTCCGCTCTCCTCGCCTAGAAAAATAATTCATGCGCAATTTGAGTTAGAGTTCAGACAAATCTTATATACAATATGTGTCCACAATCAGCAACGCTTCTTTCAGTCTCCATGTCTCATCATCGATATACAACTTTTCCATTTTATCCCAGACGGAAATCATAAAGCTTTAAGAACATCGCTAAGTCTTTATTCTTTAGTCTTCTGCCCTTCCGGAAGAGGAAAGCAACACCCTCCGCCTTGTAGCCACGTGTCTCGCTGTTTGTCTTCTCCTTCTCCTTGTCTCTCTCCAGGTCCGGATGAATCAGGAAGTCCCGCCTTCAGGGTCTCGTAGTAAAATTCTCGGGCTTCACAGACAGAATTAATGCGGTGTTTTTGGTTGCCAAATGTAACTGTAATACCAGCTGGGACTTCCCATTTGTATGGAATCTGAGAATTTCTGAGTTCTTCGGTTAAGAAAGCGTACTCTCTCCTTGTTCTTAATATTTGAGATGGTATCTCTTTAAAAACAATCAAGTCCTGTCTATCAATTCTCAACCTCTTGCTGTAAAGCCTCTGTATTATCTCATTTCTGGATTCCCTTGTGGTAAAGTATATAATTATGTCCCTCGGAAGCTGTCGCTGTTTTGCTACCCACGAATTCTGGCGGTAAATTCTTTGAATCTGCCAATCAAAGTTAAATCCCGGACTTCCCACCAAGCGGCTGAAAGCCTCAAAGAAGATCTGTTTCAAATTCTCCTGTTGGTTTTCACGCAATCCTCTAACTCTTATGGCAAAGGCAGTCTTATTATAATTTATCATGACAAGTTGTTTTTGAGCATTTTCAATTTCCTGTTGTAACGTTTGAATTTTGGATATCAAATTAAGATTAGTTTCTTCCAAAAGTTCCAATTTGTCCTCCGTTTCAGCAATATAATCTGTCATGACTGTCATTACTCCGATCATATCCTTCTTTGCCTGAGCAATTTTAGCATCAAATTGATCATATAAATCCGATATCAGTTGATTAATTTCCTGTCTGAAATCATTAAGCGTTTTGAGAAGAAATTCTTGTGTTAACAAATCTCCCGTGGAGGGTGTAGGAGGCAAGGGTAGCGGCTTCATAGCAGTTTTTGGAGATATGTTATTAAGGAAGCGCTTCTGTTTAGATTTGGGAGCCATTCCAGAGTAAAAATAAAAGACAAGCAATCAAGCGAGCCAAAAATCAAAGTCTCTGCTCCCCTCAGTTAATCTTTTAGCAATTAGTACGGAGAAGCCTTCAGGAGGGTAGGGCTGACTAAGTACGTCACATCAAACACAAAAGCTACGAGATCGCCATCTTGTGACGCAGCTAAAAAAGAAAGGGAGCCTTTTGCGAAATTGAAGCTGGTATTTTAGATAGTAATAGAAGAAATTCCTCAGGAATGGTCCCCGCCCGGATTGACTTTTAAATAGCTTAGCTTTGTCCTGGGGGGGGGGCAATCTGCCTAGGGCTGCAAAAAAGGCAGCGCGGAAAACTGGCCGGAGTAAAGGCTCAGCTAATGTTGAACCTCTTCTCCATTCACAGCAAAAAAAAGCTATGAATTACAAAGAGATCCTAACGACTGACCTTCTCCCTGCCCCTTTCTGCCAGAAAGGGGAGATATCTATAGATCTTATAAGATATACAAACCAGAATCCTGACAGGAGCTTCGTTGAGCTCCCGACGGCGGCAGGCTCCTCCCCCCGAAGCCAAAATGAAGTAATAATGGTTATAGTCAAATAAATGATTAACAATGATAATAACTTATACATATATACTAGATTGATAATATGAGATTTCATACAAATTGTAAGTGAGGACTATGGAGAGGATGCACAAATGTTTTGTAACCAACCGACACAATGTATGCAACTGGAAGATGGTTTTATGTTTTATGTTTTGTCTGTTTGTTCGCCTAAAAATTAAAAATTAAAAAAAAAAGAAAACTCAGGAAGTTGAAAATTGCTCTTACTCCCACTATTGTTTTGCCCATATGTGGTCATTCTGTTTATTTCTTTAGGGAAGTAAATATTGACAGAGGAAGATCCAACCGATCAGAAGTTGTCTGCTATTATACACAACTTGCAGACTACCATTTCAAATGTAGTTCAGTTGTTCAAGATTTCTGTGGATTATATTTACTCAAACCATATTTATTATAGCAGTGTTGCCATTGGTAATGGAAGGACAACTCGGAGAGAATGTCTGCCCCAGTACTATTATTACAATAATAAAAAAGAAGAAAATACTATAGAAAGTGGAATGTGAGAAAATAAGGTACTTTTTTTTGCTGAGAGGCATCTTCAAAGTAGAAACATCAAATCTTTGGAGAAATACTATCAGTGGAGCCTGAGTTTTAGGCTTAAAAGTATGGGTTTTTAATTGTGGATTTTTAATGTTGTATGCTGCCTGGAACTGTGAACAAATATCTCTCAATCGTTTCAAGAAAGCAATGCACCAGACAAATAAACCAAGGCATTCAAGCATTCTTTAAAAATAAACAAATCGTGTAGGCTTTGTTCACTGATTCTGGGAGGTGAGAGTTTCAATATTAGTTTAGGAGTTGGTATACCATCTGGTGATCCCGCACAGAAAGATAGCTCCATCAGAGTATCACAATAATTCCAGAAGAAAGTCTTGGATATGCCTTTGGTTTGGACAAAGGACACAAGGAGGAATTAAATGGGAATTGGCTCAGTTATATTTCCTGGAAGGAATCCCTCAAGAGCATGAAATAAAGGTGATTTAAACTGCTTAGGCCTTAGGCTTTACCTAAAAGGAGGAAATCGTTCCTGTTGTTGATTCTTCCCCTCAGCTGTTCCTATGGTAAATGAGAAAGAATTCCTAGCATTTGGCTAAGCTTGGGGGAACTGTCATGAAAGGATGGCAAAAATAACCCAGAAAATAGAAAGAGAAGAGGAAGAAAGGACAGAAGTGTGAAAGATCAGCAGGGAGGGTATCAAAAAAGTGAAAGTGATGCCTGCAATCATATGATTGAAGCCAACCTTCTTCTTTAGATGTATCACATGCCTGATATATGCAAAAACATGGGAAATTGCCAGCAGTCACCAGCTTGATTTTTTTGCCTCCCCCTCTAGAGAAATATAAAACAGAATTAAAATACTGATGACTCCAGGATGAAATGTGCAAAACTCAATGGACTTCTATTTTTAATGTGGCTTTTGTGGAGGCTAACGCAGGGGTGAAATCTACTTACCTTCGCTACCGGTTCGCAAATGTGAGCGTACGCACCACCTCTGTGCATGGCCAGGACCTTCAGTCAAAAACAGATGTGATGGCGCCTGGGCAGGTGGGCAGAGCCTGCTATCGAGCATGCCTGAAAGGTAAGTAGAACAGCAGGTGGGGGAGGAGATCCTTCTTTCTAGCTAATATAAATTGCACGTCCCAGCTGATCGTCAGAAATACCAATTCACCAGAACCAGTAGCATTTTTTTACTACTGGTTCGGGTGAACCGGTAGCTTTTTTTACTACTGGTTTTGGCGAACCGGTCCAAATCAGTAGCATTTCACCCCTGGGCTAACGAAGTCTGAATTCCTATGATTTCCATAAAGAAGGGGAAGCCCAGTCATCTGCAACATGCTTGGAAATTCAGATTTTTAGCAAGCTAGTAAAAAGAAGCTGTTAGATCCAGTAATGGATAGGCACACAAAGGCTAGCAGTAACAACAGCTCTTTATTGAAAGTGAGAAACATCTGGCAAAGATGAGTCGGACAGCAGCCCTTTTAAAGGGGGCTTTCAGACCCTTCCACCAAGGACCAGAGGACCTTGTTGGGAACCACTGTTGCTGGGGTGAATATCTAACAGAAGCCCTGTTAGTGTAGGATACTGGCGGAAGAAGAATGAAGGGGCGATCCACTAGCCTACAATTAAATTCTGCACTACCCAGAAAACTTCTTTTTTTGTGGTCAACAAGTTAACTAAGATGGGAGGTAGCAGAGCAGTCCTACTTTGCTCACCACCATGGAATTTGTTCTCTCTTAAAGTCTGATGATTTCTTGAGTAATTCAAAGGATGACAATGAAGAACATCATCTCCATGGACCCTACTGAGTATTGAGGGGATGGGAGGGAAGGAGGGAGAACAATTAACAGAAATATGCATTGTATTCTTAAAAAGAGCTGAAGAAAAAAAGGCTGTGGGTATCAGACTCACTCAGGAATCTCCAAGTTAATGCAACAATCATCATCACACAACTCCTCTGCTTCTAACATTTTGTGACTCATATAGCACAGCTTTCCATTCAGCTTTCTCCGTTATATAGAAGCAGGATACTTTTGCACTAGGGAATGGCTGGAATGTTTTTCATGCCAACTCTCAATCATTTATAAACCGATTCAAACCATAGATCCCTCTTTTGCAATAGAGAGATACTTATTGATATTACCAAATTCAATGACTCGCTGTGGAAATCTATATGGATTGAATATGTTGTGTAATATAGTATACTACACAGTATTATTAGTAATTCATATTGAAATAAAGCTGAAATGGTTCCCATCATTACAGTGGCTCTTTGTTACCCCAAGATAGTTCCATTTCTGTAGTTTAGAAAAGTGCAGTAGCAATCAGGTAACCATATTCAATAATACAGCAATAATGAAAAGACCAATGTAAAAATGTTAGCTCTAATCCGCCATCAACTAATTAGTTCATATTGAGCTGTTATGAGCACTGTCTGTATATAGAACAGAAATTTTGCATTTATGTGCAAGCGTGACAAAGCTAAACATGAATATCAGCATTTGGAGATAAAAGAATATGTGGGGAAAATAATCAGACAAGTAATCTACAAACAATTTGGAAATAAATCCAATTTAGAAAGCCTTACTTCACAATAGGTATGTAGGTGACTTGGAAAATTACAATACAAGCTGTATCTTTAAAGGTATTTGGCAAGGTTAATGTATATGCAAGTGCAATTTTACCTTCCAATAATTACTTTTCTTTGGGTTCCTTAATATTCATACTTCTTCTTTCCACCAGGTAGGATCCCACAATGCAGCTTCCTATAACAAAACTGTAAAATGCCCTAAGACAAAGTGCATAAGAAGATAGAGGTATGAATACAGATACACACACACAAACACACACACACACACACAAACTTCATAAATAAATCCAGTTGATTGAATAACTTAAAATTAGCCAAAAGCACAACTATGAAACAAATTGTATATATTTAAAAGACCTTTTAACATGCTCTTAAACAAGACTTTACATGTCAGATGTTTGCAATATCCACCAGACACCATTCATACATGCATTATCAAAATTAAAATACCCCAAATGAGGCCGAATGCACTTGTATGCTTGTTTGAGAGTTAAGAAAATGAAAGTTGCCTGAATGAGATGAAACTACTCAAAAGCCTCTGACAAAAGCTTAATGCTGAATTCAGTGGGGCTTAATAAAGGAGAATATTTGTAGTTCAGGGTTGATATGAGGGAGTCCTTGGTGCTCTCTCGAGCTTGGTTGTTTTATTGCAGGCATTTCATTACTAAAACTAGATTACCTAGTTTGAGTAACATCTCCAAGTAAACCAAGCAAAAACCAAGGATCCTTCAAATGGGGCTTATTTCTAAGGGAAGATCAAGTATACTGTGGTGAATTTGTGCAATGAATTGGTCCTATAAGGTAAAGGTTCCCCCAGCACATCCGTACTATTCATTCCCGACTCTAGGGGGCAGTACTTATCTCCGTTTCTAAGCTGAAGAGCCAGGGCTTCCAAAGATGTCTCTGTGGTCATGTGGCCTATTTTTCTACTTGCATTTTTACATGCTTTCGAACTGCTAGGTTGGCAGAAGCTGGGACAAGTAATGGGAGCTCACTCCGTTAGGGATTCAAACCGCCGAACTGCCCACCTTTCTGATCGACAAGCTCAGCCTTTTAGCCACTGGTTCTATAGACCCCTGCTTTAATCCAAATTCGAAATTGCTGAAACGAACGCCTTTTACAAGGGCATAAAATATGCATTTTCCAGATACCATAGTCTCATGGCCTGGAAGTCTGAGAGTGTTCAGAAAGTCTGGACTTCAATTCCCATCAGTCCAACCAGGAGTTGGCATTGGCTCACGGTATCAAAACAACCCGCTTCTTTGCCTGCTACAGCATACGCGCACCCATCACCCCCTACTACTCTCCCGTGGATCTGACTCCATAGTAAAGGCAGCTTCAAGCCAGCGAAAGCCACGCTCGATCGTGGGCTACCTATGCTGCAGATAACCGGGCGGGGCGGTGTTGAGAGTGGATTCTCCGCAATCGCGGCGCCTGGGGGTGGCGAAAGGAAAGCGGCGGCCACGCGCTTCGGCTTCAAAATCCACGGTGATCCGAGGGGGCGGATCCCGAGGATTCAGTGCGTGAGATAGGAGGGCTGCTAAGCCAGCGGGGCGGGTTGGAGGCTTTTCGTGCCCCCTCCGCGGAGCATGGCTTGGCTGCCTTGGTTGCTGTGGATTTGGGCTCTGGTAACCGCACTCGCCGTTTGGGGTCGCCGGGCCTTGAGTTACGCCTTTCACCGCTGCGGGAACAGCCAGCATTCCCCGCTGATGCCCATGGCTGTGGCAGGTCCCCTGCTGCTCCGCATTGGGTAAGTCGAGGGGGAACCGGAGCGTAACCGGAGAAGGGTGTGTGTGTATCTTTTTCGTAGTGGCTACTACAAGAACGTGCTCTGGGACTTAAGCACATTCTTGGGCTGACAAGGTGCATCCGCCGGTCCGCTGCAACTGGAAAGGATTTGGCTTGGATGGTCGGGGAGCTTGAGACGAAGATCTACCAGATCTGAATCGCAAAAACCAGGGCGGCCGCTAAATGGCAACCAAGAGTTCTTTCTGCGGATTTTTTTTGCAGCCTGGCTAGAATAGCCGGGATATATGCGGGTCGAATTTTGTCTGCTTCTTTTCAGGCTGCAACGAGACAGCTGAAGTCATTGTTCCAAGGGCTTCGTTCGTGTTTGGGGTTCAGCGGGGTTACATCTGCTTCGATCCTAAAAGGATGCGTACCGGTAGCATTTGCTTCAGTCTCGGGGAGAGGACAATCTGTTTAATTGTGGTTGTGGCGCGCAAGAGTTTGTGTGCGCCTGCGCGCGGGGGGGATTAACTGGTTTTTGCAAAAGAAACGCGGAGGAAGGAATTCGGCGGGTCTCGTAGTGGGCGAAAGGAAGGATAGGTCAATAGGGACGAGGCTGCTTGCAAGGGTTCACGGAGATCGGGTTGTGGGATTGGAACAGCAACCTTGTCCAGGGGCGTCGCAGCACCCAGAAGCGGAGACGAGGCCGACCGCGACGCTCTTGCAAGGCAGAGATTAGATTTTAAGCCGGTGTAAGAAACTGCCGGCGTTTGCTTTGCGGCCGGGAAAGACGCGCTTGTACCGCAGGCGTGGGTACTTCTGGAGCAAGCCTAGTGCGGGGGCTGGGTTGGTTGGGCATGATGGATGCCTGCGCATCAAAGGAACACCTGAATCCGAGCCTCTGCATGCGTAATCGGTGGCTTTGCGCAGGTAGCTCGCTCCTAAAAGGGTCGCGGGGCGGCCTGGGTGTCTGTTCCCCTCCTCCCAAATCGAAAGTTAAAAAGGACGAGATTCTGCTGTGCGCAACTTTTGTGGGAATTTTTTTTTTGCCTACGGCGGTTTGATAGTTTTTTTTCTGAAAGAGCTGGAGCATGACTAGCGTGTTTTCTGGAAATGCCTGTCATTGAAAAGAAAGAATAACAGAAGCATTACTGTGCTGTTCTCCCTTCTTTGCCATTTAGCATAAACGCATTTCCTTCTCTTCCAGGAATCTCCGTGAAGAAGAGTCTAAGTATGTATGTATGTATGTATGTATGTATGTATGTATGTATGTATGTATGGCCCGACCTCTTAGTACTTCCAGGTGGAGCCCTGGAAACCGGCTTTAAAATGCCAGAAAATCATTGTGTGAATCATACAGATAGTAAATGGTTCATCAGTGACTTTAATCTCTAAACCGGCCTATGCTTTATTAAACATTTAGCTCCAAATTCTGATCCTTGTAGTCATTCTATGTCAAAAATAAACAAATGGGGAGTAAAGGTTAATGCTGAATTTAGAGCTGCATGGAATACATTTAAGTCACAGTTTGAAAGAGGGAGAAGAGATGGTGAGTAAGCACGAACTGTCAAGATAAGACTGATATTCCAAGGAGTATCAAGTGAGCAGAATGCTTGCTTACATAAAACAAAAAGGGCACAGCCTCTGCGGAGGAAAAAGCATTGCAAACTATGCTGCATCCGATGTATTGTGCATGTGATATAGAGAAACACGCATGTTTTGTAATAATAGTTCTTCAAACTCCATTCCCCCATCTTTTGTGATTAAAAAGGCCTTGAGTAGATGGTTACAGATTAGGTTTCAGAACAATAACCATTTTCCAATAGGTGGAAGTAATAAGACACACACGAGCCATCAGGAACTTGGAATACTGTCCCCAAATCCTCTAACCTCTAACTGCTTTCTTACCCATCCATTACCAGAGACACTTGAAAATGGAGGTGGTTGGAGATACATACCAGTAACTCACTAAAAACTGAAGGCAACTTTTAGCTTTCATGGGAGAATGCCAGATCCTGCTGGGAACAAAGAAGAGGAAGTCAGAAATTATGACTTCCAGAAATTCGCTTAAATTCCTAATACAGAATTATCTTTTGTCCCTGGCTCTTCCAACATAGGCAAATACATTTACAATATCTTTTTGAGAATCCGTGAAGGAAAAACCTCTCAAACATTTTCCAGCCATATTTCATCTTCTCTCAAAAGTCCCCACTCTTGAGATTGGATGCAGATCTTACAGAAGCAAATCTGCGAAGAAGAAATTTCCTGTGTTCTAATTATTCAGTGAAATTTTATGTTACTGTATGGGTAGTTCGCTTATATGTTGGCATTCTGTGTTTGTGTCTGTCCTCCTTTCTGAAATATGTCCCAAAAGTGCTTTTGCCAAAAGGCAATTGGACTTCATTGATTTTTTCCTTTGAAAAAGTTTTGCTTTTCATCCAAGAAGCTTCTTCAATTCTAGCTAACTGGAGCGGAATGGTAATATTTATATTCTTTGCAGTCATCTGGTCATTAGCACTCTGAGAATGGGTAGTTAGCTCTCTGAGAGTAGTTGAGGCCACTTGGTGTTTTATCTGTGCCCTCAAAGTCACCCGAATCAGAGTGTAAACAGGTGTGAAACCTTCTTGGGACTTCTGAAATATGTGCTAGTCGTTCCCGACTCTAAGGGGGGTGCTCATCTCCTCAGTCCAAAGACATCACTGGGGTCATGTGGCCAGCATGACTAAACGTCGGAGGCGCATGGAATGCTGTTACCTTCCCACCAAGGTAAGTGGAGGAAGTGGACAAGGCCATGGGAGCTATGAGTGCCTCCACATGTGTGCTGGACCCGTTCCCCTCCTGGCTGGTTGCTAACAGCAGGGAGGTGACACGGGGCTGGATCCAGGCGGTAGTTATCGCCTCCCTTCGGGAGGGGTTCTTTCCCCCCGCTTTTAAGGCAGTGGTGGTGAGACCCCTCCTGAAGAAGTCATCCTTGGACCCAGCCGTTCTAAATAACTACCATCCAGTCTCCAACCTCCCCTATGTGGGGAAGGTTGTTGAGAAAGTGGTGGCCTCTCAGCTCCGGCAGTCCTTGGAGGAAACCGATTATCTAGATCCCTTTCAGTCGGGATTTAGGCCTGGCTACAGCACAGAAACCGCTTTGGTCGTGCTGACCGATGATCTCTGGAGAGCCAGGGACGGGGGTCATGCCTCCGTCCTAGTGCTCCTTGACCTCTCAGCGGCCTTCGATACCATCAACCATGGTATCCTTCTGTGACGACTGCGGGAGGTGGAGGTGGGAGGCATCGTCCTACGGTGGTTCTCTTACCTCTCAAGACAGGTCGCAGTCGGTGTTGGTCGGAGGACAGAGATCGACCCCTAGGCCCCTGAATTATGGGGTGCCGCAGGGTTCGGTCCTGTCCCCCCTCCTGTTTAATATCTACATGAAGCTGCTGGGTGAGATCATTCGACGGCACGGGATAAAATATCAGTATGCGGACGATACACAATTGTATCTGTCCGCCCCGTGCCAACTCAGCGAAGCGGTTGACGTGATGTGGCAGTGCCTTGAGGCTGTTGGGGTCTGGATGGGGGTCAACAAGCTTGCACTCAATCCGGATAAGACCGAGTGGCTGCTGTGTTTCCCCCCCACTAATTGGCCAAGTATTCCATCTCTCAGGCTGGGGGGGTCAAACAGTATGCCCCTCAGACAGGGTTCACAATTTGGGAGTCCTCCTGGACCCACAGCTGACTTTTGAACATTTGTCGGCTGTGACCAGGGGGGCATTTGCCCAGGTTCGCCTGTTGCACCAATTGCGTCCCTACCTGAACCGGGAAGCCCTCACAACAGTCACTCATGCCTCAAGACTGGACTACTGCAACGTGCTCTACATGGGGCAGCCCTTGAAGAGCATTTGGAGACTTCAGCTTGTCCAGAATGCAGCCGCGCGAGCGATTATGGATGTACCTTGGTACACCCACGTTACACCTATCCTCTGTGAGCTGCACTGGCTGCCTATTGGTCTTTGGATACGCTTCAAGGCGCTAGTCACTTATAAAGCCCTTCATGGTATTGGACCTGGGTACTTGAGAGACCGCCTACTGCCAATCACCTCCAATAGACCGATTAGATCCCACAGATTAGGCCTCGTCCGAATTCCATCCACTGGCCAATGCCAACTGGCGACCACCCGGAGGAGGGCCTTCTCTGTGGCTGCTCCGGCCCTCTGGAACGAGCTCCCCGTGGAGATTCGGACCCTTACCACCCTCCAGGCCTTCCGCAAAGCCCTTAAAACCTGGCTGTTCCGACAGGCCTGGGGCTAATGAGTTTTTTGTCCTCCCTCGAATGGTATGGTTGTTGAGTGTTTTAAATTGTGGTATTGTTTTGTTTGTGTTTTTTTTTCTTATTTGTAACCCCCCCCCCCCTTGACTTGGTTTTGAGCCGCCCTGAGTCCCTCCGGGGAATAGGGCGGCATAGAAATATAATAAACTCAAACTCAACTTACAGAAAGGAGATAGAGGGTGTCATGTCCCTCCCCCTCTGTTAAGGAAGGGCTGTTCCGTTTTAACACATATGGCCTCTTTGACCTCTCTTTCAAGTTAGTATCTTTGTCCAGAATATGAACTTTTTCATATTCCCATAATGAAACATTTTGAAAGAAAAAAAGCAAGAAAGTTCAGTTGCCTTTTGGAAAAAGTGCCTTTGGGACAACCGGGGCCTGGATGATTGAGAATCTCTATAGACATTCCTAAAATATGAGTAGTATGTATGAAATTCCAAGGAAGCATGTTATCCATAATATGGTTGTTATCCTTGAATCAATCTTGACTCCTAGTGATTTTGACAATAAGATGGGAATGATTTGCTACTGCTTTGAGTATTTGTTGATTTCCTACAGCCCTGGGATTTCTTATTGGTCTCCCATCCAAAATATCAATTTGCTTAGCTTTTTCAAGGTCAGTCTAAGTCAGCAAGGACTGCCACCAACTTGGTTTTGCATCTAGATATTGATCAATTTCAGTAAGATAGCTGAGTTGTTGGTTCCAAGTTAGGGTTATCGTTTGAGCAACGTCCTCTCTTCAGTCTTAGGGTTTAGTTCCTTTCTCCTCCTGCCACACTAGTACAAGTTGCAAAACCGGGACCTCAGAGAAGCCCAGATGAAAAATGATGGGGCACAAAAGGCTGAAAATATTTATAAATATTTATGTATGTAAATTGCATGTCATCTAGGTAGGAAGTATTGCCAGGGAATCTAATGAGCATGATTCTTTGCCTTTCCTGAAAGGTATTTTAGTTTGGTTTTTATTGCAAAGTCAGATCTCTGTGCTGATTGCCTCCAAATTACCAGTGTATGAATATATGTTTACACCCTACGTTTTAGGCTTACGGTGCAAAGGATTCATAGACTTATATAGGTAGTTTTTGACTTACGGCCAGTTGCTTAACAACCATTTAAAGTTACGATGGACTCAAAATTTTATTTATGAACCATCCTCAAAGTTATGACTGGTGAAACACTCCTGTGGGCCTGTGACAGCATTTTGGGTGCTTGGCAACCAGCTAGCATTATCACTGTTGCAGCATCCTATGGTCACATGATCATATTTTGTGACCTGTTTTCTAGCAAAGAACACCCATTCGATAAGCTGGATTCAGACTTAGGACCAAGTAATTATAACTCTGTGATTTGTTTCATGATTGATATAAAAAAACCCCAATAAATTAAACTAACAATAGTAGCAATAGTGCTTTGCAGCCCCCTCTGAGCGGTTTACAGAGTCAGCATATTGCCCCCAACAATCTGGATCCTCATTTTACCTACCTTGGGAGAATGGAAGCCTGAGTTAACCTTGAGCCAGTTAGGATCAAACTGCTAGGAGTGAGCTGAATTTGCCTGCAATACTGTTCTGTATGCAGTTTAGGAAGCTGTCACCTCTGCATTAGACACTTGTCTGCCTGCTTTATAGATAATTGTTGGAAACCAAGTAGAGATGCGTTTAGCTATTCAAGCATAATTATTTGTACAGGCAGTCCTTGACTTACGACCACAATTGAGCCCTAAACTAATGTTGCTAAGTGAAACACTTGTTAAGTGAATTTTGCCACAGTAGTTAAGTGAATCACTCCAGATTAAATTAGTAACACAGTTGTTAAGTGAATTGGACTTCTCCTTTGACTTTGCTTGTCAGAAGATTACAAAATGTGATCTCATGACCCCGGGACACTGCAACAGTCATAAATATGAATCCATTCCCAAGCAACTGAACTTTGATCACATGACCATGGAGATGCTGCAATGGTCGTGAAGTGTTAATACCACTTTATAATGCCTTGGTAAGGCCACACTTGGAATACTGCGTTCGGTTTTGGTCACCATGATATAGAAAAGATGTGGAGACTCTAGAAAGAGTGCAGAGAAGAGCAACAAAGATGATTAGGGGACTGGAGACTAAAACATATGAAGAACGGTTGCAGGAACTGGGTGTGTCTAGTTTAATGAAAAGAAGGACTAGGGGAGACATATCTCAGGGGTTGCCACAAAGACTATTCTCCAAGGCACCTGAGTGTAGAACACGAAGCAATGGGTGGAAACTAATCAAGGAGAGAAGCAACTTAGAACTGAGGAGAAATTTCCTGACAGTTAGAATAATTAATCAGTGGAACAGCTTGCCTCCAGAAGTTGTGAATGCCCCAACACTGGAAGTCTTTAAGAAGATGTTGGATAGCCCTTTGTCTGAAACGGAATAGGGTTTCCTGCCTAGGCAGGGGGTTGGACTAGAAGACCTCCAAGGTCCCTTCCAACTCTGCTATTGTATTGTCATAAGTGTGAAAAGTGGTCATATGTCACTTTTCCCCCTGCTGATGTAACTTTGAATGATCACTGAATGAACTGTTGTAAGTCGAGGACTACGTCTGTTCCGGTTCTGTGCTCATTTGGGGAGTTGTCTTCTATGTGTTTTCATAAAAATTCCTGCCATGGGCGTGTTTTTCCTAGGAGTGGTCATCTGTACTTTGGACTTTGCCTATTGACAGGTCAGTCTGATGCCTGCTTATCTGACCATTACCTTGGATGCAGAGTTGTTTCTACAGGTCAGGATCAAAAACACAACTTGAAAGCAGCTGCTGCACATGGTAGAATGAACAAACCAGCTGGTTTTTTTATATAAGGGTTGATAAGTGTTGGTTTACTAAGTAGTTTGCCAGTCACTCCCTCCTCCTCTGTTCCCCTAGAGAACATATTTCTTCACTGGTTCAATTGTTCCATTTGCTTAGAATAAAAGGTTGTGTATTTTTTGGGTTTTTGTTTTACATCCTCTTGATATTGGCTGTCTGCAGAGTGCATGGAATCTGATTGTATATCCATTTGATTGTATTGTAGTGTATTGCTGTCATGATTTTAAGATGGCTAGTCCTATCCAGTTCCTCTCCAGTAATATGGTATTGCAACACCCATCCTCCCACATGCTGGGTATTTTCCCTGGGAATGTTTACAATAACAATTCAGCACTTCTCTAGTTCACCAGGTTGAGGAAAACTAATTAAAGATGTATTATTAGTCAAGAAATGTAATCCCGTAGAAAAACTATCCCTTTCGGAATCTGCATGACTTCATGTTTATTTTCCTCTGATTTGGTCTGACATATTTTCCATCAGCTGCTCAGCTCTTATAAGCCCTTCATTATATAAATGGGAGTCTTCATTTTATAAATAAGTACCAGTAATTTGAAAGAGTGTTCCCATAATGTTTTGAATGATATACTTAAATCCCTTTTCTACTCATTGTTGTGATCCCCATAATACCTTTATCAATATCATATTAAAAGAGTTCAGCTGTGCTTTCTAGTAAATTAAAGGTTCCTATCCATTCAAAGAAAAGATGATATTCATTTTGAGCAGAATATTCAGAGCTTGTGTTCTGAATTTAATATTGCTAGATGTACCTAGTTTTCCTAACCAGCTAGAGAAGAGCCTAGTAATAAAAACTAAAAAGACTATACTGTGTTTTCGTGGGATAAGATTTGCATGATTGACTGGATGTAGCACCGAATGGAACCTGCTTTTTTTTCTCCTTTGAAAAATGCACGAGAAATGGGGACTGCCTTAATGCAGGTAGTCCTTGAATTACAACCACAATTGAGCCCAAAATGTTTGTTGCTAAGTGAAAAATGTGTTAACTAAGTTTTGCCCCATTTTACGACCTTTCTTGCCACATTTGCTAAAAGCATCACTGTAGTTGTTAAGTTAGTAGCATGGTTGTTAAGTGAAGCTGATCACATGACTCCAGGATGCTGCAACCATCATAAATATGAACCAGTGGCCAAGCACCTGAATGTAAATCATGTGACAATGGGGATGCTGCAATGGTTGTAGATGTGAACAATGGTCATGTCACTTTCAATGCCATTGTAACTTCAAATGGTCACTAAACAAACTGTTGTAAGTCAAGGACTACCGGTATAAGCTCTTTTTGTTGTTTAAAAAGTAACAAAAGATTATTCCATTTGCAAGGATGGGCAAGATATCCCATCCCAGTTTTCTTCCTCCTGGTTGTTTTTCCCCCCATTAAATGCATGTGATCTTTTCCACATGCCTTATCTGTTTTTCTGGGCTCCTTATCCACAGTTTTATTCCTCACCATTCCTACACATGGCCTCTATCATACCATTGCTTATGCCGTTCACTTGGTTCCTTCCATTGCTTGGCTATCTCCTGGGTGCAGTTGGTTTCTTCCTTCCTCTGTCACATCCTTCCCGTAAATCAGCCATCTGGGCTTTTTAGCAAATAATGAGAAATCCCCCGTGATGAGGAAACTCCAAGGAATTATAAGCTTTTGAGGGGGGGAAAGTTCAAAGTGTTTGTTTAACTTCTTCCCTGTTACAGAACTCGCAGAAACAAAGGGTGTTTTTGTATTCATTGATTTGGTTCTGGAAAGTATATTACACACTATTTGCTACATGAAGCTTACTGTGATAACTTGATTGAACTTAGTTAGAAGTTAGATTACTAGCGTGTCTGCATGGTGATAGGATTGAATTGTGTGCTTATCTCCGATGCAAGCTTATTATAACTCCAAAGCTGAATTGGGAAACCTTGACCACACATTTACTAGGTGGCATGGCACGTTAGGGATGGGGTGGTTCAGTGGCTAAGACGCTGAGCTTGTGTCGGCAGTTGGGCCTTTCGAATCCCCAGCACCACATAAGGGAGTGAGCTCCCGTTACTTGTCCCAGCTGCTGCCAACCTAGCAGTTTGAAAGCATGTAAAAATGCAAGTAGAAAAATAGGAACCACCTTTGGTGGGAAGGTAACAGCATTCCATGCTCTTTCGACGTTTAGTCATGCTGGCCACATGACCCCAGTGATGTCTTTGGACTGAGGAGATGAGCACCCCACTTAGAGTCGGGAACGACTACCACATATTTGCGAAGGGAACCTTTACCTTTATGGGTATGTTGCCTGTCCTCAGTCTTTCGTATATGCACAATATGGGGATCAGATACAGTATTGTTATGCCTATTGAGAGAATTTAGAATAGAATATTTAGAATAGAATTTAAAATAGAATATTTAGAATAGAATTTAAAATAGAATAGTTAAAATCTATACAGCTAGGTTTCAAAACGATAAAATCTCTACAGAATGATTAGCCTGCGAGCTAAGAAAAAGAAATGTATGGAAAATGTATCTTTGAAAGACTTTTGACTGTGATAACCAGGGACCAAATGTGGATGTTTATCACTACAGTTGTGTCTTTTGGAGGCTTCACAGTGGTCCTTGACTTCCTATTCTTGGATCTTAGGATCCTGGTTAAGCAGTTCCTGATAGAACAGGCACTGCTACCTAAATGCAAGATTTTAGATCTTTTCCTTCAGAGATTTGAGCCCATCTGCAGACATTTTGGTTAAAATGATTTCATTCCTGCAGGGAAAGAAGGTTTCTTGTATGTGTGGTTTGCCTGTCCCATTCTCCAACGTTGGTGGAGACAACAGTCATGCATGGGTTAACTCAGTAACCAATAGAACTGAGTCTACCAAAGTGATGTCGTCGCCTCAGAGGAGTGTCCTCCTTTTTTAGACTCAGTTCGATCTGAACTGGCTGTGCTAACTGCTTTCTCCTCAACTTTTGTAGATATTATGATTGCCTTTAATTGGATTTTTTTTCTAAATTTCACCTAAATTACATCCAAATTGGGAAGAATTAGTGGATAGCTCCTCAGAGCTCTCAATTAGCCCCCGGGCTTCTTTTTCGTATTAAATGTTTTATTCATTTTCATTTTCAATTTTGTACATTCACTTATATACTGGATATTTGCAATAATAATAATACTTCTCCCTCTTACTTTCCTCTACTTCTCACTATGGTGCATTTCTCTATTCCTTACGCCAAAAAGAAAAAAGAAAGGAAAAAAGCAATAAGAAAAAAAAAGAGAAAAATAAAAAGAAAAGATAAGGAACAACAGTATACAAGTGTATTCTTCTTATTCTATATATTGAAACTATATCTCCACCCACCCACCCACCCCCAATGAACCCCCCTCCCTAACCCCCTCCGACTTCCCAGGTCACACACCCGGCACAGTTCAGTACCATTCACCTTCAAAATATCTTATTAACAATAATAAAAAGAACACTCCGAAAAAGAAAAAAAAACAAAAACAAAAAAGTAAATTAAAAAATAAAATAATTTGGACTTCCTGTGGGAGGAGCCTGTCGCCGAGAAGCTCAACGGAGCCCCTCTTAGAGTTCTGGTCTGTATATCTAATTAAGATCAATGGATATCATCCCTTTCTGGCAGAAAGGGACAGGCAGCAGCTCAGGTGTTAGGATTTATTCGTAGTTCACAGCCCTTTTCCTTTTTTTTTGGGCTGCGAACAGAGAATAGATCCAGCGTAACTGAGCTCTTATCTCCAGCCAGTTCTTCGCAGCTGCCTTTTTGCAGCCTTAGACAGCCGACTCCCACACTCAGGACAATGATAAATTGTTTTTAAGATAATACGAGCGGGTCTCACTTCTGTGATGTGTTTTTTTTTTAACTATCTAAACACCAGCCTTGTTCTTCCTTTGAACTTCTCTGCGCAATTGGGATACAAAATGGCGTTTTTACTGTGTTGGTGATTGATGACGTAATTAACTGGCTTTATTTCCCCGGAGACCGCTACTCATTAATGAGCAAAATCTACAAATAATTTATTGAGAACTGACCAGCTGAAGACACTGTTTATCTGTCTACTCTCAGATTTTATCTATAATGTCTCCCAGGTCTAAACAGGCAAAAAAATCCTCCCCCCTCGTGCTTAAAGAACTTGTTACCAAATCGCTGCCTTTGTCTCCTACGCCATCTACTGGAGATTCTTTGACACAGGAGCTTCTCTTTCAAATAATTAATGACTTTAGAAAAGAAATTAAAGAATTTGTGTTGGATTTATGCGATAAAATACAGACCAAAATTGCCCAAATAAATGCGAATATGTTTGAAGTCACGTCTACTTTAACAGATTATATTGAAGAAATGGAGACGAAATTGGAAACTTTGGAGGGGGCTAATTTTAATTTGACTTCTAATATTCAAGCTTTACAACAAGAGATTATTAATAATCAAACACAACTTACAATGATAAATTATAACAGAAAGGCGTTTGCAATAAGAGTCAGAGGACTGCCTGAAAAGAAAGGAGAAAATTTGAAACAGACTTTTGTAGAAGCTTTCAGCCAAGTGGTGGGAGGTCCGGGACTTAATTTTGATTGGAACATTCGAAAAATCTATCGCCAAAATTCGCATGTAGCAGAGCAACGACAGCTTCCAAGAGACATAATTATATATTTTTTCACAAGAGAATCCAGAAACGCGATCTCACAAAAGTTTTATGATAGCAGGCTCCGAATCGATGGCCACGATTTGTTCGTCTTTAAAGATATCCCGCTTCAGATGCTGCAAGCAAGGAGAGGTTATACTTTTTTAACCCAAGAACTTAGAAATCATCAAATAAAGTATAAATGGGAAGCTCCAGTTGGAATCACAGTTACATTTGAAAATCAAAGATTTCGTATTAATTCTGTTTCGGAAGCTCGGGACTTTTATTATAAAACTCTGAAGGCGGGGCTTCTTGACTCACTCGGAAGCGCGGAAGGACAAGGTGAAGGAAAGATAAGCAGCAAGTCACTTGGTTACAAGAAGGAGGGAGTTGTTCTCCCCCTACTGGAGAGGCAGAAGAGCGGAAACTGAGGATTTAGTCATATTTTCAAAGCAGCGGGACACGTGGTTATAAGGCAGAGGGTTGCCTTTTCTTTCCGGAAGGGCAGAAGAGCAAAGAATATAGACCCAGCGACGTCTTTAAAATACTTTCTAAGCTTTTGGACTGATTAAAACTTTAGGATTTCTGTTTGGTATGAAATGGTAAAGCTGTGTACTGATGAGGAATGGAAAGAAGCATTGCTTATTCTAGACAGATATTATACGGGACTTTTACAAGACTTATTTGAATTTCAATCCAAACTGCGCATGAAGTGTTTTCTGTGAGGAAAGCGGGGACTAAGATTTATTTGAATTGCGGTTTGGGATGAATGGAGTTGGGAAGACTGGGGCAGAAAGGAAGGTGGAGCGGAATATTGATGAAGGGATCTTGGGATTGAACGAACTGGTATGGATTTTGGGCACACATTTTACGAATTTACATGTTTGAAGTATAACATAAAAAGCTCAGGATTTTAAAGTGAAGAGCGAGATCCTAATCTTATGCAATTTGGGCTTGGGAGGAATGGAGACGTGAAACGAAGGATAGGAAGATGAGTAGCGAAAGTATGAAGATAAATTGATTTTTGTATAAACTAATATTTGAATATAAGGTTAAGAAAGGCTATCTGGAGAGTCTACAGGAAGATGGGGGTAAATATCAAAGAAGTAAGGGACGAGGACAAAATATAAATGGAATGATTCACACTGTTTAAATTTTAGGAATGATGGGAGGCTGAGCATAATGCAAAAGATTTTTCAATTTTTTTTTTTTAATTTACTTTTTTGTTTTTGTTTTTTTTTCTTTTTCGGAGCCCCCGGGCTTCTTGAAGAGACTCACCAGGGCTTCTTCGAGGCTTCTGCCTCCTGAGCTTACCGGCAATTTCAGAGGCTCTTCTGCAAGCAGCGCCTCCCAGCAACGGCCGTTAGAGGTTCCGCTCAGCACTGCCGCCTCTGCTGGCCTCCGGGCCTTTTCCTCGTGCCGCCAAGCCCTCAGCCACCTCCAAGCACCGCCAAAGCCACCAGCAGCCGAAAAAAATCCTCTACACGCTTCCCCCGCCCCTCAGCGCTCCCGCCTCCACCGGATCGCCACTGCTACTCTTCTCAGCCTCTCCGCAGGGCCTTTGACACCCCCCCCTCATTCTGCGGCCTCAGCTACCTCATGGCGCCCAGCCCATAGGCTCTCAAAATGCCTCAGTGGCCATTTTGTTTTGGTGCGAAGATCTCCGGTGGCCATTTTGGGCATTTCAAGGAGTTGTGAGTACAGACCATGGCCTCATCTCCTGCCCCTGAGGCACAAGTGCCTCTACCCACCAACAAGACCCCTTCTTCTGGGACTCACAAACGCAGGCCTGTTCCAGAAGCCTCCCCCATGGAACCCTCTCCCAAGGCCCCCAGGGAGTCCCATAGGGGTGCAATCAAGCCACAGGCAAAGGACAGTGCCACCCAGGTTCCTCCCAGCAAGGCCAAGACCAACCACACTGAATCCCATCTATTTCAGGCCCAGAGGCATACTCAGCCTAGGCCTCCTCCTGACCTATCCTCTGATTCGGAGGATGACCCTCCCCTGCTGCATCCATCATTCAACCTGAGGATGCCAGGTGCTCAGGTGATCTCGCCTGAAGTGAGGATGAATCTGAGGATGGCAGAAGCATCACTCCAGATGAGGAGCCTCTCTACCAGCAGGAAATTTCCCCTCTTCCCCGCCGCCGCTGCTCTTACTCACCTGGCATGGCAGATATGATACCTGAGGCCATTGAATGTGGCGTAGCAGCTGCCCTTAAACATAGGTCTTCTAACCACTCTATTCCACATAGGTCTGCTTCTTTTTCTGGTTCCAGACTCAGGGGTGGTGATCTCTCGGCTTCTTCATCGCATGAGCTCCTTGGCACGTCCAGTCACCCCTTCGGTTTTTGGAGAAGCGGAATGTCCGGCAAGAGATTCAGATATCTTGAAAGACGATGGTCTTCCCCCTGACCCATCTGCATTTGTCGGTTTGTTCAAAACTGCTGTCTTTCGCTCTCTCCTCTTTAAGGCCAAGAGGATCGCTGGGACATCCCTTCCCCTAATGCACCTCAAGGAACAGAAGTGGACAAGGCGGACACTACTGACCCCCTCTTCATCCAGCCTAAGGTGGAAAAGGAGGTGATTCTGTCTCCCCGACTCTTCATAGATTGGTCCAGAACCAATGGGCATCACCAGGTACAGGTCCCATCCCCAATATCTTTTACAAGCGCCTGTATAACATAGGAGCACAACTCACCAAGACTTTAGAGGTACCTTCTATCGACTTACCTATAATTGGCCTTTCTTCTCCTAATGCAGCCTCAGCAGCTCCTGAGGAGACTGTTCACCCCAAAGACAAGAGAATAGAACAAACTCTGGTCAAGAGTCACCAGGCCTCGGCTTGGGCTCTGCTTCGTTCTTTAGTTGCTCTGCTCTCTTATGTCTAAGGCAACTCCAAGCGAGGCTCCCAGCCAGGGATTCTAGGGCTCGCAGGGATATTAACAAAATAAAAGCGGCCCTAGAATACACTGCAGATGCCTCCTTGGACGTGGCCCGTTTTGCATCCAAGGCCATAGCATCCTCCATCTCCACCTGTCGCCTGCTTTGGCTAAAGCGGTGGTAGGCGGAAGCCCGTGCCATGTGGAGGCTTGCCTCCTCTCCCTATTCTTCATCCCTTCTCTTTGGGGCCCCATTAGATCCTGTAGATCCTCTAGAGTCCAAAGATAAGTGGAAGGTTTTGCAGCCGGCCACTAAGAAACAAGAGGGCCGCAGTCAATCCTTTTATTGCAGGCAGCCCTTTCGGAGTCAGGACGGGGGTTCTTCCAGCTCCCGTCCGCAATGTCAGGCTCCACCCCACCCCCCAGACAGGGCCCTTCCTTTTCCAACAGGTCAGACAGAAACAACCAGAGATTCCAGCCCAGAAAGTCATTCAGGGACAATACCAACCGATCCTACAAGAGGCAGAGGTTACTGCCTGGAGGATCTCCCCATAGAGGGACGTCTGTTGACCTTCGCAGATTGTTGGGACAACATCACCAACGACGTGTGGGTCAGGTCCGCGGTCAGATTCGGCCTTCTCTTTGACTTGTACTCCAGCCCTCCAAACCACTTTGTCCCATGCCCCATATCCAGGGATCCTCAAAAGAGGCTCCTAGTAGAGCAGGTCATCCATCATCTGCTCCTCATTCAGGCCATTCAACGTGTGCCTCCAAGCCAGGTGGGACGGGGGTTCTACTCTTGTCTCTTTATTGTGCTGAAGTCTTTGGGGGGCTGGAGAGCAATCCTCAATCTCAAAGTCTTAAATCAATTCATCAGGTACAGGAGATTCAAAATTCACTCTCTCTTGTCCATCCTAGAGAGTGTGCGCAAACACAATCTCCTCACATCAGTGGATCTCACGGAGGCCTACCACCACGTACCCATTCACAAACGACACAGACGGTTCCTCCTCTTTGTCTATGCGGGCCTTCACTTTCAGTATCGGGCCCTCCCCTTCAGGCTATCATCAGCCCCAAGGGTCTTCACCAAGCTCCTGTCAGTCGTAGCAGCTCACTTACATGCAAGACACATTTAGATCTTTTGCTACCTAGATGACATTCTCCTGTTGTCCACGTCACGCAACCAGGCCCTGCGGGATCTCCAGCATACCTTACAGGTGCTTCAGGAGGTGGGATTCTCCATCAATCAGGAGAAAAGATACCTCGTTCCCACCTCTCGTCTAGTGCACTTGGGAGCCCTCATCGACTCCACTCAGGGGAAAGTCTTCCTGTCTCGGGAACGACAGTTCAGCCTCATGGACTTAGCCTTCAAGGTATGGAGGAGACAGCAGGCCCCTCTTCTCCAGGTGTCTCAACTGCTGGGGAAGATGGTCTCTTGCTTCTCCATTGTCCCTTGGGCACGGCTTCACAGCCGCTGCCTCCAATGGTTTCTTCTGCCATTCCAGAAGACCCAACAGCAGCTGTTCCCTAGTGAAGGTCAGGTTGACTCCAGAGGTCCTTCACTCTCTGGACTGGTGGATCTCACTGGCCATCTCTCAGGAGTCCCTCTTCAGGGAACCACCTCGTCTCGTAGTTACGATGGACATGAGTTTGATGGGTTGGGGCGCTCACCTGGAGGATCAGATAGCTCGGTCTCTGGTCTGACTCTGACCTTTCCCACAGTACGAATTGGCTATAGTTGAGGGCCTCCATCTAGCTCTCCTTCAATTCCAATCTTCAATTTGCAACACACGTGCTAATTCAGATAGACAACACAACAGACAAGGCGCATGTCAACCGCCGGGGGGGGGGGGGGCGGCGAGAGCAGTATCCCTCATGGAGTCCTAGGGACCTGGGCGGAAGCCAACCTTCTCTCCCTCCATGCCTAACACATCTTGGGCTCCAACAACACCAGAGCAGACTGGTTGAGCTGCACAACAATCGATCCTGTGGAGTGGACGCTCAACCATCGCATCTTCAAACAGCTGTTAACCAGGTATGAGGCCCCGGTGCTATATCTCTTCGCAACGGCATCCAACAACCAACTGCCCAGGTACCTGTCTCGCTACATGACACCAGGTGCGGAAGGGACGGATGCCTTAAGGTCCAGGTGGCCCCTCGGTCTCCTGTACGCCTTCCTTCCCTTCCCCCTGATACAGAGGGTCATTCAGAAAATGATAGAGGAAGAGGACGAACTCATCCTACTCGCCCCCCATTGGCCGCGCCATCCATGGTTTGCGGACCTAGTTAACCTCTCAGTGGACCCAGAGTGGCATCTTCCCCTGATACCGTCCCTTCTTCACCAGGGATCCATTCACCATCCCGACCTATCTTGGCTCCGCCTAACCGCATGGAGGATGAGCGGGAGGTCTTGAGGGCGGCAAACCTTTCTGAGGCTGTAATTCAAACTATTCAGGCTTCTCGACGCTCGGCCACTAATAGAATCTACGAATCAACATGGCAGACTTTCAGCACATGGTGCCTTTCTAGAGAGATTTCGCCCCTGGAGGCTTCAGTTTCCCAGGTTTTGGAGTTCCTGCAACAGGGACTAGATAAAGGACTTGTGCCTAATACCTTACAGAGGCAGGTGTCGGTTCTCTCTTCGGTTCTCTCTCTTCACCGGGATGAGCCTCTTTCCTAATCCTCATGTATGCTGCTTCATTAAGGGCAAATCTAATATCTGCCCTCCTGTCCCTCGTGGGATCTAACCAAAGTCCTTGACTTTCTCACTGGACCACCCTTCGAGCCTCTCAGGTCGGCCTCCCTGTATCACCTCACATTGAAAACAACCTTTCTGGTGGCTTTCACGTCTGCATGATTCAATAGGTCCTTCCCTCTTCAAGCTCCTAGCCCAGTCTCATTCCCACCCGGGGACATGCCCAGCTTTGGTACGTCCCATGCATGACTGCTGTCTCCACCAACGTTGGAGAATGGGGCGTTGGTTCCTACCTGATAACGCCCCTTCTCGAGGCAGATGGAGACAGCGGTCATCCCCACCCTTTGGTTCCTGGCTTAGTTCATGGAGGGAGTTCTGGAAGCTAGGCTGGAGTTTCAGAGGATTGAAAGCAGTCGACTAACGCACAGCAGTTTACTTATCTCCTTCGTCACAAAAGCGGGAGGACACTCCTCTGAGGTGATGACATCAATTTGGTAGACTCAATTCTATTCGTTACTGACTGAGTTAACCCATGCATGACCGCTGTCTCCACCTTGAGAAGGGGTGTATCAGGTAAGAACCAGCGCCCCATTCTGAGTTTGTGTGGGACTGCTGTCCCAGGAATTTTTTTTAAAAAAAACTGGATACTGTTTCATTGCAAGTTTAGTCTGAAGGCTCAACCATGTGAATGCTGCAGCTGATAACACAGGAAAACTAGATTCTCAGATGTTGCTTTGTTGAAGGAAGTTATTGTAGACTCAGCTTAGAGGCTGCTCAATCTTCCAGGAAATGGCTCTGGAGTGGGGGCACCTTGGGAGAAAAGCTGGCTCACTTTCAAACTTTTATGAATCTAATGTTCTTGAAACCTCCCCAGCCACTTTTAATATAAGTAGCCCTATTCTTCTGTTGCAAGACTCTTAGAAGTATGGGATTACAACCCATCATCCACCCTGAGCATGGGCTAGCTTGTGATCCAATGCATTTTAAGGCTGATGTACTGTGCTGTTTGATGGATGTACCTTTGACATGCAGCTTGTGGGATCTGTTTTCATTGGCGTGGTACAGCTGCTTTGAGCGAGATAGGGAATTTTATTGTAAGCGGGATCTACCTTCATGCCAACAAGCTGGAGTTCACAGTTTTCATGTTTCCTATGTGTTTCCAGTCTTCTCGCACAGAGGTTTTCTGAGCTCATTTCTCTCCCCATTCTCACCAGAATCCTCACCTTTGGCCATCTTTGGCAGCACCCACCACAAATTGCTGCAGAAAATCTTGGCTTGTTGGTGATTCCATATTTTTCTCCAGAAGTTTGTGGATTGATGGGGAGCTTTTAAGAATGAGACATAACTGTAGCCCTTGGTCAACAACAGCCATTAGTTGCTAAGTGATGCAGTTGTAAAATGTGATAGCACATGACTACAATGCTTAGCGACAGCATTCCTGGCACTTCTTGTTGCTGTTGTTAAGTGAATCCTATACCATTATTAAGTGAAATGTCGTGTCTTTGCCATTTGTGACCTCCTGGCTTTTCCCATGGACTTTGCTTATCAGAAGGCGGCAGTGAAAGTCACAAATGGTGATGTTGTGACCACAGCACACTGCAGCTTCGTAATTGTGAGCTAGTAATTGAGTACTGGGATTATCATCCCATGACCACAGAGAGACACTGCACAAGTATAAGAACTGATCATAAATATCACTTGTCAGTGCCTTCGTTTGAACAGTCACTCAGTGTGTTGTCATTAAATGAGAATGTGAATCAATTGCCAAGAGTTTCAGGGTGATACAGTAATGTATGAGGCGCAATTAGGGGTTCATCTCTCCATCAAGAATTCCCCAGAGGGGAACACTAAATTGGGGAAATGTCTTGGCTGCAGTTGGCCTGAAAAACTATTTCTCTGGATTTGTTCTGAGTTTAGATACTGCGCGTGCTTTTTCCAGTATTTTTTATCTAAGGGTCAAAACCCAACAACTTTTTCCAATTCCACTTAAAAAAAATCAGAAAAGCATGTATTTGGTAGGCTCCCTTTTTATTCAGCTTTTATACCAGTTCTGTTAACAGTTTGCAAATGTATTTTTACTAGAGCAATGTAAAAGACATTGCAATTCTCAGTCTTTTTTAATTAATAACCTCAGAAACTTGCAGACAAGACAAAATAAACATCAGTCAAAGAAAGAAAAATAAGCTGGGTGTATACTTGTATAATTTGAGTTTTCTGGCACCTTTGGCACAGCTCGAGGGTGCATACCTGTTTACTCCTAGAATACTGAATGGAGTCTAGATGATATGTTTGTCTCTTTTAATTACATGTACCTCTGCTTTCGGTTTTCTGGATGGTTCAGCAACTCTAGTGGTGGCTATTAATTTCTCTGCTTTGTTAAGTATCATCCTCAGGAATGTACTCTACCAAAGTCTTTGTTTGTGAACTTGTTCTGACTTGCCTCTCTATTTCCCTCTCCGATTCTTCAGGTATAATCTGTATGCCCACACCCGGCTGGGCTACCTGTTATATAAACGGCAGGTAAAGAAGGCACGGCAGCGTTATCCCCAAGGACACTCAGTTCCCCAGCCTGTGGAGTTCAATGGTGAGAGCTTGGCTTTTGCCATTGCATTTTTGGATAGAAGTACCTACTGCATTGTTTTGAGGCAAATTGTTTGTTTTAACTTCTGGACAATGAATTTTGAGAAGTAGTAACTGGATAGTGAAGAAATCCCGTCAGGGAAACTAGCTTCTTGAGATGGCCCAGAATGAATTAATGAGTCAAATTAGGTTTATATGTTTGGGATTCAATCATACTCATACTCCTGAATTGAACAAACAATTTGTACAGAGAAGACTTTTTGTACAGGTGCAAAATTCTACAAACTGACTTTGTCAGAAACCTTGGGAAGGACGCTGACTAGTTTCATGGTTTGCTCTTTGAGATCATCCGAGATTGCAGCACGTTTGATGGAAGAGACAGCAAGATTACTGTACTTGAACTTATATGCCCCCAGAACCCTGGTTGAAATTACTGAGCGTTTTTCTCTATTGCTCATTAGATAAAGTCATTCAAGGAAGTCTCATCTCTCTCAGACTTAGAAAGGTGCTGGGCTGCATAGGCCAATCTTTTAAAATCATTTTTTTGGTAAACATTTTTTATTTTTTTCCTTTTAAAACAAACATTTCATCATTCATTAATCAGTGTGTTGTTTAAGTACAATTTTTTTTTGGTGTCATAATAGTTGCAAGTTACCACTAAATTCTTTTTATATATATTCTTATTTTAACATTACAACTTAACATATCTCCTATTATAATATTTCTCTTCCTAAATTATTTAATTTTATACTTTTTATTCATATTCATGTTCTAACCAGTGATAAAATAATCCCCATATATTATAATAATCAGATTCTTCCTTTCCTTTAATTGCTAGTGTTAATCTATTCATTTCTACACAAACTAATATAATCACATTTTTATTTTTAGGGATTTCTTCAGCTTTCCAATTTTTTGCAAATACAATTCTAGCCACAGTTATTACATGAATAATCAAACATACATTTTCTTTACTTTATTTCCCTGGTAAGATACCCAACAAGAACAATTCCAGTTTTAAGTCAATATGTTGCTGTGTCATCTTCTTCAACCACATTCAAATTCTTGCCCAGTATTTTTTTGCTTTTATACATGTCCACCATATGTGATAATACAATCCCAGTGTTTGGTGGCATTTCCAACATTTGGTTGATTTGTCTTTAAATACTTTTGCCAATCTTTCAGGTGTCATGTGCCATCTATAAAACATTTTGTACAAATTCTCTTTACACGCAGTTGCCATTATTAATTTATAATTTTGTTCCCATAGTTGCTGCCATTTATCTAACTCTATTGAACTTTTAAAATCATTTTTGTTTCCTCTAATTGTAATGTCTCAATATCTTTTTTAAAAGTTCTCTTTTAAACAATTATTCAAGGTGGCCAACAAAATATACTTCCAAATAGCAATATAGATGTTGCAGGTTCAATGGAGGGTTTTCTGGGCTCATTTTCCTCCTTTTCTTCCTTCTTTGCTTTCTGTCTGTTTTCTCAGGTTTGAAGATCCTGCCTATCCCTGTCCTGTCTGATAATTACAGCTATCTTGTGGTTGACACTGGCTCCAACAGTGCTGTTGTTGTGGACCCTTCTGATCCTTTGGCTGTACAGGTGAGAAACCAGATGTGATACCTCTCTTCCAGAGGTGAAGATAGGAAGATTTCAGGAGTGGGGGTCTACTTTTTCTAACTTATTCAGGGATATGGAACCCATGAGCTCTCTAGAAGTTGCTAAATTACCTTCCATTTCTTCCCTCAAAATTGGACCTGTTGTTACAGAACATTGTTTTTCAGCAGCAACCAAGTTCTTCCGGTTCCCCACTCCTGTTGTGATTTGTAGAAGCAATCATATGGTGTTGGGTATAAAGTCTAGTTTTAAAGCACATAAATACTCTTAGCAGAATTAAGAAGTAGGACGTTTTTGTGCATGTGGCTGAGATAAAATAATAGATTTGGATGCTAGAACTGACTTTGAAGTCTGATCATATAAATATCCAGTACTGTTCATTTGTTGTTGTTTTTTATCTCAGTTATTTGAGTCAGCGATGGTGGGAAAAATACATTATTTTTATTTTTTGTTATTTTGTTGTTATTGCTGTTCAGCAATTAGCAATCAGATATTTTCAGATCTATTGCAAATCACCCACCAATCTAGTAACACGTCCTGTTTTGTTTTTGCCTCTTCTGCTGTATAAAGTGGCTCAAACATGGATGTTTGAAATCCAGAAAGGGAAATTAGGAATAGGAATAGGAAAGTTTATTTATAGGCCGCCCTTTTCCCTGGGGGGACTCAGGGCGGCTTACAATCCATAGGGGGGGGAACACAAACAGTGAAACATATAACAATACATAATTAAAAATAAAACACAACATTCATTCATTCAGGTGGGGACGGATTGCAATCTAACCCCAGGCCTGACGGGATAGCCAGATCTTAAGGGCTGTGCGGAAGGTCTGGAGGGTGGTGAGGGTACAGATCTCCACGGGGAGATCGTTCCACAGGGTCGGAGCTACTACCGAGAAGGCTCTCCTCCGTGTAATCGCCAGTCGACACTGACTGGCAGATGGGATTCAGAGGAGGCCTAATCTGTGTGATCGAATTGATCGCGAGGAGGTAATTGGCAGGAGGCGGTCTCTCCTACCAATGTTTTTAAATAGACTCAAGCTGTCCTGTTAAGAAGATGGACTTGGTAATCAGTTGGCCTTACGAGGCTCAAAGTTGACTCAGCCTTCCATCCTTCTGAGGTCCATAAAATAAGGACCCTGATTGTTTGGGGCAATATTCAAATAATGCTTATATTGTAAACCACCCAGAGAGTGCTGCAAAACACAATGGGATGGTATATAAGCCTAAATGCTATTGCTATTCTTTTCTCCCCTCCTTGCACAGTAGAGAGATTGGAGAGGAAGGGATTACAAAAGAATACGCAAGCATATAATGGGGAATACAACCACATTGTGATTCCTTCCTATCCAATATCTTTGTTCTGCAAGGGGAAAGGAATAAAAACCACAGGTCTAGTACAGGACAATATATACTGAATGAAATGATCACAAAACTCAGGAATGTTGCAAATGTCATAAAAGCAGACATTGGTTGTAAATTTATTTTTTTCAGCACTATTGTAACTTCAAATGGTCATTGAATGAGGCAATTGGTAAGCAAGGTCTACAGTATGTACATATGTAGAACCTGGGGAACTATCGCCATGGGAGAATATTAGGGTATAGCACTAGAAATAGCACTTAGACTTATATACCGCTTCACAATGCTTTACAGCCCTCTCTAAGCAGTTTACAGAGTCAGCATATTGCCACCAACAATTTGGGCCCTCATTTTACCCACCTCGGAAGGATGGAAGGTTGAGTCAACCTTCAACTTGGTGAGATTTGAACTGCGAAATTGCAGTCAGCAGGCAGTCAGCAAAAGTAGCCTGCAGTACTGCATTCTAACCACTGCGCCACCGAGGCTCAGTATAAGAAAGATACTTATAAGAAACTACATTATAAGAAATTTCACCAAACCAGTTCTTCAAAGTATTTCCAACCTAATATAACCTAATAAGAGCCGAGGTGGCACAGTGGTTAGGGTACAGTACTGCAGGCCACTTCAGCTGACTGTGATCTGCAGTTCAGTGGTTCAAATCTCACCGGCTCAAGGTCGACTCAGCCTTCCATCCTTCCGAGGTGGGTGAAATGAGGACCCAGACTGGGGGAGCAAGTTGCTGACTCAATTTGCTAAAAAATTTGTAAACCGCTTAGAGGGCTGAAAGCCCTATTAAGCGGTATAGAAGTCTAATAAATAAATAAATAAATAATAACCTTCCCAAACCTGGTGCGCTCCTGGATTTATTTGGATTGGAATTCTTAGCCAGTATGGAAATTCTTGGAGTTGGCAGTCAAAAAACATTTGAGGTGTCAGGCTGTCATTAAACTGAGACATAGTGCAATTTATTTTTATAGTATTGAATTACAAATCAGGAAGTTCCTGGATTTAACTGTCTCATTAAGCAATCTTAAACAAACAGCCATAATTCACAATGTGTGGAAAGTACCTGATCTAAATTCACTACACTTACAAATCACTGTAGAGATCAAAAGAAGATAACATAGCTATTCTTACTGTCTTTATATCCAAGCTTTCTATTTACTCCAACAATCAAGACAGTCTACAACAATTAAAATATATAGAGTATAAATATCAAAAAATTGGCTAAAACCAAAGCCAACATTAAATGCAGTCATTAAAAGAATTTACCGTATTTTTTCCCAAAAAAGGCATGAATAGCCTTTAGGAGGCTTGCAGAGTGGTGCTGGGAGTGGCCCCCCATAAAGCGAGCAAAAAATGGCCCATTTTCTGCCCAAACAATTGCATGCACAGCCTTTTGGAGGCTTATAGGCCCTGGGGGCTGGGGGGGGGGGGCAAAATTGAGCAAAAATGGCCCATTTTTCACTCATCCCCCCCTGCCCCCAGGAGCACACTGGAAGCCTCCTAAAGGCTATGCACGGCCATCTTGGTGAAGGGGCGGGGTTTCAGGAGGCAAAAAATGCTATATTTAGTGTATAAGATGCACCCAGGTTTTCAGCCTCTTTTGAAGGAAAAAGGTGCAACTTATGCTCCGAAAAATACAGTCCATGAAATGTTTGGTAAATGAAAGTGTTTTACCATCTTCTTAAATAGTGAGAGAGCATGAATCAAATGCATCTCCTTATAAGGAGTGCATCCATAGCCTGGAAGCTGGATAAGAGAAGGCATTTGTAATAAGTGAGTATAGTAGTTGCCCAGGTCATGCATGTGAGACTGGTGGTCTTACTAGAATTCTAACCCTAGAATTAAACAGATAAATACATGAAACATAACTCCTCATGCTCAAGGATAAACCGCCCATCTTACTCACCATTAATATTAATAGAGCTCATCTATTCACCAGGTCTTCAGAGCCTTGCAAAAGACTAATGTTAGATGATGCTGTCCAAATCTCAGGAGGAGGATGTTCCACAGGGCAGGTATTTGTCATTGAGAGAGCATGATTTATGGCCCTTCTACTAGATCTGGAGGGGTGGGCAGAAACAATAGAAAAAAGGAGATGGTCCCTGATGATCAAATTTCTGGCAGAAGGGGCATTTCAGTAAGGCATTGCTTCCTGATCAAAGGAACTGGCCAAGTCCATACTGAGTTAGGCAGTTTTGCCAATAATTGTGCCTTAAGCTTTAGTTCAATGTCTGCACCTTAATTTGTGCCTAGAAAGTGCTTGATAACTAGTGCAAACATTTGTTGGCAGTCTTGATATTTACATTCTACATCAGTTTTAATTTCTGGCCATTAAGTACATTACAGTGCAAGGATTGTAAACAAGGCATGGCTCACCTTCACTGACTGGCTCAGGGAAAGATCATAACTAGAACGCTAGCCATATTTTTGCCATGCACATTTTTCATCAGAATTGCCACCTGCTAATTGTGGGGGGCCAATGAGTAATCTTAAATCTCAAACTAGCGTTCTCTGGAAACAGCATGGGTGTCAAACTCGCAGCATCATGTTGCTCTCATGTGACGTATCGTGATGGTTTGCGGAGCTGAGAGGGCGTGGCCTGTGTGTGACGCATTCAGTCCATCGGCTGCCATTTTGACACCCCTGCAATAGAGCATGCTGATTATATCTTTTAAAGCTCTGCATGACCTCCAATTGTTTCATGTAGATAGCATTCAGAAAACAAAAATCTTGTAGAACAGCATATATGTGTGCCAAGGCATAAAATTACAGTTTCTGGGCATGCCCATACAAAAATGACAGAATCTCTTAGAATAGTATGCACAAGATTGCCCATAAATTTACCATAACCAGTGATATGAGAGATCTAAAGGATATAAACAGATTCCATATTCTAACTAGTTTTTTATGTAGGCTATCTAGTAAAGTGACCAAAGGAGTCTCAGTACCATATCCCAGATGAAAATAACTAGAACGTTAAGTAGAAGGCAGGGCAAACTGTTAATTAGTAAGTTATTGTACTTCTACTTTATTTTTCTAAAAGTAAATCCCTAGAGTTTTCTTGATACCTCTCTCTCTTCTCTACCCCCTCCTTTTTAAAAAAAACTTTTAGAGGATAGTCAGATCTGGTTTATGAACCAGCTGCTTCAGGTTTGACTGTTCATGATTTTTGCCTGGAAGTTCTGTTAAGGCTCTTATTATCATGAAGTTATTTTTATATACACTGGAGTAGACACATGCTTGGCTTGATAAGTAGTATGCCCTTTGACCTCCACCTACTGTCCCATCTAAGTGCACATTTGCTTGATTCTCCTTTGACTTATTATTTGCAATCTGCAAAGAACCTTAAGGGTATATACTCTAAGTCAGTTGGCTTCTGCCTTCCTCTTCTCCACTGTTTAGCATGAACGATACCATCCTATTAAGAAAGTACTCAACGACTCTTCAAGTTTGCTTCTTGCTGCCTCCCTCCCATCTGAAGGAAAGCAGTTGATTAAGTAATAGCTGGGGACTTCCAAGAGTATTCCAAAGTTAGAGCGGTAAGAGCAGCAGCAAGGTTATATGATCAAAATCCCTTCCTTCCTGCTTAAGTTTCTCTTCTTCAGAAGCACCTGCCATACTGGCTCTTCCTGTTATTCTCAAGCACCAGCTCTTAACTGTTGTTCAGATGTGGTTGGAATAAAATATCAAGTGTAGCTGTGAGAGGCCAGGGGGATGGCTTAAGAGAGAAAGATCAGGTATCCAGAGTCGGAATGAGACCGTGAGAGGATGCTATAAATGATTTTTGTCTCCCATCCCCTTGGAATCCCCCCCCCAGGGTTTCTATCAAAGCCAGCTTGTTCCAGGCAGACATCTCCAAACGCAGCTCCCAGCTGGCTGGGAGTTACCCAGGTTGTATATTTAGAGGTGGTCAGCTGGGGAAAGAGCTGTTATGATTTTGGTTAGTGAGCAGGTGCTGAGCAGCTACCTGGAAGCATTGGTTGCTGGGTGAGAACCAGAAAATTGAAAATCCTTCCTTTTGAAGGAGTGGGTTCATATTTCACAAGAGCTTCCTTTATTCGTTGCTGTTCCTAAGGGTGCCAAGGTTTTAGTTTGAGCCCATCTTTTCCTAGACTAAAAGAACATAGCTTATTGAAGTCAGGATAATATTTGCATCACTGGATTGGTGCAGTGTCTGTAGATTTGTGATAGGGTGCTCTCAGCAGCAGGGCACAATATGCAATCCCCTACCACTTAAAGACCGGTAGTTATCATGTAGATAACTGCGAAAAACATCTGCTCATTCAGATATTTGTGAGAAAATACTGCAGTAGCTGAAACCATTTAATGCTGGTTATGTTATTGTTAATTAGTATCTTCTGCTTTTTTTATTAGAAGGTTTAACTGCTATATTATGATATGGTGTTTAGTGCCCTTCTATGGTTCTTTTAAGAGGAAAGTTGATATCTAAGTAAAGTGAATAGTTTTCAGATATGAAGATGAAGCAACTACCTAGTATCATAAAGGCAGTTAATTACTCTCTTAAAAAAATAAACACCGTTAAATCAAACCAGATCATCTTAGCAGGCCATTTTGGTAATGGTTTGTGGTACAGAAATCAATAACACTACTTACGAGATTAATGTTAAAGGTATAATAAATAGAGCCCAGCACAGCTAGACAAAAATTCCCAAGTTAATGACAGTTTGAACACTAGATGGAGCAGGTACTTTTGTGTTTTGGATGGAATAATGGCCCACAATCAGAAACTTAGTATCTTCTTGGACACTGAAGCTTACGTATAACTCTCTAGGAGCAGTAGGCAAGGAAATTAGCTTGCTAAATCAGAAACGTCAGCAACTGGTAATACTTGGCATTGACGTGCAAACAGCAGTCAAGTGTGATCTTGTACAGGTGGAGCAATCATGTTTCCTATGAACTTAACTGCCCCTGCTATCAAACCCCTGTCCAAGACTCTTGCCCCCCCCCTCTCTATTCTGATAGAGCAGCGGTTCTCAACCTGTGGGTCGCGACCCTTTGGGGGTCGAACGACCTTTTCACAGGGGTCGCCTAAGACCATCGGAACTCAAACTCTTTAGACTCTAAAGCATGCTATGTCGCTCTCTCTCACGCGCGCACACATGCGTGCACGCACACGCCCACAAATACACACGCAGGCGCACACGCAGGGAAGTAGGAGAAACGCAAATGTAAAAAAAGAAGAGAGGGAGTCTATATGTGTGTATGGGGAGGGGGGAGAAATTGGGTTCCAGCTATTGGGTTCCAAGCCAATCGGAGCCGAGGGGTGGGGTTTTGGCATGACGGAGCATTGGTTGGGGGTTACCACAACATGAGGAACTGTATTAAAGTATCGCAACATTAGGAAGGTTGACAACCACTGTGATAGAGGAACATATTGGTAGTTCAAAATTGAAATGAGGAGTCCTTGGTGCTCTCTGTGCTTGGGTGTTTGGTGGCCTTTTATGGGTCATTTCTCGTAGCTTGATGAAGGCTGCTACAGAAAGCTTCCCTCTGCCCTGTCAATGTGGACATCTCTCTCTCTCCCTCTCCCTTCTTTTCCCAATCCCTGTTTTAATCTCGACTTGCTAACTGTTTCCTCTTAGAACACGAATACTCTGAAAATAGTCCTCAGAGAAGAATTGATAAAAGACCTCCTTTTTTGTTTGTGTCTGGAGCCCTCTCCAACCATTGTTCCTTTAAAAAAAAATATGGGCAATATATGGAAACTAGTTGGAACCTTATAGTTTTACAATTCTATTTTCTTTCTTGTAATGAAGAAATCATTTAACGTTGAAAAATCCTACCGTGTCTGCTAAGGTCCCTTCTAGTTAGCATATCTGTCACCCTCAATGCAGAGGTGGGTTCCTACCTATTTGGTTCGTTTTGGCCAAATAGGTAGTAACTCTAGCGATCATATGACTGTACCAGTTCTATGATCGGCGGTGCCATCTTGATTTTCTCTTCTGCACATGCGCAGAACAATCTTCATCGGGAAAATCTAATTTTTATTCCTTTTTAAATGATGTGCGCATGTGCAGATCATTTTAAGTGAAAATGCGCACACACGCACAAATTCTTTTTACTACTGAACCAGTAGTAATGGCGGCCGGAACCCACCCCTGCCTCAATGGTCCACTTCCATAAAAGAAAACTCTGGAGCCCCAAGCACCAAAAGGTGTGCTTACATCTGCAAAATAATGCATGCATACATCTGTAATCTCCCCCCCCCCTTTCGTCTTCTTCAAAAGATGATAATGTGGTGGGAGTCTTCCTGGAGCAAACTTCTATCATGCACCTGCTTAGTTAGATGCCATACCTGACTCCAAATTCAAGTGGAGGGAAAAAGGTATGTATGTAGTGGAATTATAGAACAGTGCTTGAATTCCCCCTTTTTTCACACAGAGAGTGATTCAGGAAGAGAAAGTGACACTGGAAGCTATCCTGTGTACTCATAAACATTGGTAAGAGATTTCTTTTCCCTTTTCTTGATGGGTTGCAGACAAGGGGAAATGTTGGAAAACTCTAAAATGTGTGTATATTAAGTAAAATCTTAGCAGAAGAGAGTTGTTGCTATCATTTGTTAGGACAAATGTGTGCACTTGAGAAATTAATCTTTTCCTTGGAAGAAATTATTTTAGCACTGGGGTGTCACACTCAAGGCGTGCGGCTGGATCCGGTCCACAGGGGTGCTTAGAGCTGGCCTGCAGGGCCACTCTGGAAACAGTGAAGGATCGGCCTGTGGTGCCTCTACCAGCGAAAACAGAGCTCATGCAGCTCTGCTGGCAGAGGGTTGCAGGAAGCCATTGCAGCCAAATACGGAGATCGGGAGCCCGTGTTCGCTGGCAGAATGCTCGGGCCACCACAGGCACCCCTGATGAGTGAGGTCAAGCTGCCCCCACCCCCCCACCCCGAGGTCAAACAACCCTGATGTGGCCCCCAATGAAATCAAGTTTGATACTCCTGTAGTCTAGCAGGTTTTATTGGAGAATATGCCTATAGATGTGGCATTGCAATCATGATGGAAGTGAATTAAGATGGACATGTGCCTCCTCTGTCAGGGATCACAGTGGAGGGAACACAACCCTGCGGCGATGGTATGGTTCCTGCCGAGTCTTTGGAAGCAGCTTTGATGACATTCCCGAGCTGACAGAGTAAGTGAGCTTTGATTTCTGCTCCCCTTTGGTGAAGGTGGGTATAAAACATGCTGGTCTTACAGTGTGAAGACAAATCCTCTTCTCAGCTAGACCTTTTTTGGAGATTGCATTAGAGAGATAATTGTATGGTCTTGAGAGTGATGGAGAACAATGGCCCTCCTCTCCTGCTGGTCTAAATATTATAAGACGTCTCACCTTATTGTTTTGTGTTCATCTAAATATTATAAGACGATTCTGCATTGGCTCTCTGATGTCCCTTTCAGCTTGTGACCATAAACATGCTGTTCCTTTTCAGTCCTGTCATGGACAAGGAGACTATAGTGATTGGGCGCCTGAACTTCAAGGCCCTCTTTACTCCAGGTCACACTCTAGGGCACATGGTCTATGTCTTGGATGGGAAACCGTTTGAAGGTCCTAGCTCTCTCTTCTCGGGAGACCTCCTCTTCCTCTCTGGCTGTGGTAAGTTTGCGGTTGAAGGAGGAAACCAGTTTGACTTCCTTGTATTTCAGGCTCACCCTCATGAATTATTTCCTTCCCTGATGGGAATTGTGAATATTGCCTCTGTTAGCCATTGGAGGGCAGCAGACACCTCTGCAAGCATCTGGAATGGCCTCTCAGTACCTAAAACATGGAAATATGGACCTTCCTATCTGAAATTATGTAGCGGTTTGTTTGAAGGCGGGGACAAATTTAAGGGGAGGGAAGGCATCAGTAGGTGCAGTATGTGAAGAGGAAACCAACCGTTGTATTGAAATGCAGGCAGCGAAGTGTCCCTCATGTCCTCCTCCTTGGTCAAATGAATTTGTTCCTTGTGATCTCTAGGTCGGATCTTTGAAGGCACACCAGAAACAATGCTGGCTTCATTAGACATAGCAGCTAACTTGGCTGAAGATACCCTGCTTTGGCCAGGTAGACCATGCATCCCTTTTTGTTTTGTGTTTCAACTCCCCTTCCCTCCCCCCCCCCCAGTGTTTGAACTTAGAATAAAAAAACTACATTCTCTCCCCTTAGAGTGCCGCCTTTACCTCCTTGTATGTTTTCTCTGAGCCTCATGGTATTACCTTTGGGAATCCTCACTGAGCCTTACCATGCTTCCTTTCCACTTTTCCCAATAGCAATAGCACTTAAACTTATATACCCCATTACAGTGCTTTACAGCCCTCCCTAAGCGGTTTACAGAGTCAGCATATTCCGCCCCCCTCCCCACAACATTTTACTGATCTTGGAAGGATGGAAGGCTGAGTCAACCTTGAGCCTGGTGAGATTCGAACTGCCAAATTGCAGGCAGCTGGCAGTCAGCAGAAGTAGCCTGTAGTATTACATACTAACCACTGCTGCCCAAGCCTTGCCTCACTCCCTCGTATCCTGATCCACTGTATCCTACCTGGCATTATCTACCTGCTTGCAAGCCCCCTGGGACATGCAATATCCTGCCAGCTTCTCCACTCACTTGGGTTCTGGAAAACTGGCAGGAAGTTGCCTCACCTAATGATCGTGAGATTCAGCTAACAATAGCAACTAGGACTGTAAGAATTGCCATTGCTAAGTGATGTGGTCATGTTTTATAACCACATCTCATTGTGATGGAGATTCCCATCCCTATTGTTATCGTATGTTGAGAACTACCTGTGTGTAAGCAAAGTCCCCCCTCCCCCCACGAATGACCTTCATCAATGATCCAGCAATGGTTCTGAAATGGTATTGGACCACTTAAAAAACTGCCTTGAGCTTGTCCCGAAGATTCTACTAGCACAGCCTGTGGGATTCTCAAAGGAAAACCACTGTTTGGGAATCAGAAATTAAGCAAAATACAGAAGTAGCAGAGATGTTGAGAGACCCTGGATGACTACACCGTATTTAGAGGTGGTACTCAGCAGGTTCTGACCAGTTCTGGAGAACTGATAGCGGAAATGTTGAGTAGTTCGGAGAACTGGTAAATGCCACCTCTGACTGGCCCAGCCCCCATCTATTCTCTGCCTTCCAAGTCCCAGCTGATTGGGAGGAAATGGGGATTTTGCAGTAACCTTCCCCTGCCATGCCCACCAAGCCATGCCCACAGAACCGGTAGTAAAATTTTTTGAATCCCACCACTGACGGTATTGACTGTTCATCCTCTTTCTTTAGGGCATGAGTATGCACATGAATGCCTAATGTTTGCAAGCCTTCTGGAGGCAGAAAACCCCATTCTAAAACAGAAGCTCCAGTGGGTGAACCAACAGCGGCTTGAAAAGAGAAGCACAGTAAGGAGTGGCTGTGTTTGTATCCATGGGGTATTTCTTTCATGGCAGGGGATCCATCCCTCACCACCCAAAGAAAACATGGGGTGGAGAGGTGGGAAGCCATTTTGGGGTTCGTAATTTCTTTAAGAACGACATACTTCAGCAGCTGTGTATGTTTTTCCTTTCCCCCTTTAGTTGCCACATAGCAATCAGATAATCCTCATTTAAAGAACACAGTTGGGACAAGCAACTCAGATCATTAAACTATACATTGGCTTGACAGGATTATATCACTCCCACTTGGCTGTTAAGCAAATGGCAGTCGTTAAACGACACACCACCTGACCCCGACTTGCCATTTATCTGCTGGCTACTCCATTGACTTTACTTAACAAAAAAACCTGTTTGTCAGTGTGCAGATGGCAATCCTATGATCACGGAATGCTGTGTTGGTCAGAAACACCCAGCGGTTGCGAAGTGTCCCAATTCTTTGATCCTGTAACTGTGGGGACACTGCAGTAGTCCTAAGCATGAGAATTGAGGATAAAGGAAACTTTTCAGTGCCATTGTAACTTCGAATGGTCACTAAAGCTCCTTAAGCGAGGACACCCTCCCAGATTAGATTAGAGGCAATACAGTCATCATGTCAGAGCAGTTTGAAGAGTGAGGTTTTATTATTTAGTGTTTTATTAGCAGAATATTATGCTGTACCCTAGGCAATTAATTTTTCCAAGGGGCCACAGGAGAAACCGGGACCATTGTGGACACTGTCGCCTTGCTCCCCCCCCCCCCCTCCTTCCAGAAGCTGCCGCTTCTGATGCTGACTTTCTGCTACTGACCACTATGGCCTGGTCAGGAATGTCCAGTAGGCTAAATGTGGCCCGTGGGCTATAAAGTGCTCAGGTCTGCTATACCTCCCTTTCCTTCTTATATTCCAAAGAATCATGGAGGTATGTCTTTAGAAATGCCCTTTTGTTTAGATAATAGTTCTTGCATGTTTCTATCATGGTTATCTTCTTTACTCTCTGAGAAGTATCTGCTGCTGTTTTTTTTTTCCATTCAGAATAAGTAACCAATTCATTCTCTGTCTCCCACAGTGTCCTTCCACCATTGGTGAAGAAAAGCAGTATAATCCTTTCTTACGGACTCACTGCCAGGAGATTCAGGAATCCATGGGCCTCCAGCGCCAAAGGGATGAGGATTGGGACACCTTCCGGGCCCGGGTACTGAAGGAAGTGCGGCTACGAAAGGATGTCTACAAAGCAAACCTTTAAGTGGAGAGTTCAGTCCAGTGTAGGGGCTGAATCAGACTTCTGTGAGGAGCAGTGCAGGCACAAAATGGATTTTGTCACACTGAGAAACATCCAACTTGGATTACTGGTCTTTACACAACAATATGATGGGAATGGCTGCCTTTACTTTACCTTTTTGTTCAAAAACACTGATTCCAGTGCTGCTTATCCATTTCCTATGATAAGTGGTGATATGATAATCCCTAGCATCGCGTAATGGAGCGAGCTCCTGTTACTTGTCCCAGCTTCTGCCAACCTAGCAGTTCGAAAGCATGTAAAAATGCAAGTAGAAAAATAGGGACCACCTTTGGTGGGAAAGTAACAGCGTTCCGTGATTAGTCATGCCAGCCACATGATCATGGAGACGTCTTCAGACAGCACTGGCTCTTGGGCTTTGAAACAGAGATGAGCACCGCCCCCTAGAGTCCGGAACGTCTAGCACATATGTACAAGGGGAAGCTTTACCTTTACCTTTACCTTATGATAAGTGGGATCACAGCCTCCCAGGAAGAGTCTCGTCTCATGGATGGCAGAGCAATTTTTTTTAAAAACCCACCATGCATCCCCAATTCCTACATGCTGTTTTTCTGCAGGAAGATAAAATATATAGCAAATTGATGCTGAAACAGTTTTTGTGAGTTTAAGCAAAGTTTCTTGCAATTCACTACAAGGGCGACTTCTCTTGTTTCCATTAGCGAGTAATCCACATTTGGAAACTGAGGCTATTTTTTGTCTTCCAGTTGTTGGCTGGCACTTGAGAAGGAAGTTTGGCCTCCCCTCCTTCCTCTGCCAAACTTTTCTTAAGAACCAAATCATCTTGCAACTTGCAGCCGTGTATGTTCACAGTTACTAGTGTATGCTTTTGTTCCACTTTCCCCTATTTTAATAGGACTGAGAAGATTGGAATAACATCTACCACTACACCATGCACAGATTTCTTGAAAGAAAATGTCCAGGCTCAGATCAAGCATGTCAGTGTTAATGTAAAGTCTCTCAGCTCTCACTCTTCATAAAACCCCAGGCCAAATTGCTCAAATTTCCAAGCGAGCAGGAAAATGGAAGAAGGAAGGTTTTTTGCAAGATACTGTTTGGTCTGTCAGCCTTCCTTCCACAGATCCCATGCAAGTTGCTTGCAGAGTGATAGTTTAGGACAACTTTGTGATACTTAACTCAAGTGTCTCAGGACCATTGTCTTGAACTTAGTATTTGTGTTATTGTAAGTAATTAAAGTTACCGTTATCTATAATTGAACTGAGCAAAGGGTTTGAAAGAGATGCTTTGTAACATGCAACAATGTGAGCACAGTACTTCACATTGGGTCATTAAAGCAGCCCTCTGTTTTTCTAAGCTAGTGTAGCTGTTTTGAAAGTGATCCCAGAACCAAGTGACTTAATCTACACACTCATGATTTTTGCACTTGTGAAGTACCTTCTGTGAATGCTTTGCACAGCCAAGTATAATTTAATTCCAGTTAGTCTCTTATTTGTTACAACACCAAGTCTTTATAAGACCAGTTTTTAAAATCCTGAATGAAATAGGAAATAGTTTTATCCCATTGGCTATTTTGTTTGGAGTAAGAGTTTTGTCAGCTATACTTTTCAGTTTGGACTTCTTTCTCAGAGTCTATAAACACTGAATTCTGGAACCGAGAAATTTGGAACACTTGATTTGTATGTACTACTGAGAAATGTTTGCCAAATGTTGACATTTTATGATACCACTAAAATGAAATACCCATTATTTATAACACTATCTTCTCTGCTGAATCTCAGGGAAAATATTTTTAGAGTCCTTAAAAATTGAACAATGACTTTTAAAGCAATCTTATTGTGAAATTGGAATCTACACAACTTTGTCAAAAAGGGAATCGCATCAGAAGAGCTGAACCTGTGGAAGTTACAGTATATGTTGGAAATAAATTCACTATGGAAGGGCAGTGATCTTCTCTACATTCTGCTTTGTTCAGGCTGCCATACTACATACATTTGTAGTAGTAGCTATTTCTCCAGTGTTTACTCTCTTCTTATATTACCAGAACAGAAGGGGAATCTCCAGCCATGAAGATTTAGAGTCTATTTAGGACCAAGTAAAGAATTCACCCTGCTGGAAGAAATGGTGACTAAGACATGGTGAAAGCAAATCTGTGGCTGTTGGTCACAAATGATGTAGATCAAGGATGTCAAACTCATGCCATGGTGGCATCACATGACGTATAAGGACTTTCCCCCTCTTCACTAAATTGGGTGTGGGCGTGGCCAGCACATGAGCAATTCGGCTCGCAGTCTGGGAGTTTGACAGCCCTGATGTAGACCTCCTTTAGATTCAGAAGCAACATGCTTTAGCAAATCAGCAGTTGGAGGGCAGCTGTGGGAATATGAACTATTGCCTTCAGATCTTGTTTCTAGACCAGGGGTGCCAAACCGGATTTCTTCGAGGGCTGGATCAGCATTGTAGTTCTCCATGGGCCGGCCAAGAGGGGCGGGGAGCAGGAAGGAGATGGGATGGACAGTTCCTGCAGCACCCTCCCCGTCAAAAAAGGGCTTGGGGGAGCTACACACACCCTACCTCATTTTCTGCCTCCCCATCCTCCAGCAGCTCTGCTGGCCAGAAATGGGCCGTATGGAGGCCGCACAGCCCATTTCTGGCTGGCAGAGGCACCGCGGGGCCAGTCGTTTGAAATTTCCAGGCCGGCCCCATGGGCCAGATTTAAGAACCATGTGGGCCGTATCCGGTGCATGAGTCTTGAGTTTGATACCCCTGTTCTAGATTTAGCAGAGGCACGAGATTGGAAGAAAGTTGTTCAATCCGATTAAAATGGATATTTTCCTAGGTACAAGTGGATTTGACTATCAAGATTCTGTTTTTACCAAATTATATCTGAAAAATGAAATCTGGAACAACACTAAATATAGTCACTCTGCTTTTTGGCTCCAGAATATTTATTTTGACATATAAAATTGATATTTATGTTCATGGTGCCATTAAGGAATGGGCTTCTTAATATTTTTTGAAGGTAAAATAAATGACAGGGAAAGTAAATGAGTTTCATAATATGGACTAATTAAGAATTCAAGTACTAGTCTTTCTTCCCCTGGCTGAGGAAGAATATTTTTGCTGAGTTCATATATTGTGCATTTAGTTGAATAATAGGTTTCCTTGGGTTTTGGCTTAATGTATTTTGCAAACTCAACAATTACTGTTTTGAAGTCATAGTTGTCTAATTTAAAAATATAAACCAGGTGAATAGCAAGCAGCAATCACACCATCAGAGTGTGTTGCAACCCTTTGCAATTCTCAGTGGGAAGCCACCTAAACAAAACATTTAGTCACTGCAGCTGAAAAAAAGTCTAGCTTGAAAAGAAAGTCTTAACAAAACCAGTCTTCCTCTTCCTTCATAATAAAAAGTTCTAGTATTGGGCTCCGTGTGTTTCTTTAGCAAAATGAGTCAAAAAAATGTATGATTGCTTTTGTGCTGTTTTGAGTTACTACTATTGTGAATAGTCATAGTTTCTCGGAGATAAAAATGCTATATTTACAATAATAACAAATGACTAAGGTGGTGATTTGGGATTCCCTCTGATTTAATTTTGCTCATTTAATATTTACAAAAGAAAAATGTACAAGTGAGGAAGACTCTTAGTTTCCTTTTAAACTATAAGAGCTAAGAACCAACCTCTCTTGCCTCCAGAGGTATCTTTTTTTCCTTTCCAACTGTTGCAAATCTTCAGTCAAAAGGGGGTGTGGAATTATCCTGTCTTAATTACTGGAAAATAAATATGGACCTGATTTCTTGAATCATGTAGTAGTTGGGGCTAACTGGAAATGTCTCTCAAACAAGATGAATATGAAAAAAAAATAGAAAATAGCTCAGGAAGAAGAAAATTTAAGAGAATAACATGAATGTGGCAGAAATGCTAATTAGTATATTGACACAATGAGTAACTCATGTTTCTTATTTTCCTGCTTTGATTCTTTAACTCAGATCTGAAGGTGCAAGGAAACTGCTAGCATCCATTTGCCTTTATTTATAACCAATTTCTAGTGTTAATAGAAGAGTTGGAAAGGGAAGTGGTGTAAATATTCCAGAAGGCAAGATGAGGAATGCCACATTAAAATTACAAGGAAGTAGATTTTCATTGGGCATTTTTTTAAAAAGCCTCATGATAAGAGCTGTTCAACAGTGGGACAGATGACATTTGTAAGTAGCATAATTAAATTTTCTTTGCTGAAGAGGTTTAAACAGAACATGGAGGGCCACCTTCAGAACAAAAGGACCAGAGTATACAAACGCTGTCATCTATTGGCTGAATACTATTGTACTTGTTGCATATAATAAATTCCAACATGTATTCCAATAAAATGCTTTCTGAAAAATAAATGAGGACACATAGACAACCTTTTCTAGATTAATTGCACATTTATGGCTGTAAATCTCTTATCAGATGAGTAATTTTTGTTTAGTTTCTCTGCCTAATTTTGCTTGCTTTTGGGAAGATTTATAAACTCTTGAGAGTATGAGGCTTCAATAAAGACTTAATATGATTGGTTAAGAAGAATACCTGATTTGCCTTGTTGCATTGTATTTAAGTATTATTTCAATATTAGCCACAAGAGGAAGCAATTAACTTTTAACAGAACTTTTAATAGAAGGTTGAGGAATTTAATAGAATTATTGTTTTTCTATAAGAGAGACCTAAAGGCAATAATACTGAAAAAATTGCTAGTAAGATTTTGCATAGGATTTATTATTATTTTTTATTGGAGGGAGCCAAAACTATCAGACTGTTCAGAATAAATAATAATAATAACAATAATACTAAATAAACAAAATATTGATTTTTGATCCAACTTAATATAAAATAAAACTTAAAAAAACTTATTAAATTTAATAAAAATTAATTAAGTCTAAGAATGACGAGAAAAACTACAGGAACAAAGAAAATCTTGTGAGTTAAATTTTATGAGAACTGTGTTGGAAGAACATCCAGCTAAAACAATACGAGCTGTGGAGACAAAAATCAAAGAGATTACATCAAATGATGCGAGAAATTTGACAGATAAACAAGAAAGTGGGTTTTCTGGAACATAGAATGGACACAGATACAAAGAATGAAGGTGATATGGATAATTTTGCCTTGAAGGAACAGAGAACAAATTGCAGTTATGATTTCATGTTATTCCAGAAGATGTTGGAGAAAATATAAAGAGTAAGATGGTTTAAGGCTTGGCACAACTACTGAATTGTCAGGAAGAAAAGAAAAATGGCAAAATCGACAAAATTTATAGAATAAAGCCCTGCTATGCTGTGATTAGAAAGGTCCCAAAATATTCATTGATTCATTTTGTAAAGAGAGGAATAAGAGATCAAGTTCTGGATTGCCATTTTAAAACTAAACTGAAGATTGATAATGTAATTATAATTTTCCTGAAATAAATTTCTGTCAGAAGCTTGAGGAAAAAAACAGATATTTTAAAAAGAAAAATAAAAAAGATTCCATTTTGCTAGGATAAATTGGAAGGGATGGTGTTCACATGTCAAGAAAGAAGATTTAGATTCTATAGAAGATTTCTATTTTAAAAAGTGAATAATTTTATTCTCAAACACAAATTAACTAGATCACACACAAGAGGTGAGAAGTACAAAAAATAAATCAAAATCAAGTGATGAACTTGGAAAACAAGAAGAGGCTGAAAAAACAAGGACACGGGATTTGGATGTGATTTTTTTAATGGATTATAAATATTTAGCAGGGAGTATTAATCCACAAATATACATAGTCCATTTGATTTTATTTAACATTCACAAAGATAGAATAATTTATCATGGACAAATGAACCTTCTGAAGGTTCTTTTACAATCCCCAGAAGTAAAAAAAAAAAACCAAAGGACTTTCTGCAAGTATTTTTGAACTCTGGTAGAATATCTACACAAGAGACCTTTTGTTGGAGTTACAATGATATTTATTTCCATTTTCACTATTGCTGCAGACCAAATCTTTGGGAAAATTCCCGCTGATAAAAATTCCTGCTGATAACAAATTGCCAGATGTGCCAGCAAGGATGTTCCTTAGGCTAGTGTGTCCACATAAAAGATAAAAGTTCATTACCCAGCAGCTGTCTCAATTAACCAGACAAGGGCAAGAAAACAACCAGTATTTATTTTGCAATTGCACAAAATAAACACATGATCAAATGTGCTGCTTTGCCAGCAAATGGACCAGGTGACGGTCCCCTAATACAAAGGCACCTAAAGTTTTATGCCAAAAAAAATATGCAAATGCAATTGCCTAATGATTTCCATATTGAAGTCAGGCTAACTCCAGAAATAACATTTATTTATTCAATTTCTATAGCTGCCTTCACAGCTAAGTCATTCTGAGCTGCTTACAATTCTAAAACAATAAAACAGTGAAAACAATTAAAAACAATAAAACATCATCAAAATAAACACAGCAGCCAGGATAGTTAATCAACTTGCAGTAAAGGCAAGAATCAGGGCTCTTGATACATTCTGAGGCTCAGGTTCACAGCCAAGTTTTTAGTCTCACAAAAGATAGTTTATACTTTTTACTGTATGATTGCCCTTAGGTTTCATACAGTTGCCCTCTAACTGTCATGAACTAATTTAAGATTAATAGTCAATCACCATCTTAAATATGTCAACCACCTCTTTGGATTTGATTCACACAAACACTCTTAAGCAGTAACCAGGAGTTATTCAATAAACCGCAACTGGCTGGGGCCATTCAAGACACTGAACACAGACCAAATGCTTTTGATTGGCAGGAGCTGGACTTAAAACCCAAGACTTGTCATGGCTTTCAAGTTCCTGTTTCTGGTTAAATCGAGACTAGCAGTTTGAGTTGGTACAGACCTAGATTATTAGGTCACTGCTGAGTTGTTTTTTTGGGGTGAGAAGTAATATAGCAATAGCAATAGCAGTAGACTTATATACCGCTTCATAGGCCTTTCAGGCCTCTCTAAGCGGTTTACAGAGAGTCAGCATATTGCCCCCAACAATCTGGGTCCTCATTTTACCCACCTCGGAAGGATGGAAGGCTGAGTCAACCCTGAGCCGGTGAGATTTGAACCGCTGACCTGCTGATCTAGCAGTAGCCTGCAGTGCTGCATTTAACCACTGCGCCACCTTGGCTCTTAATGTAAAGTAATGTAGAAGATCAGGTAGTTAAGATAATTCACTAAATGAACATTTTGTGAAGGTTGACTCAGCCTTCCATCCTCCTGAGGTCAGTAAAATCAGGACACAGATTGTTGGGGGTAATATGCTGATTCTGTAAACTGCTTAGAGAAGGATATAAAGCACTGTAAAGCAGTATGTAAATTTAAGTACTGTTGCTATTGCTAATCCCATTATGTGAAGTTGACTTCCCTGTAGCTAGCCTTTGAGAAAAGATGGCTCAGAATCCTTCATTCAAATCTCATTCCAGGCTTAATATTGGCAGGGCTTACTTAACATATGTTGCTTTTCATAACTCTACAAGAGCATTTTTGGCTAAACTAGAAATGCATGTATACAGTTTATATATTTTGTCTGTGATCCATTAACGATCATGCAACAATTATTAAATTAAGTTCCAAAATGGCCCAGAAATCTATCAGGGTTTGATGTGAGGAAAGAGAGGAGAGGAGAGGAGAGGAAAAGAGAGGAAAGGAAAGAAGGAAAGGAAAATAGAAGAAAAGAAAAACACCATATCTTTGGAAATTGACATTGGACTCTTATCTTGAAATTACCAAGGATAAAATCTTGCAGACCAATTTCCATATTATAGAGAACAGGTTTAAAGTGTTATTTGGTTAATTTAGCATTTAAAAAAACAAATATTACACTATATCTTTACTGCTCCAACAATTGCTTAAATGTGAATTACCGGTATATTCAGTGGTCGGATACAAATAATTTAACAACCTGTTCTGTGCCTTAATGACCAGCTGGGTACGTGTGGCTCAGTGGTCATGTGACTGGGTGGATGTGGCCAACTCAACGTCACTCAGGTCGATGGGCGCTTCGCCTTAGCTGTTACAATGTAATAAGGGTTAACCAGAAAAGTAGTTTCTGTAAGCAGGGCAATAAAGATTAGGCTAGAAACAACACCAGAATGTTTCCTTCCTGCCTTTCTTACAGGATTAGTCCTCTAAAGTGGAAAAAACAAAATGAGATTTTTTTCAACAACTGGTTCTCCCAACTGCTTAGAAAGTTAACAACCGGTGCGAACTGGCTGAATGCCACTACTGGGTGTATTTAGTACCCAACATTAAAGGAATTAAACAGACAAATATACATAAAATTTTAGGCTTTATTATTGCATTTTACTAAAGAAATTATTAGAATTCTAGCATGAATCCATGCCACCTTTTGAAGATAAAGATACAACGTTTTTCCTTTGAGCCAAAATTATTTCCTCTGATATGCAAAAATAGTTTTTTTAGAGTCCATCAATAAAACTAATAGAGTTGTATTCTGAAGTCCTTAAGCATTGCAAGTAGTATTAAAAGAACAAACCTGGAGGAACCCAAACTTAATGAATGTCATATAAATGTTTACAGTAATGGTATATGTTAGCTCGGGTAATGGACAGGCACACACAGGCTAACGGTAACAACAACTCTTTATTATAACATAACAAGTAAGAACAATCCAGCAAAGGTTGAGTCTGACAGCAGCCCTTTTATAGGGAGCTGTCAGACCCTTTGACCAATGAGATTAAACCTCTGTTTCTGCCGGAACAGAGGACCTTGGTGGAAACCGTTATAACTGAAGCTAGTATCTAACAGTATAATTTAAGCATTAAAAAAAAAAGTTAAGGAGTAGCATTATATGCCAAGGAAATACACATGCTGTATCCATTAAATTCTGAGAATCAGAGCATGCTAGTCCAGTCAAGTGTTTGAGTCAGAATATAGAAAACAGGAATCACAAATACATGTATACTGTATATAACTTTTGGACTGTGCTATAAAATGTCAAATCAGGCAGCAGTTCTGCTTCTGAATGAATTGAGGAAAACTTTAGGGGATCAGAGTTGTCACTATCATTGACAATTTCAACTGGCAAGATATTTGTTGGAAAACAAATTCTGCAAGGGGCCAAAATTTCAGATTACGGTAGTCTTGCTGAGTGTTTCATTTTCCATAAGGCTTAAGAGCAGACAAGGAGACCAGCATTCCTAGATCTCATCCTAATCCATGTGGATCAGTGGTGGGTTGCTCTTACTGGCACTACCGATACATTTATCATGTGCTTGCACCTTCTGTTCGTGCACGTGTCTGACTTGGGCTGCGCGCACATGCACAATCCACCGCCCCTGCAACAACCAGCTGATTGTTGGGACTTGCACAGGCACTGCCCGCTCTGCACGAGTGCGTACTTTTCCATTTCCCATAAAAACAGCTATAGAGTGCAGGCGGGCAGGTGGGCCAAAAGAGCCACCATACCGGTATGCTCTCAGCTGCTCCGGACCACTACCAGTACATACGTACTGGTACATCCCACCTCTGGTGTGGATAAGCTGGTTGAAGAGATAAAAGGAGTGGGAACCCTAGCAAGAACTCTGAAAGAAATCACCATGTAATTTTGAAATTTAAGACATAAAACAAGAAATAGAAAAAAAATGGACCATAACTGTGCAGACTTCACACCAGATTTCAGGCAAGTAAAAAAAAAAGAATATTTTTATTCTATTAATTATAAAATATGGTCACCAGCCAAAGTTGGCTTTGTTGATAGGAGCACCCATATGACTAGATGTAGATAAATAAATTCCACAAACCTAAATTTGAACAATAAGCGTACTGGGAATTTCTCTGAAATAATTTACCAGAAGTATATTCACTGGATAAGAGCCTAATGCTGGGAACAATTGAGGGCAAAAGAAGAAGGGGCCGACAGAGTATGAAGTGGCTGGATGGAATCACCGAAGCAGTAGGTGTGAGCTTAAATGGATTCCAGAGGATGGTAGAGGTAAGGAAGACCTGGAGGAACATTGTCCATGGGGTCACGATGGGTCAGACAGGACTTCGCAACTAACAACAACTTATTCACACCCTGTTCCAATGAGGAAAATTACATGGGGAAGAACTTAGGAAACTGCTCTGGATGCCCTGGGGTTGTTTGACAGAATTGAGAGTTAAAAGGGGCAGGTATAGAAAACAGATGATAGGTGAAATTAGCAAAGAGGTTTATCAGCATAAAGGTTAAATTACAAAACAAAGTCAAATTTCAAGGTAACTGAAGTTAAAACAGCCAAAAGAGCTTTTGGAGCCATGTCAGTTGTGAAAGGACATGCTAATACAACAGCTAGAGGAAGACAGGTGGAGTCTGACTTGGCAGTAGTTCCTGAGAGAAAGATCAGCTGGAATACTATATGTAAATCAGGCCAAGCAATCTGGTCTTCTTTTCTGGGAGAGTCACCTGTTGGGTTGACCATGGAAAATGTGGTGGACCTAATGTAGCCTGAGTTTATGCAAGTTTCCAACAAAACCTTCCAAGAGAGCCTAGTAGAGAAGAACTTGGATAAGAAGTTAAATAATGATTTGCTCTGACCCCCACTTCTCCGTCCAGGAACAAAAGCCACAAGCAAATGTAAATAAGAATACTTTTAATCAGTCCAGATTCTCGTTGGCTGCAAGCCCAAAATAAACAAAGAGATAAGCACTCTGGCAGTAAGTCTTACAAACCTAGGCAATGCAAACAAACTCTCACAGCAAACCACTTCTCCAAGTTGGTTTCTCTGAATCGTGAACGTTGACTCCTGCAAACAGGGTGTGGCACAAACAGTCTCTTTTATAATCAGGAAAGGATCTTAATCAGCATCAGCTAAGCGCAATCATCTCCTACAATTACGCAGTTGTTCCTTCCGCCGAGTAGCCCTTCGACGGCGTGCATCCTAAAACAACTCACAAGTGTTTTCCTGGACACTCCCTCTGATCCAAGGCTCCGCCGCCACTTGGTGGCCAACCAGTTTCTCCTCGCCCTGCTCGGAGTCGGCACCCTGTCCAGGGTCCTCCACCTCCTCCAGGGCCGACTCATAAGATCCCTCACTGTCGGAGTCTGGCAGCAGCTCCAACGGCTCCTGCCGGCCACAACAATGATTATATATCAAATTTGTGGACAACAGAAATATAGGGGGAAAAGCAAACACCTAAATGTTTCAGAAAGACTTTGAAAAGGACAATTGCTCTCATGAGTAAGAAGAAGATTGCAGAGAATATAATATCTGTCTTTATCTTTTTGAAGGATTTTTGTATAGAAAATGGGAAAGAAAGCAAGATAAGGAGTAATAGATTTAAATTACAAGGAAACCAATTTTCATTGGGCACCAGGGAAGAAAGTCTTCATTATAAGAGCTGTTCAATAGTGGAACAATGATATTGGAAGGCAATTAAATCATTGCTGGAGAAATTTAAATAGAAGATGGACCCTAACCCTAATCCTTCAGAGTAGCTGCAGTAGTGAATTTGTGCACTGAGCATAACATTGGATTGGATGATTCCTAAGAACATTTCCATCAGCAGGGTCTCCTGCTTGACTTTGGACTAGATGGCCTATCAGGTTCCTTCTATAAGGTTAATCTGTTATCTGTTGCTTAGAGTCTATGATTCCATGTGGAAATGCACATGGACACACACACACACACACACACATGAGCCAGTTTACTGTTGTGATTTATGCATCAACTAGCAAATTGGCTAACTGGGTGACCTTGGATAGGAATGAACTTTCCACAACTGTGAGATGTTTTCATATTCTAATTTATGAAAGTGGATTTCTGATTCAGAAACTATTAGCTCCTATTATCCCGGTTATATAAAAAGGACAATAAATAATATATTCATTAATCCTAAAGTATACAAAACCTGAATCTTCTCTTTTGTACAGCTGAGGTGGAATGCAATCTTTGTTTTTCTAATTTATGTAAGGTTGATGTAGATTTTATTTCTGCTCTCTGATCTTCGTGATTTTTTTAAAAAAGATAACAGGAATGGAAATCATAAACAAATGTTCCCTTGGGATACTGTTGCAATGTTCAGCTGTATGAAGCACAACATCCACTGCAGTGTAGCAGTTAAATTGGTTTATGGGGACTAGACAATCAGAGAGCAAATAGTCCAGGATGAAGTAGTATCTTAATATCCTATTTTGGCAAAGTGTTGCTCACCTAAAATAGGGTTGTCTTCCTATGGATGAAGTTTATTAGTTCTGGGGTGGATGAACTTTATTGACTTTGAACAGATGAAATGTTCTAAACTCAAACATTTCTTTATCTATTTGTACCCTCACATTAGTCCAAACAGCACAACAATTATTGAATCAAATGGCCTAAAATCCACAGTAGTTTCAATAATAGTAATGATGCATCATAAAAAGCAGGATTACGTTGAAATGCTTTCTGGTAATAAACAAGGATAACTAGACCAGGGTTCAGCAACCTGTGGCTCTGGAGCCGCATGTAGTTCTTTCATCCCTCTGCTGTGGCTCCCTGTCACCAGTCGGCACCACAATTTTGAGAGGAGCTTCTGTTTGGGGGCCATGCAGGGCGTGCCAGGAGGAGATTCTATGGCAAGGGGTGGGTTTTCCGGTCAGCTTCACAATTGATAGGGCTTTCGGTTAGGACAGGTAGAGAAAAAAGGAAGCCACGCTAGGAAGAGACTCTATGGTGAGGAAACCAGACTTCTGGTCGGCACCAGAATTGAATGGGAGGCTTCCGGTTCGGACCTTTTTGGCTCTTTGAGTGTTTAAGGTTGCCAATCCCTGACCTAGACCAACAAACAGTAAGAAGAGCATTCATGAGCTTTTATGCTTTCCTCTATTTAAGCAGTAAAGTTCACATTTTATTTATCTCGGGGGTTTAGGGTTTTGTGGTAAACCAAAGTAAATATCAGAATTAGTGTGCAGGGAAAGATGCCACACAACAAATCCAGACTATGATCAAGACTTTGTCTGAATTCCTCTCCAGATTCTCAGGGAGACCTTGAACTCCATCTAGAAGTTTTGGTCCATAGGTCTAAACAAATATTTCCTGGGGATATTGTCGCTGTGTCCGGGTGTATGAAGCACAACATCCACTGCAGTGAAGTAGTTAAATTTCTTTATGCGAACCAGATGCTCACGAAGCAAAGAGTCAAGAATAAAGCTGTACTTTAATGTCCCAACTTGGCAAAGTTTTGCTCACTTAAAGCAGGGCTCTCTTCCCATGGATGGATTTTATTAGTTCTTGGATGGATGAACTGTATTGGCTTTGGGTGGATGAAATGTTCTAAACTTTGAACATTTGCTCTCCTTTTAAAATGCACAAATAACAGCTTCCCCTTGAGTTCTAGTTCATGCAAACAGATTAAGCTATCCTATATATTTTGTTTGGCAGGAATTGGAAATGACAACCCAAAGCTTATCGTTGCTTTTAATGGTCTTCTGTTTTCTGGCATAAGTATGCGCACTGGCCAGCTGATAGTCATGAGCACCAGTAATTGGAAGACTTGCTGGCCGCCATGTATTCACACACTGGAACTGAAAGTTAATTTTCTGGTGCACATATGCCCCCTGAGCAGCTCATCTTTCTGGTCGCGGCCCAGACAAATGCATGCAAAGTACTCCCTTTTCGGTACTTGGTGCCATGCATGTGCTTGCACTCCCTTTTCAGCACTTAGTGCTAAAAAGGTTCACCATCACTGTTCTAGGCCAAAGAGAACAGCATCTTTCTCACAGAAGCCAATACCACTGTGTAACCCCAATTATACGTCTCCTCCTGGACAGTTTTGAGCACCCAGGAAGTATCTGAATTTAATAGGCAGGTCACTAAACCCACTTTTTGGAGGCCCCTATCAACTTCTTCAGGAGTCACAGATTCAAATTCATCCCAGATAACTGTAAAAGACCATGTTTCAGGCACCTCAACTGAATCGGCCTACTCCTTCAACTCCACATGGATTTGAATGATTTTGTCTACCAGATAGTTAGAATCTTCTTTACAATGCCCCTGCAGAGGTTATCACCTTAAATAAGGTCATTAGATGATCATCAGCAGACACAATAAGGGCTGAGAAATATTGAGATTTTTCCATCTGTATTCAAGCAATGTAACCCAAACACTGTGCGAGCTGTTACTCATGTTTGATCAGATTCATTCCTCATTTTCCTCCAATGGCATTTCAGGCATTTCATCTCCTGAAGTTCCAAGGTAAATCAAAGTAAATACCAAGATTAGTGTAGCATAGCAGAGTGATAATTAGGTAATCAAAAAGTCATCTACCCCTAGCAATAGCCACTGAGCCATGCATATGAAATGGGCAGTCTATTAAGTAAACAAATAAATGTATGTCAATCTCCTCCAATGGCAAATCATATTGAAACTATCCAGAAGGTAACTACTAGTAAGCATTGGACATTTGATGTCTTGGAACAGGTTATCATGGAAGCCATGAACTTCTGAATTACCCTGGAAGTGTAATTGGGAAGTGACAAATGGAAATCCCCACAGAAGTACAGCTACTAAATCCAGCAGATCAGACAGGAGGATGTCAAGCAGCGGGCAAAGCAGCCCACCAGCAATATTCTACTGTTGCCAAAAGCACAACTTTAACTAGAGGACCTCACAACTAGGTATCTATATGGGGAAGTGCTTCTGAGAACCCTAAATGATTCATTGAGGACAATGGCCACATCTTTGTCCCTTCCTGGAAATTTCAGTTGCTACAAAACTAATGCTTTTTTCCCAAAGCAATAGTGAAATCAGTTTGTTGCAGTACTTGTTTTTATTCCAAGCATATACCTCTTCCCAGTAGTGGGATTCAACATATTTTTACTACCAGTTCTGTGGGCGTGGCTTTGTGGGCTTGGCAGGGGAAGGATACTGGAAAATCCCCATTCCATCCCCACCCCACTAACCTGCTTTCCAGCTCTGTTCTCCTGTTCAGGGCAACAAAAGAAGATAAGCTGGGGGGGAAGAAGGCGGGGCTTAGCAATGAGAAGACGGAGTTTCAGGCCATTCCTGAAATTCCCCTATTCCGGAAGAAATGGACGGGCCGTTTATGACCCTAGCTGTCCTGGAGAGACAGTGAAGGTTTGGGGAGATCCAGTGACCTCAGAGACGTTCGCAGGTCTCGGGGGGGCTCGGAACTTAACCCCTTTTGCCATACCTTCCTGGATTAGCTCTATGCTAACCGAAACTGCAGGCAGCCCCTAAGAATGGTAGAAGTGTTTCCATCTGGTAAGCTGATTTTATTACTCAAAGAGAGAGACGGTCCGCACTAAAATTTAAGCTAATTGAAACCAAAGAACAGAAGAATCTAGTGGCGAATTGGTTTTTTTTTAATGGATTTATGGTTGGTGGTTACTTTATTTCTTAAATGTTTTGAATGCTGTTTACGTGGATAAAGGAAAGTTTATTTTACTTCAACACTCCCTCACGGCTCTCCTTAAGTGGGCTGTAAGCCAATTTACTATAATTTGACACCTTTATTGCTTGGCTGTGTTGGTCTAAGATCAGATAAGACTGCATAGCTCCCAGCGTGTCCCTACTTGCAATTTCATCTGCGTCACATCATCATGGCATCTGTACTTGCTTCAAGTGATTCATTTCAAAAGATTTTCTCTGCTTTCCAGAAGTTGTTTGATATTTATGAAAAATCTGAAAAGAAATCTGAAAAAAAAATCGACTATCTCTTGTTTTTAACATCAAACTATGAAAAAAAGAGTCAGAGCGTTGAATGTTTGAGTGTTCCTGAAATCCAAATGAAGAATGTCAGAAAGGAAGTTTCTCAATCTGCTGACACGCCGGGCGTCTGTTTTACTTCGGAGGCAGAAAGAGAAAGAGATGTAACGTTTGAAAAAAGGGGGGCCATACAAAAAATTTATCTCAAAAGACAGATTCCAGGAGGAATGAGTAACATCAAAGAATTTATACTTTATGAAACATTATTTGCAGAACTTTCGACACCACCCTTGAAAGTCAAAGATAAATTGATTGGAACAAGCCAAGGACAAAGTTATTATGTCAGAGGCATCCTAAGCAAAAAGGTGCGAAGATATTTCTGTTTGGACTTGCTTATAAAAACGTTTGGGGAATTTGTTTTAGGAATGGTAAGAGGACTAAGGAAGTTTTGCTATTGGAGAGACATAGGCTGATAGATTGAAGAATACAATTGAAAATTAGCTAAATCTAATTACTCTTTTTTGTAATAGATATAGCTGAATAATAATTGATATTGATAGTAATGTATATAATGTGGAGTTGATATGATAAATAACAATTGGATATGAGAAAACATTTTTGGATTATACATAAAGGGTATTAATTACAATAATCATCACTATTAAAAAACTAAATAAAATATATACAGCTAAATGTTAATTAATATGGGGAAAATGTTATGATATATGATATAACTAAATATTATGGATGTTCAGCTAAAATAGGATATGAGGATTTGATGTTAATAGAGGATTTTACAAACAAGTAAATGAAATGTCAGCATGTGTTATGGATTAATTCTTTGGCATAGTTAAGGATGAAGGATGTTTAAATAAATATAGTTAACTAAAAGTGGAGGTATAATGATGTTAATATGGTAAACATTTGAGTTAAGATATTTGAATTAATATGAGTTAATGGAAGAGAAGCACCAAAGCATGTTGTAACCAGTTGATATACTTTTTCTTTTTTATAATAGATACCTGTGTTCTTTTTTTGTTTTGTTTTTTGTTTTTTCTTTCCTGCCTTGTTTTTTGTCCTTTTTGTCTTTTTTTTGTTTTATTTTTGCTTTTTTTTTTTTTTTTTTTTGCTTTTTCTTTTTTCTTTTCCCACTGGTGTGGGCATGTATTGTTCAAGATTATTACTTTTATTAATATTTTAAATAATAATTACAGTCAAATGAAAATGGATATATGACGATGGTGATATGTATGAATATCTGAGTTAAAATGCTCGAGTTAATATGAGTTATGTTTGTTGACTGTGGAGGAGATGTACCAAAGTTTATTTGTGATCGACTGATACATTTTCTATAGATGTAAAGAAAGATGTTGTACTTGTTTCAAATTAAAATTAAAAAACTTTCTAATAAAAAAAAAAGAAGATAAGCTGGGAGGCAGCAGGGGCGGGGCCAGCCTATTTGCCGAGTCTCTGAACTACTCAAAATTTCCGCTACTGATTCTCCAGAACCTCCCAGGACTGGCTGAATACCACCTCTGCCTCTGTCCCTTTCTTTCTTTAATACTCAGAGTCTACTCATTCTTCAGGCATTTTAACATCAGGGGTGAGAGCCAATCATTTCCCACTAACTCAAACTTAGAGCCACTGGCACCCAGACATCTGTATCACCCCAACCAGGGATATGGTTCATCATGCCAGCCCCACTAAAGAGTGGGATGTTTGCTTCAGAATGGTATTCTCTCAGATTCTGTTCATGATGCCAAATGTTAGGCTACCCAACAGCTAGTTGAGAGCCAATAAATTCTCTTGGAATTCAAACCAATAAATTCACTTGTAGAGCAAAGAGCACCAGAGTTTATTCAAGTACTACAAATCATAAGAGAAGCTGCATATCTTAATGTCCTTTCTGCAGAAGGGGACTCTGATAAGGTGGAAATAAGGAACACATGTCTCGGACAACTAGTGCATGTGCGTTATGGTCTGTACAAGATAAGGGTATCAGAGAGTAATCAATGTTCAATATGGAATGCACAGGTAAGTAATTCAAATAATTCAATGTGGGGTGATGCTGTCACCCTTTCAAAGGTACTTCGAACAAAAAAAAAAAATCAAGCCATGAGTACTAACACTGCTTTTATTGTAAGGTTACAGTGACTGAATCTTGCAAGTCTGAAAGCACTTCTCCCCACCTGGCTTTTACTTTCCAGGGAACTGGGAGGATCCCTTTTCTCTGCACTTACTCCTTCTGTGATTCTGTGAATTAGCTTCAGTATGACCCTTGTCTAGACTATGATTCTCCTTCTCCTGTCTCCCAAGATTATTCTGTATCCCATTAGAGAGACAGAGCAATACAGGTAATCCTCGATTTACGACCACAATCGAGCCCAAATTTTATGTTGCTAAGTGAAACATTTGTTAAGTTGAGTTTGCCCCATTGTAAGACTTTTCTTGCCAGAGTTCTTAAGTGAATCATTGCATTTGTTAAGTTAGTAATGCAGTTGTTAAGTGAATCTGGATTCCTCCTTGATTTTGCTTGTCGGAAAGTCACAAAAGCTGCTCACATGATCTTGGGACATTGCAACTTTCATAAACATGACCCCCTTGCCAAGCATTTGAATCATTGTTCATGTGACCATGGGGATATTGCAGCAGTCGTAAGTGTGAAAACCAGTCATAAGTCAGATTTTTTCAGTGCCATTGTAACTTGGAACGGTCACTAAACTGTTGTAAGTTGAGGACTACCTGTATAGAGTTCTTAAGGTAACCCAGGGAAATGTGGATCACATCTCTACACTTTCTTATCATTTCTTCCCCAATGATTTGCAGAAGTTATGTACAGTTGTGGCAGCTTTTTCTGCAAAATCGTCAGAACCGGGGAAAACTCCAACTGCTCTGATTTGGTGTAGACACAGGTAGACATAAGAAAACCCCCATATTTTTATTTGTTTTTCAATCACATACCACATTCCACTTTGCTCTTGGATTTCAAATGAATCACATAAAGCATCAAGGAATTGAGATCTATGAAATTATTGAGGAGGTCTCTAGATGAAAATAAACACTTAACGGTTGCAGTCATCAGAGTCACAACAAATGACACGAACAACTAGTTTTACTACAAATTTTAGAATTTGACATATAATCGCTGTGCTACATTTCTTCATAATAATTGGTTTCTTACTTCCTATGGGGGAGGAAAAAAGTGACTTTAGTTAGCAAAAAATAAATCTAATCATTCACTTCACCAACTTTTATCTTTTGTTGACGATGAAAGATCCTAGATAGATTACCCTTTCCTCATTTGGTCAGGAAGTCATTACCTGCTTAGCCAGGCATGGAGCACATCCACATTATTCCAAATTCTTGCTTCTTTCATATGAAAAATGTGTTTCACATGAACAGCAAGGCAGGGTGGTGAGGTCTGAATGTGACCTAGATGCTCCCTTGAAAACAACCCTGATATCCCAAAAAATCAGTGGGCTGTCTGATAATGCGCTGGCAATCCCACTATTAAACATTTTGCTCACCCAATGAACAAAGGCTTGTAGAGGAGCCTCAATTTGAAGAAATGAATAACATTGCATAAACTATTGATAAAGAATTGTCCCTCGTTGTTCCTCTTGAACAATACTTAGTGCAACCCTTGCAGTTGTTCCTGAGTCCAGATTAATCTAGTCCAGGAGTGCTAAACTCAAGGCCTGTTGTCTGGATTCGACCCATGAGGTACTTAGGTCTGGCCCATCGGGCCACCCTGGAAACAGTGAAGGACACGCGTGTCCCTCCCGAGCTCCGTTTTCACTGGCAGAGGGTTGCAGGAGACAGTCGCAGCAGAAAACGGAGCTCAGGAGCCTGTTTTCACTGGCAAAGTGCTCTGGTCACCACAGGCATCCCGACACTAGTGACATAAAGCTAGCCACGCTCCCTGGCCACCCCTCTCCCTGAGGTCAAACACAAACCTGATGCAGCGCTCAACGATTCCAGGTTTGACACCCCTGATCTAGTCAGTTCTATTGTATGGATACCTGAGACTCTAATGCAAATTTTGGTGGGCTCTGGAAGCTACTTATTCCAGGATTCTTTCAATCCTGAAAGGTGCCACCTGAATTCAAAGAATCCCTGACATGTTATTGCTACAATGGCTGACTCCAAAATGATGGTGTACAATATTGCCTAACTTCAGAGAGAAGCAGAAATTTTGTTAGACGGGGATGTACTCATCTCTAGTGATTTATGCTCTAAAATGTATTGTAATAGCATTGCTAAAAAAGCACTAAAAGTTGTGAATTGAATTCTGCAAAAATAAAATTTCTGGAAATTCCGTATTGCTCACTAGAGCTTACAAAACATACATTATGTCAATCCTAGAATATTGTACAACTGTTGAACATTTGGAATCCTTAACCCCTCTTGGACATTAATACAATTGAGCGAGTTCAGAACTACTTTACAAGAAAAGTCTTACACTCTTCTGTCCAATAGAATATTTTATGCTACTAGGTTTGAAATTTTTGGTTTTGATAGTTTAGAACTGCAACACTTATGGTCAGATCTAGGTATTGGATACAAAATTGTATATCTTACCTGAAAATGATTTTTCTTTTTAGTTTTAATCATAATATAACACATGCGAACACCACTTTAAATCAGGGGTGAAATGCTACTGGTTCGGGCTGGTTCGCCCGAACCAGTAGTAAAAATGCTACTAGTTCACCTAAACAGGTAGTAAAAAAAATGTTTTAAAAAGTTTTTTTTTTAATTGTGTGGCACAGCTGATCGTAGGAAACTTTTTTTCTTTTTTAAAGCATTTTTTTTTACTTCGGCTCAGGCAAAATGCAAAAAATAAAAAGGTTAAAAAAAGGTTCCAACATCAGTTGTGACAATCAGCTGTGACAATCAGATGTGCTGCGTGATCATTGGAAACTTTTTGTGTGTGTGAAGTCCAGCTGCTTTTGCATTATGCATGAGTCAGTTGTGTAGCATTCTTGTTATTTTTGTGTAAAGTGTGTTTTTGAGCTCTCTGTGACTCTGTGAGACTCCTGCTTGTTGTCGTCCGGTCACATGATCACCAAGCCATAACCACCCAGTTACATGACCACCAAGCCACACCCACAGAACCAGTAGGGAATATTTCTGAATTTCAATACTGCTTTAAACATAATATAAACCGCTTTAAACTTGATTGTAAAAAATTCAATTTTTGTAACAGAGTTGTCAAAATCTGAAATATTTTACCCAACTCAGTTGGCTTAGCTACTAAGTTTCACAGTTTTAATTCCAGCTGAACTTCTATGGACCTCGTCCCATATTTAAGAGGTTCCTAAGGGGGCATATGTAAATGCACTAATGTGCCAATCATCCTTGTCAAATTTTAGTTTTTGCATTTTGTTCATTCGAATTTGTAATTTTTGTTTGTCCAATAAATAAATAAAATAAATAAAACACATATTCCTCACATGTATCACTGAATAGGACTGCACCTTTTGCAAGATTTGTGCAGCTCTATTGGAATCTTCTCCCTTTTATCTTTGCCTATGTGTCAAGGGACCTTCCGATGAAAACTCACTGAAGTATTTTTCCCCAATTAAGAAAAATGAACTAAATATAATTGTTTCTCATATTTCTCATGCTATTCTACTTACAAGGAGTTTTCTGAATTATGGTGACACATTTTTCCATAAAAATAGGGCAAGGGGTACTCCTTAAACAATTTGTTCTGCGACAATTAAAGCAATTCAGAGCATCCATCACTATAAGGGAGGAGACAAAATGGCAACTAAATCTGTAATTTTCATAGACCATATCCTTGTGAACATGTTTCATCAATGAGACTTTTGAATAAAAATGCAGGAAGACATTTGCATCAAAGGTTCTAGAATGTTTAGGCTCTGGGCTTCAAATTCAGTAAGATTTGAGATTGAAACGTCATGTTTTCTCTTTACGAATACAATAATTAAAAAAAAGCTATGATGTTTTATTCTGTTATGAATCTGATTTTATATTGAGAACTAGTAAGCAAAATCGTTAAAAGCAAGATGATAAAGAAATGGTTAAAAATTGTCTATGTTTACCCATCACTATTACAGGAAGCTCTCGACTTATGAACCATCACTTAGTGACTGAAGTTACAACAGAGCCTGAAAAATAGGCAACCTGTATTTGATGTTCCAATGTCTGTCCCCCTCAGTCACATGACTGCATTTATGGCCATTTACAATGTTCCACAGTCGCGTGATTGCAATTGAGGATGTTTTTGATGGAAATCGACCCTTCTTTTATTGTTGTAGTTCAGTCGCTTCACTCAACAACTTTGGCATTAACTTAACAAAAGCAGCATTCTGTTAACAACCACTGCAAAAAAAAAAGCTCACAATGTCAGATGCGGTCACAGGGTGACCCACTTTACAACTGTTATGACTTATGACCAAAATTGCAGAGTCAATTACGGTCGTAGGTCAAGGATTATCTGTATCAATCCTAGTTTTGCCAGTTGACACTTTTGTAGAACACTTTTGTAGTAAAAGGAAGGTTTTATAGCAACAAGCAGCTCCAACAGTAATTCCTCAAACTGAATGGGTTTGCTTAACAGCCACAATGTTCACTTAATGGCCATTCTGTTTGCTTAACAATAGCAATGAAAAAGGCTGGAAAATGACTTCTAATCAAATAAATGGTTGCCTTGACTTTTGATTGCAATGACTTATGACCATAATTTTAGGCTCAATTATGGTTGTAAGTCAAGGACTACCTGTGACCTGATACAGGTAGTTCTCGGCTTACAACAGTTTGTTCACTTGAAGTTACAACTGCACTGGAAAAAGTGATTTATGACCGTTTTTTATGACCATTGCAGCATTCTTGGGGTCATGTGATCAAAATTCAGATGCTTGGCAACTGACTCACATTTATGATGGTTGCAGGTCCTGGGATCATGTGATCACCTTTTGTGAACCTCTGACCAAGCAAAGTCAATGGGGAAGCCAGAGGCACTCAACAGTCGTGTAACTAACTTAACAATTGCAGTGATTCACTTCACAACTGTGGTGAGAAAGGTTGTAAAATGGAGGCAAAACCCACTTAACAACTGTCTCACTTAACAACAAATTGGTGTCAATTGTGCTCATAAGTCGAGAGCTACCTATATTATGTGTGCCAAATTGGTGGCCCATGGGCCGGATGTGTCATGCGCAGGCTGTGCAAATCCCAGCACCATGAAGGTAAAAAACGTTGTGATACGTCACATGACATCATCATGATATGGTGAGTTTTACACCTGTGACCTATATAGTCTTGCTTGCATCTCATCAACTTGGGTTTCCCCAGTGCCCTGACATAGCAACATTAATACAGTATGTTGAAAATGTATTTGAGTTAGGCCCGTGATGGCAAATCTATGGCACGTGTCTACAGATGGCACGCAGAGTCCTCTCTGTGAGCACGCCAGTCGTCACCCCAGCCCAGCTCCACCGCACATGCGCATGCACCTCCCACTGGCCATCTAGTCTTCGGGTCCCTGCCACACATGCATGGGAGTGGGGCGCATATGCAAGGGGCACTAGCATTGAATTTTGGGGGTTTGCACATATGTGTGTGCCCCCCATGCCCCATTTTGGGCCTGGGAGGCTTCCTGCACCAACATGAAAGCCAAAATAGGGTGCAGAGGCACCATGCAACCTGCACCAACCTAGAAGGCAAAAATGGATGAACGGGGGCGGGGTACATGCACGTGGGGATGCATGCGCATAGCACATGCACGTGGATGCGCATGTGCAGCGGCGCTTGCATTGCCTATTGGGGTTCTGCCTGCACACACACAGCATTTGTACACACACACACACACACACACACACACACACACACACACAGACACTTTGGGCACTTGGAACCAAAAAGGTTAGCCATCACTGAGTTAGGGTATGAATTTGTTCCCAGCCTTCTTTTTGTAAAAGAAGAACGGTCAGTGTTGAGTGATCATGAGTGGTAACTTACCTTGTGACCAAAACATTACAGCAAGAACGCATAAGACAATTTTTCTCATCCTTTTTCTGCAAATTGGTTGCCTGCAGTCAAAGGTTGGAAATTAGGGTCATTAGCTGTTTGGAGTACCCTTTCTTTTGATTTTTACAAAAGACTGTGCACATTAATACATAATACAACTTAAATTGCAGGATTAGCCTACATCACATATGTTCTGAGGAGTTTTATTAAAATAATTTAAAATGTATATTTCTGGAAAAATGATTGACTTTGTTTTACTCATTGGGAAAAGGATACTATTTGTAACTATTACATAAGGCAGTTTTACTTGGGACAGTTTACATCCTAGAATGATACCTTGAATGTTATTAAATAACATATGCCTATCCAAGGTTATTGTAAAACACTTGAAATAGAGATAAAATGCCAAACCCAGTATAAACATCTGGCTGAACCATAATTTATATATATAAAAGCTAATTACCAATCACTCATCACGCAATCTCCAGAACTGTAATGCCTACAAACTTGAAATTTGGCACGTATGTTCCTCTTGGCTTCTAGGTGCTTGCTAAGAAAGGGTTTTTCGAATCGACCATCAGATCATTAGTATTTCTTATACGGTAAATAAAATGCTCTGATGCTAAGGAGTTCTACTCCCCCTTCCCACCTAAAAAGAACTCTGTTGCAACTGCCAGTTGCCTCACATTCCATTACCTCAGTTCAAACTGGCAGATGTTCCACTCCTTCACTCAGGAGCGGTCTGGAGTTCCTTACAGTACTAAATGTCGATACCTCACTGAAAGGTTTACACCTTCCACCTATGGAACTGCTTCCGGACTCAAGGAGGTGGATAGCAATATTCCCCTATGTGTTTCAATCACCGACCACCACTGAGCCAACAGATTGTGTACCAAATTTCTCCTGCATAGCCTGATCACATAGTTTCATTGAGAAGCATGGGTAATCAGCTAGTAATAATTATAATTATAATAATGCTGCAGTAAATAGTAAAATCATGTTTTCTCTGGAAAACCAAACCTGTATTTTTTCATCTAATTTAGGACACAAGGTCCATTACTCAATTTTAATTTTGTACTGTACATTTATTGCATAAATAGGCAACAAATTACTTAAACTTAATGTCTAAGAAGAGGTGAACCTTACCTTTTGTATAGCTGAAGTGAAACAAGGTTTTGTTCTCCTAACAGTTGCAAGTGTATGTGGTTGTCCTCTCTTCTCTCCTCATTGTGCTAGGAATTGCTTGGGTAACTGTCAATTAATTTGTTTTTGCATATAAAATGCAAAGGTTTTAATGGTGGTAAACATCTTGGAACTCTCCTTGATAGAATTTTCTGCATAAATCAACAGCATCAAAATTCTCCATGCTTTAAAGATGATTACAATTGTATGCAGTAGTCCATTACACTCTGTTCTGACTTCTAGAGCAAATTATGTATGTTAAAAAGGAAGCTGAACACCGAATTAATGGTCTGCATCTGGAGAAATCTCTCAGCTGCAAGATCAAATCTAGTGAAATAGAAATTGATGTTCAAATTTTGCTGGGGATCTGTTATAGGCTCACCTGCCCCTTCATATGAGATTGGTTTTTGTTTCTCCTTAATCACATTATTTTTAAATTGAGTTTCCATTCCTGCTTCCATAGAAAGGAATGTGCATTTTCCAATATTTTCATTATTTCTGGAGTCACCCAGATTTTTTTGATGTGTGTGTGTGTGTTCTAAATAATCAACAGTTTCCTTACCATTAACAATTTCTGCTGAAGTTGTTTGCTTGTGAATTAACTTCAGGGGGAAAAAAACCGCACCTGATGCCACAACAGTAACCACAAATTCAAATTTAGAAATCTTAATGGCCAAACCTTCTGCTTAGATTTGTGCAGAATTACCAGATGAACCTGTTAAGGAAATGTCATTTGACATTGTAAAAATTACTCAAGCCCAACCAAGCTGGCACTTTCTTTCTTTCTAGAAAGCGGCTTTTGGCTGCTCCGCTGCTATGTCCGACATAGAGTCGAGACGCCTCTATGTCGGACATAGCAGTGGGGCAGCCAAAAGCCGCTTTTTTTTTTTTTTGCCTCACCAGCCATAAACCTCACCACACGTTGCTGGTTCTCAGAGACAGCACTCCTCAGATAACTGGATATTAAATCATATGTTTAAAGTTGTAATTTAGGCAACAGTTAGAATGGTAAGTGAGCCAGGTTTTTTTCTTTTATTTTTTTAATGTATTTTAAAATAATATTTTATTTATTGTGCATAGGATTTTTTAAAATAGTTTTATTCTGTGTGGCAGGGACGTCACTGATTGTTAGGTGAATTTTGCCCCATTAAAACCTTTCTTGCCACAGTTCTTTTTTTTAAAATTAAAATTTTTATTTTTTTGTTACATGGACAACACATACCCACAACAATGAAAAGGAAAACAAACAAAAACAAAACACAAAACAGAAAAAAAAACACCATCACATATAGCATGTCGTTTGGTTACAAATGTTTTAGCATTTATCATTCTTATACATTTATTATTTCATTTAATAGGTTATAATATACAGTTTGGGTTGCTTTATTTACCATCCCTTCCTCCTGTTATAACACCACCTTTCTTTTCTCCCTTCTTCCCTTCTCTACTTTCTTCCTTCCTGCTCTCCCTTCCCTTCCTTCTTCCTGTACCTTTCTCCTACTCCTGCTCTTCCTCATTCCCTTCCTACCCTCTCTCCTCCTCTTTCTCTCCTTTCCATCCTCCTCTCCTTACCTCTTTCTTTTCACCCTCTCTCCCTTCTCTACTTTCTTCCTTCCTCCTTTCCTTCCCCTTCCTTCTTCCCTTACCTCTCCTTTTCTCCTACTCTTCATCTTTCCCTTCCTACCCTCTCTCCTTCCTTTTCTCTCCCTTCCATCTTCCTTTCCTTTCTCTTTCCTTTCTCCCTCCCTCCCTTCTCTACTTTCCTCCTTCCTCCTCTCCTTCCCCTTCCTTCTTCCCGTGCTTTTCTCCTACTCCTACTCTTCCTCTTCCCCTTTCTACCCTCTCTCCTCCTCTTTCTCTCCTTTCTATCCTCCTCTCCTTACCTCTTTCTTCTTTCCCCCATCTTCCCTTCATTCTCCCCTCCTTTCACCCTTTCTTTTTCTACTATTATTGGCGTGTCTATTTTAAATCTCATTTTATGTTTTCTTGGGATGGTACTTCCGCCAACCCAAATATAATTTAGTATCATTTCTTATTCCCTTACCTTTGCTAATCTATCCTAACTATATTTCCCCCCACAGACACACTTTGTATCTCTCTATTGTATATATACTTATATATTTGATACACACAACAATAAAAAAACACAAGAAAAAACACAACTAACATATGTTATAAAAAGTATATCAGCTGGTTACAAGAAGTTTTTGTGCATCTCTTCCATTAATTCATATTAATTCGAATGTCTTAACTCAAATATTTACTATATTAACATCATCATACCTCCACTTTTAGTTGACTACAGTTATTTAAACATCCTTCCTCCTTAACTATACCAAAAATTCAATCCATAACCACACGCTGGCATTTCATTTACTTATTTATAAAATCCTCCATTAACATTAAGTTATTTAATACCAAAGATTTCTAATTTCTAATCCTCCATGTATATAATTTATTATCATTCTCCTTTCTTTATTTAATTATATCCTATATCATAGCATTTCCCCCCTATTAGTTAAGATTTAACTGTATATAGTTTTATTTTATTTTTTTATAATAATTATTATTGTGATTAATCTTTATATATAGTCCAAAGATATTTCTAACCTTCCCTTCTCATATCCAATTATTACTTATCATAGCAACTCAATATTATATACATTACTATCATTATCAATTATTATTCAACTATACTTATTGCAAATGAATTTAACTAGGTTTAGCTAATTTTGAATTATATTCTTCCATCTATCAGCCTGTTTCTCTCCAATAACAGAACAGTCTTATATCTGCTGCCATTCGTGCGTCCAGTTCTCCAAACATCTTTATGAGCAAGTCCATACGAAGAAATCTTTGCACCCTTTTGTTTGCAGTGCCTCTCATATAATGTTGCCGCCCTCTTTTTATTTCCTTTATCAGCTTGTCTTTAATTTTCAGTAGTGGTATCAAATGTTTTGCAGATGGTATTTCATAAACTATGAATTCTTTAATGCTTCTCACTCCTCCTGCGCCCTGCCTTTTGAAGTAAATTTTCTGTGTGTCTGCCTCCTCTTCAAACATTCCATTCTTTCCTCCCTCAGAAGTAAACCAGTTGCCCCGAATATCAACAAATTCAGAATCTTTATCTCCGACATCCTTATTTTGTATTTGAAAAACATTCTCAGTTTTTTCCTCGTACTTTGTTGCCAAAAACACCAAATAATCCAATTTTCTCTGAATTCTATCTTGTGTGTCAGACAGCTTCTGTAGTGCTGAAGAAATCACTTGAATAAACACTTGAATAGACGCCATGTTTATACACAGTTAGTATTTTTTCTTAAGAGCTCTGAAGTATTTGCAAGTAAAAGCAGACTGAAAGCTGTACAATCTTATCAGATCTTAAGCCAATACTGCCAAGCAATAAAAGTGTCAAGATGTAAACAGCCAAATTATAGTGAATTGGTTTACAGCCCGTTTGTGGAAGATCAGAGGAGTTTTTGGCGTAATCTATCCATTATCCGTGTGAATAACATTTAAAACCACCGTCCAAAACCATTAAAAAGATCAAAATCGCCGCTAGATTCTTCTGTTCTTTAATTTAAATTAGTTTGAATTTTTAGGCGGTCCATTCTCTCTAAATAATAAAATATTCTTACTGGCTGAAAACACTTTCTCTTTCTTTAGGGCTGCCTGCAGTTTCAATTAGCCTTGTGGCTAATCCGAAAGTCACTGGCAAAGGAGGTTTTTCCAGGGTCCCCAGAGACTTTGCGAATGTCTCTGGGACCACTGGGTCTCCCCCTACCTTTCACTGTCTCTCCGGGACAGCTTGGGTCCAAAAAGGGACTGTCCAGATGCTTCGGAATAGAAGGAAATCCAGGGAGAGCCTGAAAGTCCGTCTTCTCACTGCTAAGCCTTCTTCCCCTCTTGCCACAGTTCTTAAGTGAATAACTGCAGATGATAAAGTTAGTAACATAAGTGAATCTGGTTTTGACTTTGTCGAAAGGTCACAAAAGAGGCAGTTACATGACCCCAGGACACTGAAACCATCATAAATACGAATCTGTTGCCAAACATCAAAATTTTGACCCCGTGACCATGAGGATGCTGCAATGGTCGCTAAGTGTGAAAATGGTAGCTAAGTGTGAAAAATGATAATCAGTCACTTTTTTCAATGCCATTGTAACTTTGGTCACTAAATGAACTGTTTGAAAGCTAAGGCTAGCTTGCATTAATGCCTTATGCTAGCTTACATTTTCAAGAGAGTGAAGCTAAACTCCTTATTAGAATTGAAATAGAAATGAATAGAGTAGAGTAGAGTAGAATAGAATAGAATAAAATAGTTTATTAGCCAAGTGTGATTGGACACACAAGGAATTTGTCTTTGGCTCTTAGTGTACATAAAGAAAAATAAAACATAAATAGTCTAAGACCATTTAAAAAAAGAATCCACACAGAATAAATTGAAGTAAAACTATTTTTAAAAATTCTATGCACAATACATTTCAAAGTATTGAGTATAGAATTTTTAAAAATTGTTTTACTTCAATTTATTCTGTGTGGAATAGTTTGAAATGGTTACAGTGTAAATTATTGCTGGTGTAATACTTAACAATGGTTTTTAAGGATTTCTTTTATTTATAAAATACCTTTTTAATTATTTTGGGGGAATTTTATTTTTTAATTGTTTATAAAATATATTTACTACAAGAAATGTTCCTTTTTGCAAATGTTTTCTTTGTGATGCAATATGTTCAGACCAGGTTTATGTGTCTCAAAGTGGCTGCTATTCTATGGGCAGGCCAGGTTGGTGCAAGGCAGCTTTGCCAGATTTAGTGTGTTTCATCCTCATTGAATTTTATATCGTATAAAATCATATAATTTTATTTTATTTTAGATTATTAACATAATGAGTAAGAAAAGAGGATGCAAATTCAATGATGATTTAAGAAGTGAATTTCCTTTTCTTAAAAAAACCAAAAGCGATCACATAGTAAAATGTGAGAATGTAATGGTGAATTTTCTATTTCACACGGTGGGAAGAATGATATTACAAAGCACTTGGAGACACAGAAATATAAAAGATATTTAGATGCTGCTGCATCTTCCACCAGAATACAGGATTTTTTTCGTAAAACAACGTATGGATACGAAGAAAAGAAATTAGCATCAGCAGATGGACTTATGTCTTTTCATGCTATTAATCACAATCATTCTTTCAAATCTATGGATTCTACTGAAGAGACAACGCCCGCAAGGATTGCGGGGGTCCCTTCAACCAGCGGTCCACTTTGCGATCCAATTCCTTAGACGGCTCCCCAATAAGACACGAAGGCTGCTGTCTGGGCAAAGTGGCAATTTCTGTTTCTCCAGAATGCCTTTTTATTAGAAGAAAGCTAATTACATCGTCATCAGAAGGGAATGTATCAAAGGACATATATAATCAACAAATGGCACAAATAAACTAACAAAAGAGTTCACAGTATTCTACAAATCACATCCTGGCAAAAGGGAGGGCAGGAAGGGGAACAAAAGATTTACAGCTGAATGGCATTGAAAAGGAGATAGAGAGTTGTAAATCACAGCAGGGAGTAACAGGTTTTTGTTACATGAGGCTTTGCATAGTAAATTAGGTCAGAAAGATGTCTTTTCATCTCTGTGTGTTTGTGTTTCAGATAACAGAGGTTGCTTTTCACATAAACACTTGAAATGAATTCCAACACCTTTTCCTCAGGGCTGTTTCTTTGATATGGCTTTGGTAAATTTCCACTAGGGTTCTTAATTCAGATAGCTTTTATTCTATCCTTTTTGCTCCCTAGCTAATTCACCTAGCCTGTTATGGACAGCCCTGGCTCCTACATTCTACATCACAAGTTGTCAAAAAGTTATTCAACAAAAAATTTACCTGTGCTAGAACAAAATCCGAGGCAATTGTGCGTAATGTGCATTCCCCATATGCATTTTCAGAATTAAACAAAAATCTAGAGAAAATTAATTTTATATCCATATATTCTGATGCATCTAATCATAAGGATATAAAATTATTTCCAACCATTATTAGATTTTTTGATTCGGAAACTGGAATACAAATTAGAATTTTAGATTTTGTTTCTTTGCCCGGCGAAACTTCTGAAATAATTTTCAGTTCCATTATTAATATTTTGGAACAAAACAATTTAAAACATAAAATAATTGCATATTGTGGAGACAACACGAACGCAAATTTTGGAGGAAAAGCGAGAAGAGGTACAAATAATATTTTTTATAAATTAAACAAAAACCTTAATCAACCTTATTGGTGTTGGTTGTGCAGCGCACATAATACATAATGCCATTCAAACAGCTGCTGACTTGTTGCCCGTAGATGTGGAAAATATTATTGTTAAAATATATTCTTATTTCTATATATACACACTGCGCATTGAAATGCTTAAATAATTTTGTGAAAATGCGGAAGTCAAATATCACAAAATACTTAGATACAGTAAAACGGGCTGGTTAGCTCTTTTGCCAGCTGTCAAAAGAATTTTGAAAATATACGATCCTTTGAGATCCTACTTTCTATCACAGGATAAATGTCCTAGAATTTTAGAAGAGTTTTTTGAAAAAGAATCTTCAAAAATTTGGCTAGAGTTTGTACACAATCAAGCAGCTGTTTTTCAAAATAGTATAAAACTTATTGAAGGTGACAAAATTTCGGTAATCGAAGTAGCAAATGAAATTAATAATTTAAAATTTCAGCATCAAGAGCGGTTAGAAAATATTTTTATTCCCGTAACTATCCATAATAGTATAAGCCAGCTAGAAGAACAAGGTGCAATAAATCGTGCAGACATCATGAATCACACTAAAAAGTTCTATAGTAACTGCGTAGATTATTTAGAAGAGTGGACGGTACATTACAATCAGAGGTGGGTTTCAAAAATTGTTCGAACCACCTCTGTGGGCGTGGCCTCCTTTGTGGGAGTGGCTTGCCGCCCATGTGACCGGATGGGAGTGGCTTGCCACCCATGTGACCGGATGGGAGTGGCTTGCCGCCCATGTGACCGGATGGGAGTGGCTTGCCGCCCATGTGACCGGATGGGAGTGGCTTGCCGCCCATGTGACCGGATGGGAGTGGCTTGCCGCCCATGTGACCGGATGGGAGTGGCTTGCCGCCCATGTGACCGGATGGGAGTGGCTTGCCGCCCATGTGACCGGATGGGAGTGTCCAAGACGATGTCACTGAATTCTTTCCCCCAACTACAATATGATTAAAATAAGTACAAAAACAATAAAAGAGCTACTTACAGATGGAAGATGCCCGTTCTTGCCAGTCTTCAGAATCACGGACTCCAATGAATGGGCTGCACAAAGAAGAGACACAGAAAGCAAGACTTTAATTGCAAGGACTGCATTGGGATGAAACCAGCACACAAAATAATAGAAAAGGAAAATTACTCTCCTTTTTTGCGTCTTCTGCACCACCACCTCACCATCTTGCTCCAAATACCTGCACAAAGGACAGACACGGAAAGAAACGCCTTAATTGCTGGCACTTCACTATCTCAAGGAGGAAGACAACACAGAGCACACCACACCCAGCAATAAACACAGGTACTTACAGGGGAAGCATCTCTGGCTTGCCGGTCTTCTGCACACCACCGTATTACATCTAGGCTGATTGGCTTTGCTTGGCTCCAAATACCTGCACAAAGGACAGACACGGAAAGAAACGCCTTAATTGCTGGCACTTCACTATCTCAAGGAGGAAGACAACTCAGAGCACACCACACCCAGTAATAAAGACAGGTACTTACAGGGGAAGCATCTCTGGCTTGCCGGTCTTCTGCACACCACCGTATTACATCTAGGCTGATTGGCTTTGCTTGGCTCCAAATACCTGCACAAAGGACAGACACGGAAAGAAACGCCTTAATTGCTGGCACTTCACTATCTCAAGGAGGAAGACAACCCAGAGCACACCACACCCAGCAATAAAGACAGGTACTTACAGGGGAAGCATCTCTGGCTTGCCGGTCTTCTGCACACCACCGTATTACATCTAGGCTGATTGGCTTTGCTTGGCTCCAAATACCTGCACAAAGGACAGACACGGAAAGAAACGCCTTAATTGCTGGCACTTCACTATCTCAAGGAGGAAGACAACCCAGAGCACACCACACCCAGCAATAAAGACAGGTACTTACAGGGGAAGCATCTCTGGCTTGCCGGTCTTCTGCACACCACCGTATTACATCTAGGCTGATTGGCTTTGCTTGGCTCCAAATACCTGCACAAAGGACAGACACGGAAAGAAACGCCTTAATTGCTGGCACTTCACTATCTCAAGGAGGAAGACAACCCAGAGCACACCACACCCAGCAATAAAGACAGGTACTTACAGGGGAAGCATCTCTGGCTTGCCGGTCTTCTGCACACCACCGTATTACATCTAGGCTGATTGGCTTTGCTTGGCTCCAAATACCTGCACAAAGGACAGACACGGAAAGAAACGCCTTAATTGCTGGCACTTACACCTTACATAAGAATAACACAATGAAAGAGATACACTCAAGTACTTACTTGTCTTACTGCTTTTCTGGTTGTTGATATCTCCATATTTTTCTTAGGCTTCCCGATTCCTCTGTTGCAGCTTTCTTCTTCTTTACGCGTGGATCATCAGCCGTGTGGTGGTGCGCTCTGAGCCAAACTTTCACAGTAGGAATTGGATCCCATCTCTCAACAGGTATGCCAACAACACTTATCACCATCTGGTTACTGATGTTTGGAATGCTTAGGCTTGTTCTTTGGTGTGAACATATGAGGTTCATTTTTGAGAACCCCCTTTCCGCCTCTGCTGAACTCACAGCAATTGTCCTGACAATGTCTCTAGCTCTTCTGACAGTGTCAGGAATTTTGTAGTTCTTTGGATTTTTCAGCACATTTTCCAAAAAATCCCTGTAGTCGTTCAAATCAATTTCATAATTAAAAACGCGGCCAAATTCAACCAATGCTTCCTCTCCATCAGCCCATGGAACGACTACATCTTTCATGTCCCAGCTATCTGGCTCCAAATAGGTGATAAAGTGTAACTTTTGTGCTGCTGGCAATAGGCTACCTGTTCTTAGATGGTCGCAATCCATCAGCCTTTTCTTTAAGTTGGTGATGATGCTTTCCAAAAGTTTTTCACGGGGAAGGGCAACAAACCGTTGATTTGGAGCTAAATTCATGTTTTGGTAGGCTTGTGTTTTTAGCAATTCCACAAGTTCTTTCTCATATGTGCCCTTTCTCTGTAGTAGGAATTCAACACCATCGATTGCTCGCAACACTAGCTTTTCGGCCACGATGATATTTGTCGCTCTCTCCTGTAGGGAATCTGACAGGGCAGCAATCTGACGTAGGATGTCAATCATCAGGGCCAAATCCTGCAAAAAATTTAAATTTTGAAAGCGGGAAGCCATGCCTGGGAACCTTTCGTTGCCTTGAAAAAACTGATATAGCGCTGGATAAGTACGCCACACAGCCATGGTTGCCCTTAAACTACAGGCAGCCCATCTTGGTCCCAAAACTCTGCCAATCTTCACTATTTCGATGCCCAATTGCTCAGAAATGTCGAATAGGTCCCTCTGGCTCTTGCAGGATTTGTGGAAGATGGTGTGCACTTTATCCAGGAAGATCTTGAAGTGGTTGACCTGCTTCACTTCTCTTATTGCATCATCCAGCACAAGTTGCAGGCGGTGGTTCAAGCAGTGCCAGATGATGATGCTTGGGAATTCTTGAGTTATTCTGGCGCTGACTCCAGATTTTCTTCCAAGCATAACGTTGGCGCCATCGGAGCAGAAAGCGATTAAGTTCTTCCGTAGATATTCGGTGGTGAATCCAACTTTGTGCAAGCTTTCCATTGCTGCGGAATATATGGTCTCCGCATCTTGTCTCTCTAATTCCAGAAGCTCAACGAAGATGGTTGCTGGGCATTCTGGATCCTCAACTCTAACAAAAACTATCAGCACTGCTGTCATTGAAAGTGTTGAGGCTTCATCAATTATTAGGCACACCTTTCGATTATTTGCAATAATCGTTGAAAACACGGTGGTCTTGATCTGTTTCGCAATGAAGTCAATAATTTTTACTGCAGTTCTTCGTGAATGCAAGCCAACTCCAACATCCACTCCAAGCGTATTCAGCAAATTTACTTGCGCTTCGATGTCTGAGAATGGATTACATCTCTGCGCCAGATCGTAAACGGTGGAAAATATTGTGCAGGTACTGGATAAATGTTTCTCAGTTGACTTATCCAGGGATTTGGTGAAAGCTTCCTGCTCCTGTTGCTTACTGGTCTCCATGCAAATAAGGTGTGCCTTTGACTGAAAATGTTCCCTTAATTTTTTTCTCAGTGATGCTTGTTGTACATCCTTGCTTTTCCCTGATGTTGACACCTGGAAATGTTTCCACTCTTTGGAAACATGAATACCTTTCTCCAACGCGAACATGGGTTTTGCACAGTATGCACAACCCAGCTTCTTGTTGGATACTTCCAGTCCATCAAACCTCTCCTTGAAGTGTGTGTATTGCTGCAAATTCCAGCAGTCAGGAAGTTGTAAAACTGCAGTGGAGTCGATGGACTGGCTGCTTTCTCCGACCTCAACTGGTGGTAGTGGTTGTGCTGGCGGTGCTGGTGCGGCTGGTGGTGCTAGTGCAGCTAGTGGTGCTGGTGCAGCTAGTGGTGCTGGTGCAGCTGGTGGTGCTGGTGCAGCTGGTGCGGCTGGCGGTGCTGGTGCAGCTGGTGCGGCTGGCGGTGCTGGTGCAGCTAGTGGTGCTGGTGCAGCTAGTGGTGCTGGTGCAGCTGGTGGTGCTGGTGCAGCTGGTGCGGCTGGCGGTGCTGGTGCAGCTGGTGCGGCTGGCGGTGCTGGTGACTGCTTTGGATCAGCTGATTCATCAACTCTTGGCTTTTTGCAGAAGAAAGCGGTCAAACTCTGTTGCCTCTTCTTCATTGTGCTAAGTAGATCTAACTGCTGCCAAAGAAATAAAACAATATTGGACTCAATTGTGGTTGTAAGTTGAGGACTCTGTAGGTAACAAGAAGGGACCTCTGCTTTCAACCAACAATGTACAGTCTTTTCAGGAAGGATGAGAAACAGGAAAGATATAAACAAACAGGAAAGATATAGTCTTTCATCCAAGAAGATAGTTCAAGAATGAATGTCATATTCCCAGAGCAATACAGATTTCCTTTTTCTGAAATTTAGTTCTCAGTTCCAAAAGACAGGAATATATGAATGCATATGAAATTATGAATTAGTACTTAGGTTGGTCCAAGAAGCTATTCAGAAGTTAGTGGTTAGAAGAGCAATCGTAAAGGTAGATTACGTGGGATGTGTTTGCACAACAGTGGAAAAACAGAGATATGTAAATGAATAAATATTACAATGTGCAGGAATAAATAAATTGACAATTAAAATCAAGAAGGCTTTGAATACTTTTTCACGTGGGATTGGTTTTAGCTATTGCCAACTAACGGAAACAGGAATTAGAAAGCCAAAAGTATGAAAGAAAAGACCAATTATGTAAAGAAAGGTCCCTAAAATGTATAAGGAAATATTACTAGATCATTATTAATGCGTAGATAACTGCGGGACATTACACACACACACACACACACACACAAACTATGATGGAAAACACAAAAAAATAAGAACCCCCCCCCCCCCAAAGACTGCGAATGAAACCAGGTTTTTTTTCCCTAAGCCTAAGGACAGGAAAGACAAAGCCACTGGAATAAAAACCATCAAGGCATTGCGGGCAATTTTAAAGGACAGGCATTCACAGAACCATCAACCACCTCAGAATTACCTAAACAATGAGGGTGAAACACACTAAATCTGATTTTCTAGGATACATACACTTAGCGACCATGTTTCACACTTAGCGACCATTTTCACACTTAGCGACCGTTGCAGCATTCTCATGGCCACGCGATCAAAATTTTGATGCTTGGCAACAGATTCGTATTTATGCTGGTTTCAGTGTCCTGGGGTCCTGTAATTGCCTTTTGTGACCTTTTGACAAAGTCAAATGGGGAAACCAGATTCACTTACTTATGTTAGTAACTTGTCAGCTGCAGTTATTCACTTAAGAACTGTGGCCAGAAAGGTGGTATAGTGACCAAAGTTACAATGGCATTGAAAACAGTGACTGATGACCATGTTTCACACTTAGCGACCATTTTCACACTTAGCGACCGTTGCAGCATTCTCATGGCCACGCGATCAAAATTTTGATGTTAGATCCCAAGGTTTCAGTAAAACTATTCAATCATAATTAGTTTCATGCATTAGGATTATTTCAAAGCACAAGCAATAATTCATATTTCATTTCAAACTATGCCAACACACAATAACATAAATGAAACCATTACTAATATTCCACACACAATAAGTTACAATAAAACTATTATAAAAAATTCAATGCACAATACATTTCAAAGTATTGAGTGAAGAATACTTTAAAAAGGTTTATTTTAATTTATTTTGGATAGAATCTTTTTTTAAATCATCTAAGATGATTTAAAAAAATATTATATCCAAAATAAATTAAAGTAAACCATTTTAAAGTATTCTACACTCAATACTTATATGTAAAACTATTATAAAAAATTCTATGCATTAAATAAAATATTTTAAAATACATTAAAATAATAATTAAATAAAACCGGGCCACTTACCAGCAGCAGGCAGAATCAGCAGCACTCCGATGCGATGGATGGATCCTCGTCGCGATGGCAGGCAGCAGGAACAGGTAAGAAACCTGACTGGAGGGACAAGGCTAGGTAAAGTCACTTAGGTTGCCTGGCATGCTTAGCAAGCCAGGCGAGGGTAGAGGGGGGGTGGGGGGCTTGCTTCCCTAGCGAAAACTAGACGGCCGCAGCCACGGCCACGCGTAGTACGCGACGCTGCGGCTTTTGCAAGGGAAGGCCTGGAGGACTTCCCTTTCGCAAGCGAGGCCGCCGCGGCGCCGCCGCCGCCCGCACCACACGGAGGGGGCCACGCGGCCTACGCGAGGCCGCGGCTTTCAAAAGTGAGGCCGCCCCCCCCAACGACCAGAAGACGGCCACGCGTAGTACGCGACGCCGCGGCTTTCGCAAGGGAAGGCCTGGAGGACTTCCCTTTCGCAAGCGAGGCCGCCGCGGCGCTGCCGCCACCCGCACCACACGGAGGCGGCCACGCGGCCTACGCGAGGCCGCGGCTTTCGAAAGTGAGGCCGCCCCCCCCAACGACCAGAAGACGGCCACGCGTAGTACGCGACGCCGCGGCTTTCGCAAGGGAAGGCCTGGAGGACTTCCCTTTCGCAAGCGAGGCCGCCGCAGCGCCGCCGCCACCTGCACCACACGGAGGCGGCCACGCGGCCTACGCGAGGCCGCGGCTTTCGAAAGTGAGGCCGCCCCCCCCAACGACCAGAAGACGGCCACGCGTAGTACGCGACGCCGTGGCTTTCACGAGGGAAGGCCTGGAGGACTTCCATTTCGCAAGCGAGGCCGCCGCCGCCGCCCGCACCACACGGAGACGGCCACGCGGCCTACGCGAGGCCGCGGCTTTCGAAAGTGAGGCCGCCCCCCCCCAACGACTAGAAGACGGCCACGCGGCCTACGCGACGCCGCGGCTTTCACGAGGGAAGGCCTGGAGGACTTCCCTCGCGAAAGCTAGGCGGCTACCGGCGGCCCCCCCACCCGAAAGCGGCCACGTGGCCTACTCGAGGCCGCGGCTTTCGCAAGCAAGGCCGCCGCCCCCACCACCCGGATGCAGCCACGTGGCCTACGCGACGCCGCGGCTTTCACGAGGGAAGGCCTGGAGGCCTTCCCTGGCGAAACCTAGGCCGCTACCGCTGCCACCCCTATCCCCCCCAGCTTCCTACCGCCGCTACCACCGCTGCCGTCGCCACCGCCCACCCGAAGTCCCGCCGCTAGCGTCCCGAGTCTTGCCGCCAGGGCTTGGTTGCTTACCTGTGGGGAAAGCAGCAAGCTCCTGGAAGGCGAAGGGAAGGCGTGAAGCGCGAAACGAGGCGTCTCGGCAACAAACAACAAACCCTTTGGAAAAGACTCTTTGAGAGAAAGATTCTTTTCAAAAGAGGAATGTTAGCCGTTGGCGCCACACTTTTAAACGAAGCCAGCCCGCTCACTGATTGGCTGGACTCCAGCCAAACAGTGAACGGCAGGCTGCGCTTAGTCCAGACGGGCGGGGGAGCGCGCGACAGGGCCCAGGACTGGTACCGGCGTTCCCGGAAGTTCCTTACTTCCGGGTTCACCGACGAACCGGATCGTGCGATCCGGTGCGAACCGGTAGGAACCCAGCCCTGATTACAATGATATTGAACATTTTCATTGGGTTGCATTAAAACAAGAACTTAATTGGCATGATGTGCAAAAATCATTCGATCGTATTAATCAAAATTTCCCAAATAGTAATATTTCTCAAAATGATCTTTTTGATGAGGTATCATTATTAAAAATATATATTGATAAGGAAAAGGTTGAATCTTGGGTATCAGCAAAAATCACAATAGAGAACAAATGGTTAGAAATATTTCATCATTTGGAAACAAACCATATTCCATACAATAGTGCACTAAAAATTGTGGAATACACGCTGTCCTTACCAGGAACTAATGCTGCGACTGAACGCGTTTTTTCTACGGTAAATAAAGTGTGGACATCAGAAAAATCACAATTAAGTGTTGAGACTTTGAAAGCCATTTTATGTGTGAAATATAATTTAATTTCATGACCTTTTAAACAACGACAGCAATCTACTAAAAAAAATTCACTCAGTGAGAAATATGCCAAAGAGTAAAATTATACTGTACATAATTTTTGTCAATATATTTAATAAATATAAATGTAAATAAATGTATTATATTTATAAATTGTAGTTATGTTGAAAAATATTACAATACTATTTTTGCATTGTATGAGAATTTTTGTTGCTCCGTATAAAAATTTTAATCAAGCCCCCCCCCCCCCAGTCAAAGGTGTCCCTCTTTACCAATCTGAAAATCTGGTCACCTTACCATAGGGCCATGCAGGTGCAACTCTCTGGGCTGTGTTTTGAATCCAGGTTTAGTTGAGTTCTCAGATGCCATGTGATCAGTTGAGTAAAGGGCCAATATTATCATGCCTTTACTCCCATCCCCCCTGGGGCCGCAGTGGAGAAGTCTTTATTATGTAAAAGGGACTAGCTTGGCCTTCTTAATGGCCCATTAACAGTGGGGATGGGCAGGAAGCTACAGGCAACTATTCTGTCTTTTAAAACATGTTTCTTTCTTTTCATATCCAGAGAAATATTCTGCCTTTTCAATATTTCCTAGGATATTTCATTTTTCTGGGAGAGGGCTGGATGATAACTTCCCACAAAAGGTAGAAAAGTCTCCAGCCTAGCCAGTGTTAATAGATGCTGGAACGTGTGATCTGCTATCTGGAAACACTGCAGCTACCCTGCCTAATTCTTGCTATAGCATATTTCTCTAATATATTCAGGCTAAGGAAAATGAAATAATTCAAAAGAATAACAATCATAATAGTCATAATGCAGAAATAACATAAAATCCTTGTTTTCTTGGGCCTACTAAGCTTTCATTTCTTCCTCTAACTTAGAATATATGGTCCACTCTCAATAAGAATTTTCCTCTATATATTTTATGGTATAAATAACAAATTAGATCTATGCCTGAGAAAAGCAGAATCTTATCTTTAGTGTAGCTGAGATAAAACTGAACTACAGTTTGCTAACCCTCTGTACAGCTGCAAATATACTTGTGCTTTCTTACTTTCTCCTTTTTTAAAGGGGGAGGATACCACCACTTATTCTGCAATAATACTGTTATGGGAGTGGTAATAGGAATAGAAAACCGTTTCTTATTTAGGTAAATAACTTTGTATGGATCACAATGCAAACTTTTGGACTTGCAAAACACATCCATGCTGCAACCAAGTGGCTTTGTTTATTGATGGAGCTCAGCTCATAAGGTGTGAAAACAATTTCTTGAAGATTGGGCAGTAGGGAGAACAAACTAAAGATTACAATTAAAGAGAAGAATGCTTAAATTTGATTTGCTTTTTCAGAATGGAGTAAAATATTTTAACATTGAACATGTTGAAGGATATTTTGGAACAACTGACCCCGAAGTTAATTTTAAGAGTTTCTACCTAAATAGATAGAATGTGTGAGTTGGGTTATGGAGTCATCTGTTATGTTTAAATAAAACTGATAAGTTATTAAAATTGTTTATATTTGTTGAGTAGAGGGAAGTCATTTCTTTATATATTTCTTTTCTTTTGCCTTACTATATTCTTATTTTTATTTTTTTCTATTTTATTTTTTCCTGAACTTTCATCTTTTATTTTTTATTTTATTTTTTTCACTTTGTATGTTATTTTATCATTGATAGTATAGATTTTAATTAAAATTTCTATTGGATAATTCAATATGAAGCTTCCTGTTTAAGAATCTAACAATTTTAAAAATACATTTTCTTCTGACATGTTAGTATTGAAAGTATGAATTTTTATAAAATTGAAATTAGAGATTTAAGACATGAAGTTTCTCTTTAGGTATTTAACAATTTAAAAACACAATTTATATTTTCTTCTGTTAAACTTTCTTCTGAATAGGTTACATGTCACACAATATTTACATAGGGGCCAGGGAGGCAGTTTATACATACACACAAGTGTATGTGCCAAATATGCTGATGAGGATTGGGGGAAAACACAGATTGGAATCACAATTCTACATTCACAACTTTCCTGCCTAGCAGATTAAAAATTACATAGTTGTTATTTCTGATATCTTTTAAGCAATTTTTGATAACTGGCATAATGTTGTGATGTTCAGGAATATTATGTACATTTGTGTAAGCTTTTGTGCAACATTGTCAGTAGCTAAGGAAACTCCAAAAACACTGATTTTGTGTAGACACAAGATAGATAAAAACAAATCTTTATTCACAGTTCACAATGAAAGATGACATGCTTTATTTATTTTCCCATTCATATAGGACGGATTGAGAATATTATTGGGCAGCACATTCCAAATCGCTCTTCAATTTCAGACAAATCACAAACAATGCAATCAGTTGAAGCCAATGATGTCATCGAGAAGGTCTCCTAGTTGAAAGTGAACACTAACCGTTGCATAAGTCATAGCCACAACAAGTTGCAGTAACTCCTGACACTGCATTCAGAAGTTCACAATCATACTGAGAGCCGCACCTGCTGCTATAGCTTGGTTGCTCGAATCCTACAGGGGAAAAAAAAGGCCTTCTGGTTGCTTATGGAAAAAATAAATTTAATTTTTCACTTCACCAACATTGTCCTTTGTTAACAATGGAAGCTCCTAGATAGATTACCCTTCCTTCATTTTGGAGGCTGGGCCAGGCATGCAGCACATCCACATTATTCAAAATTCTTGTTTCTTTCATGTGAACAATGTGAACAGCAAGACTGAGACTGGGGCAAGGTGGTGAGATCTCAAAATGACCTATCTACTCCCGTGAAAACAACCCCAATATATGAAAAAATCAGCAAGTTGTCTGGTAATGCATTGGCAATCCCACTATTAAGCCTTTTGGTTGCACCATCATCAAAATCTTGTAGAGGAGCCTGAACCTGAAGTAATGAGTAACATTGCATAAACTGTTGATAAAGAATTGTCCCTTCTTGTTCTTTTGAGCAATACTTAGGGCAACACTTACCTTTGTTCCAGGGTCCAAAATAATCTAGTCAGTTCTGTTTGTTTGGATACCTGAGACACTAATGCACATTTTGATAGGCAGTGGAAATACGGTATTTTAGAGTTCTTTCGGTCCTGAAAGGTGCATCCTGGGCCACATGATCCCTGGACTTATTGCCATAATGACTGGCTCAGTAACAATGATAACAAACTATTGCCTAGGTTCAGAGAGAAGTAGAAATAAAACCCACCCTAGGACTCATGGGCCTCTTGAGGTGAAGGCTATGGCTCTTACACAAGTAGAGTTAGTAAAGATCAGGACTTGTAGAGCAATATTCCTTGCGAACACTTCCAGGAGAAAAATTAATCATCATATTATTGGGGGGAAAAACATTTTCTTTTTATTTGGGGAATCGGTTAACATAGTTTACTTCAGATTCAAGCCAAGGGTCATTATGTTCCATGTTTGAAGCTCATTTATTTGACTCATCCATCTGTGGGACCTTTCCGAAGATGACCACGGGTATTCCACCCATCTATTACTGAATAAGGCCTTATACAGCCTTTGAAAAAGACACTTAGCAACTCAAGTGGAAAATAGCATCCTTCATAGAGCTGCATCTTTTGTAAAGTTTGTGCAATTTGGAGACTTGGAATTTTCTCCCAACTGGTTCTGTCCATTAATGATTCTCCATAGCCTTTTTCAAAGCTCATTGAAGTCCCCTCCGAAAAAAATTAAAGAACTAAATATAATTATTTGTTCACCCCATACTTACCATCTCCTGTAAAGAATATGGTGATACATTGGTCTTGATTACCAGAGCAGGTAGTTGTGCTAAAACAGTTTCCTCCATTGGGACAATAATAACATTCCAGAGCATCCACAGCTGAAAGAGAGCAACTCAATTACTAATTTCCATCAGCTATTTTTAGCTAATGTTACTTCAATGGGATTTGGGAGTAAAAAAGTTTAAAATTATTTGCATCAAAGATTTTAGAAATTTCAAAAATCTCAATTTCAAATTTGGTAAGTTTTGAGAATTCAGACCTCTGGGAGGAGGGAATGGCAAACTGAAGACAGTGCTGCTAAAAGTGGAATCGCTGGCCAGGGCAGAATGAAAAACCACATAGTAGTAATTCTCTTTATAATTCCACTCCAGAAAAAGAAAGGACTTGAGATTGCTCACAAGGACTCCAGACAATTCCTGCTTACAAGAGACCCATAAGACAGTGTTCTCTCAGCCAGAATTGTATTTGCAAAAAATTGGAAAAATGAAACAATACCAAAACAGGAAGAAGTTATCCGAAAAATAATGGACTGTGCTGAAATGAGTAAATTGACACTTGAAATTAGAGAACAAAAGGATGAGCAATTTTATAAGATATGGGATTTGTTTTATCGGTGGCTAGGGGGGGGGGGAACCTGGAAATGAAACATGATATACTTATGCTTTAATTGAAGAAGTTAAATGATGATACAACTATGCTGTGAAATAAACTAACAATGATACAATGAAAAATTAATATATCAATGAATTGAATATTTTAGAATTTTTTGCTTTAAAAAGGATAAGGATAATAATGATTTTATGTATATTTAATAGAGGTCTGGTGATATAATGTATAATGTTAAGAACGTATTATAATGATATTTTGCTGCTGATAAATAATTTTAATAAGGGAATAATTGAAAACTGGTACATATATGTAGTGGCGTTTTGTTGAAAAAATGAAGGAATAAGATCACTGTTTGAAAGTATGAAGTACAAGGATAATAATGAACATAAGTATATTTTCTGGGGAAAAATAATACTAATGGTAACTGAATATATATTGAAGAATGAAAGTGAGGTATTTAGTTATACTAGATGAAAACTCTGATATGGTAAATATTATTCAAGGTTGTGGATGTTAAAACACCTGTAACCAAACGACATGCTATATGTAATGATGGTTTGTTTTTCTTTTTGTGTTTTTTTTCTTTTTTCTTTTCTTTTTTGTGGGTGTGTTTTTTTATTATTATTATTATTGTTGTTGTGTGTATTAAGTATATATATAACAGAGAGATACGGTGTGTGTGGGGGGAAATGTAGTTGGGATGGATTGCCACAGGTAGGGGAATAAGAAATGATACTAAATTATAACCTATTAAATGAAATAATAAATGTATAAGAATGATGAATGTTAAAACACCTGTAACCAAACGACATGCTGTATGCGATGATGGTTTTTTTTTTTTTTTGTGTTTTTTTTTTCCTTCTTTCTTTTTTGTTTTTGTTTCTCCATTGTTGTGTGTATATGTTGTCTATGTAACAATATATATATATATATATATATATATATATATAGATAGATAGATAGATAGATAGATAGATAGATAGATAGATAGATATAGATATAGATATAGATATATACACATACATACATACACATATACATATACATATATATACACATATATATATATACACACACATATATATATATATACACACACACACACATATACATATACATATATGTATATACACATATATATATACACACACATATATATATATATACACACACACACACACATATATACATATACATATACATCTACATATACATATACATATACATATACATATATATATATTTAAAGTCACAACCCCTGGTATGGTTCGATTCCCAACAAGGGTGTGGCTAGCTGATGAGAGCTAAATAGCTTGAAATAGATCTATACTAGTCTCCCTTTATTTATTTATCAGCATAAATATAACATACATATATATATATATACATATATATATATAGCAATAGCAATAGCAGTAGACTTATATACTGCTTCATAGGCCTTTCAGGCCTCTCTAAGTGGTTTACAGAGAGTCAGCATATTGCCCCCAACAATCTGGGTCCTCATTTTACCCACCTCGGAAGGATGGAAGGCTGAGTCAACCCTGAGCCGGTGAGATTTGAACCGCTGACCTGCTGATCTAGCAGTAGCCTGCAGTGCTGCATTTAACCACTGCGCCACCTTGGCTCTTATACATATACATATACATATATACATATATATATATGTGTGTGTGTGTGTGTGTGTGTGTGTGTGTGTGTGTGTGTGTGTTTTATTTGTGCTGATAAATAAATAAAGGGAGACTAGTATAGATCTATTTCAAGCTATTTAGCTCTCATCAGCTAGCCATACCCTTACTGGGATTCGAACCTGTGCTGTATTGCATCTTAGGCAAACATCTTAGCCATTGAGCCACAGGTCTCCTCCTTATCATATATATGACAGTGTTCTCTCTGGCATGTTTATGGCTATGGGAGAAGAGGGAATAGCCATCTTGCTCAAACTGTTAGCACGTTGCATTTGCATATTTCCTTTTCAATTCATATTAAAAAAATAATTTATTAACTGCTTTTCAGCTCTTGGGAACTTTGGAATAAACAAGTCTAAAAACACCAAATGAGTCTCCTACCCCTAGTGAAAGAACTGCAAAATACAAGTTTATTATTTTTTTTTAAAAAAATAGCGTAAGGATGATTAGAATTTTGATTTGGAAACTTATAAATGGAATAAAGGTCCATGTTGATTTAAAATAAGAGATTGGAATTAATTGTAAGAATTCTTCCTGTGGGACAATGCTTTTGCTTTTAATTCTTTTGATTTTTAAATGATAGGACTTTGAAACTTGGACAGTAGGAAGAAGTAGAACAAACTGTTAGAACGTTGTGTTTGCATACTTCCTTTTCAATTCATATTTAAAAAATGTTTGTTAACTGCTTTTCAGCTCTTGGGAACTTTGGGATAAACAAGTCTAAAAACACCAAATGAGTCTCCTACACCTAGTGAAAGAACTGCAAAATACAAGTTTATTAATTTTTTTTTAAAAAAAAAACAGCATAAGGATGATTAGAATTTTGATTTGGAAACTTATAAATGGAATAAAGGTCCATGTTGATTTAAAATAAGAGATTGGAATTAATTGTAAGAATTCTTCCTGTGGGACAATGCTTTTGCTTTTAATTCTTTTGATTTTTAAATGATAGGATGGGAGTTTGAAGATGGGGCAGTAGGGAGAAGTAGAACAAAGTAAAGATTACATTCAAAGAGAAGAATGCTTAAATTTGATTTGTTTGTTTCAGAATGGGGTAAAATATTTTAATATGGAACATGTTGAAGGATATTTCGGAACAACAGACCCAGAAGTTAATTTTAAGAGTTACGACCTAAATAGATAGAATGTGTGAGGTGGCATATGGGAAGATGGGATAATCTGTTGTGTTTTAAATAAAACTGATTAGTTATTATAATTGTTTATATTTGTTGAGAAGTGGGAAGTCATTTTTTTATATATTTCTTTTCTTTTTCCTTATTCTATTTTTACTCTTATTTTTTTCTCTTTCATTTTTTCCTGACACTTTCATTTTCTATTTATTATTTTATTTTTTAGTTTGTATGTTATTTTATAATTGATAGTATAAATTTTATTTAAAATTTCTATTAGATAATTCAAATATGAATCTTCCTATTTAAGAATCTAACAATTATAAAATACATTTTCTTCTGATGTTATATTATTATTGAAGGTATAAATTTTGACAAAATTGCTATTAGAGATTTATGATATGAAACTTCTCTTTAGGAATTTAACAATTTTAAAAAATAATGTATATACTTTTTCTGTTATACATTCTTCTGCATATGTTACATGTCACACAATAATTACATAGGGCCCCAGGGAGGCAATTTATACCACACAAATGTATGTGCTAAATATGCTGATGAGGAGAAGGGGAAATACAGATTGGAATCAGAATTGTACATTCACAACTTTCCTGCCTAGCAGATTAAAATGTTAAAAATGTTATTTCTGACATGTTTTAAGAAATGGAGAAGGCATTCTAGACAGATGGTCCATGAAAGATACTAGGTGGAGACAATAAATAGCCTAAATTACAGTTTTCAGTGGAAAGCAGTGGACAAAATCATTAAAAGCAAGAGATAAGGAAACTGTCGTATTTAAATAATATGCTTTGAGTTCTTTGACATTCCTTGACTATGAAAGTTTAAAAAGTCAAGTCCATATAGCTTTAGGCAAGGCAGGAAAAATATTCATCTTTGACGTAGCTCTGTTGTACACAATACTTTAACAACTGGTTCTTGTAATTGCAGTGAAGCACTTGAATTGGACTGCCATGAGTACGGTAGAATTGGTGAGTGCTGGGCATTGTGCCCCAAATACCACCAAATCTCCTTCGATCTCAAACATGCTTCTGCTAGCTTCTGCATGTAGGACCTCCAATCTAGGACCTCTCAGTTTGAAGAGGAAGTGACTGGGTCTGTGAATTGGAAAAGGTCAGTGTTGAGTGATCATTGCTGATAACTTACCTTGTGACCAAAGCAGTACAGCAAGAACACACAAGATTATTTTCCTCATTGTTTTTCTGGAAACAGATTGCCTGCAATCAAGAGTTGGAAATCGGGATCGTTAGATATTCAGAGTATCGTTTTTTTTACATTTTCACAAAAGATTCTGTGTTCAATGAATCTGGAAGAAGCACCTTAGTACATAACACAATTTAATATTCGGAGATATTCAATATGTTTAAGATCAATTAAAATATATACCCTCGCAAGACCATTATCTTAACTGTGTTTTAAATGCTTTGTGACATTATGTTTTAAGAATTGTCTATATTTGTAATGGGAAATGCTCCTCATAAAAAGATCCTGATTCTTATATAGAAAAGGTAGCAAAATGTAAACCTCCAGCCTAGCCAATGTTAATAGATGCTGGAACGTGTGGTCCACCATCATCTGGAAACAGTGCAACAGCCCTCCTTAGTTCTTGCTATAGGATTTTTCTCTAATATGTTCAGGCTAAGGAATATGAAATAATTCAAAATAATACTAACAATCATAATAATTGTAACACAGTAATAAAATTAAAACCTTGTTTTCTTTGGCATAGTAAGCTTGCCTTTCTTCCTCTAATTTAGAATATGAGGTCCACTCTCTGTAAGAATTTTTGTTCTATATATTTATGGTATAAATAAGAACAGAACGAATTAAATCTACGCCCGAAAAAAACCTGAATGTTACCTTTGGTGCAGCTGAGGTAAAAACTGAGCTATGGCTAGCTAATCCTTTGTACAGTTGCATATATATGTGCATTGATTCTACTGCAGGAGCGGTAATAGAAAGAGAAAACAATTCAATGGGTAAATAACTTTGTACAGATCACAATGTAAAGTTTTGGACTTGCAAAGTTTTATCTATGGAGCTCGGCTGATAAGATATCAAAGAGTTTCTTATTGCTGATTCTTTGCCTATTCCTGACTGCTTAAAATGAAAATATTTTCTGAAGTATTCTAAATATTTGATATCCTGTTAAATATATACGCTATGGCCATTTCCTCTTTAGATTGAATTTATGTGCAAACACATAAGCTATACTTTATGTAATGGAAATTATTCAATAAGCTGTAACTGGAGGGCTGTCATTGTTTCAAATTCCTCGTCCTGGTTAAACAAAGATTAGCAGTGAGGTGATTCAAGAACAATGTCTTGCAGTCAGACACAGATCTGGATTATGGGGCCATTGTTGTTGAGGGTCAGGGAATAAAATAAAGGAGCATGTGGTTCAATTAACCCTATAAAGAGCTTAATGGGTCTTCTAATACTGTCTATCTAGTTTAGGGTCTCAATGATTTGGAAGAGGTCAATGGCCACCTGTCCTCTGAATATTTAAATCTTTCCAAACTCAATTCATTTGTTCATTTGTGTATTTGTTTATTTATTTGTACAATGTATTGGCCACCCAACATAGCACAAGAGTAACTATGAGCGTCTTACAATATTAAAAGATAAAACTATGCAAAACCTAGATGATAGAAATAAAATACTAGGATCCAATTATTCAGCCCTAACTAAAAGATGAGGAGGGATGGAGAGAGTAGGATGAGAAGTGAGGAGGTTGTATCTGTTATTAATCTATCAGCCACCCCAAATTTGAAAACCCTCCACTGGAGCTCCAAGTCAACAGGCAGAGTCAAGTCTTTAAGCTTTTGTGGAAAGTCAGGAGGGTTGGAGCCAACCCCACTCAGGGGGGAGGGAGGGCAGGATGTTCCAAAGGGAAGGCTCAGCCTGTGCTGGCAGAGAAAGCCCTTCTCCTGGACCCCACCAGCCAGAACACTCTGGCTGATGGGGCCCACAGCACATCTCCTCTGCCAGCACAGGTTGGGCGTGCCAATCCCAGTGGGATGAGATTGTCTTTCAAGTAGCCTGGATGTTGGACCAATGCCATGAAGGGCTTTAAAGATGATTACCAACCCCTTGAATTATATCTGAAAGCAAACCAGTAGCCTGGGCAGCTCACTTAGTGGTGTTACATGGGCCACCCTTTGGGCCCCAAGAACTGCCTGCCCTGCTGCGCTCCGTGCTACCTGTAGCTTTCAAATATTTTTCAAGGGCAGCCCCATATAGAGTGTGTTGTAATAGTCCGGCCGTGAGATGAATAGGGCTTGAGAGACCAAGTGCTGACACTCCTGACCCAGGAGGGGCTGCAACTGGTACACAACATGACATTGTGTAAAAGCTCTCCTAGCTGCAATTGCCATCTGTTCTTCAAGCAGGAGTCACGAGTCCAGGAGACCCTCCAATTTGAGGTCTGGATCTGCCTGGGGTAGTGCTAAGCAATCCAAAGCTATAGATGTCAAAATCCTGGATCTTGGGACACCATGCACCCAAAGCCATTTGGTCTTGCCAGGGATCAGTCAAAGCCTGTTGTCCTCCTTCCAGGCCTACACAGCCTCCAGGCATCATGAGAGGGTAGCAACAGCATCACGTGGGCCACCAGAGGTGAAAAGTAGAGTTGGATCATCATAATTTAGATAGCTTAAATAATGGTTACATATGGTCTGACCCAGTGACTTCATGTAGATGTTAAAATGGAATGGAGACAGTACTGAGCCCTGCTGCATGCCACAGGATAGTGGCTGAGGGCTGAATCTCTCACTCCCTATTGATACTGATTGGGAACAGCCTGGGAAAATGAAACAGCACAAAACAATGCCACCCAGCCACAGCCCTCATAGGCAGCAAAAAAGGATACCATGGTCAATGGTACTGAAGGCCACTGCCAAAGAGTGAAAGAGAGCAAGGATGGTTGCATTACCCCAATCACACTTTCATCAGAGACCAAGCGTGACCAATGTCCATTTTGGTCCAATGACCAAGCCTGAATACTGATTGAAAGAAGTCCAGGTAATCTTTTTTATTTAGGACCCTCTGAAGCTGCCAGGCAACCACATTTTTCACCACCTTACCCAAAAAGGGAAGATAGGAAACAAGGTGAAAATTGTCCAAGCAGGCGGGTTCAAGTGATGGTTATTTAATGGGGGGGTTGAGCCAGGGCCTCTCTAAAATGCCCCAGAAATTTCCCCTCCTGTAGTGATGTGTTAATCACTGCCTGAATTAACCTGCCAGTCACTATCTTGGAAGCTTTCACCATCCAAGTGGGACAAGGATCTAACTGACAGGTGGTGGTGCTGGCAGCATCAAGGACCTTGTCCACTTTCTCAGGTTCAACAGCGTCAAATCGTTCCCGCATAACTGGGCAAGACTAATCCTCAGGCATCTTGCATGAACTTGCTCCACACATGGGAATGAATCTGGTTGACTTTATCTGTCAGAGGTTAAACAAATTCTGCTGCACAGCCTGGCTGAAGATGATCACCTGAGCCGCCCTGTCTCAGGTGGGGCCAAATGATCTGGAACAGGGCCATAGAGTGACACTCCGAGGACACAATAAGCAAAGAGAAATAAAGCTGTTAACCACTTGTAAAACCATGAGGTAGGCCTTAATAGCATCTCTATGTTGTGTCTGGTTGGAATTATCCTTCATTGATCCCTAGAAGGCCATAGTTCTGTTAGGGGAACATCTCATTCTCGGCACAGCCAGAGATTCATTCTAAATGTCAGGTTTGCTCCATATCCCCACCAAAATGGTAGGTTTGAGACAATTTATTGTAGACCAACTTGGCATTTAAAGGCAGCATCTGAAGCCCAGGGCTTCCCCAAAAATCTGCTAACCAGCTATTGAAGTTGGTAAAGAGTAAGAAAAATGATGGAGATATGAGCATGCATATTGCTGTGAAATAATGTTGAGGCTCTTTTTTCCTTTTCATCTTGAGTTTTGATAACTGGCATAGTGTTGTGATGTTCAGGCATATTATGTACACTTGTGTTAGCTTTTGGTGCAACATGATCAATACCTGAGGAAACTCCAAAAACATGATTTGGTGTAGACACAAGATAGATAAAAACAAATCTTTATTCAAAGTTCACAATGAAAGATGACATGCTTTATTTATTTTCCCATTCATATAGGACGGATTGAGAATATTACTGAGCAACACATTCCAAATCGCTCTTCAATTTCAGACAAATCACAAACAATGCAATCAGTTGAAGCCAATGATGTCATCGAGAAGGTCTCCAGTTGAAAGTGAACACTAACGGTTGCATCTGTCATAGCCACAACAAACGGCACTAACTCCTGCATTTGGCACTGAATTCAGAACTTGACACTCATACTGAGAGCCGCACCTCTTAGCATACCTTGGTGGCTGGAATCCTACAGAAAAAAAGCCGTTGTGGTTGCTTATGGAAAAAAATAAATTTAATTTTTCACTTCACCAACATTGTTCTTTGTTAACAATGGAAGCTCCAGATAGATTACCCTTCCTTCATTTTGGAAGCTGGGCCAGGCATGCAGCACAACACATTATTTGAAATTCTTGGTTCTTTCATGTGAAAAAAACATGTTTCACATCAACAGCAAGACTGAGACTGTGGAAAAGTGGTGAGATTTGAAAGTGATCTTGAAGTACTGTATTTTTCAGACTATAAGATGCACTTTGTTCCCTCAAAAAAGAGGCTGAAAATCTGAGTGCGTCTTATACACTGAATACAGCAGTTTTTTTTCCTCCCCAAACCCTGCCCCTTCACCAAAATGGCAGTGCAGAGCTTCTAGGAAGCTTTTAGAGAGCTCCAGGGGGCTGGGAAGGGCAGAAATGAGCAAAAAATGGTCCATTTTTGCTCAATTTTACCCCCCAGCCCCCAGGAGCACTCTATAAGCTTCCTAAAGGCTATCCATGCCCTTTTTTAAAATGAAAAACAGACCTGCTTTTTAAAAAAAAAATAGGCTGTTTTTTTTTTTTGCTTGCTTTTGCGCCACCTCAGGAGCACTCTGCAAGCCGCCTAAAGCCTATTCATGTCTTTTTTTGGAGGAAAATGGGCCGTTTTTGGGAGAATAGCATCCTTCATAGAGCTGCATCTTTTGTAAAGTTTGTGCAATTTGGAAACTTGGAATTTTCTCCCAACCGGTTCTGTCCATTAATGATTCTCCATAGCCTTTTTCAAAGCCCAAAATAATTAAGGAACTAAATATAATTTTTTCACACTATTATACTTACCAACTCCTTTAAAGAATATGGACATACATTGGTCTTGATTACCAGAGCAGGTAGTTGTGCTAAAACACCTTCCTCCATTGGGACAATAATAACATTCCAGAGCATCCACAGCTGAAAGAGAGGAGGCAAAATAGCAACTCAATTTCTAATTTTCATCAGTCATATTTCCATATTTTTAGCTAATATCACACCAATGGTATTTGCTAGTAAAAAAGTTTAAAATTATTTGCATCAAAGATTTTGGTAATTTCAAAAACTCCATTTCAAATTCGTTAAGATTTTAGAATTCAGACCTGGGGGAGAGGGGAATGGCAAACTGAAGAAAGCTGTGCTAAAAGTGGAATTGTTGACCAGGGCAGAATGAAAAGCCACACAGTAGACGGCTCTTTGTAATTCCACTCCAGAAAAAGAAAGGACTTGAGATTGCCCACAAGGACTCCAGACAATTCCTGCTTACAAGAGACCCATAAGACAGTGTTCTCTCTGGCATGTTTATGGCTATGGGAGAAGAGGGAATAGCCATCTTGCTCAAACTGTTAGAACGTTGTGTTTGCATACTTCCTTTTCAATTCATATTTAAAAAATGTTTGTTAACTGCTTTTCAGCTCTTGGGAACTTTGGGATAAATGTCTAAAAACACCAAATGAGTCTCCTACACCTAGTGAAAGAACTGCAAAATACAAGTTTATTAATTTTTTTTTTTTTAAAAAAAACAGCATAAGGATGATTAGAATTTTGATTTGGAAACTTATAAATGGAATAAAGGTCCATGTTGATTTAAAATAAGAGATTGGAATTAATTGTAAGAATTCTTCCTGTGGGACAATGCTTTTGCTTTTAATTCTTTTGATTTTTAAATGATAGGATGGGAGTTTGAAGATGGGGCAGTAGGGAGAAGTAGAACAAAGTAAAGATTACATTCAAAGAGAAGAATGCTTAAATTTGATTTGTTTGTTTCAGAATGGGGTAAAATATTTTAATATGGAACATGTTGAAGGATATTTCGGAACAACAGACCCAGAAGTTAATTTTAAGAGTTACGACCTAAATAGATAGAATGTGTGAGGTGGCATATGGGAAGATGGGATAATCTGTTGTGTTTTAAATAAAACTGATTAGTTATTATAATTGTTTATATTTGTTGAGAAGTGGGAAGTCATTTTTTTATATATTTCTTTTCTTTTTCCTTATTCTATTTTTACTCTTATTTTTTTCTCTTTCATTTTTTCCTGACACTTTCATTTTCTATTTATTATTTTATTTTTTAGTTTGTATGTTATTTTATAATTGATAGTATAAATTTTATTTAAAATTTCTATTAGATAATTCAAATATGAATCTTCCTATTTAAGAATCTAACAATTATAAAAATACATTTTCTTCTGATGTTATATTATTATTGAAGGTATAAATTTTGACAAAATTGCTATTAGAGATTTATGATATGAAACTTCTCTTTAGGAATTTAACAATTTTAAAAAATAATGTATATACTTTTTCTGTTATACATTCTTCTGCATATGTTACATGTCACACAATAATTACATAGGGCCCCAGGGAGGCAATTTATACCACACAAATGTATGTGCTAAATATGCTGATGAGGAGAAGGGGAAATACAGATTGGAATCAGAATTGTACATTCACAACTTTCCTGCCTAGCAGATTAAAATGTTAAAAATGTTATTTCTGACATGTTTTAAGAAATGGAGAAGGCATTCTAGACAGATGGTCCATGAAAGATACTAGGTGGAGACAATAAATAGCCTAAATTACAGTTTTCAGTGGAAAGCAGTGGACAAAATCATTAAAAGCAAGAGATAAGGAAACTGTCGTATTTAAATAATATGCTTTGAGTTCTTTGACATTCCTTGACTATGAAAGTTTAAAAAGTCAAGTCCATATAGCTTTAGGCAAGGCAGGAAAAATATTCATCTTTGACGTAGCTCTGTTGTACACAATACTTTAACAACTGGTTCTTGTAATTGCAGTGAAGCACTTGAATTGGACTGCCATGAGTACGGTAGAATTGGTGAGTGCTGGGCATTGTGCCCCAAATACCACCAAATCTCCTTCGATCTCAAACATGCTTCTGCTAGCTTCTGCATGTAGGACCTCCAATCTAGGACCTCTCAGTTTGAAGAGGAAGTGACTGGGTCTGTGAATTGGAAAAGGTCAGTGTTGAGTGATCATTGCTGATAACTTACCTTGTGACCAAAGCAGTACAGCAAGAACACACAAGATTATTTTCCTCATTGTTTTTCTGGAAACAGATTACCTGTAATCAAGAGTTGGAAATCGGGATCATTAGCTATTCAGAGTATCATTTTTTTTTACATTTTCACAAAAGATTCTGTGTTAAAAAAAAAAAGAATTTGGAAGACCCACCTTAGTACATAACACTATTTAATATTCGGAAAAATTCAATATGTTAAGATCAATTAAAATGTATAGCAATACCATTATCTTAACTCTGCTTTAAATGCTTTGTGACATTATGTTTTAAGAATTGTCTATATTTGTAATGGGAAATGCTCCTCATAAAAAGATCCTGATTCTTATATAGAAAAGGTAGCAAAATGTAAACCTCCAGCCTAGCCAATGTTAATAGATGCTGGAACGTGTGGTCCACTATCATCTGGAAACAGTGCAACAGCCCTCCTTAGTTCTTGCTATAGGATTTTTCTCTAATATGTTCAGGCTAAGGAATATGAAATAATTCAAAATAATACTAACAATCATAATAATTGTAACACAGTAATAAAATTAAAACCTTGTTTTCTTTGGCATAGTAAGCTTGCCTTTCTTCCTCTAATTTAGAATATGAGGTCCACTCTCTGTAAGAATTTTCTTCTATATATTTATGGTATAAATAAGAACAGAATGAATTAAATCTACGCCTGAAAAAAGCTGAATCTTACCTTTGGTGCAGCTGAGGTAAAAACCAAGCTATGGCTAGATAACCCTTTGTACAGTTGCATATATATGTGCATTGATTCTACTGCAGGAGTGGTAATAGAAACAATTCAATGGGTAAATAACTTTGCACAGATCACAGTGCAAAGTTTTGGACTTGCAAAGTTTTGTTTATTTATGGAGCTTGGCTGATAAGATATCAGAGAGTTTCTTATTGCTGATTCTTTGCCTATTACTGATTGCTTAAAATGAAAATATTTTCTGAAGTATTCTAAATATTTGATATCCTATTAAATATATATGTTATGGCCATTTCCTCTTTAGATTAAATCTATGTGCAAACACATAAGCTATACTTTATGTGACTTGAATTTATTCAATAAGCTGTAACTGGAGGGCTGTCATTGTTTCAAATTCCTCGCCCTGGTTAAACAAAGATTAGCAGTGAGGTGATTCAAGAACAATGTCTTACAGTCAGACCCAGATCTGGATTATGGGGCCATTGTTGTTGGGGGTCAGGGAATAAAATAAAGGAGCATGTGGTTCAATTAACCCCATAAAGAGCTTAATGGGTCTTCTAATACTATCTACAGTTTAGGGTCTCAATGATTTGGAAGAGGTCAATGGCCACCTGTCCTCTGAATATTTAAATCTTTCCAAACTCAATTCATTTGTTTATTTGTATATTTGTTTATTTATTTGTACAATGTATTGATCACCCAATGTAACACAAGGGTAACTCTGAGTGACTTACAATATTAAAAGATAAAACTATGCAAAACCTAGATGATAGAAATAAAATACTAGAATCCAATTATTCAGCCCTAACTAAAAGATGAGGAGGGATGGAGAGAGTAGGATGAGAAGTGAGGAGGTTGTATCTGTTATTAATCTATCAACTACCCCAAATTTGAAAACCCTCCACTGGAGCTCCAAGTCAACAGGCAGAGTCAAGTCTTTAAGCTTTTGTGGAAAGTCAGGAGGGTTGGAGCCAACCCCACTCAGGGGGAGGGAGGGCAAGATGTTCCAAGGAAAGGCTCAGCCTGTGCTGGCAGAGAAAGCCCTTCTCCTGGACCCCACCAGCCAGAACACTCTGGCTGATGGGGCCCACAGCACATCTCCTCTGCCAGCACAGGTTGGGCGTGCCAATCCCAGTGGGATGAGATTGTCTTTCAAGTAGCCTGGATGTTGGACCAATGCCATGAAGGGCTTTAAAGATGGTTACCAACCCCTTGAATTATATCTGGAAGCAAACCAATAGCCTGGGCAGCTCGCAGAGCAGTGGTGTTAAATGGGCCACCCTTTGGGCCCCAAGAACTGCCTGCCCTGCTGCGCTCTGTGCTACCTGTAACTTTCAAATATTTTTCAAGGGCAGCCCCATGTAGAGTGTGTTGTAATAGTCTGGCCGTGAGATGATTAGGGCTTGAAAGACCAAGTGCTGACACTCCTGACCCAGGAGGGGCTGCAACTGGTACACAACATGACATTGTGTAAAAGCTCTCCTAGCTGCAATTGCCATCTGTTCTTCAAGCAGGAGTCACGAGTCCAGGAGACCCTCCAATTTGAGGTCTGGTTCTGCCTGGGGTAGTGCTAAGCAATCCAAAGCTATAGATGTCAAAATCCTGAATCTTGGGACACCATGCACCCAAAGCCATTTGGTCTTGCCAGGGATCAATCAAAGCCTGTTGTCCTCCTTCCAGGCCTACACAGCCTCCAGGCATCATGAGAGGGTAGCAACAGCATCACGTGGGCCACCAGAGGTGGAAATGTAGAGTTGGATCATCATAATTTAGATACCTTAAATAATGGTTACGTATGGTCTGACCCAGTGACTTCATGTAGATGTTAAAGTGGAATGGAGACAGTACTGAGCCCTGCTGCATGCCACAGGATAGTGGCTGAGGGCTGAATCTCTCACTCCCTATTGATACTGATTGGGAGCAGCCTGGGAAAACGAAAATGAATCAGCACAAAACAATGCCACCCAGCCACAGCCCTCATAGGCAGCCAAAAAGGATACCATTGTCAATGGTACTGAAGGCCACGGCCAAAGAGTGAAAGAGAGCAAGGATGGTTGCATTACCCCAATCACACTTTCATCAGAGACCAAGCATGACCATTGTCCATTTTGGTCCAATAACCAAGCCTGAATCCTGATTGAAAGACGTCCAGATAATCTTTTTTATTTAGGACCCTCTGAAGCTGCCAGGCAACCACATTTTTCACCACCTTACCCAAAAAGGGAAGATAGGAAACAGGATGAAAATTGTCCAAGCAGATGGGTTCAAATGATGGTTATTTAAGGGGGGGTTGAGCCAGGGCCCCTCTAAAAGGCCCCAGAAATTTCCCCTCCTGGTCCTAAGGTGACCAGATTTTCAGATTGGTAAAGAGGGAAACCTTTGACCAGGGGGGTGGGGGGCTTGGTTAAAAATTTTATATGGAGCAACAAAAATTTTCATATAATGCAAAAATAGTTTGGAATATTTTTATTTTATTTCAGCATAACTACAATTTACAAATATAAATTGTAACTGTTGCCAAACATCAAAATTTTGATCACGTGACCATGAGGATGCTGCAATGGCTGCTAAGTGTGAAAAATGGTCATCAGTCACTTTTTTTCAATGCCATTGTAACTTTGGTCACTATACCACCTTTCTTGCCATGTTCTTAAGTGAATAACTGCAGCTGATAAGTTAGTAACATAAGTGAATCTGGTTTCCCCATTTGACTTTGTCAAAAGGTCACAAAAAGCAATTGCATGACCCCAGGACACCGAAACCATCATAAATACGAATCTGTTGCCAAACATCAAAATTTTGATCGCGTGACCTTGAGGATGCTGCAACGGTCGCTAAGTGTGAAAATGGTCGCTAAGTGTGAAAATGGTCATCAGTCACTTTTTTCAATGCCATTGTAACTTTGGTCACTATACCAGCTTTCTTGCCACAGTTCTTAAGTGAATAACTGCAGCTAGTATTTTGTATTTTGGATAGAATCTTTTTTTAAATAGTGTAAGACAATTTAAAAAAAGAATCCACACAGAATAAATTGAAGTAAAATATTTCAAACTATTCCACACAGAATAAATTTAAGTAAAACTATTTTTAAAAATTCTATGCACAATATATTTCAAAGTATTAGCTGTTCAAAGAATTATTTTTAAAAAATCACAAAAGATTCTGTGTCCAATGAAAGACCCACCAAAAACACCCACCAAAAAACATAACACTATTTAATATTCCAAGCTATTGGATATGTTGAGATCAATTAAACTTTATATCCTAGCAATACCATTGCCTTAACTGTGCTTTAGACTCTTCAGGAGATATGTTTTAAGAATTCTCAACATTTGTAATGGGAAATGCTCCTGATGAAAAGGTCCTGTTTTTTACATATTAAAGGTAGAAAACTGTAAAACTCTAGCCTAGCCAGTGTTAATAGATGCTGGAACATGTGGTCCACTATCATCTGGAAACACTGCAACTGCCTTCCCTAATTCTTGCTATAGTATTTTTCTCTAATATGTTCAGGCTAAGAAATCTGAAATAATTCAAAATAATACTAATAATCATAATAGTTATAACACAGTGATAACTTTAAAACCTTGCTTTCTTTGGCATAGTAAGTTTAAGATTCTATTTTAGAATATATTATTTCCCCCCCTGTGTAGTCATTGTATAAATATGCACATAATGAATAAAACATATGTGTTAGAAAAGCTGAATCTTACCTTTGGACAGCTGAGCTATGGTTTGGTACCTGGTGGTACAACTGCAGGTATATATATATATATTTCTCCTCTCTCTTTTTTTCTTTGATTTTGGGAAATTCTTGGGAAATTCTTACTCTAAAATCCCTTATTCTGCAACAATTGTGACGTAGGAGATCTTAACATAAAGGGAAATCCATTTCTTACACAATGGGTAAATAACTTTGTAAGGATCATAAAGCAATGTTCTTCAAAGCACAGGGCATGTTGCAATCAGGTGATTTTTAAAAAATTTATGGAGTAAGCTGACAAGCTGACAAGATGTCAAGATTACTGCTGATGCTTTGTCTGTTCCCAATCGCACAAAAAGAAAAAAAAAATTCCTCCACCTGCCCCTCTAAAGTACTCTAAATATTTGTTCTCCTGTTAAATATATACTGTGGGAAGAATTTATAAATTTGTATAGGTTGTAGAAATATATAAGGAGTCATATGTTAACTAACCCAGGACTCCACAGATTTACAACAGCGTCTGAAATCCTTTAAACCCAAACATAAGAATTAAACACTTATTTCAAAAATATACAAGCAAACACCCAAAACGCAATTAACACAAGGTAAATGTAATTATAATGATCACAGTTCAAACAAATAGACTCAACCCAAATCACTTGATCTAATCAACCACTTCACTGGCTCAACACATACACACGCCCATGCCCTTCAAGTGTCATCCTAGAATCAGCACGTACACACTTCCACACGCAGGAAAAGCTCCCCTATAAAACAACTTTTATGTACCCCATTTTCTACCAGTATGTATCTACCCCCATAGGCAAACCACTTTGCTTTTGGGAATAAAAGAATTCTCCTTTCCTCACAACTATCTGGATTTCATTTTATATTTATTCTTGCACAACTCTGGCTTAGGTTGCAACCTCAAATTATTCTTCTGAGAATAATATATGGCCACTTCATCTTTGAATTGAATTGGCACAAACACACAAATCTGTGTTTCACTTAACTAGGGCTTACTTAATTAGCTATAGCTGGTGAGCCTGTACAAGAATTTTGCCATGGTTTCATGGTTTCCCAACTTGATTAAAAAAAGACTAGCAGTGAGGTGCTACAAGAGTCCCAGTCTGAGCCAGACACAGATCTGGATTATGGGGCCATTGCTGTGGAGGGTTGGGGATAATATGAAACAGTGTAGTTCAGTTAGCCTACCAAAGAAACCTGACGGTCCTTTTAACACCACCTGGAGCTTAGATTACTATGTGAACCTGGCTTCTGTCTAACCTGAGGCTACTCTCAAGCTTATGTTGGCTGTTCCACCGTGTGAACGGACTTAACCATGCTAATGTATCTATATCTTTGCAAATTATCTATTATGTTGATGGGAAAAGAAAGGTGGATATAAGCAAAGAATCTATAGTAGTGATGGCTAACCTTTTTATCATTATGTACCACAAGTGTATGTGCATGCTTGTGACACCCCCCGCATGCCCCGCCTTCCTGCACACATGACCCCCTGTGCTCCCCCGCCCTGACGTATGCACACATGTCTCCTGCATAGGCCCCACCCCCTGCGCATGCGCAGCAGAGACCCAAAAATCAGCTGGCTGGAGGGGGCATGTGTGCATGCCTGGTGGAACTGAGCTGGGCAACAACTTGAATGCCTGCAGAAAGGGCTCTGTGTGCCACCTGTGGCATGCATACCATAGGTTCGCCATCACGGCTCTAGAAAAAAAATCTGGATATTTTTTTTATAACTACTGGTAATTTTTATCTGAATTATAATTTTTGTGAAAATCTATGTTCTCGAATATAAAATTATTCAATCTTGTGTCTGTGTCAATGCGTCAGTATATATGATCAAGTGTATCTCCACAAACGCATATATGTATAAACAATTTATTTGTTGTTTCTTCTTTTGTTTCCATATTGTACTAAGATTGGTTCCAATATTTTGACACACTGAGTGATCTTAAATAAATGTATGTTTGAAATTCATAGTAAAAGAAAAATGGTGAACCAAAGCAATCAGATAAAGCGAATAAACTCTGCTTCTCAAGATTTCAGATATGATTGAGATTGCTCTTCTAGGATTTTTATTGTTAAACTAAATATACATGGTAAACTAAAGGAATAAATGATCTAATCTCAGTAAGAACCTGCTTTCGTTGGGATGTGATACAAGTAAGTTATGATCCCTTTCTGTGCATTTTTCAAAGCAGAAACACTTAATACATACATATTCCTCTGTTATAGTATTTAATATTTTCTTCAATTTGCTTTGGCTTTTGTCTCTGCTCATTGTTTTTTCCCACTGTAAATTATATTTTATATTTTGTTGGTTGTTCCTGTTAGATACCAGAAACATTGGTAATGGTTTACACCAAGGTCCTCTGTTCTGGTGGGAACAGAGATTCAGTCTGATTGGTCGAAGGATCTGACAGTTCCCTATAAAAGAGCTGCTGTCAGACTGAACCTTCGCTGGATTGTACATAGTTGACTTGTGCTAATAAAGAGCTGTTTGTTACTCTGAAGCCTGAGTGTGCCAGTCTGAAGGTTCAGACTGAACCTTCGCTGGATTGTACATAGTTGACTTGTGCTAATAAAGAGCTGTTTGTTACTCTGAAGCCTGAGTGTGCCTTCATTCACCCGATTTAACACTGGCGACGAAGATGGGATTGGAAGGCAACTAGGCAGACAAAAAGAGCATGACAATCCAGCAAGTAAATCCAGCCTCATCTTTGAGTGGCAAATTCAAACGTGCTCAGGAACACAAGATGACAACGCACACCCCACCGACTCCATACAACCAAGCCACCGAGCACTGGGAATCTTACATGATGAGGTTTGATTGCTTCCTCTAAGCCAATGACCTCATGGGCTTTTCTGAAGGCCAGAAAAAAAATATGTTCCTGAGCTACTGCAGACCAGAGGTGTTTGAGATGGTGAAGGATTTGTCCAAGCCAACGCCACTCCAATCGGTCGCTTGGTCGGTTCTACAACAGACATTGAGGACACACTACATTCCCAGACCGTCTAAATACATCCGGAGGCACAAATTCAACATCCATAACAAAAAAGAAGGGGAATCCATCAACGAATACGTTGCGGCGCTCAGAAAGGCTGCAGCGTACTGTGAGTTTAGAGATCTTGATGAACTACTACTTGACCGCATCATATGTGGTGTTAGGGACATTGGCCTGCAGAGGAGGTTATTAGCAAAAACTAATCTTACTCTCCAAGTTGCCCTAGACGAAGCCAGGGCTACTGAGTCTTCAATTAAATCAACGGAAACCTTGCAGCGCCAAAATAGTCTAAAGAGCGCGCGGAAGAGCGCAGGCGTGCATCGTGAGGCCACAGAGCCTGAAGGCTCGGAGAGCGAAGATGACAGCTACCACATGCGCAGTAATTGCACTAAGCTGGCACGAAAATGTGAAGTGCGTTTCTCGCCTTGTTCCAGCTGTGGAGGAAACCAGCTCAGAACACGTTGCTGTTTCCGCGATGCCATCTGTCAATGCTGCGAACGCAGGGGGCACATCATCAAGGTCTGCAGAAGCGATCACCCCGCTACAACCTGGAAGCCCAGAAGCATACCTAACCACCATCAGAGGCCCAACCAAGGGGCATGGCAGCCTCCACCACGGCGAACAGAAGGCGATACCAGAGTCATCTACCACACCTCCGTAGGCCAAGTCTGCACGAAGCGGCCAAAAAAGCTGAAAGTCACAGTCCTCATTGAGGACTCTCCATGCAATATGGAGATTGACATGGGGTCATCCTTGACCATAAGGTCTTGGGCAGCGCTCAAACAGGCTATCCCTAGCCTTAAAAAGTATCAGCTGTGGATTCCAGACATCTGCCTTCGCGACTACCAGGGGAACTGAGTCCCCATTGTGGTCCAGGGGACCTTCCGGGTGAGGTTAGGGTTAGGGTTAGGATTAGGGTTAGGGTTCGAAGCCCTGGGCCTAGAAGTGACGGGAATCAACGCCATACGAGACGAAAGCACTGAGGAATTTGAGGAGGTCTTTGGCACCAGTCTAGGTAAGTATGAGGGGACTCCAATATCTTTTAACTTGGACCCCAATGTAGTCCCCATCAGGCTAAAACCCAGGAGAGTACCTTTTGCTCTCCACCCTAAAATTGATTTGGAACTCGACAAATTGATTGGCCAGGGAATCCTAGAGCCGGTAGATCATGCACACTAGAAGACCCCTATAGTGACACCTGTCAAGCTTGATGGATATGTCTGCATCTGCGCAGATTACAAGTGCACAATAAACAAAGATTTGCAGCAAAGCACTTCTCCTGTATCCATTGTACAGCATTTACTGCACTCATTAGGCCTCGGAAACATTTTTGCAAAATTAGATATGGCTCAGGCATACCAGCAGTTGCCTGTAGATGGCACCATGGCAGAGGCTTAAACCATCGTGATGCACAGGGGTGCATTCAAATGCACCCGCTTTCAATTCAGAGTTAGTATCACCCCTGGACTGTTCCAAAGCGTCATGGAATGGCTTTTGCAGGGGATTCCAGGAGTTGACATATTGGTATCGGCTGCAAATAAGGCGCAATTATTTAAAAGATTTGGAACTGTTCTGGCCAGAATCAGAGACAAAGGCCTCCACCTCAAAAAAGAAAAATGCCAAATTAATGTGCCAAGGGTTGAATTCCTAGGGTACCTCATTGACAGCTATGGGATTCACCTGACCAACAAAAAAATTTAGGCAATCCAGAATGCCCCCACACCTCGCAATCAGACCGAACTGCAGGCGTTCCTCGGGCTCCTTAACTTCTACAGTGTTTTTCTCAAGCAGAAAGCCACAGTTGCTGAGCCTTTGAATCGGCTTCTCAGCAAACATGCCAAGTGGTCCTGGGGCAGAGCTGAAGCAGCTGCATTGGCTGCAGTGAAGAAACTGCTGTCAGCAGACACGTGTGAGAGTGAGCTTGCATTGGGAATACAAGCATTCTCACAATCCGATGGACCACTTCACGAATTCTAATTCCTAGGCTGCTTTGGCAATGAGACACGCACACACTGCAGACTGGGTGAAAAATGGTGGCTTCTGGCTAAACCAGAACACTTTTTATTAGGAAAGTTCAAAGAAAGCTAGTCAGCAGTTAATACAAAACAAAGGATCTCACAGTATGTTACAAATCACTTCTTGATTACACATTCTGGCAGAAAGGCAGGGAGGAGGGACAAAAGGTACTCTTTGATAAGGGGAAATGAGGAGGTATGGAATTGTAAAACACATCCTGATAAGGAGAGCAGGAAGGAGGAACAAACGGTCTTACTGTTGTTTTGATTAGAAAGTATAGAGTTGTAAATTACACAGAGAGCTACATTAGGCATATGGGAATGACTGATTTGTTACACGAGGCGGCAAAAGGATGCAAGGCTAATTCTGTGTGTTTATATCTCAGATAATAGAGGCCTCTCATCTCTGGTGTATCTGTGTATTGCTATTCACATAGACACTCGAAATGAATTCGGCTTCCTTATCTAAAAGCTTTCCCAGGACTGTTTTCTCCATATGGCTTTTGGCAAATGTTCACTGGGATACTTTTGATCCAGATAGATATTGATCCAGATATTCTATCCTATCCTATTGATCCCAGCTAATTTCACCCAGCCAATTATGGGATAATTTCCCACATCTCCTCCTTTTTTATTTTTTAAATGGAAGCAATTGCCATGGGTTGTTTCTTTCTCACAAATCCCCCTTCCATTGGATATCCAGGGATTATTAATTCTGATGTATTGACACTTATTAATAATGCGTGATGCTTCTGGATAGTTGCGTCCGCAATACTCTGCATAGTGGATCTCAATAATGGTATTATGCATGGCAACATAGTTAATCCCAAAAATATCATCCCAATAAAAAATAAACCTTGCTTCCAATTGTTAAAAATACCTCCAAGCCAACCGTCAGTGTCCAATATGCCTTTCCAAGTTTGTACAGGAACATGTGCAGTTTGTATCATAGTTCGAGTTATTTTTTCTATCACAATTCCAGAATCATCAATTTGTATACAACAATTACTAAGATTAAATTTACCACACACTCCGCCTTCGGCAGCGAGCAAATAGTCTAAGGCTAAACGATTTTGCATAATATAAGTTCTTGACAATACACTTTCTTTTGCAAGCTTAGTTAATGCCAATGCAGTTTCATTTGTAATTATTTCTAATACAGCTTGTAATCTAATAATGCGATTTATCATATATATCGGCGTTCTATATCCCCACGATCCGTCTTGTGCCCACGTCGCAGGATCATAATATGCAATAATTCTCTCAGGGGGCCACTCATCATCCTTCCAGTTACCTATTTTTATCCCTTTAGCAAGATCTATTGTACGTTTACGTCTTTCAAGAGTATCATATACAGGGACTCCCAGTTTTTGTTTTTTCTCTATAGGCATTAGGAAGAATGAAGGCTGAATCGCCCCTAAGATGCATGACCCATACCAACCCGCGGGTAACATATTATAGGCAAAATTACCACATATCCAATATAACCCATCAGGTGAATTCCACACAATAGTATCATTTTCAGGGTCTGAAAGTCCTCGTAACTTAGTTACTTCCAGCAATGAGTTTTCAGGTTTGGTCATATTAGTTTGTGAAACCCAAGTGTTATTTTCCCACTCATTAGAACATTTTAAAAATCCCATAGGTTTATTTCTTTTAGTCTGATTATTTTTATTTCTGGTATAACATATGTGACCTATTATATGAGAGGTAACTTGCCAGGTTTCATTGAAGTTATTATTAAAGGTGAAGTTCCCTTTCCATTGTGCTATTTCAGTATAGTTTGCTTCTTGTACATGCCATGGCCAGCGATCTCCCATAGTGGTTCCTCCACATACAAAACAATTTTTTAACATAAGTTCTGTAGCAACTTCTTGAGCCAAATTAATAAACATATTTTTTGCTTTTGGAGGTGTAGGTAGATCGTTAAGTTTAGCAATCTCCTGCTCATAACTCCAAAAAAACTTTACAGGTTGATTTGTTAATTTTGTTGCTTCAGTCTTTACAATGATGTATCCATAAGGATCCTTTCCTGCTTTATCTATACCAATACCATAATGATAGTATTGGGTGCCTAAAGTACCTGCTACCTGCGCAGTAAGGCAGAGTGGTGTGCAGTGATGGGATTGACAATCAGTAGTGACTGGAGTAATAGAAAGATCGAAATGGTTAGGTCCATAGCCACTTGTATACCAATATACACTCGGTTGGGTATAGCCTCCATGTGCTGAGAGTGTCGAGCGAGTAAATAAATATCTATGGTTTTGGATGTATGATTGTTCCCACGACTGTCCTCCACAGGTTACCCCTGCGGATCCTGTTCCTTGCCCTATAGCAATTGCTAAACATGTATCAAAACAAACAGTAATGGGTGCCATTCCCTTTGAAACATTATGGGCTATGTACCCTGATAATCTTTGTGCTGTAAGAAATTGATGTTTTAAACTAGTTGATCCTCCTTTATAGCCATAAACATAGATGCTACTTGTTATAGGTCCTACCGCTTTTGGTTCATAACATTGTATCCCATTTGGTGTATAGCACTGATTGTATTGTGTATTGTTATGTGTGCATGGTGGTATTAAGGTTCCATTGCATTCAGGTTTCATAGTATAATATATTAAGGTCATGGAAATTGTTTTGCCTTGTTTGGTTTTTTGTAAACAGGCTGTGCAAATGTCCTCTTTTATCTCTCTTTTTGTTAGGTGGTGAAAGCTGTCTCCTCCTATCTCTTGTTGATAACTCAATAGTGTTAAGAACCACTCACTAACTGGGGGAAATTTTATACTTGCTCTTGAGGTTACTTCTGTTTTTATTATTTTATTAGGTAACCCTTTTTGGTATTGCGTGCATTGATACCAACCTATAGAATTCTCTGTAATTTTTACTTTAATGTGTGATAAACAGCCGTTCTCTTTCGGGTGTGAAATACCTCTCACATTTTGGATTGCCTTTTTGAATTTTGCAGGCAAAAATTGCCATGTAATAAAACACGCTGCAGCTGGATTTTTCAAATAACAAGTTAAGGTAACTTGTGTATTGGCTTCTCCGTATGTATTGTGAGGGTAGATGCATATCCCTTGAGAATTGCAGTTTTCCCCATTGGAGTATGGAATGATCGCTCTTTTTGAGTGGTTGTGTGTGAAAGGAATTTCTTGAATATCCTCCACTAGTCCCTTCTTATTTTTGCGTTCATATTCACATGCCCCCCATATGATTAAAAGCACAATTCCCATCCCCAACATCATTAGCAAAAGGTGCAACAAAAAATGCTTACAAGACATCGGAAGAGCCCAAAGATCCCAAAATCCCATTTCCTGTCCAGGCGAAGGTCCTCTGAAAAATGGGCATCGGGGCTGACGTACTCTGGGAACATATGACCGGCCAACGACCTGTTCCGGATGGATTTTCATCTTGAGTACTAGATGTCAAAAGAGGGGTCAATAGATCTTACGTGATAATCGTTAGAAAAAGGATTATCGAGAGCTTGTTGTACTGTGGGTGTAATACGAAGTTCAGTAGTGGTACGGGAGGGATCGGTGTAGTTAAAATATTTCTGAAGATACTGTTCAATTATCACAATGTCACACGGGATCCTGCAGTCAATGCACAGCTCACAGGAATAACAGTGGGAGCAGCAGCAATTCTAGTCGTCTGTTGTTTGAAACAAAAGGGATAGGCTTGCTTCGGGATCCTTTTTATCATCTGTCTTCACTGGTCTCTCATGAAACGGTCGTATGCATCTTCCAGGAACCCACAACACTCTGTCCGGGAGTTGCACAGCAGCGTATCCACGTCCCCAAGTAACGAGCTCCACTGGGCCCTTCCACTGAGGGTCTGGCAATTGTCTGTAATAAACAAGAGGGCGGGGAGAAACTACGCTATGCTGAAAATGTCTTTCCCCAGCTGTGGAAGCTATGGGTGAGCCTGTAAGATTCAAAAAATTCTGTGTGTATAAGGCTTTGCTTAAACGGTTTTGGATTTCAGGCAACCCTATCTTAAAGGGGCCTTGCTGTTTATCAAGCATCATTTTTAGTGTTAAATTTGCTCTTTCTACAATTCCTTGTCCTTGGGAATTGTATGGGATGCCAAATTTATGGACAATTTTCCATTGATCACAAAAGGTAGCGAATGCAGCGCTACTGTATGCGGGTCCATTATCTGTTTTAATCTCCAGGGGGCTTCCTAAGACTGAAAAAGAGCGCATACAATGGTTGATCACTTGTTTGGTTGTTTCCCCCCGCTGTGGGCTTGCAAAAATAAAACCTGAAAAGGTATCCACTGTGACATGAATATATTTCCAGGGTGCAAAGGAAGGGTATTGTGTGATATCCATTTGCCATATCTCACAACGCTTAATTCCTCGGGGGTTAACTCCCATAGGAATTGCGTTACCTTGCCTGCTACAGGTTGAGCACTGCTGAATAATCGCTACAGCCTCAGTTTTTGAAATTCCAAACATCTTCACTAAGGCTTTTGCATTTTGATGAAAATACTCATGGCTTTCCCATGGAGTTGCAAATCCAACAAAACTTTCCCTAGCGGCTTTGTCTGCATAATCATTTCCCTCTGTTAGCATACCAGGAAGTGACTGGTGACTCCTAATATGAGCCACAAAATATTGAAATTTTCTATCCATAATTAATTGCTGTAACTGTAAAAACATATCTAACAATTGCTTATCTAGGGCTGGTGAAAGATAGGCATCAAACAAGTTATTAATCACTTGGTAAACATACAATGAATCCACAATTAAATTAAATGTTTGGTCTTTTAATTTCTCAAATGCTAATATGGATGCAGCCAACTCAGAACGCTGTGCTGAACTCTGAGGGTGCGTGTGGTAAATCACCCATTGTCCTGAGATTTGATACACACATGCACCCCTGTTCTTAGTTCCGTCAGCAAAAACTGTAACTGCATTTTTAATTGGCAGTTTACTTTGTAAGGAAGTCAATTGTAAATGTTGTAGATTCAGTAACAAAAACCTATAATCTGTGGGATAGTGGTATTTAATTGTCCCTAAATAGTCACTTAAGGCCAATTGAAGTGCGTCTGATATTTGAAAATATTTTTCCCACCAAGGTAGTGGATATGGGATATAAATGGTTTCTGGATCCGTTCCCAGTGTAGCTCTCTCTCTCTCTCTTAGCTTTATAATTATCTGGGATAACAATAGAGGTTTTGTTGAAACTGTTCTCCCCGGGCTGTTTGCTAAGTGTATCCATTCAATCACTAACACTTTGTTCTGCTGTGTTTGCAGCAAACACCCTGTGGGCAAGTTTTTGGTATTGAAAATAGCAGCTGAGATAGGAACGTGTGAAACCATCCTGTCTACCCAGGTTTTTGTTAAGGCTGCCTCAATCACCTGAATACACTCTTTTTCTTTGTCCCCTATGGTTAGTATAGCAGCAGGCTCCTTTCCTCCTGCCAGCAATGCAAATAAGGGTTGTAATTGACTCGTAGTTAATCCCATGTAGGGACGTGCCCAGTTAATTGAACCCAAATATTGTTGTAACTGCACCAAACTACATTTATCCATCTCAGGTAGTTTTGGAATTACTGGTGAGGCATGAGATGTCATGATTCTATGTCCCAAATATAAATATGGTGGCATAGTTTGAATTTTTTCTGAAGCAATTTTAAATCCTTTATCATTAAAATCTTGTATGATCTCTGTTAAAATCTGTGGATATGCACTTTGTGCATCTTTTTCTATTGCTAGCAAGATATCATCCATGTAGTGGTAGAATAGGATACCTTTATACTTGGCTCTAAAATGTTTTAAAATTTTATTAATGTAATATTGACAAAGCGTTGGGCTATTTAGCATTCCCTGGGGTAAAACTTTCCACTGATACCTTACTGTTGGCTCACTATAATTTAGTACAGGAATTGTAAATGCAAATAATACTCTGTCCTTTTTATGTAAAGGTATTGAGAAGAAGGCATCTTTTAAATCAATGACTGTTAAAGCATAATTTTGAGGAATGATATTAGGATTTGGTAAACCGCACTGCAGGGGCCCCATGGGACAAATTACTTCATTTATCTTTCTTAAATCTTGAAGCATTCTCCACTTCCCTGATTTTTTCTTAATTAAAAATACAGGAGTATTATAAGGGCTATTTGACAATTCTATTTTTTTTATCTAATAACAACTGTTGCACAATTTCTTTTAAGGCTTCTAATTTAACAATAGGGAGGGGCCACTGTTCAATCCAAATCGGGTCATTGTTTTTTAATGTTAGTTTCATTAAAGGGTCCATTTCATTTATTCTTAATACAAAACATTCATTACCATCAGTTCAAAGAGCTATATGTAAGCCAATGAGCTCTATTTTCTTACTGTCTCTCTCCCTCTAGGTCTGAAAGCAGTTACATACACACGCTTCTCTCTCCCCCCTTCTCCTGTTTCCTTCCAAGGAAAGGCTCAGGGGGAAAAGGGGGGGGTGGAACTCACCCACGCAATCACTTTAAGTTAGCTCAAGGCTGAACAATTCTACAAACGGCTATCCTGCTCTTTAAAACATGCTTTCTCTCAACAAATTTGGAGATGATAACACGCAAACATACACACATACCATTAAACAATCTTTGCAACTTACTGTTTCTTTATATGAAAGAAATCAAAGTACGTGCATACCAACTTTTACCATTTAACATATATCAACACTGCAATCAAACTGCTTGTGTAAATTAACTTCACATGCAAAATCCTTTGTCATGCATTCTTCAAACAGCGAGGAATTTCAGAGAGCAGTTTAAATCCTAACTACTCTTCTCACCCTCACGGCTTCAAGCCAAAAGCCCATTTACAAACTTCAAACATCAATTTAATTCAATTCTCCTCTTTCTCTTTACCTTTATTCACTTCCTTTTTTCTCTCTACCTCTTTCTCACTCTTTTATCACTCTTTCTCTACCTTTATTCACTTCCTTTTTTCTCTCTACCTCTTTCTCACTCTTTTATCACTCTTTCTCTACCTTACTCCAAAGTTAGGGTTGCCCCAAACTGAGACAACAAATCTCTCCCCCACAAATTAACATGCAATTTTAAAATAACCGGTCGGATACGTGCCTTAATTACAGAACCTGGGATGGACACCTAAGAATTGTTTTAACAGACATTACATCAAAGTAATCAAGTCCAATTACCTAGGTCTTCCCATTCAGTCAGGCTTTACCTCATTACTTACTAAATTTCTTACTTTTCTTTTAAAAGACAACTATTACAGCTGCAACAATTTTCATCTGATGGTGGCCAGAAAGTCAGCAAATTTGTTACAAAATTGAACACTTTAAATTCCCTGTCTTTTGGATTGAAAATATCTTATCTACAATTACCTTGAGAGTGCACAAAAACTTAGGCACACATTCATGCATGCATAAAAACATTTTTTCTCCATTCCAATTCAGATCTGACACGGGCTTTTGTAATTAGAGCTGCAAAAGGTGCAGGTTTCTGAGAAATGAAACATCTGTGAAAAAGTTTCAGGTGCTCAGGCAGAAAAGTGTGCTTAAAGCAATCAGAAGAGAAATTAGATGAGTCAGTAAGAAAGGGAGTAACAAGAACTCCTTGAGACATGAAATGAAATAGAGGTAGCCAGAATCACCGGAAGAAATAGGAAGAGCCAGGCAGATTCACTTGCCAAGAGATTGAAATAAGAAGGAAAATAAAAGACAGCCTTTTGTGTGGGGCTAGCCGAATGCCCCAAAATTAATCTCCCGAAGTGTAATGTTGAGGAACTTCAAAGGATAAAGATAACAAAGGCATGCATACAAGGGAAAAGAAAGCCTTGGATTCAGAATGAGAGTGTGAATTTAGCAAAGAGGTTTTCAAATATAGCAGGGGGGTGTCTGTTCCCCCCATCACGGCTTGTTCATGAGTTTTTAAACATTCCGCGACGATCTGCCAAGTGGAAAGTATTTTTGCTGCTGAGTACCATTCATTTGGCAATAAAACATCTACAATTTCTGTTGTTACTTCTTCAGATTTTTCTGGGGTGTTAGATTTTTCTTCCTGAGGAGTTTGCTTTAAAATCTCCTCTTTGCTTTCCCTTTTCTCTCCCCCTATAGCCTTTGTTGTTATTTCCTCATACTTGGGAGGGGCAGTGGGTTTTAGAGATGTTAATTCATCTGCCTGCTTTTTGGAAAGCGTGAATGTGTCTCCGTGATGAAGACAGAGAGCAGTTAAAACAGCTTTACAGCTGATTAATATAGGTGTCGGTGCTCTAGGCTCCTCGTGTAAATAGGAGCCTATTTTCTCCCACGTGTCTATATTAAGAGATCCAAATGTTGGGTAACACGGACAGTATTGCCAAATGTATCTCATTAATTCTCTAACTTCTTTTTTTGTGGGAAGTTCACTTTTATCCTTTAATATAGTTTTATGAGCTCCAATAATCTGTCCAATTTCCTTAAGGTGAGCCTTCTGCTCTCTGGACAGGGGTCCTGTTTCCTTAAGATGGGCCTCCCGCCCCTTAGACAAATCTTTTCCCATACTTACGGAAGGTGCGCTGGGTAAGAGATGGGAATATTGGGCACGCTGAAAGTCCGTTCGACCTGTCCGGGCCTCCCTGCGTCGCACCTCGACTGACTCCTGGTGTTGTAAGATGGATCACGTCGGAGGTCACCACTTGTGAGAGTGAGCTTGCATTGGGAATACAAGCATTCTCACAATCCGATGGACCACTTCACGAATTCTAATTCCTAGGCTGCTTTGGCAATGAGACACGCACACACTGCAGACTGGGTGAAAAATGGTGGCTTCTGGCTAAACCAGAACACTTTTTATTAGGAAAGTTCAAAGAAAGCTAGTCAGCAGTTAATACAAAACAAAGGATCTCACAGTATGTTACAAATCACTTCTTGATTACACATTCTGGCAGAAAGGCAGGGAGGAGGGACAAAAGGTACTCTTTGATAAGGGGAAATGAGGAGGTATGGAATTGTAAAACACATCCTGATAAGGAGAGCAGGAAGGAGGAACAAACGGTCTTACTGTTGTTTTGATTAGAAAGTATAGAGTTGTAAATTACACAGAGAGCTACATTAGGCATATGGGAATGACTGATTTGTTACACGAGGCGGCAAAAGGATGCAAGGCTAATTCTGTGTGTTTATATCTCAGATAATAGAGGCCTCTCATCTCTGGTGTATCTGTGTATTGCTATTCACATAGACACTCGAAATGAATTCGGCTTCCTTATCTAAAAGCTTTCCCAGGACTGTTTTCTCCATATGGCTTTTGGCAAATGTTCACTGGGATACTTTTGATCCAGATAGATATTGATCCAGATATTCTATCCTATCCTATTGATCCCAGCTAATTTCACCCAGCCAATTATGGGATAATTTCCCACAGACACGTTTTTGGTCCAATATAGCCAGACCCTGCCACTTGTCCTAACGTGCGACACTTTCATGTTTGGTGTCGGAGCTGTCCTCAGTCACCGCATGCCCAATGGAACCGAGGCGCCCATTGGCTACTACTCATGAATATTGTCTGCTGCCAAGTGGAACTACAGCCAACTGGACTGTGAGGCTCTGACTGCAGTCGCTGGCGTGAAACAGTTCCACGAGTACATCTACGGCCGTGACTTTGAACTTATCACGGACCACAAACCATTGCTGGGATTGCTGGCTGGGGACCGGCCTACCCCTGTTTCTTTGTCACCGCTAATGACCAGATGGACCATCTTCCTCGCGGCCTACAGTTATCGCCTCGTCCATCGACCTGGCTCTACCTTGGGGCATGCCGACTCCTTGAGTCGATGCCCACTGCCTGAACTGCTTGCAAACCTACCCCCGAGATGCCAATTCTCCTCATTGACTGTCTTAAGGCTGGTCCTGTCTCGTCTTGTGATGTCACCTGCCACTCATCAAAAGACTCTACATTCAGACAGGTTTTGAACTGGGTGTGGAGGGGGTGGACAAAGGGGCCTGCGGGGTCTGAATTTAAAATGTTTTACTGCAAATGTGATGAACTGTCAGTAATAAATGGTTGTCTACTGTGGGGGGACCAGGTCGTTGTTCCACCCAAACTGCACATTGTAGTATTAGAGGTCTTGCACATGGGGCATCCTGGAATTGTCAGGATGAAATCTTTGGCCAGGAGTTACGTGTGGTGGCTTAACATGGACAGGGAGATAGAAGAATGGGTGGCTACCTGCACTCCGTGCCAGGAGTCCAGACCATTTCATTTCATTTTTTTTTCATTTCATTTATTTGGGATTTATAGGCCGCCCTTTTCCCTGAGGGGACTCAGGGCGGCTTACATTCATAGGAAAAGGGGGGTGCAATACAGAGACATAAACAATATGTGAATAAAATAAACAGTAAAAACACAACTTTCATTCAACACTCAACACTCGGGTGGGGCGAATTAGAAACTTATCCCCAGGCCTGACGGGATAGCCAGGTCTTAAGGGCTGTGCGGAAGGTCTGGACGGTGGTGAGGGTGCGAATCTCGACGGGGAGGTCGTTCCACAGGGTCGGAGCTGCTACTGAAAAGGCTCTCCTCCGCGTAGTCGCCAGTCGGCATTGACTGGCGGATGGAATTCGGAGGAGGCCCAATCTGTGCGATCTAATTGGTCGGAGGGAGGTAATCGGCAGGAGGCGGTCTCTCAAGTACTCAGATCTACTACCATGGAGGGCTTTATAGGTGGTAAGTAATACCCTGAAGCGCACCCGGAGATCAACAGGTAGCCAGTGCAGCTCGCGGAGGATAGGTGTTATGTGGGCGAACCGCGGTGCGCCCACTATCACTCGCGCGGCTGCATTCTGGACTAACTGCAGTCGCCGAATGCACTTCAAGGGCAGCCCCATGTAGAGCACATTGCAGTATTCCAGCCTAGAGATCACAAGGGCCCGAGTGACTGTTGCGAGGGCCTCCCGGTTCAGGTAGGGTCGCAACTGGCGGACCAGGCGAACCTGGGCAAATGCCCCCCTGGTCACAGCTGACAAATGATGGTCGAAAGTCAGCTGTGGGTCCAGGAGGACTCCCAAGTTGTGAACCCTATCTGAGGGGTGTAAAATTTGACCCTCCAGCCTGAGCGATGGAACACTGGCCAAATTGTTGGGAGGGAAACACAACAGCCACTCGGTCTTGTCTGGGTTGAGTACCAGTTTGTTAGCACTCATCCAGTTCTTAACGGCCTCAAGGCCCCGGTTCATCACGTCCACCGCTTCATTGAGTTGGCACGGGGCGGACAGATACAATTGAGTATCGTCCGCGTATTGATGGTATTTTATCCCGTGCCTCCGAATGATCTCGCCCAGCGGTTTCATGTATATGTTAAATAGTAGGGGGGATAAGACCGAACCCTGTGGCACCCCATATGTTAGGGGCCTCAGGGACGATCTCTGCCCCCCGACCAACACCGACTGCGACCTGTCCGAGAGGTAGGAGGAGAACCACTGCAAAACAGTGCCTCCCACCCCCACCTCCCGCAGTCGTCGCAGAAGGATACCATGGTCGATGGTATCGAAAGCCGCCGAGAGGTCAAGGAGAACCAGGATGGACGCATGGCCTCCATCTCTGGCTCTCCAGAGATCATCGGTCAATGCGACCAAAGCGGTTTCTGTGCTGTAACCAGGTCTGAAGCCGGACTGGAAGGGGTCAAGGTAACTAGCTTCCTCCAAGGACCGTTGAAGCTGGAAGGCCACCACCTTCTCGACAACCTTCCCAACAAAGGGGAGGTTGGAGACTGGACGGTAATTGTTAAAAACGGCTGGATCCAAGGATGGTTTCTTCAGGAGGGGTCTCACCACCGCCGTTTTAAGCGCGGCGGGGAAGTGCCCCTCCCGAAGGGAGGCGGTCACGACCGCCTGGATCCAGCCGCGTGTCACCTCACTGCTGTTGGCAACCAGCCAGGAGGGACACGGGTCCAGTATACAGGTGGAGGCACTCACAGCTCGTATGGCCTTGTCCACATCCCCAGAGGCAACATCCTGAAACTCATCCCAGAGATGGTTTGCCAAGTAATCCCCTTGTGACTCGGCTGGATCTGCAGAGGTGGAGTCCAAGTCCGACCGAAACCGAGCAACTTTGTCTCCTAAGAACTGGGCATACTCCTCAGCCTTACCCTGTAGGGGGTCCCCCACTTCCCTCCTATTTAGGAGGGAGCGGGTAATCCTAAACAGGGCGGCTGGGCGGGACTCAGCGGACGCAACCAAGGCGGCAATATGTGTTCTTTTAGCTGCCCTCAATGCCCTGATGTATTCCTTGGTGCATGTTGTCAGAAGTGCTCGGTTCGATTCGGACTTATCGGACCTCCACAAGTGCTCTAGGCGTCTCCTCCAGCGCTTCTTCTCCCGGAGCTCCTCGGTGAACCAAGGAGGCCTCCGGGATCCGCCGACCCGGAGGGGCCGTAGTGGCGCAATCCGGTCGAGAGACCCCGATGCCGCCGAGTACCAGGCAGCAACCAGAGTCTCCGCCAAACTGTGGGAGAGAGTATCAGGAATAACCCCAAGCTCCGTCTGGAACCTCAAGGGGACCATAAGTCGCCTGGGGCGGAACCACCTGGTCGGTTCCTCCTCCCTACGGTGGGGGTTTGGCCTCCGGAAGTCAAGCCTCAGTAGGCAGTGGTCTGACCACGACAGGGGTATGATCTCATTACCCCTCAGACCAAGATCACAAATCCACTGCTCCGAGAGGAATACAAGGTCGAGCATGTGACCCGCTGAGTGGGTTGGGCCCCGAATTACCTGGGTCAAGCCCATGGCTGTCATGGAGGCCATGAAACCCTGCGCTCCGTCAGAGTGTTCACCGAGCGAAGGCAAATTAAAGTCCCCCAGAACCATAAGCCTGGGGAACTCAATTGCCAGCTCGGCTACTGACTCGAGGAGCGAGGGGAGGGCTGCTGCAACGCAGTTGGGAGGCAGGTACGTTAGCAGCAAACCCACTTGACCCTTGAGGTCCAACTTCACCAGCAGGGACTCACACCCGACAAGCTCCGGAGCAGGGATCCTACGAGGTGCTAAAGACTCCCGGATAACAATAGCCACACCGCCACCCCTTCCCTGGGCTCTCGGCTGATGATGCACCTGAAATCCTTCTGGGCACATCTCTACGAGGGGGACTCCTCCCTCTGGGCCCAGCCAGGTTTCAGTAATACATGCCAGGTCTGCCCTCTCGTCAAAAATTAAGTCCCGGATGAGGGGAGCCTTGTGAACAACAGACCTGGCATTTAGCAACAACAGCCTGAGACCAGGGTCCTGACTACTCGCGCCATCTGGCCTCGGAGTGGGACTCATAGGGCCGGAAGGAGGGATCTCTGTGATGTAGCGAGCCCTCCTTCCCCGGTAATGGCCAGCCCTAAAGTCCCCGCCATATCTGCCCCTCCCTGTTACGACCGCAATGCTCCGACCCACTCCCGTGGCAGTAGTCCCCCCAACCACCCCGGTGACCCCCGCATTCCCCAGCAGGCCCTCCGAGTCAGGCATATTCATTCACTCACACAAGCAATCCCCACGTTAAAGTTAAAACAGAAAAATACAACGATAATTGCAATAAAAGTGGGAGCATTCACTCGATTACAAGCATACACATACATATCCCATGCTAAGGCAGAAGGAAGGAGAGAAAAGAAAAGAAAGAATTTGTTTAAAAGAAGAAATAAAAATGCGCAGCTTTTAAATTAAGATTGCGAATTCAAAGAGAGCCACATGGCTCTCAACAGATGGTTCTGCAGCTGATAGTAATGATGTTAAAGCAAAGGCTGAGTCACGGGGAAAAGCCGGGGGAAAGGAGCATCTGTGAGGGTTGTAATGATGGTAGTCACAATCACAGTCACAATCACAGTCAGTCCCATAAGGTGGCCAGTCTCTACTGACACCCGAACCACGTCCTCTAAAATAATCCTGGTTTACTAAAGAGACCGGGAGTTCAACTGGCCGGGCAATGTTGGTCAAAAGGTCCTGCGGGGGTTCAGTGCGAACACACAATGCTGCCATCATCTGTCCACCCGCAGCCCAGTCCCGGAGTCTTCTTTCTGGGGGTAAAACCACTCCAAGGAATTCCCAAAGGCTCACCACTAAGAGTAGATAGGGTGAAGAGATGGAGCAGGCGTTGGAATTGCCAGGAGACGCCGTCGCTGTTCTCGGGATGGAACTTGCTTCCTCAGAACTAAATGGCCGAGGCAACGCGAGAACCACCAGAGTCCCCAAAGCCAATGGGGTCGTCAAGGTCTGTAAGGCCCAAGGGTGGTCTTCCCGGTTCCTCGTCCCCGCCGCAGGCAGACAGAGCAGGGAGGTGGGGCAGGCGATGAAACCGCCAAAGAACGCCGCCGCTGCCACCGAGCTGAGGCTCCTCTCCTCGCCGCCAAACAGCTGAAACGGCCGAAACAGCACGGAGGCCGCCGGAGCCGCCAGAGTCCACGCGGTCCGCGGTCGCAAAGTCCGTACGGTCCGGGGATGGTCCCGGGGGTGGTCCCGCGGTCGCAAGGTGTTCTCGCTGTAGGCAGACAAGGTAGGGAGGTGAAATGGGCGATGAAGCCGCCGAAGAACACCGTCGTTGTTATTAGGCTGAGATTCCTCTCCTCGCTGCCGAGTGGCCAAACCAGCATGGAAGCCGCTAAAGGCGCTGGAACTTTTGCGGTCCGGGGTTGTCCCCAAAATGGTAACCCCTGCCACTGGCTGATCTTTTCGGGGGCCCTGGATCTTAAGCATCCCGGGTGAGCCTCTCATATTAATTTTAAAGTTGTTGCTCGCGATTTTGTTTGGCATTTTCGTCGGATAGTTCACGACGAACGGAGCCTCGCAGCCATCTCCCCCAGAGCGGAGTGGAGCTAAGGAGTGGGAGCGACATCAAGCACCATGGTCTAGGGTGCACATAGATTTTGCTGGCCCTGTTCATAGCCAGACCTTTATGGTAGTTGTGGACGCCTACTCAAAATGGGTAGAAGTAGTCCTCATGACCTCTACAGCAGCAGAAGCAGTCATCAAGGCACTACAGAGACTTGTCTCTACTTACAGCCTACCCGATGTATTGGTCTCTGACAATGGGTCCCAATTTACGGCCATGCAATTCGAGACCTATTTAGCAGCACAGGGAATCAGACATGCCCTGGTCGCTCCATTTCATCCGACATCCAATGGTCAGGCGGAGAGAATGGTGAGATCTGCCAAAGAAGCCCTATCCAGGATGGGCCCGGGAGATTGGCAAACATGAGTTGATCAATTCCTCCTCATACAGCACACCACCCCAAGTGCTACCACTGGTAGAAGCCCTTCCGAGCTTTTAATGGTCACCGGCTAAGGTCCCACTTAGGCCAGCTACACCCAAACTACTCTGCCGTGTCGCCCCCAGATTCAACCAGCAAAATAAGAAACTTTAGCATAGGGGATCAAGTTTACGCCCACAATTATGCTGGGGGAACTCTTTGGATTCCTGCCACAGTAATAGGCATCACCGGGCCTTGCTTTTACCTATTAGAGCTCGAGGTCGAAATTGGAGATGGCACATTGACCAACTCTGTGGCCGCATCTCCAACTCTAATCTTAGGCAACCAGAGGTAATTCCTGCACAAGTTAGCTAAAGCCTTACACAAAAGAAGCACGAATTCACTCCTTCCACAGATACATCAATCCCGAAGGTACCGGGACATCTGTAATTGTTGCAGGCCCGCAGCAAGTTCCGAGCGAACCGGCTCCAGAAACTCCAGCCAGGGGCTATGAGAAGTTTCAGGAGCTTCCACCAGGCAAAGCCACGGAAACAACAGGTCCATCCGACCCTGACTGAAGAAATCCACCAATTGAACTGCGCAGGTCTGGGCGAGCCACGAGAAAGCCCACCTATCGGTGTGATTACGTCACAAGTCAGTTGAGCCCATCTAAGAGGGGATGGGTGTTAGATACCAGAAACATTAGTAATGGTTTATACCAAGGTCCTCTGTTCCGGCAGGAAGAGAGATTCAATCTGATTAGTCGAAGGGTCTGACAGCTCCTTTAAAAGAGCTGCTGTCAGACTGAACCTTCGCTGGATTGTGCATAGTTGACTTGTGCTAATAAAGAGCTGTTTGTTACTCTGAAGCCTGAGTTCATTCACCCGATTTAACAGTTTCCTTCTTTTTTTTAATTAAAAAATGCATTATGCTAAACTTTGGGAATTGCCTTCCATCCGCCTATCCTTCATTGAACATGTGGATTTTTTCTTAAATTCATTCTTTTATTACTTTTTAAAATAATGTTAAAAAGAAAGTGTATTGTACTTTCAGCAGTTCGGCAGCTGAATGTTTGTTTTGCAGAAAAAGTGGGTCTTGTTACAAAGCTAAAAGCTAATTTGTTATTAGATAGGCTTTCACAGACTACAGTCCATAAAACGTATACAAAATATATTTGCACGTAATAATGGTAAATGATTAGCCTTTTGCTATTTACAATACTTAATACTTTTAAAGAAGTATAGATACCATAACCTTTCTCACTTTTTTCTGTGACACTTGTACACATTAAAAATGAAATTCTGATGCCCTCTTTCAAAAGAACATACATACCATATTTTTTGCAGTATGAGACTCACTACCCCCCCCCCCCAAAAAAACCCGGTGTGGAAATGTCTGTGCATCCTGTTTTGGGCCTCCCTGGCCCCAAGAAGCACTCTGCTGGCAAAAAAACAGGCACGTTTTTGGCCTGCAGGGTGCTTCTGGGGGCTGGGGAAGCAAAAAAAAGGATGTGCGGAGGGGTTGGGAGGCCAAAAATGGGCCCATTTATGGCTGACAGTGGTTCTGGGGCCCAGGGAAGGCTGAAAACGGGACACACAGAGCTCAAAAACTATTTTTTTCCTCCTCTAAACCTAGGTGCATCTTATGGTCCGGTGTGTCTAGTGTAAAAAATACGATATATACCCATACCCACACACACATATACGTATGATATATATGACACACAGACACACACACAGACACACACACACACACACAGAGTATATATTAATCACAGTCCATTTTGAGTACATAGCAAAAAAAAGTCTTGAGAGTTAACAAGGTTGATACTGTATGGTACAAAGCTATTACAGAATGTGGTTGTTCTGCTTCAGATACTACAATTCCTCCTCCCAGAAAGTAACAAATAAAACCAGACAGGGAGAGACGTGGAGTGTCCCTGACCATACTGTGGACCTTGATCAAGCAGTATGCATATGCCATGCCTTGAAAAGAAGGAAGTGAACTTCGAGTAATCTTTTCCCACATCCTAACCACTTTCTGCATAGCCTTCCTGTCCGAAATAGTAACACTTCCAAACCACACAATAAAACTATACAACAGAATGCTTTCAATCACCTCTCTATAGAAAGGGGTAAGGACAGGGGAAGGAAGATGTTTTCTTCTCATATGACACAGAAAATGCAGGCGCTCCTGCCCCTGCTTCACCAGTGTCTCACTGTTGTGAGACCAAGACCATAATATTGAATTATGAGTTCAAGAATTTTAGAGAGCAAAGGCTCAAACTGCAAGCATATTATGTCAACATTGAAGGGAAGACTCCACTTTTACATCAACATTATTGGATTTGCGACTAGCTGACCAACCACACTCAGCATATGGAATTGCTACAAGGTAGGAAGCATGCAGTGGGCTATGTCAAGTTTCTGTCTTAGCCCAGTACTCTTCAACATTTTCATAAATGATGTAGATGGGGAGACACAATGGGCACACACCCAGAATCCTCAGTTACTATAACTCTTGCTGAGAATTATGTATATTTGGAGGGTGGTGCCCAGCAGTGGTGGGATTCAAATAATTTAACAACCGGTTCTATGCCCTAATGACCAGCTGGGTAGGCGTGGCTTGGTGGTCATGTGACTGCATGGGCGTAGCCATCTCAGTGTCACTCATGTCCATGGGCACTTCGCCTTAGCTGTTACAATGTAATAAGGGTTAACCGGAGAGGCAGTTTCTGTAAGCAGGGCAATAAAGATTAGGCTAAAAACAACAACAGAATGTTTCCTTCCTGCTTTCCTTACAGGATTAGCCCTGTGAAGTGGGGAAAAAACAAAAGATTTCTTCCAACAACTGGTTCTCTGAACTGCTTAGAAAGTTAGCAACCGGTTCTCCTGAATAGGTGAGAACTGGCTGAATCCCACCACTGGTGCTCAGGCTGAAAAAGGCTATTTTTAGGCAGATAAAATACTCCTTCAAAAAGTAGTCAGAGCTGTTCACTGGAAGAAAGCACAAGTGTATGCACACCTATTGCTGTCCAATCTGGGATGTCCCCCTGGTCTAAATCATGCCAGTTCTTCTGTTATTTCCCTGCACTCTATCAAATCAGATCATATTTGATCTGGCATCCAATGTACTAATTACATTTAATACATTAATTGGGGAGTAAATGGCTAAATAATTACCTCATTCTCAATAAAAGGGGCAATAACAGCTAGACCTCAATCACCTAGCATTTGAACTGAGTCTAAATATACAGGTAGTCCTCAACTTACAACCACAATTGAGCACAAAATTTCTGCTCTTAAGCGAGACATTAGTTAACTGAGTTTTGCCCTATTTTCGTGCCATAGTTATTAAGTGAATCACTGCAGTTGTTGTTAGTCACATGGTTGTGAAGTGAATCTGGCTGTCCCATTGACTTTGCTTGTCAGAACGTCATAAAAGGGGATCACGTGACCCCAAGACACAGCAACCGTCACAAATATGAGTCAGTTGCCAAGTGTCTGAACTTTTATTATATGATCACGGGGAAGCTGCAAGGGTTGTAAGTGTGAAAAATGATCTTATCACATTTTTTAGTGCCGTTGTAACTTCAAACAGTCACTAAATGAATTGTTGTAAGTCGAGGACTATCTGTATATAAATAATACTGCTAGTATATAGCTGTTGGGGGTCGGGGAATAAGATGAAGTGGCATATGTAGTTCAATTAACCCTGGAAAGAAACCTAATGGGTCTTCCAATACCATCTATGATTTGCAATGCATCCATGGCCACCGTCCTCTGAATATTTTAACCATTCCAAACTCAATTTCTTTCTTTCTCTTTCTTTCTTTCTCTCTCTCTTTCTTTCTTTCTTTCTTTCTTTCTTTCTTTCTCTCTTTCTTTCTTTCTTTGTAAAATTTATTGGCCACCCACCTTACCACACGGTAACTCTGGTCATCTTACAATATTAAAAGATAAGACTACGCAAATCCCAGATGATATAAATCAAATACTATAAAATTAAAATCCAATTATTCAGCCCTAACTTTAAGATGAGGAGGGGTGGAGGGAGGAGGATGAGGTGGCATCAGTTATTAATCTATCAACCACCCCCAATTTGAAAACCCTCCATTGGAGCTCCAAGCCAACTGGCAGAGTCAAGTCTTTAAGCTTTTGCCGAAGGTCAGAAGGGTTGGAGCCAACCCCACTCAGGGGAGAGGGAGGGCAAGATGTTCCAAAGGGCAGGGTCAGTGGCAGAGAAGGCCCGTCTCCTGAACCCTGCCAGCCAGAATACTTAATCTAGTCAATTCTACTGTTTGGATTCCTGAGTCACTAATGCAAATTTTGGTGTGCTGTGAAAGCTACTTATTCCAGGATTCTTTCAATCCTGAAAAGTGCATCCTGGGCCACCTGGACATATTATTGCCACAATGACTCATTGACCCCATAATGATTTGAGTACAGTATTGCCTAAATCCAGAGAGAAGCAGAAATAAAATCTACCCCACGACTTCTGGGCCTCTTGAAGTGAAGGTTATTGCCTTAATAGAGCTAGTAAAGATCAGGAGTCAGAAGGCAATGTACTCTGCAATCACTTCCAGGAGAAAATTCAGTCATCATATTGGTGGAAAAAATTATCTTTAGTTTGGAAAGTCATTTAACAGAGAGTACCTTTCATGTTCAAGCCAAGTCCTTATGTTTTGAAGGTCATTTATTTGAGTCATGCATGTGTGGGATTTCCAGAAAGTAATTAGGTGTATTTTTCCCATATATTGTTGAATAAGGCCTTATAGAGCCTTTGAAAGCGGCATTCAAGTGGAAAATAGCATCCTTCATAGAATCTTTTGTAAGGTATGTACAACTTGAAAACTTGGAATTTTCTCCCAAATGGTTTCATGCATTATTAATGAGTCTCCAGAGCCTCCTTTGAAAGCTCATTGAATTTGTATTTAAAGAACTAAATATAATTATTTTTTCACACTATTATACTTACCAGGTCTTGCAAAGAACATGGTCATACAGTGGTCTTGATTACCAAAGCAGGTAGTTGTGTTAGAACATTGGAATTCTTTGCAGCAAATATAACATACCAGAGCATCCAAAGCTGAAAGACAGGAGGCAAAACAGCAACTCAATCTCTAATTCCCATCAGTTATCTTTTTGCTAACATATTGCATCAATGGGATTTGGGAGTAAAAATGCCAAAAATTATTTGCATCAAACATTTTGGAAATTTCAAAATCTCAATTTCAAATTCGGTAAGATTTGAGAATTCAGATCTCTGTGAGAAAAATGGCAAACTGAAGATAGCTCTGTTAAAAATGGAACTGTTGACCAGGACGGAATGAGAAGCCAGACAGTAGATGGCTCTTTGTAATTCCACTTCAGAAAAGGAGAGGACTTGAGATTGCCCACACAGTTCCTGCTTACAAGAGAACCACAAGATAGTGTTCTCTCTGGCATGTTTATGGTTCCAGGAAAAGAGTAAACAGCCATCTTGCTCAAATTGTTAGAATGCTACGTTTGCATCATTGGCATTCTTCAGTCTCAAAAGACAAAAGTATTGTGCTCTGGAAAGAGGTCCTAAATCATCATCTGGTTTGGCTAAAAAGACCAATTCGAGAGTGGCAATCCTTTCCACTCTGAGGGCAGATACATTCTGTCTTCCTACCGAGCCCCAGATTTTGCAGGTTCTGGGACTGCCTCTTTGCCTCAGCCTGGTGAACGAGTGTCTCTTGGAATTGGAGAAGACCATGCTGTGTCTTTAGCCTCCAAACTGAGGGTTTCCCAGCTGTTAATGTCCATTCCCAAGGCCTTTAGATCACTCTTGAAGATATCCTTATATCGCAACTGTGATCTCCCTCTGGGGCGCTTTCCCTGCACTAATTCTCCATACAGGAGATCTTTCAGAACCCAACCATCAGCCATTCTCACGACATGCCCAAACTAGTGTAGACGTCGCTGTTTCAATAGTGTATACATGCTAGAAATTGCAGCACATTCCAAGACTGCTATTTGAAACTTTGTCATGCCAGGTGATGCCGAGAATACATTGGAGACGGCGCATATGAAAGTTGTTCAACTTTCTCTCCTGCTGTGCAAAAGGGTCCAAGACTCACTGCAGTACAAGAGTATGCTCAGGATGCAGGCTCTATAGACCTGGATCTTTGTATATTCTGTCATGTAGCGGCCACGTTTATTGAGTTAGGTATCTAAAGAGAGACTGTCGGAGATAGTTGAGCTGAGGTACACAAAGTCATGGACAACCTCCAGTTCTTGTCCAGTGATTGTAATACAGGGAAGTGAATCCACGTCCTGACCCATGACTTGTGTTTTTTTCAGACTAGACTTTTTTTCCAGGCTGATTGTTAGTCCAAAGTCTTGGCAGGCCTTGCTAAAACAGTCCCTAAGTTGTTGAAGGCTTCAGCAGAGTGAGCAGTAACAACAGCATCGTCAGCGAAGGGGAAATCCCGTAAACATTTCAGCTGGACTTTAGACTTTGCTCTCAATCTAGAGAGATTAAAGAGTTTTCCATCTGATCTGGTCCGGAGATAAATACCCTCTATTGCAGTTCCAAAAGCATGTTTCAGCATGACAGCAAAAAAGATCCCGAATAGAGTTGGCGCGAGGACACAGCTCTGCTTCACTCCACTTCAAATGTCAAAGGAATCTGATCTTAAGCCATCAAATGAGTTTGCATACTTCCTTTTAAAACATATTTTAAAATGGTTTCTAAACTGCTTTTCAGTTGTTTGGAACTTTGGGATCAACAAGTCTAAAACACAAACTGAGTCTCCTGCGCCTAGTGAAAGAACTATAAAATACAAGTTTAAGATTTTTTATTATTATTTTAAATTAACAAATGGCAAAAGGATGACTGCAATTTTGATTTGGAAACTTATAAATGGAATAAAGGTCCCTATTGATTTGAAATAAGAGTTTGGAATTAATTGTAAGAATTCTTCTTATGGGAAAATGCTTTTGCTTTGAATTGATTTTTAAAGATAGGATGGGACACTAGGGGAAAGTAGAACAAAGTAAAGATTACAATTAATGAGAAGAATGCTTATGAAGGAGTATAGTGATCAAACTAATATTGGCTAGTTGCTAATGCCACCATATATTTGTTAAATTTGCTTTTATTATGGATTGCCTATGCATATATATATGCACTAAAGCACAATCAGCCTCTTCAAAACCCCTCCTACCCTCACAGGAAACACAACCCTCCAAACAATCAGAACAGAACACCCCTCCACCAAATAATGACACACTTCCACCTAATCAAGACACACCCAAGCCCCCATTCAATCAGTTTTAATCCCCTACTGGCAGTTAAAACTTAATCCCCTACTGGCAGTTAAAATTTAATCCCCTACCAGCAGTTATAAGGAACAAAACAGCCAAGATCCCACACTACTCCTGGAAACACCAAACCTGAAGTAGTCAGCAGCAGCCTGAAGATGACGAATGTGACTTCGTCGAAACGTCGCCAAGACATTTCCAATTCTACGCGGGAGAAAACCCGAACAACTAGAGACCTACATACTAACACCCGCGAAAACCTCAGAAAACATATATATATATATATATATATATATATATATATATATATATATATATATATATATATATATATATATATATATATATATATATATATATATATACACACACACACACACACACACACACACACACACACATACATATACACATATCATACTGCTTTCCTTTCTCTGTCTATCAGCTCATCACAAGAGACCATCCAGACAGAAAGCCATTATTTTTACATTTGCAACACAAAGGTAACAAAGGCAACAGTAAAAATAATGGCTTTCTGTCTGGATGAGCCGATAGACAGAGAAAGGAAAGCAGTATGCTTCCTCCCATATTTGGGCATACCAGGGGTTGTGACACAATATACATATCTATTTCCCTGGCTTAGCTGATAAAGGAGAAGAGCCTGTGGCTTAGTGGCTAACACAACTGCCTAATATGTAATACAGCACAGGTTCAAATCCCAGTAAGGGTATGGCTAGCTAATGAGAGCTAAATAGCTTGAAATAGATCTATACTAGTCTCCCTTTATTTATTTATCAGCACAAATGCAACACACACACACACACACACACGTTATTGATTAAACCAATATTTGCTGTTTTCTTCTGATATGATATATTGTTAGAAATCATTTGTTATGAATTAACCTTTGTTTTTAGCTCCTGATCAGAAGTGGGTTTCTGCTGGTTCTCTCTGGATCCGGTGAAGTGGTGGTGGCAGGAGGCTCCACCCACCCACCCGAAAGCTTCTGCTCATGTGCAGAAGCATCGCGCAAGCACATGCACAACTGTATTGGTAGTAAGATAAATTGAAACCCACCTCTGCTCCTGATTATACTGTCAGAAATTAGCTGTTAGGAATTAATCCTGGCTTGGTAAGAATTGTAATTTTGATACTGGTTGCCATTAGTGCAAAACTTGTTATCTCGTTTCTGTGTCTCTCTTCTGTCCTTTGCTACTTACATCCTTGAAAACATAAATTGTTACCCAGGAATAACAGGCCCATAGATAAAGGAACAGAGTAGAGAATAATGCAGCAGGGAGTTATCTGAAAACACTCTGCTGAATAAATAACTTGGCCAGGGAGAGAACCCCCCCCCCCCGCACCTTATATAGGGCTATAGGGATGCACCATAAATAAAATACACAGAGATAGGGGCCTGAATAAGGAATGCTTTGAAGATAAAGACCTATGTTGATAATGAAACTTTGTCTCTGATTGGGTAAACTTTGTCTCTAATGGGCCACTCTCACAGAGGCGTGGCTATTCCTTATATGCTTTTGCCTGTGTTTTGGACATAGAATTCCACCCAGTTTTTGCTTTTAGTCAAAAATAAAAAGCTGCTGCTTTTTTTGCAAGCCTTGTCTTGAGTCTTGCACTCTTTGGAATCTTGGTGGCGCGGGAAACTTCTGGGACCTAACACTTAAATTTGATTTGCTTTTTCAGAATGGAGTAAAATATTTTAACATTGAACTTGTTGAAGGATATTTTGGAACAAAAATATTAATTTAAAAGTTAAAAGTTAATTTTAAAAGTTACTACCTAAATAGATAGATTGTGTGAGGTAGGATATGGGAAGATGGGGTCATCTGTTGTGTTTGAACAAACCTGATAAGTTATTAAAATTGTTTATATTTGTTGAGAAGAGGGAAGTCATTTCTTTATATATTTCTTTTGTTGCAGAAAATCAAAGGACCCAGACTTTGAGATCAAGAAAAGCTTTATTTTGACCAAAAGGCTCAGACAGTGTAAACCCACATCTGACGTCTGAGAGAGGTGCTTCAAGATTCAAAAGAGGCTTTTGCACCTTACAAATAGATAATCTAGTCTGACCCTGGACAATTTCACTCTTATGTCCAAATCTCACTTTACGTCATACTTTACTTTTCTTTTGCCTTACTATATTCTTTTTTTTCTATTTTATTTTTTCCTGCATTTTCATTTTCTATTTATTCTTTTTTTACTGTGTATGTTATTTTATCATTGATGATATAAATTTTAATTATAATTACTATAAGAAAATTGAAAGTATAAATTTTGATAAAATAGCTGTTAGAGATTTAAGATATGAAGTTTCTCTTTAGGAATTTAACAATTTAAAAACCCAATTTATATTTTCTTCTGTTACACATTCTTCTGGATGTGTTACATGTCACACAATATTTACATAGGGGCCAAGGAGGCAGTTTAAGCATATACATAAGTGCATGTGCCAAATATGCTGATGAGGAAAGGGGGTAAATACAGATTGGAATCAGAATTCTACATTCACAACTTTCCTGCCTAGCAGATAAAAAATTATATTGTTGTTATTTCTGACATCTTTTAAGAAATGGAGAAGGCATTCTAGACAGATGATCCATGATATTGGCTCCACCAGATACTAGGTGGAGCCCATACATAGCCTAGAGAAGAGTTTATAGCATAGCCTAAATATAGTTTCTAGTGGGAAGCAGTGGACAAAATCATTAAAAACAAGAGATAAGGAAATGGTCATATTTAAATATGACATCATGAGAGGGCAGCAACGGTATCACGTGGGCCACCAGAGGTAGAAATATAGAGTTGGATATCATCATATTTTAGATACCGTAAGTCGTAGTTACATATGATCTTACCCAGTGGCTTCATGTAGATATTAAAATGGAATGGAGACAGTACTGAGCCCTGTTGCATGCTACAAGATAGTGGCTGAGGGCTGAATCTCTCACTCCCTATTGACACTGATTGGGAACAGCCTTGAAAAATGGAGCAAAACAAGCACAAAACCATCTCACCCAGACACAGCCCTCATAGCCAAGAAAGGATGCCATGGCCAGTGGTACTGAAGGCCACTGCCAAAGAGTGAAAGAGAGCAAGGATGGTTGCATTACCCCAATCACACTTTCATCAGAGATCAACAAGCACGACCAATGCCATTTTGGTCCAATAACCAAGCCTGAATCCTGATTGAAAGGAATCCAGATATTCTGTTTTATTCAAGACCCTCTGAAGCTGCTAGGCAACCACATTTTTCACCATCTTCCCTAAAAAGGGAAGATAGGAAACAGGATTAAAATTGTCCAAGCAGGTGGGTTCAAGTGATGGCTATTTAAGGAGGGGATGAGCCAGGCCTCTCTAAAAGGCCCAAGAAATGTCCCCTCCCTGTAATGGTGTGCTTGAATCCACCTGCCAATCACTGTCTTATAGGCTTTCACCATCCAAATGGGACAAGGATCTAACTGACAGGTGATGGCGCTGACAGCATTGAGGACCTTGTCCATTTTCGCAGCTTCAAAAACGTCAAACCATTCCCGGATAACTGAGCAAGACTACCCCTCAGGCATTTTGCATGAACTTGCTCCACACATGGGAATGAATGTGAGTAACTTTGTCTGTCAGGGTTTGAACAAATTCTTCTGCACAGCCCTGAAGATGATCACCTGACACCCCCACCTCCCATCCCAGGAGGGGCCAGATAATCTAGAACAGTGCCACCAGGTGACACACTGAGGACAAAATAAGCAAGAACAAATAAAGCTGTTGCCCACTCTTACCACCATGACGTAGGCCTTGATAGCACCTCTGTGTTGTGTATGGATGGAGTCATCCTTACTATAGTTCAGTTACGCAACATCCCTTTCTTAGCCCATCCAGAGATTGGTTCTACATGCCAGGTTTGTTCCATAATATCCCCACTAAAACAGTGGATAAGAGACAATGTATTGTAGATACTTTTAAATTTGGCATTTAAAGGCAGCATCTGAAGCCCAGGGCCTCCCCAAAAAATCTGCTGACCAGCTATTGAAGTTGGTAAAGAGTAAGAAAAATGATGGAGATATGAGCATGCATATTGTTGTGAAATAATGTTAAAGCTCGTCTTTTCCTTTTCATCTTGAGTTTTGATAACTGGCATAGTGTTGTGATGTTCAGGCATATTATGTACACTTGTGTTAGCTTTTGGTGCAACATGATCAATACCTGAGGAAACTCCAAAAACATGATTTGGTGTAGACACAAGATAGATAAAAACAAATCTTTATTCAAAGTTCACAATGAAAGATGACATGCTTTATTTATTTTCCCATTCATATAGGACGGATTGAGAATATTACTGAGCAACACATTCCAAATCGCTCTTCAATTTCAGACAAATCACAAACAATGCAATCAGTTGAAGCCAATGATGTCATCGAGAAGGTCTCCAGTTGAAAGTGAACACTAACGGTTGCATCTGTCATAGCCACAACAAACGGCTCTAACTCCTGCATTTGGCACTGAATTCAGAACTTGACACTCATACTGAGAGCCGCACCTCTTAGCATACCTTGGTGGCTGGAATCCTACAGAAAAAAAGCCATTGTGGTTGCTTATGGAAAAAAATAAATTTAATTTTTCACTTCACCAACATTGTTCTTTGTTAACAATGGAAGCTCCAGATGGATTACCCTTCCTTCATTTTGGAAGCTGGGCCAAGCATTCAGTACATCCACATTATTTGAAATTCTTGGTTCTTTCATGTGAAAAAAACATGTTTCACATGAATAGCAAGACTGAGACTGGGACAAGGTGGTGAGATCTCAAAAGGACCTATCTGCTCCCCTGAAAATAACCCCAATATCTGAAAAAAATCAGCAGGCTGTCTGGAAATGCATTGGCAATACCACTATTAAGCATTTTGCTTGCACTATCATCAAAGTCTTGTAGAGGAGACTGAACTTGAAGAAATTAGTAACATTAGAGCCAAGGTGGCGCAGTGGTTAAATGCAGCACTGCAGGCTACTGCTAGATCAGCAGGTCAGCGGTTCAAATCTCACCGGCTCAGGGTTGACTCAGCCTTCCATCCTTCCGAGGTGGGTAAAATGAGGACCCAGATTGTTGGGGGCAATATGCTTACTCTCTGTAAACCGCTTAGAGAGGCCTGAAAGGCCTATGAAGCGGTATATAAGTCTACTGCTATTGCTATTGCTATTGCTATTGCATAAACTGTTGATAAAGAATTGTCCCTTGTGGTTCTTCTTGAGCAATACTTAGGGCAACATTTGCCTTTGTTCCAGGGTCCAGAATAATCTAGTCAGTTCTCTTTGTTTGGATACCTCAGACACTAATGCAAATTTTGATGGGCAGTGGAAGCTAGGTATCCTAGGGTTCTTTTGATCCTGAAAGGTGCATCCTGGGCCAAATGATCCCTGGACAATGGCTGGCTTAATAACAATAATAAAAACCTATTGCCTAGGTTCAGAGAGAAGTTGAAATAAAACCCACCCCAGAACTCCTGGGCTTCTTAAGGTGAAGGCTATGGCCCTTACACAGATAGAGCTAGTAAAGATCAGGACTCAGAAAGCAATGTACCCTGTGACCATTTCCAGAAGAAAATTCAATCATCATATTGTTGGGGTAAAAAACATTTTGTTTTTAATTTGGGAAATTGGTTAGCATACTGAGTTCATTTCAGATTCAAACCAAGGGTCATTATGTTCCATGTTTGAAGCTCATTTATTTGATTCATCTATCTGTGGGACCTTCCAGAAGGTGACTACATTCCACCCAACCATTATGGAATAAGGTTATCTTTGAAAAAGGCTTAGCAACTCAAGTGGAAAATAGCATCCTTCATAGAGCTTCATCTTTTGTAAGGTTTGTGCAGTTTGTAGTGTTGGAATTTTCTCCCAACTGATTCCTTCTGCTAATGATTGACCATAGCATTTTTCAAAGCTCATTGAAGTCCCTGTCCCCACCCCCAAAATTAAAAAACTAAATATAATTAATTTTTCACACTTATACTTACCAATTCCCGCAAAGAATATGGACATACATTGGTCTTGATTACTAGAGCAGGTAGTTGTGCTAAAACATCTTCCTCCATTGGGACAATAATAACATTCCAGAGCATCCACAGCTGAAAGAGAAGAGGCAAAACAGCAACTCAATCTCTAATTTCCATCAGCTATCTTTTAGCTAATATTACACCAATGGTATTTGGGAGTAAAAATGCTGAAAATTATTTTCAGCAAAGATTTTGGTAATTTCAAAATCTCCATTTCAAATTCAGTAAGATTTGAGAATTCAGACCTGGGGGAAGTGGGGGGAGAGAATGGCAAACTGAAGACAGCTCTGTTAAAAAATGAAACTGCTGATCAGGATTGAATGAAAAGCCAGACAGTTGACCGCTCTTTATAATTCCACTCCAGAAAAGGAGAGGACTTGAGATTACCCATAAGTGCTTCAGACAATTGCTCCTTTTAAGAGAACCACAAGACAGTGTCCTCTGGCATGTTTATGGCTATGGGAGAAGAGAGAATAGCCATCTTGCTCAAACTTTGTGTTCTATTTCCTTTTCAAAACATATTTAAAAATTGTTTATTAACTGCTTTTCAGCTGTTTGAAACTTTGGGATCAACAAGCCTAAACACACATATGAGTCTCCTACCCCTAGTGAAAAAACTGTAAAATACACATTCAATATTTTTTTTAAAAATAAAAATAAAAAGCAGGATGATTAGAATTTTGATTTGAAAACTTATAAATGGAATAAAGGTCCATATTGATTTCAAATATGAGTTTGGAATTAATTGTAAGAATTCTTCCTGTGGGACAATGTTAGGATGGGACTTTGAAACTTGGACAGTATGGGTAACAAAGTAAAGATTACAATTAATCAGAAGAAAGTTTAAGTTTGATTTCCTATTTCAGAATGGAGTAAAATATTTTAACATAGAACATGTTGAAGGATATTTTGGAACAACAGACCCAGAAATAAAGTACTATAAAAATAGTAATAAAAATAGTACTAAAAATACTATATTCTTATTTTTTTCTATTTTCTTTTTTCCTGCACTTTCAGTATTGTGCGGAGCAGCTCTCCCTCCTCCTTCCGCACCATTGACTATCTTAACCGTACTTGCGCAGTGCTCCGCACATTTTAGGAATGTAGTGTGAATAGTGTGCCTGGCTGATGTTTGTACCCACCTTTTTAACCTCATATTGTTGTATTTTTTGTGTTTAATTAACATACGTGGGGAATGCATGGATGAGTGCCTGTGTATGTATGAGAGGATTGAGAGTACAGCCTGGTGCCTCCTCCACTGAGTGCTATTGCAGAAGTGGTAGGGGGGGCCAGGCCTACCTCCCGTCCCAGAATGAGTGACAAAAATCGCCTGCCGGAAGGAGCAGAGGCTGTGGGGGGAGGGATATGGGGTCTACGGGCGCGGGGGTGGCCCAGAGCATTACGGTCACTATGGGGAGAGGCAGGTACGACGGGAACTTCAGGGCTAGCCATTACCGGGGAAGGAGGGTTCGCTACATCACAGAGATCCCTCCTTCCAGCCCTGCTAGTTCCACTCCAGGGCCAGATGGCGAGAACTGTCAGGGCCCTGGTCTCAGGCTGTTGTTGCTAAATGCCAGGTCTGTGGTTCACAAAGCTCCCCTAATTTTAGACGAGGGGGCAGACCTGGCATGTATTACTGAAACCTGGCTGGGCCCGGAGGGAGGAGTCCTCCTCACTGAAATGTGCCCAGAAGGATTTCAGGTGCTTCATCAGCCGCGACCCCAGGAAAGGGGTGGGGGAGTGGCGGTCATCGTCCGAAGGTCTTTAGTTACTTGTAGGATCCCTGCTCCGGAGCTTGTCGGGTGTGAGTCCCTGTTGATGAAGTTGGACCTTGGTGGTCAAGTGGGTTTGTTGCTAACGTACCTACCTCCCAACAGCGTTGCAACAGCCCTCCCCTCGCTCCTCGAATCAGAAGCCGAGTTGGCGGTAGAGTTCCCCAGGCTTATGGTTCTGGGGGATTTCAACCTGCCTACACTTGGTGAACGCTCTGATGGGGCACAGGAGTTCATGGCTTCCATGACAGCCATGGACTTGACCCAAGTAATTCGGGGTTCGACTCATTCAGGGGGTCACATGCTTGACCTCGTATTCCTCTCGGAGCAGTGGAGACGTGATCTAGAGTTGAAGGGCATTAAGACCTTGCCCTTGTCATGGTCTGATCACTTCCTACTGAGGCTTGACTTTCGGAAACCAATCCCCCACTGTAGGGAGGTGGAGTCGATTAGGTGGTTCCACCCCAGGTGCCTGATGGATCCTTTGGGATTTCAGACGGCGCTTGGAGAGATACCTGACACTCTTGTCCACAATCCGGTGGAGTCCTTAGTCGCTGCCTGGAATACAGCGGCGGCGCGGGCTCTAAACCGGATTGCGCCTTTGTGACTTCTCCGAGGCAGCGGATCCAGGAGGCCCCCTTGGTTCACCGAGGAACTCTGGGAGATGAAGTGCCAAAAGAGACGCCTAGAGCACCGCTGGAGGGCCAGTAAATCTGAGTCAGACCGAGCACTGATGAGAGCCTTTATCAGAGCCTATCTCGTGGCAATACGGGCGGCGAAATGTTTGCATTTTGCCGCCCTTATTGCATCTGCTGAATCGTGCCCAGCCACCTTGTTTAGAATAACCCACTCCCTCTTGAAAGGGAGGGATGCGGATGACCCTTTACAAGGTAGAGCTGAGGAATTTGTTCAGTATTTAACGGATAAAGTCGCTCGGATTCGGAGAGAGCTGGACTCCAATTGCACGGTACCAGCCGAGGTACCGGGGGAAGGTCTTGAGCATACTTTATGGATTGAGTTTCAACTTGTCTCTCCTGAGGAAGTGGACAAGGCCATGGGAGCGGTGAGTACCTCCACTTGTATACTGGACCCGTGCCCCTCCTGGCTGGTCTCGACCAGCAGGGAGATGACACACGGCTGGATCCGGACGATAGTTAACACCTCTCTCCAGGAGGGAATTTTCCCACTTCTCCTAAAGGATGCGGTGGTGAGACCCCTCCTGAAGAAACCATCTCTGGACCCAGCCATTTTGAGCAACTATCGTCAAGTCTCCAACCTGCCCTTTGTTGGGAAGGTTGTTGAGAAAGTGGTGGCCTCTCAACTCCGATGGTCCTTGGATGAAACCGACTATCTGGATCCCTTTCAGTCAGGTTTCAGGCCTGGTTACAGCACGGAAACTGCTTTGGTCGCGCTGATCGATGATCTCTGGCGAGCCAGGGATAGGGGTCACCCCTCTATCCTTGTGCTCCTTGACCTCTCAGTGGCCTTCGATACCATCGACCATGGTATCCTGTGGCGGTTGCAAGAGGTGGGAGTGGGAGGCACCGTTATTCGGTGGTTCTCCTCCTACCTCTCGGACAGGTTGCAGTCGGTGTTGGTCGGAGGGCAGAGGTCGACCCCAAGGCCCGTCAACTATGGGGTGCCGCAGGGTTAGGTCCTGTCCCCCCTCCTATTTAACATCTACATGAAGCCGCTGGGTGAGATCATATGCCGGCATGGGATCAAATACCACCAATACGCGGACAATACACAGTTGTATCTGTCCATCCCGTGCCAACTCAGCGAAGCAGTAGAAGTGATGTGCCAGTGCCTGGAGGCTGTTAGGGTCTGGATGGGAGTAAACAAGTTGGCACTCAATCCAGACAAGACCGAGTGGCTACTGATGTTCCCTCCCAAAGATTGGCCAAGTATTCCATCTCTCAGGCTGGGGGCTGAAATTATAGGCCCCTCAGAGAGGGTTCGCAATTTGGGAGTCCTCCTGGATCCCCAGCTGACTTTAGAACACCATTTATCGGCTGTGACCAGGGGGACCTTTGCCCAGGTTCGCCTGGTGCACCAATTGCGACCCTACCTGGATCGGGAGGCCCTTCAGACAGTCACTCACGCCCTTGTGACCTCAAGACTGGATTACTGTAACACGCTCTACATGGGGCTGCCCTTGAAGAGTGTTCGAAGACTTCAGCTAGTCCAGAATGCAGCCGTGCGAGCGATCGTGGGTGCACCCAGGTACACCCACGTTACACCTATCCTCCGCGAACTGCACTGGCTACCCATTAGTCTCCGGACTCGCTTCAAGGTGCTAGTCATTACTTATAAAGCCCTACATGGCATCGGACCTGGGTACCTGAGAGACCGCCTCCTGCCAATTACCTCCCATGGACCGATCAGATCGCACAGACTAGGCCTCCTCTGGATCCCATCTGCCAGCCAATGTCGGCTGGCAGCTCCCCGGGGGTAAGCCTTCTCTGTTGCAGCTCCAGCCCTCTGGAACGAGCTCCCCGTGGAGATCCGGACCCTTACTACTCTCCCGGCCTTCCGCAAAGCCACGAAGATCTGGCTGTTCAGGCAGGCTGGGGGGCTGTTGAAATAGCCAGCCCCATGGGAACTATGAATGTTGTGTATTTTAAATTGTTGTTTGTCTATTTATCTATTTACCCCCTTCCTTTGTTATTGTAAGCCGCCCAGAGTCCTTCGGGAGTGGGCGGCAGACAAGACTAATAAAACTAAACTAAACTAAACTAATTTTATATTTACAACTTTCCTGCCTAGCAGATTAAAAATTACATTGTTGTTATTTCTGACATGTTTTAAGAAATGGAGGAGGACAGATGGTCCATGACAGATACTAGATTTTAGAATTTAGAATTTTATTAATATTTATAGGCCGCCCTTTTCCCTGAGGGGACTCAGGGCAGCTTACAAAGTATAGGGGGGGGGGGACACAAAAACGATGAACATAAACATTACATGAGTATAAAATAGTACACACCATTCATTCATCATTCGGGTGGGGATAGATTACGATCTTCATCCCCAGGCCTGACGGGATAGCCAGGTCTTAAGGGCTGTGCGGAAGGTCTGGACGGTGGTGAGGGTACGAATCTCCACGGGGAGATCGTTCCAAAGGGTCGGAGCTGCTACTGAAAAGGCTCTCCTCCGTGTAGTTGCCAGTCGACACTGACTGGCGGATGGAATTCGGAGGAGGCCTAATCTATGCGATCTGATAGGTCGCAGGGAGGTAATTGGCAGGAGGCGGTCTCTCAAGTACCCAGATCCACTACCATGGAGGGCTTTAAAGGTGGTAAGTAGCACCTTGAAGCGCACCCGGAGATCAACAGGTAGCCAGTGCAGCTCGCGGAGGATAGGTGTTATGTGGGCGAACCGAGGTGCGCCCACAATCACTCGCGCGGCCGCATTCTGGACTAGCTGAAGTCGCCGGATGCTCTTCAAGGGCAGCCCCATGTAGAGCACATTGCAGTATTCCAGCCTAGAGGTCACAAGGGCCCGAGTGACTGTTGTGAGGGCCTCCCGGTTCAGGTAGGGTCGCAACTGGCGCACCAGGCGAACCTGGGCAAATGCCCCCCTGGTCACAGCCGTCAAATGATGGTCGAAGGTCAGCTGTGGGTCCAGGAGGACTCCCAAGTTGCGAACCCTGTCTGAGGGGTATAGAGTTCAGTATAGAGATCAGACAATACATAGCCTAAAGAATAATTTATAGCGAGAAGCAGTAGACAAAAACATTAAAAGCAAGAGATGAGGAAACTGCCATATTTAAATAATATGCTTTGAGTCTTTTGGCATTCCTTGATCATGAAAATTTAAAAAGTCAAGTCCATATTGCTTTAGGCAGGGCAGGGAAAAGATCTTTGACTTAGCTCCATTGTACACACACAACACTTTAACAATAGGTTCTCACAACTGCAGTGAAGCAACTGAATCAAATGAGGAAAAGGAGGAGAGAGTATGCTAGCTTATTATTGGGCATACTAGCCCAGGAGTGGGCAGAATTAGCCACTGTTGACCATTGTACCCCAAGTACCACCAAATCTCTCTCTGATCTCAAACATGCTTCTGCTAGCTTCTGCATGTAGGACCTCCAATCTAGGACATCTCAGTTTTAAGAGGAAGGGACTGGGTCTGTGAAAGAGGAATGGTCAGTGTTGAGTGATCATAACTGATAACTTACCTTGTGACCAAAGCATTACAGCAAGTACACACAAGATTATTTTTCTCATTGTTTTTCTGGAAACAGATTGCCTGCAATCAAGAGTTGGAAATCTGGGTCATTAGCTGTTCAGAGTATCTTTTCTTTTGATTTTCACACAAGATTCTGTGACCAGTGAGCCTGGAAGACCCACCTAAGTACATAATACTATTTAATATTCTGAGATATTCAATATATTAAGATCAATTAAAATGTATATTGTAGTATAGAATATGAGCCTCAGTGGCACAGTTGTTAGGGTGCAGTATTGCAGTCTATTTTTGCTGATTGTCAGCTGCCTGCAATTTGGCAGTTCAAATCTCACCAGGCTCAAGGTTGACTCATCTTTCCATCCTTCCAAGGTGGGTAAAATGAGGACCCAAATTGTTGGGGGCAATAGGTTGACTCTGTAAACCGTTTAGAGAGGGCTGTAAAAGCACTGTGAAGCGGTATATAAGTCTGCTGCTATTACTATTGTTAGTAAAACCATTATCTTAACTCTGCTTTAGACTCTTCGTGACATTATGTTTTAAGAATTCTCTATATTTATAATGGGAAATGCTCCCAATAAGAAAGTTCTGATTTTTAAATAGAAAAGATAGAAAAAGTGTAAGCCTCTAGCCTAGCCAGTGTTAATAGATGCTGGAACGTGTGGTCCACTATCATCTGGAAACACTACAACTGCTCTCCCTAATTCTTTCTATAGTATTTTTCTCTAATATATTCTGACTAAGGAATATGAAATAATTCAAAATAATATTAATCATTATAATTATAACACAGCAATATCATTAAAACCTTGTTTTCTTTGACATAGTAATCTTAAGCCTTTAATTTAGAATATAAGATATATAAATAAGAAAGTTTTCTTGTATATTTATTGTATAAATACCACATAATGAATAAAAAATGTGTGTGAGAAAAGCTGAATCTTACCTTTGATACAGTTGAGGTAAAACGAGCTATGATTTCCTACCTGGGTGGTACAACTGCAAGTATTTATAGAGTGAGGTGCTTTCTCGTCTCCTCCCTTTTTTTCTCTGATTTTGGGAAATTCTTGGGAAATTCTTACTCTAAAATCCCTTATTCTGCAACAATTGTGATGTAGGAGTTTTTACCAGAAAGGGAAATCCATTTCTTACTCAATGGGTAAATAACTTTATAAGGATCATAATGCAATGTTCTGGACTTGCAAAGCACAGAGCATGCTGTAGTCAAGGTGTTTTGTTTATTTATGGAGTAAGCTGATAAGATGACAAGCTGACATGATGTCAAAATTACTGTTGATGCTTTGTCTGTTCCAGACTGCATAAAATGACAATATTTCCTCCACCCACCCCTCTAAAGTACCTTAAATATTTGTTCTCCTGTAAATATATACTGTGGGAAGAATGTATAAATTTGTATAATTTGTAGAAATATATAGGGAATCATATGCTAACTAATCCAGGATCCACAGAGTTACTGATCAAGAGCCTCTGAAAGCCTTTAAACACAAACATAAGAATTAAACACTTATTTCAAGTACAAATATACATAAGCAAACACACAACACTCAGTTAACACAATGTAAACATAATTATAATGCTCACAGTTCAAATGAACAGACTCAACCCAAATCACTTGATCTAATCAACCCCTTCACCTCCTCAATGCATACACACAAGCCCATGCCCTTCAAGTGTCATCCTAAAAGCAGCACGAACACACTTCCACACCCAGGACAAGCTTCCCTATAAAATAATCCTTCTCTACCCCATGTTCTAGGTATCTACCCCCATAGGCAGACCTCTTTGCTTTTGGGAATAAAATAATTCTCTTTGCCTCACAACTGTCTGGTTTTCCTTTTTTAATTATTCTTGCACAACTCTGGCTTAGTTTGCAACCTCAAATTCTTCTTCTGACAATACTACAGTGTTTCCCTAAAAATAAGACAGTGTCTTATTTTCTTTTAAGATCTTATATTTTTTAGGTGTAGGTAGGAGGTGGCGAGCGTGGTCACCTCATGGCTGCTGCTGTGTTGCAATATTTTCAGGGAGGCCTTATTTTTTGGGGAGGGCTTATTTTAGCGCATGTGCTCAAAAGCCCGATTGGGCTTATTATCCAGGGAGGTCTTATTTTCAGGAAAATTGGGGATAGGGCCACTTCCTCTTTGAATTGAATTGGTATAAACATACAAATCTGTGTTTTAACTGGGGCTTACTCAATTAGCCAAAGCTGGTGGGCCTGTACAAGACATTTTGTCATGGTTTCATGGTTCCCCATCTTGGTTAAACAAAGACCAGCAGTGAGGTGCTACAAGACTTTATTCAACAAGCAACAGCAAGAACAACTTCAGAACACGGACAGTGCTCAGGCCGCCTGACAGCTATTTATATATGACAGCTGTCAGGCGGCTGGCCAATAGGTGGCCAGTGATTTTCCCGCCAGCCGGCAGGTGCACCTGGGCCAATCAGGAGCCTGCAGCTCTGGCCCCGCCTGCTGGCTGCATCGGAAGGACACAACACGAACAAACTCTGCTTCTCAAGATTTCTGATATGATTATGATTGCTCTTCCAGGATTATTATTGTTAAACTAAATATACATAGTAAACTAAAGGAATAAATGACCTGATCTTAGTAAGAACCTGCTTTCATAGGGATGTGATACAAGTAAGTTATGGTCCCTTTCTGTGCATTTTTCAAAGCTGGAACACTTAATACATACATATTCATCTGTTATATCTGTACTTAGTTTCAAATCTTCCTGTCACACAATTCTTACATACAATCAGAATTTTACCGCCACTTCCTTGTGCTTTCCCAAGCCATTTCATTTTAATAACTTAAAAAACACCTGAATCCAGTTTCTGAGATACAAAAGCCCCTCACTATCTAAAATATGTACACAATCCCCCAGAGCTTACAAAAACTAAATGTAATGGTTTTCTCTGTCTTGCACAAATTTTTCTACAACATGACGTATCAGTATTACTTAATCTATAGTATATCCCCCTGGTCTAAATCATGCCAGTTCTTCCACTAATATGTTAGTTCCCTGCACTCAATCAAATCAGATCATATTTGGTTTGGCATATAATGTATTAATTATATTTAATACAATGATTGGGGAGCAAATGAGCTAAATAATTACCTCATTCTCGATAAAAGGAACAATAACAGCTAGACCTCAATCACCTAGCATTCGAACTATGGAGTCTATATATATATACAGGTAGTCAATGGCATGCACTCAGGGGAGGCAGGGGAGGCAGGGCCTCACCACTGTCATCATGAAAAGAAAAAAAAATGTAAAAGGCTGAGGTAGTTGCTGCCAGAGTCACAGTGGATGACTCTGCTTAGTGCTTAATTGTTTTAAAAAGCCTCTAAAAAAAGTGCCCTCTGCAAGAGGAGGCGAGAGAACCATGTGCCTCATTTAGTCTATCTTTATGATCACTTGAGCAGAGTTAAGCAAGGGTTAAAAGGCGAAAAATTCCTTATGTAGATGAGGCACATGGTTCTCTCGTCTCCTCCTGTAGAGGGCACCTTTTTTAGAGGCTTTTTTTAAACAGTTAAGCAGAGTCATCCATTAGAGACTCTGGCAGCAGCTAACCCAGCCTTACTTCAGCAGCTCTTGCTTTTTTCTTTTTACATTTTTTACATTTTCATCATGGCAGATAAGAGAAGAGTTGAAATCCTCTGTGAAACAGCTGGAAAAGGTATGTGCGTTGGAGGGAGGGGGGAGGAATTCAAAATTATTGTAATTTGTAAATAATTGTAATTTGTATTATTATAAGTAATGTGTGTGTGTGTGTGTGTGTGTTTTACCCACCTCTACTGGTGCATGGGCTGGCACTTTATTTTTAATTTTTTAAAGCCCTGCTGCCGCGCCCACCATAGAGCAGGACACGTTCTGCTCTATGGCCGGTGCAGCGCTGGGACTTTAAAGCCCTGCCACCGCGTCTGCCATAGAGCGGGATGTGTCCTGCTCTATGGCCGGCGCGGTGCCAGGATTTCAAAGCCCTGCCGACACGCCCGCCATAGAGTGGGATGCATCCCGCTCTATGGCCAGTGCGGCGCCGGGACTTTAAAGCCATGCCGCTGCGCCCGCCATAGAGCGCTCTATGGTGGGCGCAGTGCCAGGACTTTAAAGCCACGCTTAGAACTAGATCACCTTCGGGGAGAAGGTAAACGATTGCAGGCTGCAGCCTTAAGCCCTGTCACCTGGTATAAATGGCTTCAAGCAGCCTCTGATAGAGAGGCTGCCTTCACGGGAAGCGGTGGCTGGATTGGGGGTGTTCCTTCCAGCTGACCGGCCTGAGGCGGGGCCCTTTGTGGGAGCGGTAGCCTTTGCAGCGGCTACGAGGCAAGGATCACACAGGAGACAGTTGATTTTGGGTGCGGAGCCTGGGAGAGCTGGAGCCATGGTGCAGGTCTACAACTTGCACCCCTTCGGGTCGCAGCAAGTCATCCTTCTGAAGTAGGAACCAGCGCTCTTCTGCTGCGGGAGGATGTACTCCTGGTGGCCTGCAGCTCCGTCACCTGCAAGGTGGAAGTGTTTGCCCTGTGGGGCGGGCAAAAGCCGAAAGAAAGCGCCCCGCCACTTCTGTCTGACATAGAGGCGTCCGTGCCCCGCAGCTGGGTCGGACATAGCTGTGGGGTGTGAGACGCCTCTATTTCGGACATAGCTGCGGGGCGGGCAAAAGCAGCTTTCTTTCTTTTTGCCTCACCAGCCATAAACTTCACCGCACATCACTGCAGATAGTCCTTAACCTACGACCACAATTGATCACAAAACTTCTGCTGCTAAGTGAGTCATTTATTAAATGTCAGTTTTGCCCTATTTTACGACCTTTCGTGCCATAGTTGTTAAGTGAATCACTGCAATTGTTAATTGCATAGTAGTTAAGTGAAATCTGGCTGTCCATTGACTTTGCTTGTCAGAATGTCACAAAAGGGGTTCAAAACAAAATAAGATTTCTTCCAACAAACGGGTCTCCAAATTACTTAGAAAGTTAATAACTGGCTGTCCCAAATAGCTGCGAACTGGCTAAATCCCACCACTGTTCAGGATTTTCAAGTCTGTGCTGTGGCTTTAGTATCACCAATTGCAAACGTTTGGGGAAATGTTATGTGGTCGGTTTTAACCAGTCTTTTCTAGAGTTCTCCTCCATTTCCCTCTAATATTACTTCTTCTTTGATAACAGGAATTATATTATGACTGATCCTAAAGCAGTCTCCAAATTTCTATATGTGAGTTTCTAATCTTTTGTAATAAAAAAGACATTTGGCATCTTGTTTTATTTATATGACTCTATTTTAACTAAATATAATGTAAAATACTTTTTATAATGTACTCAATTTTGTGTACTCTTATGCTTTATGCTTTCTAAAGATAATTAGACCCACAATATTTTGGAAAGTAACTCAAACCTCTCAAGAAAAGAAAGAAGAATGAAGGAATGGGAAAAAAATCATAAAAGAGCAAGTGTTTCAAATTCTACAAAATCATCAAAGCTATCAAAAATCAACAGATATGCTGGCCCAGGGAAACCTTCAGTGTTACCGTAAGTGGTTTCACAGAATATCAACAGCTCCTGAAAGCACATCCTCTGTGTAAACATTTATCTTGGTCTGACAGAAGAAGGGGGAAGGATTTGGAAATCTCCCTCTCTCTCTCTCTCCCTCCCTCCCCCCCCCTCTCTCTTTCTTTCTTTCATGGTGGGCGTGGCCTAGTCCGCCTCCTGCACCACCGAGGGGGGGGGGGGCAGCATTTTTGTCTTCCCCAGGCTCTGGAGGCTTTCCTTGAGCCTCTGGGACAGTGGTGGGTTCCTACCGGTTTGGACTGGTTCGGCCGAACTGGAAGTAGTTTGGTGGCCTGGGTCACTGGAACCAGCAGTGACCTAGACCTGCCACACCCCTGAACCAGTTTTCCAGGCGGCGCCATCGGTGACACCATCCTGTTTTTTGCTTCTGTGCAGAACAATTTTAATTGTATTGCACATATGCATGCATGAGGACATCAAGTGCGCAAAGTGTGCACGCACGCACACCGCGCACACGAGCGAACTGGCAGTAGTGCCTGCTGGAACTCACCCCTGCTCTGGAAGGGCAAAAACTGCTTCCCCCAGCCTCTGGAGGCTCGCAAAACGAATTGGTACCAACGCCAGTAGGAACCCACCCTTGGACAGAAGGAATATCTTCCAGAGGATGGGTGCCACAGCAGAAAAGGCCCTTCTTTGACACTCCTTGGCTGATGGTAACTGCCAGATTGGATGGGTCAGGTAGAAACAATCAGGAAAAGGCAGTCACATAAGTAAGGTTTCTATACTGATTTTAACATAAATCTAGGCTTTCTTATTTTAAATTTTTTTATAGAAACACAGTAAGGTTCTGGCAATATCTAAAAAGAATCACTCTGCCGAAACCTGTTCTGGAATTTTCTACCTCTCATAAAAATGGAAAAGCTCACATGTCATTTATGCCAAGTCAAACTGTATGAGATGTGGGGGATCTGTAATCAAAAAGAATTTTTGGAAGAAGAGAGGCAAAGAGGAGTTTTGAAAGTATTCTAAATTAGCTCAATAGCTCCCTCTGGCAATGCCTTTTTCCAGTTGCAATCATAAGAAAACTATTAGTTCAACTTTTTCTACAATATAAGGCAAAATAAAAAGAAGTTCTTGGGAACTACATTAATTGGTATGTTAAAATATGATAGAGGCTGGCAGCATCCAGCACCTAGTTGGGTAGAATAGGAATTAGGCAACATGATCAGCTAGCAGTACCTGAACACACTTGTAAGTAGATCACAAGCTTCCTAACAGACAGGAAGCAGCAGGTGAAGCTAGGCAAAATCACATCAGATACCTGTACAATTAGCACAGAAGCCCTCCAGGGCTGTGTGCTCTTGCCACTTCTCTTCTCTCTGTATACCAATGACTGCATCTCAGACGACCCATCTGTTAAATTACTGAAGTTTGCAGATGATACAACAGTGATTGATCTCATTCAAGACAACGATGAAACCACATACAGACGGGAGGTTGAACAACTAGCCTCGTGGTGCGACCAGAACAATCTGGAACTGAACACACTCAACACCATAGAAATGGTAGTAGACTTTAGGAGGAACCCTCCCATACTACATCTTACAATACTAGACCTACTACAATAGAGACCTTCAAATTTCTAGGATCTATCATAGCTCAAGACCTAAAATGGACACCTAACATCAAAAACGTAATCAAAAAAGCACAACAAAGAATGTTCTTTCTGCGCCAACTCAGAAAGCTCAAACTGCCCAAGGAGCTGCTGATACAGTTCTACAGAGGAATTATTGAGTCTGTCATCTGCACTTCTAGAACTGTGTGGTTTGGTTCTGCAACCCAAGAAGACAGACACAGATTTCAGAGAATAATCAGAACTGCAGAAAAAACAATTACTACCAACCTGCCTTCCATTGAGAACCTGTACACTGCAAGAGGCAAAAGAGGGCCATGAAAATAGTTATTGACCCCTCACATCCTGGACATAAATTGTTTCAACTCCTGCCTTCAAAACGATGCTATGGAGCACTGCACACCAAGACAACTAGACACAAGAACAGTTTTTCTCTGAACACCATCACTCTGCTAAACAAATAATTCCCTCAACAATGTCAAACTATTCACCAAGACTACATTACTATTACTATTAATTTTCTCATCATTCCTATCATCCATCTCCTTCCACTTATGACTGCAGGACTGTATCTTTGTTGCTTGTATCCTTACAATTTATATTGATATTGATTGTTTCCTGATTGCTTATTTGTACCCTATGACTATCATTAAGTGTTGTACCTTATGATTCTTGACGAATGTATCTTTTTTTATGTACACTGAGAGCATATGCACCAAAGACAAATTCCTTGTGTATTCAATCACACTTGGCCAATAAAGAATACTATTCTAGTCTATCTATTCTATTCTATGATTACAGATTTCCTGCCCTATTTGACTTTTTAAAGACTATTTTTCCCTTAAAAGAATGAAATTGAAATAGGAAGATAGCTTTCTTCAAATTAAAACATCAGACTTTAACACTGTATTTATTTACATAACTTTTTTAATGCTTTGAGTTAGCATTGACTCTTGGCAACTACATGGACTAGTCTCTGGAGTTTGCTTGGTAGCATTTTCCAAAGTGGTTCATCACTGTTTCCTTCCTAGGGTTGAGAGAGAATAACTCTCAAGTGCATTTCATTCCAATACCATTCATCCAATTCTCTGTTCAAGAAGTACAAAACTTTCATTATGTCAGCTGATTAAAAATGATTGATCAACAATGAGAAAGAGGGTCTGGAGCTCACTTACCCATCTGTATATCCATTTTTTTCTATACTCCCACAAAAGTTATTTCTCTGAGACTGGAAGAAAGGACAGACATCAGAGGAGCTACTCTCCCTCCCACCTTACTGTTTTTCATGGAAGGAGAGAAATGAAGCAGAGCAGTTCTTTCACTACCAGCATCAAAATAGCATCAGATAGCATCAAAAACCAACGTAGGACACCTACTTTCTTTTGTTTTCTATAGTAAGAAATCAGGATATTTTGGTGCTGGAAAATACTGGTACCAAAAGATTCACTTCTCATCCTGATCTTCTTTCTTTGCCTGCCACTCATGAGTTGGGAAGAGAAGTAGGAGAGATGGCTTTCTGGCATTGTGGGAGAGTATAGTTTCTTCTCCTGCCAAAATGCAAAGGGGCCTTGAACATCCATAGGAACCAGAGAGAATGTGTCTGCACCCACCTTAGGTAGTCAATGCATCAGGGGTGGGTTCCTGCCAGTTCTAACCTCTTCTATAGAAGAGGTTCCACAAATCTACAGTGCCGTTTAGAACCGGTTCCAGCTCCCTCCCCCGCCCGTCTACACATCATCAAGATGAAGCGAGAGGAGGAATTCTGGGAGTTGAAGTCCACAAGTCTTAAAGCTGTCAAGTTTGAACACCCCTGGGGGCTTTTTTCTAAAGGGTTAGGGGTGCAAGGATCTTGTAACTTGACAGCTTTAAGACTTGCGTGCTTCAATGCCAGAGTTCCTGAGCCAACATGACTATCAACTTAAGAGTTCACTATGAAAAGATTACAGAGAAGCAATATCCAGCAATTAATAACTTTATTTTGGATTTGCTATTGTATCCAATGAGAAAGAAAGAAAAAGAAAGAGGGAAAGGGAAGGAAAGAAAGGAAGAAGAGAAAGGGAGAGGAAAAATAGAGAAAAACAGAAATGAGAGGGGAAGAGGAGAGAGACCCCATTCTCACAGAAAACATTGAGCCATGAAACCTTGGTAGGCATTTCTGGAGGGGGGGGGGATGTCATGTGACTGGGTGGGAGTGATCTTGAGTTGGCCACACCCACCCAGGTTTTATGGCTCCCCGTGTTACATAGTAGCAACGAAAATAATTTTATGGTTGGGGGTCACCACAACATGAACTGTATTAAGGGGGAGCGGCATTAGGAAGGTTGAGAACCACTGCTGTAGGCCATCTAGTCCAACCCCCTGCTCAAGCAGGGGATCCTATACCATTTCTGACCACCAAAACACTCCTCCTTTTCCTGATGCTCTCTGGGTGGGTTACAACTCAACATCACCCCCAGCCAGTATACCCAGGGATATAGGCATGTAGCCCACCATCTCCGAGAGCACCAGTTACAGTGTCTGAGCCATAACAGTCATAACAGTTATATATATATATATATATATATATATATATATATATATATATATATATATATATATATATATATATATATATATATATATATATATATATATATATATATATATATATATATATATATATATATATATCTGTTATATAATAAGAAACGCTGCCCATTCTCAGGTCGTCGGGGCGGACACTTCCGTTTACAAAGGACCTTCCGGTTTCTTGCCCAGCGTCTCCATTCCGTAACAAACTTTCCGCCTGCACTTTCCTGACCACGCCTCTTGGGGGCGCCTCCTGTGTGCGCCTGGTCCGTCGAGGGTTACTTTAGGCAAGCGAGGGCGTGGTCCGGAGCCCGCCTCTGCTTTTTCCTTTGCCCGCCCCGCCCTGCCTCCTTCTCCGAGGACTGTCGCGAACTTCGACGCGAGCAAGGGGGGCGAAAGTTCTTTGGTGGGGCGAAACCGCGAGCCGGTTGCGGAGGTAAGTCTGGAAAAAGTGGTTTAAAGGCTTTGGGGTCGCCGGTGGGCTTTTCTCGGAGTCGTTTGGTCCGCTGGGACTGAGTCTTAAGGGCTTCGCATTTATTTAATTTATTTTTCTTTCGCCCTGGCTTCAGCCGAGCCCCGCAGAAACTTCTCAGGGCGTTTCGCTTTAATCTGGATAACAAACCTAAAGGGGCGCCGTTCCCTTTGGAAGGGGTTTTTGTGCCCGTTGGTGTTTGCTTTCGTTCGGAAATCCACCGCGGCGACGGGCAAAAGCAGAACGGGCGTTCAGCGGGTGCCAGAAAGCCTGGAGCTTTGACGTGGCTGATGGGAATCTAGACTGTTTCAACAGATGGGGTGTAGGAGCGTCTTGCTCTTGTAAAACGTAGTATTAGGAAGTTTATGACCGTCATTGAGCCCAAAATTTCTGTTGTTAAGGGAGACATGTGTTAAAGGAGTTTTGCCCCATTTTACGATCTTTCTTGCCACAGTCGTTCAGTGAATCACTGTAGTTGATGAGTTAGGAATCCAGTTAAGTGAACCTGGCTTCCCCATTGATTTTGGTTGTCAAGAGGTCGCAGAAAGGAATCACATGTCACTCACTCACACACACACACACACACACACACACAGAGGTATACTGTGACCATCATAAATTTTAGTCCGTTGCTAAGTATCCAAATATCGATCAGATGATCATGGGGATGCTACAAAGTTTGTAAGTTTAAAAAATGGTCACCAGTCACTTTTTTCCCCGGGGGCCTTGTAATTTTGAATAGTCCCTAAATGAGTGGTTGTAAGTCAAGGACTACCTGTAGTTCTGTTGCCCCAGGTCCATACGAGGAAGCAGTGTGTGAGCGATTACTTCTGCTGGCAAGCTTTCTGCACATGCTCAGAGGCTCTCTGGTGTTTCTGTTTAGCTGACGTAATTATGTGACTTGTGACACAGACTTTGTCCAGAATAAGCCTAGCTCAGCGGTTGTCATTTTGTCAACCTTTTCTTCACCACAGACCCCCTCTAAATACATTTTGTGCACCACCAAGGTTTAAGATTAAAATCATAACATTTATTTAATCTTTCCTGGACCCCCTGTGACGACATTGCCCCCCCCCCGGGGTCCGTAGACCACAGTTTGAGAACCACTGGCCTAGGTGATTTCCTCAGGGGTCTCCTGTATAAGAAGCTGTAGTTGTTAATAGGAATGGGAGGTTCTCCATTTTGCTTGCTGCTATGGAAATGTTTCATGGTTTGTTTGAGATATTGGACAGTGGCTTTATTTTGATTTGCTCTCTGGCTTTCTTTATGATGGGTGTGGTAGCTCTATCAAGGCCAGCCTCCGTGTGCTCCCTATCGCCTTTAGTAGGCATTTATCACCAGGCTCCATCCAGGGTATGGCTGGAAGGGAGAGGCATCAATTCTAACTGCAATGCTGTCCCTAGGGAAATTCACATGCTTCCTATTGTGATATGGCTTGGGCCCAGGGAACATTTATACTTAGGGCTCGATTATCTAATTGCCTGATTTTAATCCTGGCTTTGTAAATGTGGTATAAATTCCAAAGACAACTAACAGAGTTGGACGACATGCGTATACCTATTTGACCACATTTAACTTACATGTTTTACAGTAGTTTTGTGAGCATATTATTTATATGTGGCGGTTCTAATGTTGATAGCTGCCCAAATAATTCATTGAAGGGTGAGTATCAGTTCTTCAAGTCAGGGCCATGGGCCCCTTTCACACCTGTGTTCTCCAGCCTGGAACTTCCATCCTGAGTCAGTGGTGGCTGGTAGGCATGAAGGAAGGCTTAATAGTTTATAATAACATCCTTGGGTTTTCCCGTTGGGGCAAGGCTCCTTTATGCAGCAAGAAGTGTTGATTGGAAAACGGAAGGAGAAGGAATCTGCATTTCCTCTATGGAAAGTCCCAGGAGCAATAGCAGCAATAGCACTTGGACTTATATACCACTTCACAGTGCTCTATAGTCCTCTCTAAGCGGTTTACAGAGTCAGCCTATTGACCCCAACAAGCTGGGTCCTTATTTTACCCACCTCGGAAGGATGGAAGGCTGATTCAACCTTGAGCTGGTAAGAATCGAACTGTTGAACTGCTGGCAGCTAGCAGTCAGCAGAAGTAGCCTGCAGTATTACATTCTAACCACTGCACCACCATGGCACTTGGAGGCTTCCAAGCTAGACTGAGCTAATGCAGAGTATCTCAGAAACTAATAATTAGGGATAGAAGACGCCACCCCAAACTTGGTGACCATTAAGAATGATGTAATGGGTGGAACAGGACCTTCTCTGAATTTCATTGGCCAGCATTGCCTAATCCTTAATTTTGCCACATACTAGCAAGAGCAGTGAAGTTTCTGACTTATCCAACCTGATCCTAAACTTGGTAACTTTAGGTTTCTTTTTCAGTCTGTTACACAACAGCGTACCTGGAGTTATGAAACCAGCGAAAAGTGTCTAGGGAAATATGGAACTACAACTAGTTCTCAACTTAAAGACAATTTGTTTAATGACATCTAAGTTATGATGGCAGTGAAATAAATGACTTGCGATGGGTCCACTTAAAACTGTTGCTGTGTGCCTGCAATCACATGATCAGAATTTGAGCACTTGGCAACTGGCATGTATTTATGCCAGTTGCAGCATCCCAGGGTCACGTGATTCATCATTTGCAATTTTCTCGGGGGAATTCACACAGTGATGTGCTTTAAGTCATCACAAGGATTGTCCGGCTGCCATTGTGGAAGTATTGGCTGACTGTGTCATTACTCAGGGGACACCCAAGTGTACGATTCCTATACATTTGGGGAGGCTTCTTCCCTGTCCCCATATGAGCACATATCGGGGATTGGGGGGGAACCCTGAGAATTTCTGTTTGCAACTCCATCTTGTATTAACTATATAAATAGTCTACCTTTGGATTTGTAAATAAAGTAAATCGTTTCATATTTGCTCATTGGGAGTGTCACTGTGATGTGCTTTTTAACAATTGTTAACATGTGCTAAATAAATAAAAACAGGGGACTTCAGACAAGCAAAGTCAATGGGGGAAGTATTTCTATTTGTTTATTAACCATGAACTTAAAGACCAGGGCAAAAAAAGTCATAAAAATTAAGTGCAATGCAAGGACTGCATTGCTTAGCGATAAACATTCCAGACCCATTTGTGGGTTGTAAATCGAGGACTACCTGTAATGTTTTGAGACTGAAGCTGCTTCATTGTGGATTTTAAGAAACTAGTACAGTGGGTGGGTGCTGGCAATGCTGAGAACATGGATGCTCTGGTCAGCTCTCCTACATAAAGCATTTGGCTTGTTCATACCAGTTTGACCTCTAGACATTGGCAGGTGTAATTGTATGTTACGTACAACTTGTAGTAAATTTAGGAAGTGAGCTACAATAGTGACTTGAAACCAGACTGGGGTTTCCAGACAATTAGCTTCCTTTGTCCCTTTAGAATGCATTATGACAACATCATTGGAAGAAGTCAAAATATAGTGCAAAACATGAATAATATATGATATGATTTTAATGCAAAGCCCTGCTGGCCACCTTCTCAGTTTGAAGCCTGGGTCAGATTGGACCAGACTTTTTCAAGATGATAAATTTCTATTAACCAGAATTCCTTCATGGAAATAGTTCTTCCTTATATGTGTTCTCTTCTCTCTTCCTACCTCCTGAATAAGAAGAAAAGGAGGCAAAATAAGAAAGGCGGAAATACGTCCAGATTTTTCATTCTGGTTTACTCCACCTTGCCTATTAATCAGAATACTTGTTTCCCTCTGTGGGCTTTGTAATTAAACTCAACTAGGGAGCAGGGTTGAAGGACTGAACACTTTCCAGTTTCTAAGATCTTCAGAAGCGAGCATAGAAAACAACTCTTCCGGTTTCTGGAAGAATGACACATCCATACCGCACTTAAAAGCAGGAGGTGTGCTATTGTTTCTTTCTCCTGAAAGAGTCAATGTGGAACCACACCTTATGCTGAAGTTTTCCTTCACGAATTCAAATATTGACTTGCTTTTGATATTTAAAAATCTCCATTAAAAAAAAGGCGAGGAAAAATAAAATTCTGGCCCCTTTAATAAGAATCTTGACCCTGCTTGGCACCCTTTTTTTTTAAATTAACATTTTTAAGGGCAGAGGAATTGCCCTTTCTGTCTCTTTCTCTGTGGTACATGAGTGTTTAGTCGATTTCATATGTCATCTAAAGTCCTAGTCTGCTAAACTGGTTTATTAAAGTAGAACTGCCAGGTTCACGCAACGTGTTCAGTCAGAATTTTAAAAATATTTTATGCCTAAACATAATGGTGATCAGACATGAATGTAAGCAGCAATAAGCAAGGGGAGAGGAAATCAGCATTTTATAAATTCACATGGATCTAATGAATGTAGATGGAAATACACTTATGAACAGAAGTATATAATAATAGACCATAAGCTGCATCTAAATAAGGTTTTCCATCCAGTGGTTTGAGTGTATATAAGAGGAAGCTGTTCAGACAGAACAGTGGATATGCCCACTACCCTACCTCTCACTCATGCACTGTTTTTTTAATTAGTTATTTTAGAAGAATATAGTTATACCACATGGTGCTCAATATTTGAAAGTGATAAGAAGCAGGTGGCTGAATGAATGAGGAGTGAAATTCAAAGGACCAAGGTTTAGTGAGAGAGGAATGAATCAATAAGAGTCCAGCTTTTAACTATTTCTGATATCTGTTACATATGTTCCATGAGTTACATTTTAAAGCGCATGCTATGTTTATAGTCAATCACATGCAATACAAATTTGCAAGCATTCCTTGTTTTTAGACATCTCTCTTCTCCTGCTGTTCTCGGATAAGATGGGAACAGTCTTGAAACAGGAACTTGTGAAGAAATGCAACCAGTGTCCCCTCCAAAGCTTTCTTTTAAGAATGCTTGATTGTTTCAGCCGCAACATGTGTGGAGGTTGGAGTGAATAACATTCATTAATGGAAGTGAAAGATACTATGTCAGAGCAGAAAACCATGTTGAGATAAGCAGAAAGACTTCTTTCAGACAAATTCTTATGAGAGCATTTCTTAGGGCAGAAAACCATTAAAAAAAATGATGCCAGCATTTTGGAATCCTTTTTCTTTTTTCTTTTCTTTTCCATTGGATATGATGATTGTACCATAAGACATTTAAGGGGAATACATACAACCTTGTGAATTTTAATAGCTGTTAAATAACTACCAGCTCTAACTAGTTTGTGGCCATTTCAAAGCAGATGAATTGGATGCATTCACTGTGTCTGTAAACATTTAGTTGTTTGTATGACTCAAAGGAACTGCAGACTGCTTGTAGTTATATAAGTAGGTCTGGCATTCTTTGGGGGGGGGGAAACATTTTGCATGGTTGGCTTCCAGATAGAGCAGCAGAATACAGCTGAAGAGGATTATCCATCCATCAATTCTTTTTAGCTATGCACAATTTTTCCCCCCACTAAGCACAAACTTAGACTTAAAAAAACAAGACGGAGAAAAAAATCATCATATGAAAAGGCCCAATTTTGCATGGATTTCTTTTGGACAAATAAATGCCACGTGTCTATCACATGTAGGTGCATTTCAGCAATCCCTGCATTTGTTTAATCTGAGTAGCTGCCTACGGGTCAGAACATGGAATAACAGAGTTGGAAGGGACCTTGGTATCATGTGCCACAGCTCTTGGGTCAAAATCTCTCTTGCTGTGTAGTTTTCCTTCTTGAATTTCATCCCTTTAAAAAGTCACAGAGGTTTGCCTGGGAAAGAAGAATTTGGATTCCAGTTCATATTTTGTCTTTTAGGCCTCAACCCCCTGTCTGTGGACCAGCACCGGTATGCAGCAGGCCAGCGACTGGACCGCAGAAACAACTGAAGCCCCATCTGCGAATACAGGAAGCTTGCAAAACCATGCCCCCTCCCTGTGGTCCATGGAAAACCTTTCTCCACGGAATCAGTCCCTAGTGCGCAAAAGGTTGGAGGCCACTGTTTTAGGCCGTATAAAGGTGAACCTTAGCTTGGGGCACTTTTCCTCCACTGAAACGTCCACAATAAAATGGATTATAAATCCTGTCAATCTCAGTTTGAGATTGCATTCTTTCTGCATTTTTTTTAATTATAGTGACCAGAACTGGATGAATTCTCTTCTAAAATGTTATCCATCTGTAGTCCATGGGATTCTTCTAAGGCAGACCTGAGCATTTTATAGCCCATGGGCCACATCCAGCTCTTCAACTGTCTCTCTCTGGCCCACAGTGGTGGGTGGGATGTTGGCATGGGTGTCGCAGGGACATTGGTGGGGGAACTGTGTTGGCAGGGGCAGGGCAGTGTCGGCAGCCTTCCACAATACTCCCAGTTTCTCATTTGGCTTCTTGGGAAAATTAATTGCCCATCCCTACCCTAAGGAGTTGCTGTTTTATTTTATTTTTTATTGTATAAATAAGAGAATGACTAATACTTGAGCATGTATGCTGAGCACATGAAATTTTTGTAAAAGACACTAATGTTGTATCGATATTCTTTTTTCTTCTTGGGTTTGGAATAGTATTTGTATTAACGGAATCCCATGGCTTGGAAAGAATGACAACTTTCAATGAATTCAGTGAATGTTGCCCCACTTTATTTGAGACTAATTCAGTTTCTAGGCATCAACATCAACAGTTAGCAACAGTTAACTTCTTTATTATTGTGTCCAGTTCATAACCTGAAACACAATTTATTTCCAACTCTTGATTTAGCTTTGATAAGGAAACCAGCTGACATATAAAACCAGAAGACATTTATAAGAAATATTTTCTAAATGGTTTCTTATCAACATTTTTTCCTGCTTTGCTTTTGTTTCTAGAATTAGCCTCTGTTCATCTGTGCCTGTGGTGTGTCCACTATCCCCCCAAGTATGTAAATGTATGTATCACACTTAACTATCATGGCTTCACTTACTGGGGAACAGATGAAGCTGCTATGGTGATAGAATGTGGCCACACATGATGAATAATTTAAAACAACTGTATATTCAACAAATAGCTTAATCAGATGTTTGACTATACAGTATGCATTTTACCTAATTAAAATTCAATTGACTTGAATTTGTTGGCAATAATTATTTGTATAGGATTAAGGTAGCTGTTAGTTTCCTGTTCCCTGCACCCCAGTACTGTATGGATGAATTATTTTATTGGTTAACCAATGACTTTCAGTTGCAACTGATTGCCCAGGGTCAAGGCAGACTCAGCCATTCTTGTTGCTACAAGTAGCTTTTGTAATGAGTGCTTCAACAAGCACAATAATCAGCCTGCATTCTGAGTTGCTGTTTTGAACTGAGATGCAATATTCTCATAGCCTGTAATTAAACCAAGTTGTTTTGGTCAGTGAATACAGTGTTGGATTTGAGTTCAAAATTTAACTTTTACCATGAACATAGTAAGTTGTTTGGGATAATCAACTTACCAGGTTATTAAGAATAAAAAGTCGGTGGTCCTCAACATTTTTGGACTGGTGGGCACACTTGGAATTTTGAAAGCATGTTATTTTGAGTGCTCTCATAAAATAGTTGCCACTGTGGATATAGCCAATCACAAAATAACCAAATATCAGAAGGCAAACAATGTCATGGAGCCCAGCCATCTTTAGTTTTTAGAAGAATACCTTGTGGGTGTTGTTACTACACACTGCAGAATTTTTGGGAGAGTGAAGAGGAATTCTCTTCTTAAAAACATATAAATAGAGAACAATGGATACAGAGAACCTTTATCTTCTAAATACACTGCAAAATTACAGCTTCTATAAACTCCAGGAGGCATTTTAAGATTATAAGAGGCATGAGCTAAAAGGAATAAAAAATATTGGGCAAAGAGCAGGTGTCAATTACACTGGCATCATCTCAAGATTTCATCAGCATAGAGCAGGCTTCAAAATTAGGATAGTGAACAGCAGTCCAGCTGCTGACAAGCAGAGTAGCTAGCAGTATGTGCTGAAGAGCCAGTGAATACTGCCCATCAGATTAAAGTTGCTCTGGGTGAGGCATCCTAAAAAAGTAGCACCCTTCAGATGTTTTGGACTAGAATACTTAGTCTACAAGATTATTATGGAGATGATAAGCATTGCAATTCAATACAACCTTCTCTCATGATGGGTTGGTCATCATTTCCCATAATTCCATGGCACCATTGATTGATCTGGAAAGATTGATCTGTCACATTGTTAGATACAGAGAAGTTTCTCTAAAAGCACATTGGTTTTCAGGTTTGTAGCGTTAGTGCTAAAGTGTTAACTGAACCATTCCCTGAATTCAGGGTCTGGTGACATTCAGTAATTCATGAAAAATAAACAATTGTTGATTAGGAGCGTCATAAACTATAGTGGTTGGAACACAGTCCTGGAGTACAGAAGGAGAGAGATGCTACACATAGATGTAGAGGTGGTATTTTTGCTTTGTTTTACCCTAACAAATAGTCTATTATCTTCTTCTGCCAGAAGCATGACTGTGAGTTGAAACCATGCTTTGTGTCAGGAAACAATGGTTGTCTCAAGAGGAAGAGAAAGGCAGCTTGTAATAGACTAACCTGGAATGTGCAACAGAGCTTTTGAAAAGGATGGTAATGCAGGAAAAGAAGGCAGCAAGAATCACCAGGCTCAACCCTGGTAAAGCTTAATGTTTGGGAGATTGTTATCCCACCCTTATTATTTTTATAAATAACTCAAGATGGCAAAAATGCACAATACTCCTTTCTCCTCCTATTTCCCCCAGAACAACAAGCCTGTGAGGTGGGTTGGCCTGAAAGAAAGTGACTGACCCTAAGTCAACCAGTTGGCTTTCATGCCTACGGCAGGACTAGAACTCACTGTCCCCTGGTTTCACTGCTGTGCCAAACTGGGTCTCAGCTATGTTGGCTTAGGACTTCAACTATATAGTGTGATGAAGTAGTAACATAAAATGCACCAAACTTCAACTGTATAGTGTCAACTATATATGACTTCAACTATATAATGTCATGAAGAAGTAACATGAAATGCAGCAAGTTAGACAGATGGATTTTATTCAGGGTAAGATGGAGCAGTCTTTTCCAACCAGTGTGTTCTGACCCAGCTTCTCAAACACCACAAACCTTCTGAAATTAACTCAAAGATTTTTTTATTAGGAGCACCAGCAGCCCTGGCAAAAAGTTTCACCACAGGCTAACAAATCAATCCGGCAGGGAGATGAATAGTTGTCTTCCACATCTATTTATCTCCGCTCCCTGCCTTTTATACTCAAAGCTAGGGTGGGGCTTCGCTAGTGGTGGCTCTTCCTTCCCAAGGATTGGCCCACAGATTTCCATTGCTCTCCTCTCCTCTGCCTTCTATACATCCGTGCGTCAGTTACTGGACCCAGCTGTTCCTACTCTTCCTCATCAGCCACCCCCAGACCTGGGGGCTGTTGACTCCCATCTGAGAGCTGATGGACAGCCCAGGCTCCGCCTCTGTCTCTCTCTCTCTCTGCCAGCTTAATTCCCTCTTCCCCCTCTGAGCTCTCAGGTTGCCTTGATGCTGACTCTGACTCCCATGCCGCCTCTTCCTCCTCCTCTGATTTGGCTGCTGGAGGGGCCAGCGGCCGGCAGGCCACAACACAGTGTGCTGACCTCGGTGCCCCGAATGCCACAGCTAATGTGGTCATTGCTGAGAGCTGCAGTACAAAGAAAGGCATGAGGATGGGAATGGCAGGTTTAGTTGCTGTACTCACTCACTTTTGGGAATTTGGTTGCACCCTGGCCTTCCTCCCCACCCCCCTCTGGGTTTCTGCCACAGAGAGATATTAGTTGTTTTGTCCTCTTTCAAAACTCTGCCTGGGGAACTGTTGTGACATGATTAACACAGCTACTGTTAGAATGAGTATGCAGTTCTGAGATAAAATATTGAGTAAACCAAGATAATTTGCAATGAACAAGTTGATGTGGGTCTACTGGTTTTACAGCTGACAACACTTCTTTAGTGCTACAATAGTGCCTTTTTTTCTTCCTATAGCTACAGGTAACCTGAGCAATTCTCACTCTTTTTAAATGTTCTTTAAGGCAGAAGCAAGGAACTTTTGAGGACTTTGGACAACAGTATCCACTGTTATATGTCAGAGACAAAATCCCTGAGTTGAACTTCTAGATTGTGGATTTGCCTGTTGAAATATATAGATTTTAACTGTACGTGCAATTAAAATAAATTAATGCAATTATTCAGCATACATGTAATAATTTCGTTCTTCTCAACTACAACTCAGCAGGAACTCCTTCCTAGTTTTCTCAAAGCAAAAAATTGTACATCCTTGTTCCTAAAACCATATGAATCTTCACACTCTATCTGTTCATTATCTGCTTTGTTAAAGTGTGTCATTTCTTTTTTAACCTGTAAAAAGTTAGAAAAAACACCCCCCCCCCACTCCCCATGTTCTGGCATTGGGAGAAAAGAAGCTTCCTGGGGAAAATACAAAAGTAGGAAATAAGCATCCTGGCATACTTGCCCCAAATGACTGTTTTTCCTCTCTCAGAGCTTGAACCAAAGAAAGGATAATATATATATTTGAATTAAATATATTTTGCCATGGATTCAGTGGTAGGAAAAGAAAGTTAAGTCTGGACAAATACTCTGGTGTCAACTTGTGTTTGGTGGACTAATTACATAATATTTGTTTACATGCTGTCACATGGATCTGTGCCAGTCTTCTAACTTGGCACTTCTAGATGTGTTGGAGTACTGTATGACTCTCAGGCTGTTCAACACATTTTGATAATATCAGATTGAGCAAGACTGGCTCAAATCTGAGAATCTGTGGGAAGTGTAGTCTTTGGCATCAGGTAGGTGTCAAATTAGGAGGGAAATAGATATATAGCCTAACCCAGGAATCAGCAACATGCGGCTCTGGAGCTGCATGTGGCTCTTTCATCCCTCTGCTGCAGCTCCCTGTCTCCAGTTGGCATCACAATTTTGAGAGGAGCTTCCAATTTGGGGGGGGAAGCAGGGCACGCCAGGAGGAGACTCCATGGCAAGGGCAGGTTTTCCAGTCAGCTCCACAATTGATAGGGCTTTCAGTTAGGACAGGTAGAGGAAAAAGAACTCTATGGTGGGGAAACTGGACCCCCAGAATTGAATGGGGGACTTCCGGTTACGACCTTTGTGGCTCTTTTAGTGTTTAAGGTTGCCGACCCATGGCCTAATTTTGTTAAACCGCTGAGTCAGTTTCCCAGATACTGAATTGCCCTGAAATTCTCTTAGTTTTGTTTTATCTTCCATGGTCCCGTACGGCATCCTGAAGTTGAGTTGCAGAATCTATAGTCCTTCCCTTAATTAAACATTTTCTCTGGGCAAAATGTCACACAATCAATCATCTTCCTGAGTACTTTCCCCCCATCACCAATTTTAGTCAGAAAATCAGGCAGCCTGGGTTGTAATCAATTACAAACCTTCCAATTACTAGCCAAGCCTCCTCTGTAAATGGGGGAAGCTCTCTTCTTTGGATTATAGTTGTAGTGCACCAAAGCAAAGAATGCAACATATTGTGCACAGTGTGGTCTGAGTGCATACCAGGGAGACTTTCAGTATACAACTCCATCCTGTATTGACTCTAATAGTCTACCTTTGAATTTGCAAATATGGTAAATAGTTTCATGTTTGCCCATTGAGGATATAATTGTGATGTGCTTTTTAATACTTTTGCCATACGCTAATTAAATAAATAAATTAGTTGCAATGTATGTCTATGAAAGTTGGACCATAAGAAAGGCTGAGCGCCAAAGAATTGCGGCCTTTGAACTATGGTGTTGGAGAAGACTCCTGCGAGTCCCTTGGACTGCAAGGCGATTAAACCGATCAACCCAGACTGCTCCTTACTTTGGCCACCTAATGAGAAGGAAGGACTCACTGGAGAAGAGCCTAATGTTGGGAACGATTGAGGGCAAAATAAGAAGGGGATGACAGTGAATGAGGTGGCTGGATGGAGTCACCGAAGCAGTAGGGATGAGCTTTAATGAACTGCAGAGGATGGTAGAGGACAGGAAGGCCTGGAGGAATGTTGACCATCGGGTCGTGATGGGTCGGACAAGACTTCGCAACTAACAATAAAATTAAATAAATACCCTTTTACCAGACAGACCAGGAGAATCTGTTTGCAGTAGAAAAACACGGACTGCAAGGCCTCCAAGCAGCATGCTCTCCATTGTGTTCTGCCTTGCAGTTGCTGCTACCACTGCTATCATCTCCTGAGCATTTCCCCCCGCCCTGTGCTCTGTGTGCTAGGAGGCCACTCCCTTTGCTCAAGCAGCCAAATGCTTTAAGCGTGACTCAGAGGGGTGGGCCCCTGGGTAAGGGAAGCCGGGAATAGAACAAACTCTGTAGGAAGAGACAACAGTAGTGCATTTGGTAGCAGTGTTCATAGCAACTGAACGTGCTTAATAGTTTTAGGAACTCAACCTCCCCCCTCCCCAAAGTCATTGTGTACTGGGCTGTATCCGGTAAAGAGTTAATCTTTCCAAAGTACACATTTAGAGACTCAAATGCCAGAATGCTTTGTTTCTAAGTTACAACTGACTGCTGCAATATATTGAATAAAAATGTTTGGTGAAGACATAAATATAACCCTCATATCTAATTCTGGGACAAAAATATATAATAAGGGCAAATATGCCCTTATTATAAATGTTTTTAGAATAGCAAACTACCTTAAGAAACTTTTATATTGAAAGATGGCACGTAAATTGTTTTTAAAAATTACCACCTCCCCTCTGTCATAAATTGGACTTCCAAGGCAGTGATCAACAAATTCTGTTAAGCAAAGAATATACAAATGATAAATTAAAAGGGCTGGAATACATCAGCAGAAATATCTGATATTTCAAATTTTCCAAAATTATTTTTATTTGGAATGAGGAAAAGCTTTAGAAAAACTGAATAACAATAGCAATAGCACTTAGACTTATATACTGCTTCACAGTGCTTTACAGCCCTCTCTAAGCGGTTTACAGAGTCAACCTATTGCCCCTAACAATCCGAAGGATGGAAGGCTGAGTCAACCTTGGGCCTGGTGAGTTTTGAACTGCTGAACTGCAGGCAGCTGGCAGTCAGGAGAAGTAACCTGCAGTACTGCATTCTAAATAGAGCGCCACGGAGGCTCTCCATTAACTCACCAAATGCTTTCCTTTAACTTGTTTGTGGACATTTTCCCTCTTCCTTATAGACCATCCCTGAGGTGTCTCGAAGGCAGCATCCAAAGTAAACTCAAAAGAATTCTAGATTTTTTTAAGGACTTTTAGATCTATGGCAATGATTGTTTTACCTTATTTGGTCAGTTTTCAAGGGAGTGGATATAAAAATAAACAAGTGCCTTTTTTTTTACCTGTGCTAAATATTTGATGGTAGGTCAGGGTGGTAAAAGAGTCATTGTGGAAATATCCAGTTCTTGCTGTGTAAGAAAACACACCTAGACGTATGGTTTCTGTACAAATATTTTGGGATGAAGAACATCCACCCATCCTTGCACCTCTCTATTCTTGGTTTTAGGAGCCAACATTGAAATTTAATTCTTGGATCAATGAGAAGGTCATGTCAGTGTTTCCCAACATTGGCCCTTGAAGAATTGTGGATTTCAACTTCAATTCTGATCCTTGAATCCACACCTGTTCAAGTGGAAATACTGTCTTAAGTGAAGGCATCACTTCACTGAAGTTTAGTTATTGCCTCATCGTTAACATATTCTTAGTACTTATTTTGCCTTGATCCTCTTTATGTTGCTTCTTAGTATCTCACAGAACAAACACAATACATGGAATAAATCGCAGTGGTGCAATGATTAGAGTGCAGTGGTACAGGCTACTTCTGCTGACTGCCGGCTGACTGCAATTTGGCAGTTCAAATCTCACCAGCCCAAGGTTGACTTAGCCTTCCATCCTTCCGAGGTCAGTAAAATGAGGATTCAGATATGTTGACTCTGTAAATCACTTAGAGAGGGCTGTAAAGCACTGTAAACTGTAAAGTGTTATATAAGTCTAAAGTGCTATTGCTATAAGGCCTGGCTAGACTCAGAATTCTGAGGGTTGTTCCTTTTATGCAGCTTGTGTTTTAGATCTGCAATCTCCAATATATCACCATTAGTCTCCTGTGTGCCCACAAAATCTTGAATCAGTCAGTCCTTTACTCCACTGAACTGGTCATGCTATATAGGTAGCCCTTGATTTACAGTCACATTTGGGACTGGAACATATATCTCTGAGTGATGTGGTTGTTAATTGAGACATCACATGACTGTGACCAATTTTATGATCTTTTTTGCCACAGTTGTTAAGCGAATCCAGCTTCCCCTATTAACTTTGCTTGTCAGAAGCCAACTGGGAAGGTTGCAAATGGTGATCAGGTGACCCTGGGGCACTGCTACCATTGTAAATACAAGCTAGCCACAATCCCATGAGCATAGGGATGCCCTGATAGCCATAACTGCAAGGATTGGTTATAAGTCCCTTTATTCAATGTTGTAACCTTGAATGGTTGCTAAAGAAATGGTCATAACTCAAGAACTACCAGTAAAGGACTATCAGTACAAGTGAGTCTCTCAAAGGTGCCTTTTTTCCAAAAGGCATCTGGACTTTTCTTGGTTGCTTTTCCTTGAAAACATTTCACTTCTCATCCAAGAAGCTTCCCCAGTTCTGACTGAATGATGGAGAATAGAAGGATTTATATTCTTTGCAGTCATCTGGTCATTAAAACTCTGAAGGTCAGATCGTTAGCTCTGAGTTGTTGAACTCACTTAGGGGTTTATCTGTACCCTCAGAGTACCTGAATCAGATAGCCATGACCTGGATGATTGAGGATCTCCATAGAGTCTCCATAGACATGTACAAGTTCTTTATTTTTTTTATCTTTTTTTTACTTTTTTTTGTTCTTTTTTATTATATTTTTTTAAACATATTTTTTAATTTCCATTTTCACAACATACAATCACATGTATACTATACATAGCCAGTATCATATAGTAACAAATAATGATCACATCAGTTCCTCTTGTCCACCCCCCATAAAATAAAAACCCATGTACAAGTTCATAGTTCTACTTAGAATGCAAATGGAGTTTGCCATTTCCCTTTCCTTTAACAAATGTTTGTGCATGTCTTCTTCCATGCAGGAATTTTCCAGTTTTGTTTAACTGGCATCATCCTTCCCCTTCTGGTACTTTGAGCTCTGCTTGTACATTAGATTTATGACACCAGGAGTTGTTTATTATTATTATTATACAATTGTATCACAGCGGCCAGTTGTTTCGCCGGATTTGGCATTGGTTACTAGTCGGGCCCCACCCAGGGGCCTAGGACGTCGTAACGTATTTTCGTAATATGCGTGCAGATCCAAGCAGTGCGGCTTTTTGCATTTGACTGATGGTGATTTTGTCAATTTTTAACTGTTTTAAATGTAATTCCAGTGCTTTTGGAATAGCACCTAGTGTGCCAATTACCACTGGAATTACCACTGCTGGTTTGTGCCATAGTCGTTGAATTTCAATTTTTAAGTCCTGGTATTTTCTGATTTTTTCATGTTCCTTCTCAGCGACCCTGCTATCACCTGGTATTGCGATGTCTATGATTGTGACCTTATTTTTCTCAACCAATGCGATGTCTGGTGTATTATGCGCCAGTATTTTGTCTGTTTGTATGCGAAAATCCCACAAGATCTTGACCATCTGACCCTCGGTGACTTTTTCAGGCTGATGTTCCCACCAGTTTTTTTGCTGTTTTAATATTATTATTATTGTACAATTGTATCACAGCGGCCAGTTGTTTCGCCGGATTTGGCATTGGTTACTAGTCGGGCCCCACCCAGGGGCCTAGGACGTCGTAACATATTTTCGTAATATGCGTGCAGATCCAAGCAGTGCAGCTTTTTGCATTTGACTGATGGTGATTTTGTCAATTTTTAACTGTTTTAAATGTAATTCCAGTGCTTTTGGAATAGCACCCAGTGTGCCAATTACCACTGGAATTACCACTGCTGGTTTGTGCCATAGTCGTTGAATTTCGATTTTTAAGTCCTGGTATTTTGCGATTTTTTCATGTTCCTTCTCGGCGACCCTGCTATCACCTGGTATTGCGATGTCTATGATTGTGACCTTATTTTTCTCAACCAGTGTGATGTCTGGTGTATTATGCGCCAGTATTTTGTCGGTTTGTATACGGAAATCCCACAAGATCTTGACCATCTGATTTTCGGTGACTTTTTCAGGCTGATGTTCCCACCAGTTTGTTGCTGTTTTAATATTATAATTTTTGCACAAATTCCAATGGATCATTTGTGCTACTGAATTGTGCCGCAATTTATAATCAGTCTGCGCGATTTTTTTACAGCAGCTGAGTATGTGATCAACAGTTTCGTCAGCTTCTTTGCAAAGTCTGCATTTGGCATCATCAGAGGATTTTTCGATTTTGGCCTTAATGGCATTTGTGCGGATAGCTTGTTCTTGCGCAGCCAGGATTAGTGACTCTGTTTCTTTCTTTAATGTACCTGTTTTTAACCATAACCAAGTTTGTTCCCTGTCCACTTTATCTTTTATTTTTTCCAGAAATTGACCATGCAGTGCTTTGTTCTGCCAACTCTCCATTCTTGATTTTATCACATCTTTTCTGTATTCTTGTTTTGTCTGTTGGGCCTTCAGTAGATTTTTGTTCTTTACTTCGATTAATAGATGTTCTTGACTTTCTTTTAAATAATCAGCCAGTGCACGTTTTTCTTCTTCAACTGTTTGCTTCACTTGTAATAATCCTCTGCCACCTGATTTTCGGGGCAGATATAGTCTATCAGTATCACCACGTGGATGTAAACTGTAGTGCATTGTCATTAGTTTCCTGGTTTTTCGGTCCAAAAGGTCCAAATCAGCTTGTGTCCAGTTAACTATGCCAGCTGTGTATCTTATAACTGGTATTGCCCAGGTATTTATGGCCTTGATTGTATTTCCACCATTCAATTTAGATTTCAAAATTTTCCTAACTCTGTTGGTGTACTCTCGTCTGACAATAGTTTTTACTTCTCCATGCTTGATGTTATCCAACTGCAGAATGCCTAAGTATTTGTAGGCTTCATTTTCTTTGCATTTAATTAGTTGGCCATTGGGCATTTCAATTCCCTCAGATGCAGTGATTTTGCTCCTTTTTATGGATACAGTGGCGCATTTTTCCATGCCAAACTGCATTGAAATATCGGTGCTGAATACTCGGACTGTATTTGTCAATGATTGGATTTCTATTTCTGACTTTCCATAGTTTCAAATCATCCATATATAGTAAATGCGAAATTTTTTCAGCTTTTTTGGCTGTTTGGTAGCCTAATTTCATTTTTTTTAAGATTACTGATAGTGGGATCATTGCGATGATGAAGAGAAGAGGTGAAAGTGAATCACCCTGGAAAATTCCTCGCTTGATATTAACCATTCCGTAGCTCTCATTCCCTACTGCCAACTCAGTTCTCCATTGTTTCATTGCCTTTTCAGTAAAGGATGTAATATTTTTGCTAATGCCAGTTGTTTCTAAGCATTTTATGATCCAACTATGTGGCAGTGAGTCAAATGCCTTTTTGTAATCAATCCAGACCATATTCAAGTTCGTTTTTCTGTTCTTACAATTTTCTAATATCATTTTATCAATTAGAAGCTGATCTTTTGTGCCCCTGCTCCTTCTTTTGTTGCCTTTTTGCTCTACTGGCAAGATGTTGTTTGTTTCCAAATAATCCATCATGTTATCTGCAATAATGCCTGTGAGTAATTTGAAGGTTGTTGGCAAGCATGTTATTGGTCTATAGTTTTCAGGTGTTGTTCCTTTAGTTGGATCTTTCTGAATCAAGTATGTTTTTCCAGTTGTCAACCATTCATCAATTTGGCCCTTTTGTAAAATTTCATTCAGTTGCCTGGCCAATATTGCATGTAAACTGGTCAGATATTTGAGCCAGAAACCATGTAATTGGTCCTTTCCAGGTGATGTCCAATTCTTTACCTTTTTAACTCGATTTTTGACCATCTCAGATGTTATTTCTAATACTTGCATTTGTTTGTTGCCAATGCTTTTCTCAAAGTCATGTATCCACTTTGCTTCCTTGTTGTAGTCCTTTGCATTTTCCCACAATTCTTTCCAGAATTCAACTGTGGCCTGTTTTTCTGGTTTTTCACTTTTGGTGTCACCATTTACATTAAGACTTTGATAAAAACGCCGTTGGTCTGATCGAAATTGCTGATTTTGTTTATATTGGATGATTCGTGCCTCATATCTTTCAATTTTTCTAGCTGTTGCTGTTATCTGCTGTTTTACAATCTCTACAGCTTCATTGATGTTTCTTGTATCCAATCTATATCTCCTGATTAGCCGATCTATGATTTTGTTGTTTTTAAGCCGTTGCTCATGCATGTTCTTTAAGTTACTAGCATCTGCCCTTAATTTTTTGATTTTTTGTTCTAAACGGATTTTCCACTTTGGCTTTGATGCTTTTTCTGTTGTATGACTAGGTACTTTAATTTTAATGCCTAGTTCATTAGTGACTATTACAGCTGCGCTGTACATTAACTGGTTTGTTTCCAAGATGGATCCTGGTTCAATTGTTGAAAACACTGCATTAACCATTTTCATGATAGGGGCCAAAATTTTCTTCGGCACAGTTTTTAGTGATGGTAAACGTTGCCTTTCCTCATTAAGCAGAAAATGCACCATGATCTTATCCTTCAATTCTTTTTGTTTTTGAGTTAGTTCATCAGTTGGTTCAGTGATAACTGGTTCTAGTGGTGGTGATGTTATTTCCTCCCCAAGAGCTTCTTCTGGGAGTTCTACTATAATGTCTTTAGTTGTGTCTTGAATATCAGTTATTTCCGCTTGTGATATTGTTTTTTGGGTTTTGCAATTTGCCTGAATTTCCTCATGTTCAACTTCACTAAACACTTTATTCCGTATAATAAATCGCCTTTGATCTGCTAGTCGTTGTTCACTAACATTTGAATCTGGATATTGTTGTTTCCATAATTCATACATTCGCTTTAAATAGCCTCTTTTTTCTGGCTCTGAGTTGTAGTAACAGGCCATTATGGCACGGTTTTCATCTGCACTATATTTTTGTCGTTTTGTTGGCTGGTCCACTTGTAGCCCACTTGTCAACGGATGTCCAGGGACCCCAACATCCGCCGCGGCCCTTGTTAACCCGCGCGACGACCGATGCGGTATGGAATTCTTATTTGTTTTTTTCACCATATTGTATGGGTTGGCGGGGTTTTTTTTTACGGGACCAGATGCCAACCTGATCCCAACCTTCCTCCTTTCTCATCCGGGCTTGGGACCGGCAATGGCGGAGTTTTTTTTTTTTTATTATTATTATTATTATTATTATTATTATTATTATTATTTGCTATTTAAGAACTACCAAACTTTATATTGCTGCTGGTATTTGGGAGAGAGAATAAATGTGCTTCAGAATACCCACTTTTTCATATCACTGGATGGGGATTTCTTTTACCCCACTTTTGTTATTTTGTTATATATCAAGATGGCTAACCTATCTAATATTCCTTCCTCCTCATCCTATTTTCATGTTTTGTTCATGTTTTGTAATACTTCCTATGTTGACCAAAACTGTAAACATTGAAAGACGCAGTATTGGGCATAACCTTTTCCTAGGGGGTCACAGCAACACTTGTAATAACAACACAAATAATTCATACACCATTCGAAAGCCCATCAAAAACTGAGTTTATTGACACGATTTAATAGTCAATATGACCACCATTAGCCCTTCGAACAGCATTTAAACGAGGTGGATAAGAACACAACAAATCTTCAAACAGTTCCGTTCGATTTTCCAGATTTTTCAACACAGTTTCCAAATTCATTCTCAAAGTTTCAACCGAATATCGATTTTGACCTTGCTCCTGAATCATCAGAGCTTCCACTTCATCCTTAATTATGGCCCCAATGTTCTCTGCCGGATTGAGATCTGGCGAATTGAGATCTGGCTCCAGCATCGCGAGCCTCTCGAAAGGCAATGCATTTTATTCTGTCAATGATCCTTTGTTCTTCCGAATCGAATTTTCCAGCCATTCTTAAAGCAAATTTAACATTTAATAGCTCATTCAATTCAGTTTTTTATGGGCTTTAAAATGAGGTGTCGCGGAAGTTGTAAACTGCTGTCGATCTTCCTGTGACCCCCTAGGAAAAGGTTATGCCCCGCCCTGTATATATGCCCTTTATTTATTTATCAGCACAAATTAAAAAAAACACACACACACACATCTATCTATCTATCTATCTTTCTTTCTTTCTTTCTTTCTTCCTTTCTTTCTTTCTTTCTTTCTTCCTGGCTGGACTTTCATAATTTGCCTGATTTATGCTCAAAAGTTCTAACAGGCACTCCATGTGCTCTAAAGGGCCACATCTTTCTTCTTCTCTATAATGTTAGTTTAGGAAAGTGTTACATTTTGAACAGCTCTCAGAAAGCAAATTTGTTTCCCAAGTTTTCTTTAACAAGATAGACCTTTAGGAGAAGTTCCAGAAATCTCAAAAACTTAATTCCTTTCATTTTAGATTCTGGGACAATAAACATCTCCCATCAATCTCTCTAACATGGAGATTTATTTGAGTTTTTAATTCATGGGTTTCTACATGAACTGATAATGAAACTGTTTTTATAAATGATAAGTAAGGTGTGTCAGAATGTGAAACTCTCTCAGGCAGTGAACATGCGAGCTTTATGAATCACTGACATTACAGAATAGATGGAAATAGACGTCTTAAAATAGCACATGCTCCCAGCGATTGTACCGTCTGTATGAGCCCACACACTTTGCTTTGCACACATCCACAATGCATACTTTCATACACACAGAATTCTCTCCAGCATATACCATTCATTCATTTCTCCTTTACCTTTCTTTCCCGCTATTGGTTTTGATGAAAATTTCTAAAGGAGAGCTGAAGTGAGGCTTGCTTTCCACTTATGGATACTTCTTCCCAGAGGCCTTGCCACTCTGGAAAGCCAGTGGTCCCTCTCACAACAGCTGGTTGCCTGCAAGACTTCTCTTTATTCTACTCATCTATTACAGATTGTTAGCTTCCTGCTGCAAGCAGTAGTACTTAAGGATAAATACAGATAGTATTTGAGTTATGAAGGCAATTAAGCTGAAAATTTCCATTGTTAAACAATGTGATCATAAAGTGCAATATCATGTAGCCACATTACTTAGCAATGGCAATCCTGGCAGTTCCTGTTGCCATCATTAAGCAAGGACTTCACATGATCACCACAAAGAACAATCTCAAGCAAACAGGCTGGTAGGCAAGAGTTACTGGTGGGTTGGTGCCTCAAAGTGCAGGTGGCTGCCATGGTTGGGCACCACAAAGAACAAGATCCCCATTCTGATGGGAGCTCCTTGGGAGAAACAAAAAATGGCAGCAGCAACTTGTGACTTCCTGCCAGCTTCCCCATTGACTTTGCTTATGGGAAGCCGGCAGGGAAGGTTGCAAATGGCAATTTTATGACTGTGAGATGCTGCAAACATCATTGTGAGCTGATTGCCAATTGCCCAAATTTCTTAGAGTCAGTTTGAATAGCGGGATGGGCAGCATATCAATTTAATAATATGTAAATCACAGTCATGGGACCACAGGACACTACACTGTCCTTGCAGCAGCTGCAATTTAAGAGCTGATTGTTAAATTCCCCTCATTCAGCACAGTCGTAACTTTGAACAGTTAGTGGACCTAACCCAAGGCCTGCTTCCTATGGAGAATGGCCTTCCTTGCCATTCTCCAATAAGCTGACCGACAGAACCCTGGATGTGATTCCCTGGCAGGCAGGAAGTAGTAGGTTGCTGCTTGTGGGAGGGGCTCCCCAATTCTCCAATGACTGCACCTGTGAGCCATAGATTGGTCTGCCATGAAATAAGGGCTGGCTTAATCTTAAACGTCTAAAATAAACTAAGTCTCTAAAACATATATTGCATCCAATTTTGTAGATTTATAATGCTTTTATATTTTAGCACTGAGATACTGTTTTGATTGTAGCCACAGAATTGATGTGGCCCAGGAGTCTTTGCTTAGTCTAGGACAGAACAGTACCATCCGGCACTGTTCTTGATCCTGCATTGGCTCCCAAATGCAGATTTACAATATCAGGGGTTAAACTAATTAGCAGTCTGAGTGGATAACATTTTTATACATCCTCCCAAAAATAAGATAATGGTAATGAAATGTCTGCAAGAAAACAACCAATCTCAGAGAGCACCAAGGACTCCTTGTATTATATTAAACCTGTGAATCCCATTGTGTAAACACAATGGTTATTGTTTCAGTAGAAAGATAGCATGTATCATCACGGCAGGGAAAGTGTGTAATCCAATTATTAATGGTCCTGTTATTGATGGGCCACTTTGAGGCTGCCATTCTTTGTTCTGATAGCTGATAGCCCTTTAAACAGAGGATGTTTCCTCTTGAGCAGAGCATATGTGATGGTGAATTTATGGCACGCGTGCTCTCTCTGTGGGCATGTGTGCCATCGCCAGCTGCTTTTCTGGTTTCCGATGCGCACATGTGCGCTGGCCAGCTGGTCTTCAGAGCACCTGAAAATGCCCCCCAAAACACCCCAAAAGGCAAAAAATGGGTTTTCAGGCCGTTTTTGGTAATTTTGGGAGGCTAAAAACAGCCTGAAAATGTTCCCCAAAAAACAGCCCAAAAGCAGGCATGTGCGTGCCGACCAGCTGGTCTTCGGGTTTCTGGTGCTCCAGCATGCACGCACACACACATGCACGCACACACACATGCATTCCAGTTTGGGCACTCGGTACCAAAAAGTTAGCCATCACTCCCCTAGATCTTATTCATATCAGGAGTAGGATCTACCCTACTATGCAAGTGGTTTCATTAACCATTTCAGCCATGTTATTTAACACATACTTCTAATCTTTAAAGGATCAAAGGTATGCAATGTATGGTCTTTTGCATATTAATTTAACATAATGGCAAACCATACATGGAATAGCAATGTATATTAACATTTGCACAAATGTTGTTTGCATAAATGACTCCATTATGCATCTGTTCAAATTTTGATTGTGTAACCTTTGCAAATCTGCGGCTTATACCTTATTTCTTCCCTCTTTAGCTCTGTTAAGTGTTTGATGAAGTGAGATCCTTGTAGTCCTATCTGAATGATATATGTGGTCTATCTTCCATTGGTCCAGAATGCAGCTGCGCGAGCGATTGTGGGTGCACCCCGGTACACCCATGTTACACCTATCCTCCGCGAGCTGCACTGGCTACCTATTGGTCTCCGGATACGCTTCAGGGTGCTAGTTATTACTTATAAAGCCCTACATGGTATTTGACCTGGGTACTTGAGAGACCGCCTTCTGCCGATTACCTCCCACAGAGCCATTCGATCCCACAGATTAGGCCTCCTCCGTATTCCATCTGCCAGCCAATGTCGGCTGGCGACTACTCAGAGGAGGGCCTTCTCTGTGGCCCTTTGGAATGAGCTCCCCGTGGAGATTTGGACCCTCTCCACCCTTCAGGCCTTCCGGACGGCCGTGAAGACCTGGCTGTCCCAGCAAGCCTGGGGTTGAGTTCCCCCCCCCACTCGAATTTGCTGTGTCTGTTGTGCTTTTAAACTGTTTGTATTGTCTGATTGTCTTTGTCTTACTTTTTGTAATTTCCCCTCCCTTGGCTTTGTTCAGCCGCCCTGAGTCCCTTCAAGGAATAGGGCGGCCTACAGATTGAATCAAATCCAAATCCAAATCCATTAGCTCCAAGAGTAGATAGATATAGAAGTGACATTATGTTGGGCTCCTGAGCCTCGGGTTGGCGGGGAGATAACTTTTATATGATTACACAGTACATGTAGTCCTCAACTTACAACAGTTCATTTAGTGACCATTCAAAGTTACAGTGTCACTGAAAAAAGTGACCGATGACCATTTTGCACAGTTGCAACCTTTTCAGTATCCCCATGATCATGTGATCAAAATTCAGATGCTTAGCAACTGGTTTATACTTATGACCATTGCTGTGTCCCAAGGTCATGTGATCACTTTTTGCAACCTTTTAACAAGCAAAATCAATGGGGAAGCCAGATTCACTTAACAGCTGGGGTGCTAACTTATCAACTGCAGTAATTCATTTAACAACGGTAAGTTGGGGATTCATTTAACAACTGTGGCAAGAAAGGTTGTGAAATGGGGCAAAACTCACTTAATGTCTCACTTAATAACATAAATGTTGGGCTCAATTGCAGTCATAAGGTGGGGACTACCTATATGTACACAGAATGTAACAACCTTTTGCCTCTTTTTAAATGTCAGCCCTTAGTCATGCTAAGCAGTCCAGAAATGAGCTTGCAGTGTTCTTGGGTGCTTTACTTCCATGTAGTTACACAATAGATAAGATATGCTAAAAAGGCCATTTTCCGTTTTCTGTGATAGATAAGTGATCCTTTCCTGGCCTGACTTCCTTGTTCTTTTTTGTTTAACTTTCTGAATAATTATAATGCTCTTTTGTGGTGCCAAAGTCTCTTCCACAAATGAGGAAAATTAAATAATGTATAAACCAATTCTGGGTGGAAGTTGAAGGCAGCGTCAATGCAGCCTCACCTTGGAATCATTCTGATAAACTTTTCACTGAAAACTTTTCTGTTATGATGCCAATTACTTTCCCTTTATTGTTCCCTGCCTTCCCCCTTTCTGTTTTACTTTCACACACACACACGCACACACGCACACACAAATGCTTGTGCCAAATTTCTCCTTCATATTATCTTCCTTTTCTGGATCCATATTTTCATGTGAAGTAACTGTTCGTTCTACATGTGACCAAAGATTCCTACTTTCCTTCCACTGTTCTCTTACTCACAATTAACTAGTTTGTTGGGGGAAAGACCTGTGAAATATTTTGCATATATGCCACTTGTCTCCCCTTTGCAATAAGCCCATGTTCTTGAAATAGAACTGGGTATATATAACGAAGAGGAAGACTAGGGGTGACATAGTAGCCATCATCCCATATTTGAGGGGCTATCACAGAGAAAAAGTGGGTTAACATATTCTCCAAAGCACCTGTGAGCAGGACATGAAGCAATGGATGGAAGCTTATGAAGGAGAGATCCAGTGTAAAACTTCCGGACAGTAAGAACAATTAATCAGTGGAAGAGATTGCTGCCAGAAGTTGTGGGTTGGAGGTTTTTAAAAAGAGATTGGACTGCCATTTGTCTGTAATGGTACAAGGTCTCCTGCTTGAGCAGGTAGTTGGAGTAGAAGACCTCAAGATCTCCTGTCTGTTAGAAAAGAGAGGAAGAATGGCTAGTTCCTAACCACAAGGATGCCAAAATGCATTTATAATCACAATGCAAGCATGTTTCTTTCATGCTAGCGTTGCAACCTCACATGCAAATACATCAGGGGTGTAGTTTATGTTGGGATGTCGTGCTGTGTGTTTCACACACACACACACACACACACACACACACACCTTGTTCCTTCTATGGATGCCTATGAATGGATGGCGTAGCTTGGAAGATATCAAGGCTCGTTCCTGTAGTTGCTTCCTCTGAAGAAATGTACATCCCCTTTACAAGGTGCTCTTGGTTGAGCTCAACATATGCCACTTTCTTCAGATATACTTCTGTTTAAAGCAGAGTTCCTTAAACTTTATGTCATCATACTTTCTTTTAGCATAATCTTAATGTTTATACTTCTTCTCAATTCCAGACATCAAAATGAACATACACATGAACAGTGAAAACAATATGATGAAACTTTATTTATATTTTTAATAAAAACATTAAAAAATATTTACACTACTCTAAACTCTGTCTGAACCTAATGCGGTTACAGCCTCCAGTTTGGGATATCTTGGTTTAAGAAGAAGGAATCCGTGATGAAATGAGTTTTGTTTTTTCCCTAAAGGGAAGCAGGAGCTGCTATATCCATATAGATGAATTTTAAGTAGTGTATTATTTGTTTCTTGAATTTCTGGTAACTAATTATTCATGAAGTGTGTAGCTCCAGTAAATTTACTCATAAACTGTTTTTCTCTAACAATGTAACATAAACGTAAGATATAAATGTAAGAGTTTCCTTTCCAAAGAAAAATGCTTGTTGATTTTTCCAATTTAGAAAAGAAATTTATAAAAGTATCAACTGGGCTTGTGAATGCTTTCTATGTGTATGTTTAAGTTTGGAAATGTTCCACAGGTTATCTACACGCAAATATGTACCTGCCATTCTCGTATCTTCTCACTTATTTTTTTTTAATAATTTATTTCAATTAAAAAAGGAGGACACGGAATGTGGCAAAGCCCCCAAACCCAGCATAACTTCATTTACAAGAATGCCTCTTAGGTATGCTTTAGAAATTGGTGGATGAGGATAGGTCAGTGGTCTGTTAAGAAGTTACCCTCTGCCAGAAAAAACAAAAAAATAAAAGGATCAGTTGAGATCGAGAAGTAAGATAGTAGGAGTAGGAGAAGGTGCTTTATGGGCTTGACCAGCACGTATGCAGATAACTGAACTTCCCTTGGCAGACATTTTAGATGAGTGCCCATAAATATGCTATAAATTCATGTAAATGTAAAAATTGGCTAAAAAAATTAGGAACCCTTGGTTTAGAGACTGATAACTTATCAATGCTCTGACCCAGAAGCAACAGAGTGAGGGAGGAGAACTAGCTCTCTCCACCCTCCCAATTCTTTCATGTTCCACTTGAGGTGATTCAGTTTCCAGGAAAATCATTGCACAAAATTTGGGAATGAAAGCATTCTAGATATCTATTACAGCAGGGGTTCCCAACCCCTGGGCCATAGACCGGTACCCTATCTATGGCCTGTTAGGAACCAGGCTGCACAAGCAGTGGGCAAGCAAGCAAAGCTTCATCTGCACATGCTCAGGATCTAGGCTGCATGTGAACCCCCACCCCCGGGGTCCATGGGAAAATTGTCTTCCACAAAATCAGTTCCTGGTGCCAGAAAGGTTGGGGACCGGTGTATTACAGCACAGTCCCACTAGGGAGAAGATCCTGAAGCAGTTTATATTTCAGTCAAGTTAGACCACGATGTGTGTCAGCCTTCAAATAAACCAGACAAGGAAACACAACAAAATGAACGAATTATATTTTATTGCAAGGCTAACTTAACAAAATCTTGCAAGTCTGAAGGCACACATTTTCTGCCTCCACTTTGAACGGCTTGATCCCTTAGGGTGGGTCCTTCCTAGGTTTCTCCCTCTGACCGTTAATCGATTGCTGCGCTCCTGCCTCTCTGGTCCGATTGTTTCCTAGGCAGCGCCTCTTCCCCTCTTTCCCCAATGTCATCCATTGACATTCCATTACAATTTGTCACCGGGCTTCTCTTTGCTCTGGTCACACAATGTTCCATGATAATTGAGGAGCGCCTGATGGACTTTCCCTGGAAGATGGCGTCCCAGTTCGTTAAGTAAATAAATGCATCTGTGCGTCTATTCTGGGCATGAATAGCCCCTTTGGAACATTTTATAGGTTTGCTTAAAAGAACAAGGATGACATGAAACATACATTTAGATAAGCTACTGCCAAAGGACTAGATATGAGATATGCTAACAAGAAGAAATTACCTGTTTTCTCAATTCACCCAGGAACTGTGACCTGTTTCTTCCCCTCTGCCCTAGTAATAATTCCTAATTGCCACCATTTACAAATGTCACAATTGTGTTACATTAGTAATACAATATCTCACATGCCTAGCAAATCTTCTAAGACTACTAAGTATTTTCTGCATTGCACCCTATGTTGAAGGAGGACTGTTTAACATTTTGGCTGATCATACAAGTGTTTGTAATAAAAGGAGGAACTGCTACATTGGGTCTGTTGCAATGGAAATGGGGAATGAGTTTTTTCTGTAGTTCCTGTTCAGATGGACTGCCCACTGGGCAGCCAGTTGGCTCAAACCAGTGTGTCAGTAAAATAACTCCTTAAAGTCTTTTTATTTCCAGAGGTGCCATATTTCAAATGTTTGAATAAGCTGTATTGGTCTAGGACGCTTCTATAAGAACAATGAAAACAGGCTGTTCTATCTTCCAAAGATATTAGGATAAAGGGTCTAATTATGAAAAAGAAATAACATTTATCTAAGGGACATTCCTGAACTTTTTCTGTGACTACAGAAAAACATTCTGTTTTTTAAAGAAACATTGATTGTTTTCTGCATTTAATAATACTATAAAACAAAATGCATCATATTCTGGCAGGTTACATAGTGTGTACGTGTGTGCATGCACATGCATAAATCTATATATATAAAAGTGGCTGTGTGTGTGTATGTCCGGCAAAACTCTGGAACGCCTCGAGCAATTTTGATCAAACTTGATACACAGATGACTTACTCTCTGGAAAAAAATACTGTGGGGGTAAGACATCCCTAACACCCCTCGGGTTGTGTGTTCTGTTAAGATACAGCCTGTTGTGCCTTAAATGACTTCTTCTGTATTGCCATAAAATGGCTTCTACTGTACAGTGCAGTGGAGTTACCATGGTAACAGCTTCATAGTACTCCACAAGGGGGCTCCCTCTGGTAAGGGAGAAAATCCAACATTAGAAATTACATTTGGTCAAGACATTTTCCCCCTATAAATAAATACCTGGGCAATGCTGGATTATCAATTGGTACATAATAGAACATTCACTTAAGGAAGAAAAAACTTCCACTCATTCCCAGCATTCAGAATAATGTCTGAACAATAATAAAATGATAAAAATCTAGCATAATCAGCACTTCAACTAAGCAAGAAGAAAAGCAGCTTGAAATCAGTCATACCCACCTTCCTCATTTTTAAAAACAAAAAACTATCCTGTATCTTCTTTGTAAACCTTACGCCTTCTTTTCCCCCAAGGATTTATATTTTTCTACCATATTATTTATTTTTGTTGGTTGCACAGTAAGCCAAATGTTTAGAGTGAAATGAATTTGGCATTTTTGTCAACCGAATTCTTCTCATGGACCTGGAATAGGCAGATGTTGTTTGATGGTGCTTAAGGTATCATTGCAAGATGTAACCTGTTCCAAGTAAAGCTACCTTTTGCCATTGACTGATAATTGTCAATACCTGTGGTGTTCAAGAGGGACACGGTGGCTCATTGGCAAAGACGCTGAGCTTGTCGATCAGAAAGGTCGGCAATTCGGCAGTTCGAATCCCTAGCACCGTGTAATGGAGTGAGCAATTTGGCAGTTCGAATCCCTAGTGCCGCGTAATGGAGTGAGCTCTCATTACTTGTCCCAGCTTCTGCCAACCTAGCAGTACGAAAGCATGTAAAAATGCAAGTAGAAAAATAGGAACCACTTTTGGTGGGAAGGTAACAGTGTTCCGTGCGCCTTTTGCATTTAGTCGTTTAGCCACATGACCACAGAGATGTCTTCTGACAGCACAGGCTCTTTGGCTTTGAAATGGAGATGAGCACTGCCCCATAGAATCAGGAACAACTAGCACATATGTGCGAGGGGAACCTTTACCTTTACCTTATGGTGTTCAAGTGGTGCTCCAGGTTTTTTCAAATTGCACCCCAGGCACTGATTACCATTAGTACTATTTTTACTTTAGTTTCCCACAGTTGTTCTATTTCTATTTGTGGGTCTATGTAATTTGTGAATTTTCCCCAGTTCTTTCTCTTTTATTCTTCTGTCTCTAGGCAACTGCAACATCCGCTATCCATACTTTTTCTTATCAACAATTATTAAGTCTGGGGTGTTATGTGGTAGGTGCCTGTAGGTTTGAATTTTGGATCCCAGAGTACTTGAGCTTCTTCATTTTCTATGACTTTGTCTATTTTGTTCTTGCTTGCAGACAAATGGCAGTTCCAATGCATGTTGCTACTTTGTCATGCTGTTGTTTGTAGTCTGTGCAATCTTCTTGTGGCAGCTAACTGCTGGTGCATTGCTTCTTTCACCTTCGTTGCAGAGACAACACTTATTGTTTGTTGCTATCTTCTAAATTTTGGGTTTATATAATTTGTTCTTAAGACTTGGTCTTTTGCAGCGCCATCTTTATTCAATTTTCTTGCTCTTATTCATTACTAGGTCTTGTTATCTGCTTGCCTATATTTTTTTATTATAAAAAAAGGTTTTATTTTTAGACAAACATAAAACATACAGACATAAACACACACAAAATAAAAATCCTCCAATTACTTACAATATGTCGATTGGTTACAAAACGTTTATGCTTTCTCACAATAGTCTTCACTTGCAATTTACATAAAGACTCATATCATCATTCTAATATATATATATACAGTTGTTATGGTTATTAAACATTCATTTGCCTATAACTATTATTACATCCTTTTTATTTAAAGTATTCTGAATTTAAGATAAATTTATATTATGGCATTCTGAAATCATCCAATAGTATTACAGCTTTATATTCTATTCTATATAGAATTATTTATTTTTATAACAAAGCTTTGAAACATCCTCTCCATAGTCCTCACTTACAATTTATATAAAATGTCATACTATCAATCTAGTGTATATACATGCATTATTATCATTATTAATCATTTATTTAGCTATAACTATTATTACTTTATTTTATACATAATACTCTAAATTTAACTAAGTTTAACTTAATTTTTATTCTAACATTTCATTTCTCCATCCTGTATCCTTCCAGTAGTAGTGCAGTCCTATATCTCTTGCCATTTGTGGTATTTGTATTCTAATTATTTTCTTGATAAGTCTTATGTGGACTTCTCTTGGCACCTTGTTGTTCCTTGCATATCTTGTAAAAACTCAAAATCTGCCATCTGTTCCTTCCATCCGCTTGCCTTTAGTTATCACCGGTGCTTCTGCCAAAATTTCACTCATTGTTTCTGCCAAATCTTCTCCCTTTTCTTCTTTCATGTTTTGAACTTTGAGATAGGGTTCCAGTTCGTTAATCTCTCCTTTCAACATTCCACTCCTGTCGTTTCCAACCATGCTCGATTTGCTGTCAATATCAACAATTTTCTTATCACTTTGTTCATATTTTTCTTCAATTTTTTTGAACTCTATTCTCAAATTTCATCATCATTTTATAAATATTCTCAACTCTTCCCTCTATTTTTTCTGTTTTTTGTTATATGTTCTCCATCCTCTTTTCAATGTTTTTTGTACTTATTTGTACTTTTTGAACTTCAAACATAATCATTTGCAATGTTAATTCTTTTTCTTCTTCATGATGCGCCATTCTTCCAGGTTATAAACACTGCCACTAAAACATCCAAAGCTTTTTGTTAAGTTTCAAACAAGTTCACTATAAACTTTCAAATCAAGGTTTTCTCCTTATTCCAGTCCAGCTATTGATAGTACTCCAGAAGAGCACCTGCATAAACAATCCGTACTCTTCCCACTATCCTTTTCAATAAACAAAATCAGGAGCTTTGAAGTATTAGATATAAGTCAAATGTTCAAAGAAATAAAAAAGGCAATGTTTCCATGCCTCCAGCCTCTAGATGGCAGTGTTGCTTCTTTTCCCTCTACCTCTACCCCTCTTTTTAAATTCCGGACTTAAGAAAAAAAAGGTGCTTAAAAGCAAACAATCCAGCCGAGCGTTGTAAAAAGAAAAGAAAGAAAATCATAATACATAAATATGAAAAAAGAGGAAAAATAGAAGAAGGAAAAAAGAAACCAGTTCAATTTAAAAAGTAAGAGGCATTTGTAAAAGTTCCATTCATAAAAAAAGCAAAATTAAAAAAAGATAACACACTAAGTTTAATTCAGGTTTAATTCACCGCTTGCTCTCTTCTGTCTTCAATTTTAATTTTACTCTGTCTTTTTGAGTGTTCTCTAATAGTAACATTTATCTCATCATTTCGACACACTCTCTCTTCTGCTTTTCTTCCATTCAGGGGCTGTCCCAACCTTCTGCAGCTTAATAGCTGCTTCTCTTTCTCCGGAAAAAAGAGCTTCTCCTGGATCAATCATGGACTTTGCAATGTCCCTGAGATCAGCAGGAAGTGCCCTTCTCTATCACCGTCTCTATGGGATGGTTTAGGTCCAAAAGGACCGTCCAGCAGCAGATATCGACAGCAGTCCTGGAACTCCAAGATTGCAAGTCGTGTCATAGCGACGTCAGCCCTGCCCTCTCGCCTATATTTTTTTAATGTACTGGCCAAGTAATATTTTATGTCTCTTTTGCATTCTTCACTTGATCTTTCTTGTAGGCCAGTTTGGTCTCTCCAGTAATCAATCAGCATTTGTGATACTGTAGCTTCCGTGCCTCTTCTTCAATGTCCTTTAGATATTCTTCCAATGCTCTTTTTTCTTCTTCAACTGTCTGATGTACTTGTAATATTCCACTTCCACTTATTTTTCTGACTAAGTAGAGTCTGTCAACATTGTTGCATGGATGAAGGACATGAGTCATTGTCATTATTTTTCTGCTTTCCTTATACAGGGCTTTTAGTTCTGCTTGAATCCTATTCACTGTCCCAGCTGCATCTAATGTCTGGAAATCCCCACATGTCAATTGAACTTCTAACCTTCTTCTTAAGTTCAGTGTGCTTGATGCCATCAGCTTGAAGTATGCCGAAGTATTTGTGGTGATTGTGTTCAGGTTCTTGATGGTATTTCCATAGGGCATCTTGATTCTTTCAGTTTGCTATTTTCCCCTCTTGATGGTAAGGGTGACATATTTCTCCAGTCCAAACTCCTTTGCAATATTTTGGCTATATATGTGGACAATATGAGCAACTATTCTATTTCAGATTGTGTTTTTCCATACAACTTCATATCATCTATGCAAAGTGATAGCTTGGCTGTTTTTGAGGTATGATAGCTATAACCTGACTTGTTCAGTATTGTTGACAGAAAAGTCAATGCAATAACAAACAGTAGTGGTGAGAATGAATTTCCTTGAAAGATTCCTGTCTTGATATTAGCCTCTCCTGATCCATCACCATTGACCCACAGCCATGATTTATGTTGAATTGTTAATCTTTCCACAAAGATTTGATGTTTCTACTGACCTCTGTTATTTCAAGCCACCTAATTATCTAATCATATAGCAGCAAGACAAATGCCTTCTTGTAATTAATCCAAGGAACATTCAAATTGGTCTTATTACTGATATTATTCTTCAACAAAACAATTCCAAATCAATCAAAAAAAGTTAGCCCGGTATCAAATGAGCAATTCAATATAACAGTAAGTTTAAAACAGTACCATGAATTTATACTGTATCTATGATTATTTAAAACAGGTGGTAACTTGGTGCTGACAGCCAAATATGGGTAGGCAACCACCGGACCCTGCACTAACCCATTAATCGAAGAAAAAGCTGTTTAACCACTTTAAAATCTCAAATGGCATTTCCAGGGATGAAAGGAACTGGTTCTAGAATTGTGTGGCCACATCTCTAAAGCTCAGATTCTGGATACCCTGATGCTAGAGAAGGACTCCACTAGTTTGGTCTCGTGGTTAAGGCAGAATTCTAGAAAGCAGAAGACTCTGAGTTCAAGTTCCACCTTAGCCATGGAAGCCAGTTGTGTGACCTTGGGCCAGTCATTTTGTCTCAGCCCAACTTACATCACAAAGTAGCCATTGTGGGGAAAATAGGAGGAGGAAGAGATATTGGATATGTTCACCACCTTGAGTTATTTGTAAAAATAATAAAGGGTAAATATAAATAATATATCTAAAAAGGTCTCCACTCAGAATAAATTAAATAATTGTATGGAGGGCCTGAATTATAGTAAAGGTAAAGGTATGTGCTAGTTGTTCTCGGTTCTAGGGGGCGGTGCTCATCTCCATTTCAAAGCCGAAGAGCCAGCACTGTCCGAAGACGTCTCCATGGTTATGTGGCCTGCATGACTAAACGCCAAAGGCGTTTAGTCAATCTTTCTGATTGACAAGCTCAGCGTCTTAGTCACTGAGCCACCACGTCCCTTTATTATAGTTACCAGCAATTTAAAATAGACTCTGCATTGTCTGCATTGAGACATGAAAACAATGGAGATGATCCAGAATAGCTCAAATGCCACTACTCTGATCTAAGAGCAAGGGACAGTAGGAGATTATTACAATAATCCAGGCACACAACAAGCAAGACACACACCAATAATGTTGCAGCATCCTCTGTCAAACAAACCAACCCTGCACCTAACAAATATCCATCAAGTGAAAATTAGAAAACCCTAATAAGATATTCCATCAACTGTTGATGGTAGGCTGTTATCAAGGCCACAAAGTACTAACAGCTGTGTAAATGTTATAATGAAGTTGAAAGCTTTGATCATGAATCAAGGGAATCAAGGGAAGAACATAAAAAGTGCACTAAATATTACAGAACCTTTGATGAGGGTGAATAAAAACATTCTTTGGATTGCAGGTTTATTATTATTTTTTCTGTTCCTGTCTCTGGTTTTGTTTTTGTCATCCTTGCTTTCATTTAAATTGCCATCTAATCAGTGGTGGGATTCAGCCAGTTCGCACCTATTCTTGCGAACTGGTTGTTAACTTTCTAAGCAGTTCAGAAAACAGGTTGTTGGAAGAAATCTCATTTTGTTTTTTCTCACATTACAGGGCTAATCCTGTAAGGGAGGCAGGAAGGAAACATTCTTGTGTTGTTTCTAGCCTAATCTTTATTGCCCTGATTACAGAAACTGTCTCTCCGGTTAACCCTTATTACATTGTAAGTCCATCGATGTGAGTAATGTTGAGTTGGCCATGCCCACACGGTCACATGACCACCAAGCCACGCCTACCCAGCTGGTCTTTAGGGCAAAGAACCGGTTGTTAAATTATTTGAATCCCACCACTGCACCTAATAAATAAATGAATGGATACAATAATAATAATTAAAATAATAAAAAGAAAAGAAAACAAGAACAAACAAAAACCTTAAAGACTTGATGGACCACTGGGTCTTTTTCAGCTGTCAGTTTTCTATATTTCTGTTTCTGTGTTCCTTTACTCTTCATTTTGTCTATTGTTGCATTTTTTGCAGCAATTTTATTTGCAACCACCCAGAGCTGTTGGAGTTGAGCAACGTGCACATTTTAATCATCATCATAATCATCAGAGAAAGGAAAAACTAACTTCCAAATCCACCCCCAAACTTAACCCTCCTTGTGTAAATGATGTCATCCTAACATTGACCTTCTCCATCTTGGAAATGTTAAGTATGGATCCTGGTTTCCAGAGGTTATCCTTCCTTAATCTAATAGGAAAAAGACAGAGAATTTAGATCTGGCCAGCTAGGACATTGCATTCCAAACAGATCTCTGTTTGGGCAAAACAGAATGCCTCATTAAAGGGCTATTATTTCCTTGAACTGCCAGCAAGTGGAGGCACATGTTGTGCTGTTCTCATTGCCTCTCGTTATTCTGCCATAGGAACATTCTGAGGCCATCCTTGCTGATTTAAAATGGGACAAAGATTTGTCCTGATTTACGGGAAATGATTGGTGGAGTCCTCTGATTCATTTTGTTGTTGTTGTTATCGCCTCCCTTCGGGAGGGGTTCTTTCCCCCCGCTTTAAAGGCGGTGGTGGTGAGACCCCTCCTGAAGAGGCCATCTTTGGATACAGCCGTTTTAAATAACTATCGTCCAGTCTCCAACCTCCCCTTTGTGGGGAAGGTTGTTGAGAAAGTGGTGGCCTCTCAGCTCCGCGGTCCTTGGAGGAAACCGATTATCTAGATCCCTTTCAGTCGGGATTTAGGCCTGGCTACAGCACGGAAACTGCCTTGGTCGCACTGACTGATGATCTCTGGAGAGCCAGGGATGGGGGTCATGCCTCTGTCCTAGTGCTCCTTGACCTCTCAGCGGCCTTCGATACCATCGACCATGGTATCCTTCTGCGACAACTGCGGGAGGTGGGGGTGGGAGGCACCGTTCTACGGTGGTTCTCCTCCTACCTCTTGGACAGGTCGCAGTCGGTGTTGGTCGGAGGACAGAGATCGACCCCTAGGCCCCTGAATTATGGGGTGCCGCAGGGTTTGGTCCTGTCCCCCCTCCTGTTTAATATCTACATGAAGCCGCTGGGTGAGATCATTCGACGGCACGGGATAAAATACCATCAGTATGCGGATGATACACAGCTGTATCTGTGTGCCCCGTGCCAACTCAGTGAAGCGGTTGACGTGATGTGTCAGTGCCTCGAGGCTGTTAGGGTCTGGATGGTGGTTAACAAGCTTGCACTCAATCCGGATAAGACTGAGTGGCTGGTGTGTTTACCTCCCACTAATTGGCCAAGTTTTCCATCGCTCAGGCTGGGAGGTCAAACAGTACGCCCCTCAGACAGGGTTCACAATTTGGGTGTCCTCCTGGACCCACAGCTGACTTTTGAACACCACTTGTCGGCTGTGACCAGGGGGGCATTTGCCCAGGTTTGCCTGGTGCACCAGTTGCATCCCTACCTGAACCGGGAGGCCCTCACAACAGTCACTCGTGCCCTTGTGACCTCAAGACTGGACTACTGCAATGTGCTCTACATGGGGCAGCCCTTGAAGAGCATTCGGAGACTTCAGCTTGTGCAGAAAGCAGCCGCGCGAGCGATTGTGGGTGCACCTCGGTACACCCACGTTACACCTATCCTCCGCGAGCTGCACTGGCTGCCTATTGGTCTTCGGATACGCTTCAAGGCGCTAGTCATCACTTATAAAGCCCTTCATGGTATTGGACCTGGGTACTTGAGAGACCCCCTGCTGCCAATTACCTCCAATAGACCGATTAGATCCCACAGATTAGGCCTCCTCCGAATTCCATCCACTGGCCAATGCCGACTGGCGACCACCCGGAGGAGGGCCTTCTCTGTGGCTGCTCCGGCCCTCTGGAACGAGCTCCCCGTGGAGATTCAGACCCTCACCACCCTCCAGGCTTTCCGCAAAGCCCTCAAAACCTGGCTGTTCCGACAGGCCTGGGGCTGATGAGTTCCTGTCCCCGCTTGAATGGTGTGTCTGTTGAGTTGTTTTTAAAATTGTGGTATTGTTTGTCTATGTCTTTTTTCCCCCTATTTGTACCCCCTATCCCCCCCCCCCCTGACTTGGGTTGTGAGCCGCCCTGAGTCCCTTCTGGGAAAAGGGCGGCATAGAAATATAATAAATTCAATTCAATTCAATTCATTTGTCTTCTTATTAAGCATCACCTGCCAGTGGAAAAACAACCACTGTACTAAGCACTTTAATCTAAACTCAGGCAAGAAAAGGCAGGTGTTTATAATCACACATTTGTTTTTATTTATTTATTTGAGGTGTTTTGCATACTTCCTCAAACCACAGGGACTCTAAAGTTAGAGGTCCTAAACCTCTTGAGTTGTCAGTAGGATTATTTCTGGACATAGTTTAGTGCTCTTCTGAAGCTAAACTTGTGTTTAAAATTAATCTGGCTTATGGGTAAACAGTGTGTTGGTCATCATAACATTAACAGATTTTTTTAAAGAAATACAGGTTTAATACTCTTTCAAAAAAGCTCTAAACTATAATTGAGAGCACTGGCAGTGCAGAGTGCAGTATTGCAGACTACTTCTGCCGGCTGCCTGCAATTTGGCAGTTCCAATCTCACCAGGCTCAAGGTTGACTCAGACTTCCATCCTTCCAAAGTGGGTAAAATGTGGACCCAAATTTTTGTCATATTAACATTTTCTTTTATAAACTTTCTCCCCCTCCCTCTTCCCTTCCTCTCACAATTGTAGTTAATAAAATATATTATGAAAGAAACTGAATACTCATATGTTCTCACCAAAGCAAGCCTATAACAGACTTCATCTTCATTTTGGCAAACAATGACTTGATTGTAACTAGATTGATAGGTATGTCCTGGTCCAAAGCTGGGGGGGGGGGGTCTTCAAGTATATTTGCATCGTTCATATTTTGCACTCTGTTTTAAAATAGATTTAGACAGTGCAGAACCAACCATTTATTTCATGAATCAGCCCTGAATCCAAGTGTGACCCACAGGAAGCATCAGAGAAAAGCCCCTTTTCTGACGTTTCTATTGCCATCTCTGGCCACACTGAACCAGGAAACAGTGACAAACTACTGCGTAAACCTTACAAGACACCTCTTACTTTGATGGTTTGCTGTTGGCTCCCTCTTCTGGCCATTTTGTGGCATGTTCTTGGAATGACAGGATGTATAAACAGGATACAAAGGGTGGGAAGGGAGATTTGGATGGTATTCATTTATGGCAGTTCTGCTTGATAAAGAAATGCCTGTTTGTTTTTCAGTGCTGAGACAATATGTCACGCCCCTCTGCTCCTCCAAGCTATGAAGATCGAAATCCCCTCTATCCTCCACCAGGAGGAGGATATCCTGGATCTTATCCGCAACCACCACCCTATAGCGGTGGGTATCCTGAGCCTGGAGGCTACTCCCACCCAGGAGGGTATCCCCAGCCATTTCCTCCTGTGCCTGCAGCCCCTATGAATTTTGGTAATGCTTAGTTTTTTCCTTCATTCTCTCTTGATAGGATGTGCGGTGTAATGAGTGGGGCAGTGGCAGAGGGAGAGAAGAGAAAGAAGTGGAAGCTTCCATAATTGCAAGTTTTAAGAGCAGACAGGGTTAAAATTTGACACTCTGGTTTTATCCTTAAAAAAACCAACCATTTAGACATGCAGCAAAGATATTCAAAGGCAGGAGACTGTCTGCATCCTATTCTAAAGTTTGCATTTTTAAAAAAGATTTAAAAAGAGAGTGTTTGGGAGAGTAAAGAAGTATAAAGGAGTATATATATATATGTATATAATATGTCTGAATATTTAATTTCATAATTTTAACCCAAATTATAGAGAATACATTATGTCATCTGCGGCTGTATCTGTTTCCTCTCCAATCACTTCTCCTTGCTTAAATTGCAGTGACTTGCCTTATGCAAACAAAGAATTAATCTCAATTTACTGATTCTTCTGCTTGTCTTGCAAAGCAGAGGCTGAACTCCAGCATTGAGGAAATGGGTTTGGTTAGGTCAGGGGTTGGCAACCTTAAACACTCAAAGAGCCACAAAAGTCCTAACTGGAAGCCCCCAGTTCAATTCTGGAGCCACCCCACTCCTCCTGTGCTTCCCCCCCCCCAAACCGGAAGCTTCTCTCACAATTGTGGCATGATTGGAATGTCTTACATCACTCTAAATATGACAACAGAGATTAGTTCATTCTTATCAACTTTTAATCACCCAGGTACAGTTTCAGTCAGACTGGTTAAAACCTAGTGTTTACTACAGTATTCCATGTATTCTGACTGGTCTTAGCACTTTCTAAACATGAAACCATGAAGTAATAGTAATAAATTTCAGCTTATTATTAGTAGGATCCAAGATTAATGTAAAATTAAATATGATACAATATGAGTTTATATTTAAAAGAGTTTGTATAAAGATAGTCCTTGATTTATCACAGGTTGCTTAGTGACCATATGAAGTTACAACAGACCCCTCCCAAACCAACGAGTCTAAAGTTCTGATAGATGCCCACCATCACATGACCATCTTTTGGGTGCTCATGACCTGGCCTGTGTTTTCAGGCATTTGTAGGTGCCATGGTCACATGACTTCATTTTACAACATTTTTGCCAAAATCTGTCCCCATAATTTCCATTTGCTGGATAAAAAACATTGAAAAACCAGGTCTCTTTATGACTGTTACAGCTTACAACCAGCATAGGCAAGCTCCATTATGGTTATAAGTTGAGGACTACCTGTAAAGATTTTATCTTCTTTTGTGAAGAAAGAAAAATAAAAGTTTAGGTAAAAACACCTAGCAGTCGTTCCTAAGAACCAGAGGAATGACCCACTGAATATACGGTCAAAACAAAACAAAGATCTTGAAATAGAAATGCCTTTGAAAAGGAACTTTATACAATAAATTTGTGTGAAGAGAATTTGTAAGGAAGAAGATTCTGCAGTTGCAAGCAATAACTTGGTGCTACCTAATCTTGTGATCCATGCGAAAGGAGCATGAGGCAAATTAATCTGTCATGGATGTCAAGGAGCTGCTGTAGGTAGAGTGAAAAGTCCTTTGAATTATTACGAGCCTTTTATAGAAGTAGTTTTGTATATGCATCTATCTCTCTGTGTTTACGGTATGCCAGTTTTCAAAAAGACCCTATCACTTTAGGAGAGAAGAGCTTGCCGGCCTATTCTTCTTTTTCGTTTGAAGAATGGCATTAATATGCGAGGCCATGAAATCTTGTCTCTCTATGTCATTGATTCAGGAGGCGACAGTGAGTTCCATGCGGCCGATTGGGATGATAAGAAAGTGAGGCACACTTTTATCCGCAAGGTAAGCTAAAAGTACCTGCCGTGCACTGATCTTGTTGAAAATTGCTTTTTTGAATGCTGCTTTTGAAAAACTCTGGGTTCACATTTTACACACTTGTCCAGGGAAGATCAGTGTTTCAAATAGTCTTTGAATACAAGACCAAGATATCTCTACTTCCACTGGAAGATGAAAAATGGTGATCAACAGGAGGGATTTGTTCTTGGAAGGTTTGGGAATAACTACTGGGAAGTGAAACAGGGTTATTAATAAGAAACACTATTGTACCAGTGTGCATTTGGGATTTTTTTTTTCTTTTGGTTTTGGATAACCCACTTTCCCAAGTGCTTGCTCCAAAACCCAGGATTTCAAGAAGAAGCAGCTTTTAAAATATCTTGGGAGACAAAAGGCTATTTGAAACTGCATCCCTAGCTTTTCGTTTGAATGAACATGATAGATGATAGCCATATAGATTTGCCTGTCTGATAGATGATAGCCATATAGATTTGCCTGCCTCTTAGACAGGGGTAGTCAATCTGCCATTCTCCATGTTCAGGCCTACAACAAATACAATCCCATGCTGTTGTCATAGGACTTATAGCATCTGAATTCCAAAAGGATAAGAGACAAGGTTAAGGAAACAATGGTTTTTAGCCCAAAGAATTTGTAGTCAATAATGTTTATATAAAAAAAGGAGTGGTTGCAGCAAGCCAAATTCTCTTTCTCCATGCTGTTTTTATGTACACTCAGAGCATATACACCAAAGACAAATTCCTTGTGTGTCCAATCACATTTGACCAGTAAAGAATTCTATTCTATTCTATTCTATTCTATTCTATTCTATTCTATGTTAGTATAACATTGCACATAATTCTAAGGAGGTCCTTCAATTATAGTGGTATAACTGAAAGGCTTTTTGACTATTTGAAACAATCCATTCTTACACAGATGCACTTTATCTGTTGATTCTCAGGTTTATAGCATTATCTCCGTGCAGTTGCTTGTGACAGTAGGCATCATTGCAATCTTCACCTTTGTGTAAGTATTTCTGAGATCAGTTCTGCTTTTCTCTGGCTGTGAAAGTCTGTCAACTATCCTTCCACGTCCTGCTACAAACCATGATTGAATGGAGGCACGTTTAGTGAGAATAGAAACACTGGATACATGTGCATTTGTGTGCAAGGAGGAGACAATTGGATTGTTGCAGGGCCACCTCTGATGTTTGTCCAAAAGGTTTTTCACCCCCAGGGCATCGTCACATTAGGTGGCAGCAGTGGTTTCCCAGTGCTTTGTTCTTCTTTTTATTTTATAGGACACATCCAGATTCACAGATTAGTAACTTGGTGGGCTCCTTCTGCTATCATTCTCATCATGTGGCACCAACCTCTCCCATGTCATGGCACCTTTGTGCAGTGCATAACTTGCATACCTGCTTGTGGTGCACTTGGCCAGGTTGTGTCTGCTTTCGGCACTTACTAAATATATATTATGTGATTAAATGCGGCTTCTGGCTGAATTTTGACTAGTGTCAGTTTGTTTCTGAAATTTTTATGATACATGGGAAACTTACTGTAGGTTTGGGTTTGGGGTTGTTGTTGTTTTAAACTGGGAGAAAGAGATTGTAGTTGTAGTTTGTAGTTTTATTAGAATTTGTAGGCCGCCCTTTTCCCTGAGGGGACTCAGGGCGGCTCACATAAAACTGGGAAGGGGGGAACACAAACATCAAGATAGAAGACATGTAATAAAATGGTAGGCAACATACATTCATCATTCGGGAGGGGTAACTATCCTTATCCCCAGGCCTGACGGGCGAGCCAGTTCTTCAAGGCTATGCGGAAGGCTTGGACGGAGATTGGAAAATCTCTATTTGGAAAACAACCAGATATTCTTAGAATACCTGAATGGAGAGGGGAACAAAATATTCTTTGTTTAAATCATATCTAATTTAACCACTGGTAACTTATTTTCTATGTGATTTTTCAATCTTCACAGTGAACCTGTGTCAGATTTTGTGAGGAGTAATATTGCTGTGTACTATGCATCCTAGTAAGTACCATTTTTTAAATCTTATATGCTTAGATGATTTGTTCTATGCTTCATATCTTTATAGCAGAATTGGGAAACCCACAGCTGTATAAAGGTTTTGCAATCTCAACTCCCAGCATTTGTGCCCATTGCCTATTCTGGAAAAACCTATGATAAACTTACAGTTTAGCAACATTTAGAGGGCTAGAGCTTTATACAATTTACCTGAACGTTGGCTTAAGTTATATTATGTAAGTTCCCTTTGTACAGAGCATGACTATAGTGATGCATCCATATCTTGGTAGATATGAATGGATGTGTTCTACCATGTACACCTCATGGGAAGCTGGTTACTTCATGCTGGAAATCTTTGCCGCACTCTATAATATTCTTGTTATACTTTCAAGGCAACCTTGACTCCTGGTGACTACCTTTTCATAAGTAGCATGCTATTGCATACTTCCCCTAGCTGAGAGTGATGGCCCAAAGTCCCCACACTGGCTTTTTCCTAAGACAGGACTAGAACTGATAGCATTCCAGCTTCTAGCCTTTAACCACTGCGCCCAGGCACTGAGATAAGGATAAAGTTAACACTGAATTTTTCCTAGGAAAAAGACATTATGTTAGAGATGATTCTTTATGCAAATGTGTTCTGACACCCCCCCACCCGGCACGGTGAGTCACGCCGACACAAGATTACTGCTAGACAATTTATTCACAGTAAATTAACACACTGACAAGATTTTGGCAGCAACCCAGACTTCCACAGATAAGAAATACACACCAGAGCTTCTCCAGTTTTAGTATAATAGTTGAATCCTGCAAACAGCCTCCTCCCAAAGTATCTCCTTATATACTCTCTTGGGAGGAGCCTACCTGGGTCCAATTATCTTCTGTATCTGCGTAGTTGCTGTCGGTGCTTATCTGCCCGCCTTTGCCTGGCGTCCGGGACCAACTCCCTTAGCTCCTCCCCACTGCTCCAGGGCCTGACATCAGGGACCAACTCCCTTTGGCTTTCACCACTGCTCCATGCCTCAGGTGCCTCTTGGTGGCCAACCAGCCTCTCTGGTCCCTGCTTGGAGTCTGAACCGTGTCCAGGGTCCTCCACATCTTCCAGAGCCAACTCATAGGGCCTCTCGCTGTCTGAGTCTGTTTGCAGCTCCAACAGCTCCTGCTGGGCCACAACACAAATGTATGAGACTTTTTCTATCAGAGACATCACACACAAAAAAGGGTTTCAGAAGCTTATATAATCGCATACCATGTTGCAAATTTTTAACTGTATTTTGATAAAAAATTAAATTTGTGTAGTCCTAGAGCTATTAGTATCTTCTGAAGCTTGGTCTGTTTAGGTTAACTGCTAGCAGTAGCTGTCCTTCTAACCAAGAAAACTATCTGCTGCTTTGACCTTAGAGGCAAAGAAGAATTTATCCTGCTTCTTCTATCAGATGATGTGACTGAAAGATTTTCTGAGCTTCTCGTAGTAATTATAAAAGCACTCCCCCCTCCCTTAAAACCCCTTCTTGATATCTACGAAGAGTTGGTGAAAACTGGATGAAACTAAATATGGGACTTGGTCATGACCTCAGGTTGGGCAAAGCTACAGAATAGAGAATACCAGAGTTGGAAAGAAGTTTTCTAGTCCCAACACCCTGCCCATGTAGGAGACCCTGAGAAATGATTAGCCAGTCTTTTCTTAAAAACCTCCAACCCACAACTTCTGGAGGCAAGCCCTTCCACTCATAGTTCTTGTTGTCAAATTTCTCCTCAGTTCAAGGTTGGCTCTTTCTTTGATAAGTTTCCATCCATTACTTTTTGTCCTGCCCTCAGGTGCTTTGGAAAATAGGTAGTCAACTTCTTTATGACACCCTCCTAAATATTGGAAGACTCTTATCATGTCACTCCTAGTCCTCTTTGGCAGACTAGACTAGGGATGTCAAACTCACGGGCCGGATGCATCACACACTTGTCACACCCACCCACAGTTTAGCGAAGAGGGGAAAAGTCACAATACGTCACGTGATGACAACATGACACCACGAGTTTGACACCCCTGGACTAGACATATCCAGTTCCTGTAACCGTTCACTTGACTCTGTGCTATAGCCTGTCACCCACAAGTAATGGGATAAAAGCTAACATTAAAAAAAAATATTTGCAGTGAGGCCAAACTCTGCTGAGACATACAGGATGCAAAGAAAAGCACAGAGCACTTCTTGATGTTGAAGATGTGAGGCAAAGTGCTCTCAAGTCCCCTGATAATACCACGGTGTAGAAGACTTGCAGAATGATTGTCCATGGGCTGGGCTTTGTCATATTATAGCCATTGTGTTTTTGCAATAGCTCTTGCCAAGGATGTATCGAAAATAATATAATGCTTGTTTTACTTTCCCAGTGCTGTTTTCCTGGTCACTTACCTGGTGCTGGTGTGTTGTGAGGGCCCACGGTGAGTTAATGTTAGATATATTGGCATTTTGATTTGAGTGTGAATCAATTCACTTTACTTGATTTATGTTAATTGATCAATACTTTTTGACATAGATGGACATCTAAGAGCAGAAATCGTAACATACGTCTTGTATCCCCTTGAAATAACCCTATTGCTGAACTGATCTGGTTTTGTTGATTTCTATGCAGGAGACGTTTTCCATGGAATCTCATCCTTCTGTCTGTCTTTGTAAGTGAATGCTTTTGTTGTGAATTTTGGCTGGAATTACATAAATTTCCCTTTGGTAGGATGGTTGGATTTTAAAAATGTTTCATTACTACAGTAAGGCATTGTTTTGCCCTCTTTTTGAAATATTGCACTGTGCTTTTCAGTTTCCCATGTATCTCAAAAGTGCAAATAAGGCCAAATTGAGAGGTTCAAAGTTGAAATCAAGGACTATAGTATTAGGGCACAGATCCAGCCATGGCCTGAAAGTAGAATGAGATGGATATTTAGGGTGATGCATTTTTGACACTGAAATGGGCAGCAGTAAAACTAAGTACTATGGACTAAAAGGTCATAGAAATATTGGTTTGAGAGGGGGGAAATCAGAGGTTGCTAATGGTAATAAAATTCAAGGATAATACAAATTTACCCTAAAACCAAACAAAAATCCATAATATGAAATACATACTGAAAAATAGTAGCCATCAAGTCAAGAATTGCTTCAAGATAGTAGTCAGCACAGACAACCAGTATCATCTTGGATAAAGAGAAGTTTTCCTGCATGTACAGACAAAGGGAGACATTTGGCCTGCCATTTGAAATCTGATGTTTATAAATCAAACAGACTAGATAGTAGAAGCCAAGATTATTGGTGTATATGGGTGCCTATGTGCATGGAGACCAGCTGATCATCATTTTCTTGTTCTCCCTTAGACACTAGCGATGGGATTCATGACAGGAACCATTGCTAGGTAAAGTACAACAGTAGTCTATGTTTATTCTGCTTCTGTCTGCTCAATTAATCTTGGTTTCTGTCTAAATATTTTTAACATATAGTTTGTGAAAGGCTATCCAATACTTCTATGAAGAAAACAAACCTCAGTTCTGGGTACCCATTTAACCAACATCTTTGTTATAATTGTATTCAACACTTCCCTAGCAATTCAATTTTTAGAAAATAACTTTACTAAACAGATCCCTAAGGGAGAATTGTAGATAAAATGATGCCCCCTTTTGCTATATAGGGAAGTTCCATTTCCATAACAGCTCTTCCCTCATTTGTATCTCTTGGTTGACAGGGAGATGATACGCACATTGTTACTACTGTGTTCACTTCCATTTTATCCAAAATATTTGGGTGTGTCTTCAGATCTTTAAAAAAGTGAAGAAAAATCACCCTCCTGATCTGAGATGCTGCAAATCCTGAAGCTCTGAAGCAAGCTTCTTTCTTCTCTTTAGAGAGGAAAGGAAATAAGCAAGTGATTAGCCATCCACTCACTGATGACTCAAACTGGCTAGTAAGGTTAAAAGCAACAAAGAACCAAATAATTACAATCCAGGGAGGAAAAAGAAAATGGGGAAAAAGAACATGTGTACATCTGTAGTGTTGAGGCCAACATTCATTTCACAATTTATGTAACATTCTGGGCCTATGTGTGGAGGAAGAGACAGGCCTCACCAGCAAGGTTGCACCATTTAGATCTGAGGGGGAATACTGTTCTGCAGGACAGAGAAAGCATGCTTTGTAGATCCTATCACAGTGTTGGTGAACCTTTTCAGCACCAAATGGGAGAGCTGGGGGAGGGAGGTGACGCCGGAAACCAGAAAAGCAGCTCCCTGGCTCACACACGTGGGAGTGCCAGTAACTGGAAGAGCAGTTCCCCAACATGCATGTATGTGCTGGGAAGCCAAGTTTCTGGTGCTCATGAGTATGCAAAGATCAGCTGGCTGGCGCACATGCACGCACTGGAAACCAAAAGCTAATCTTCCCGGCACACACATGCATGTCGGGGAACTGCTCTTCCAGTTACTGGAACTCATGTGCACATGAAGAGTAGCTGGCCGGCGTGCATGTGCATGCCGGAACCTGGAAGTTGCCTGGAGAGAGGGCTCTGCGTGCCACTTCTGGCACACATGCCATAGATTCACCATCATGGTCCTATCAGATGGTACTTGTTAACAAATGGGACCTAGAGCAGGCAGATCCCATCTAATTTTGTTAAGTGGAGACAATGGGCGATAGATCCTTAAATCCTGGTTCTGTGCGAGATCTGGTAGATGACAATCAGCACCTTAATTTTCAACTGAACGTCTCAAAGTCATCATTGCAGTTCACAGAGAACTGCAATGGTATTTTGTGAACCTACTCTATGGCTGCATTCTAGATTTGTGTAGTTTTCAAGCGGTCTTCAAGGGCAGCCCCACATAGTACATTGCAGTAATCCAAGCAAGAGGTTACTAAGGAATTCTAGCAAAGAAGCTCTATTCTCAAATTGAATTGCCTATTTCATATTCCACCATGCATATTTATTCAGAATCAGGATATAAGTGAAAGAATCTCAGGTATCCCAAATTGTGTATGAACCCGAACAGACAACTTTGCCTAAAGTGCCGTTTTATTACTATATAGTTCCTCCATATCTAACTAAGAAAATAACCACTGAAATTATCATGTGATGAAATTATTCTATTTGACTTTTTCTTTGCAGCATGTACTCTACCAAGGCTGTTCTAATTGCTCTGATCATTACAGCGATTGTGGCCATAATTGTTACCATCTTCTGTTTCCAGACAAAGGTGAGAAATGTCTTTCTCTGAGGCAATATCAGTATGGTTTGATGATACATAGATTGGATTCCTCCACTGTGACACAAAAAGTTTCTTGTCTCTTTTTGATAAGTGAAAGTTGAAAATCTGTGCTTTGGATGGGCTGTATTTGGATCTTAAAATTTGGCTGATTCAAAGTCAGAACCTTTCTGCTGGAGATGAAAGATGGCTCAGATTCAAGGATTTCATACACTTCTATAGAATGACTATGCAAAAAAGGCAACTGTCTTATAATTCCCAATATACATTAAATATAATGAGTTCCTTTGCCATTAGGAAGAGCATATGGTCAGTCTCAGCAATGTAGAAATAATGAGAACACTTTCTAATATATTTTTTCAATGTTCATCACAATCATAATCTTCTCAGTTTAAAATAATATTTAGCAGGCATAGTAAAATGTATATGAAGTATTTATTGTATTATGGTTTTTTTTTTAAAAAAAAGTTCCCATTCCTTCCAAGATTCTTACATAGTTTCAATGTTTCTTTAAAAATTATTGGTTGCATAATACATATGAGAACAAAAACTTAAAAAACTTCCTCCTACACACTTTGCATTTTGTGTACCATTTCAGTAGGGTGTTAATGTTTCTATGCATATGCATGGGCACTTTTTACATAATGGAGTGGTGAAACTAAGGAGTTTCCTACAAGGGACACTAATACTCTGTGCCCAAAAGGTGACCTGCTATCTGCCAACTTCTCCCAAACCATGTCTTTTTTTCATTGGCAGGTGGATTTCACATCCTGCTCTGGTTTGTTCTGTGTGCTGGGCATTGTTGTCATGGTGACTGGAATTATCACAGCCATAGTCCTGTCCTTCAAATATGTAAGAAATTATTAGAAATCTAATAGGTTTGTGGTCAATGGTCATTTTAGATCAGGGGTGTCAAACTCAATTTCATTGAGGGCCGCATTAAGGTTGTGTTTGACCTGGGGAGGCTGGGTGGACGTCAGAGGTGGTATTCAGCAGGTTCTGACCCGTTCGGGAGAATGGGTAGCAGAAATTTTGAGTACTTCAGAGAACCTGTAAATACCACCACTGACTGGCCCTGCCTCCATCTGTTCTCTGCCTCCCGAGTCCCAGCTGATCAGGAGGAAATGGGGATTTTGCAGTAACCTTCCTCTGGAGTGGGGAGGGAATGGAGATTTTACAATATCCTTCCCCTGCCACGCCCACCAAGCCACACCATGCCCACCAAGCCACGCCCACAGAACAGGTAGTAAAAATGTTTGAATTCCACCACTGGTGGGCTTGGCCAGGGTGGGCCTGCGGGCCTTGAATTGGACATCCCTTTTTTAGATGTAAGACCTTGAAAAATTTTATTGCATTTTGAAGGGTATTCCTTTCCTGGAATCTCTCCTAAAACAAGGATATAGTGGTTAACATGTCGCTTCTGAACTGGGATACAGTTTCCAAGTTCATTTATCCCATTTTCAACAGCACAGTCTAACCACTATGATTCTCCCACAGTATGGAGATCAAAACAACACAATCTTATGACAGCTTATAAAGATTAATAAATAAACAGAAGCATATACTATTTCCCACAGCAAAGATGTTTAATGTTGATGTTTAATAAATGTATAGGCTGCCCAATCCCGAAGGACTCCGGGCGGCTTACAACAATACATTTAAAAATAGAAGTTAAAAACACAAAAACATAGATTAAAAAAACCACAACATACACCCAGTCTGATCTGGGCTGGAACTCAATCGTGAGTTCAACAGCCCGGGGCCTGCCGGAATAGCCAGGTCTTAAGAGCCTTACGGAAGGCCATGAGAGTGGGTAAGGTCCGGATCTCTGGGGGCAGTTTATTCCAGAGGGTCGGAGCGGCTACAGAGAAGGCCCTCCCCCGGGTAGTTGCCAGACAACATTGTCTGGCTGACGGCACCCAGAGAAGGCCCTCCCTGGGCGATCTTATCGGTCGTTGGGAAGTATGTGACAGAAGATGGTCTCGCAGATATCCGGGTCCTAGGCCATGTAGGGCTTTAAAGGTGATAACCAGCACCTTGAATTGCACCTGGAGACCAATGGGAAGCCAGTGCAGCTCACGGAGGATAGGTGTGATGTGGGTGTACCTTGGTACACCCAATATCGCTCGCGCGGCTGCATTCTGGACTAGTTGTAGTCTCCAAACACTTTTCAGGGGCAGCCCCATGTAGAGCACGTTACAGTAGTCAAGCCTCGAGGTAACAAGGGCTTGAGTGACCGTGTGAAGTGCCTCCCGATCCAGATAGGGCCGCAACTGGTGCACCAGGCGAACCTGGGCGAAGGCCCCCCTGGTCACAGCCGACAGGTGATGTTCTAATGTCAGCTGTGGGTCCAAGAGGACCCCCAAGTTGCGGGCCCTCTCTGAGGGGAGTAGGTTTTCACCCCCCAGGCATAAGGATGGACTGATCGAACTGTCCTTGGGAGGCAACATCCATAGCCACTTGATCTTGTCAGGATTGAGTGCGAGTTTGTTCACCCCCATCCAGACCCTGACAGCTTCCAGGCACTGGCACATCACTTCCACCACTACACTGAGTTGGCACAGGGCGGACAGATACAACTGGGTATCGTTCGCATATTGGTGGTATTTGATCCTGTGCCGGCAAATGATCTCACCCAGTGGCTTCATGTAGATGTTAAATAGGAGGGGGGACAAGATCGAGCCCTGTGGCACCCCATATTTAAGGGGCCTAGGGGCCGACCTTTGTCCCCCAACCAACACCGACTGCGACCTGTCGGAGAGGTAAGAGGAGAACCACCGCAAGACGGTGCCTCCCACTCCCACCTCCTCCAGCTGTCGCAGAAGGATACCATGGTTGATGGTATCGAAGGCCTCTGAGAGGTCAAGGAGCACAAGGATAGAGGAGTGTGCTCCATCCCTGGCCTGCCAGAGATCATCAGTCAGCGCGACCAAAGCGGTTTCGGTGGAGTATCCAGGCCTGAAAGAGAAGCACAGATGGTTAAATTGACTTTTTTATCCAAAGAAGAGAATATATTTAATTTTGTTTCTATTTGGAAATTGCTTCCGGATTTTATGTTTGCACTGGGGGGGAAAAAGAAACTTTGATTTTGTATCTGCTGTTTAGATAGGTCTGTTGCTATAGAAATGCCTAGTGTATATTGTTGTGTAAAGGTAAAAAGTTGAGTTTGTAATGTTACCTTCTACTATGCTAAAGAGAGTTGGAAGTCGGTGTCTTTTTCTTTCCTTTTTCCTCTTTACACCATGTTTTCTCCTTTCTTCTTTTTCTCTTCCCTTCAGTTTTCTATTACATTTTAAAATTTCTCTTTGTATTTTATACTTCAGTAAACTAATAAAAATGTATTATAACAAAAACCCAGCAATCTTTGTATCTACTGCTTTAAGAGAGCACTCTTAAGAACAAACATGGAGACAGGATCTATTGTTGAGTAATTAATAGCCTTAAACTTTTGTCTCTGAAAATGAGTGATGAGTTTGATAATAGTTTCCTTCTTGTATTATTTGTGCTGTACTCTGGAAAAAATCTGTTGTTACAGTTAATTCAATTCAAATCACTAAATACATGTAGATCACATTCATTTTCTTCTTCTTCTTGCAGGTTCCTTGGCTCCATATGCTCTATGCATCTATTGGTGCAATCGCTTTCACCCTGGTTAGTAGGAACTTGCCTTCTGTTGACTTAGTTATCCATCAGTGGTGGGTTGCAGGCGGTACCCCCCGATATGCACATACCAGTGCCTGCCAGAAGCAGCAGCCACCATACCAGAACGGTGCTTTGGAGGGCCCGCCCGCCCTCGTTCCTTACCTGTATTTGAAGGAAATGGGCCATTTGTGCATGCACATGCAGTGTACAGTGCCTGCGTGACACTCCGCCGAGCAGCTGGAGTGTCGCAGGCAGTGGGTATGCATACGTGCGCAGCGCACATGCCTGTGGTACATGCCCGGCTCCCGTTGTAGTGTACCAGTTGCAATGGGAGCCGAAACCCACTACTGTTACCCATCCTCTGTCACACAAAATAAAAATTAAGCAAAATATGTGCAAAACTAGAATTATAATTAAAATCATAATGGAGAAAAGGAGACAGGGATTTTGAATAATGGAATGAATCAATATGCTGTGATTACAAATAGAACTGGAATAATTTTCTTTTATTACTCTTTGCTGCATCTACTCTTTGCTGTGTAGATTAAATCCAAGTGCCGGAATAGTAAATTCTGGGTTTATTTTTACATGATTCTATTTTTGGCTTCAGAATTATACTATTCCCAAGTGTCTTTTGAAAATATTTTTATCCAGTTGTAACTTTCCTGTTGTCTTTAAAGGAATTCATGCTTGTTTTGTTTCAATTAAATTTTGTTTGTTTGTTTTGAGCATTTTGTAAAAACTTGCATTTGAAATTTGGAGGAATGGGATGGGGATGCAGAAGGGAAATGGCTCTTCTTTAAAATTGAATGGAAGTAAATATGGAGAGAGAGAAGAACTTTTGAAAACTCTTGGATAGATTTAGGCATCTGCCCTTGCCATCCTGCATCCTTTCTCCTTTTGACCTAAAGATATTGGGGGTGGGTGGTGTTCCTTCTTTCGTGATGCAGCTCTTGGCAAGGAGAATGTTTTTTTATTGTTGAATAATTTGTTGCCCCTTATAACTAACTGTTACCTTGTGGCTTTTTACAGTTTCTTGCCTATGACACTCAACTGGTTTTGGGCAACAGGAAGCATACCATCAGCCCTGAGGAGTACGTCTATGGAGCCCTCAAGATCTACACAGACATTGTTTATATCTTCACCTTCCTCTTGCAGATTGTGGGCAGGAGCGATTAGATGGATGAAACTATTTAAGACTTTTGACAATCTTCCCCAGAGATCAGGAAGTAACACCTTTCTGGCTCTAATGTACTGTTATGTGCTTGCCTGCAGTCCATGTATAAATGCCAAGAAAGGATTCACAGAGTGGACCCAGAAACATAATGAGGAACCATATATTGTATTCAGTGAGATATGGATCTTAATCTTTTTGTTTTGCTTCTGCATTTCCACATTTCCACATTTAACTTGTGCCCGGGAATAATGAATGTAGTATGTATTACCACTCTGATATGATGTATTGCAGTCTTTCAACTTACCCATTTATTTGTATTTTTGTCAGCCTTTAAGGTGCAGACGATTCTTCTAATTAAAGAAAAAACCTATTGTTACAAGGCTCTATTACATAAGTGCAAATAAAAATATATATTTTTGAATTAGGCTTTTGTGTATTTATGTAAGGAATCATCTGAATTATCTGAAGGAGAGGTTTATTTGCCTTGCCTTGAAGGAGGAATTTACTGTGTGATTGGAAACCAATAACCAAGCTTATTGAAGTCCTTATTCACAGTTTCAGTTGCATTCAAGACACAATGAGTATAGCCACTCCTTTGTCAGCTTATATGGCAACATTAAAAACTGAGGGAATTGGAACAAGCAGACATAGCCCAATGTCTTTTAGGCAGATTTAAATTTTTGCTAAGGCATATTCCTGATTACCTATGGTTTTAGCTTTGTTTAGTGCTGAGCATAATTCTTAAACTACGGGTCCTTTTTTTACTAGAAAAACCTATTTTGGCCAAATTTCCTCTCCCGCCCCCCATCTTTCTCTCCTTCCTTCCTTCCTTCCTTCCTTCCTTCCTTCCTTCCTTCCTTCCTTCCTTCACTTCTTCATTGTTCGATATGGTGCTTGCTATCAACTTCCAGAGTCATCTGGCAGGGTTCTCAGTCTACTTGTCTCACCTTGATTAGCAATGTGGATTGTAACCCAAAGAAATAAGGATGTGGGCAAACAGTATCATCATGCAAAGAGATGGGCTATTCAGGAGATGGTTCCAACACTCCTCCAAAATCTGGAACTAACATTAGTAACTGGATTTTAAGAGAGACATCTAAAATGATTCTCACTGGGATGCATATCATAATCATAAATGTGTGGTATGTCATTTTCTCAAACAATAGGACAACTTGCAAGTTTCCACTAAATGCTAAGATTAGTAGAAGACAGTTGTTGCAATTACATTTTTTGGATACATCAAGGGGTTTTCTGACCAGCAAATTACTGCATCAAGTTTTGACTTTTTGACTTTAGATAAATCTTTGAAAATATAGAGGGATAAATGTGGAATAAAAAGCAAGGGCAATGGAGAACAAAACCCAAAGTCTTTAATAATTGTTTCAGTTTGTAGGTTGATTAGAGGATTTAAGCACATGCAATATAATTCTTTTAACTTGACAATTTACCATCGGCTATGTTAAATTTGTATTAAACCCATTTTGCTAAGCAACACATTTACTTTTTTTATCCTTTCCACTTCATCCCTACCTAACTTGGCTTTTAAGATGTTTAAACTGGAATTTGGATGATTTGAGATTTGGACTACGGTACTTCATAACCATGAGCTCACTGTGGGGCCCAGTCATTCTGCCTGCCCCAAAAAACTTCAGATCTGAAGAAAACCCTACCAATACAATACAAAGAAGCTGGAGCCTAGCTAACTCCTTCCTATACACTGTATACTATAGTATACAGTATAGATATAGCAATGACTTTAGTCAAACTTTTATCACAAAATAATTGTTTCTAGGGACAGAGTAACAGGAAACCCCATCTATACTTGTGGTAAAATTATAAATAGTAAGAAATGAGGGATACATGATGATAGAGAATATGAATGAAGGGTCTTCAGAAAGTACAAAGCTGCCAGAGGAAATAGCTAGCTAAAGTGCAGCAGTAAATAATTAGCATAACAGGAAAGAAACTACAACTCCCAAGAACAAATAGCATAACTACCAGAAGGGGCTTCAGAGTGAGGAATAGAAACATTTGAGCTGCAAAATAACTGCCAGAGCATATAAATTATGGCAAACATCTGATATTCTAAAAAATAGGCAGTTCTTCTAAGGAGTAAGAAGTGAGTCACAGTAGTAATCAAAGCACAACCTTAAAATATTGGCACGCCTTGCATAAATTGATAATTATAATGCACATGTGATGTAGCAGGTTTAGGGAGGGTCTCAGGAAACATGTAGGAGACGGTCGGAAAAGAATATAACCTCATAGTACCTCAGCCAATGGGGAAGGGGGGGGGATGGACAGCCAGTGTAGGGAATGTATAAAGATGTTGATTTGAGATGAACTTTGGAGAGAACCAAGTTATGACAGCTTCTCCCTGCTTACCACAATAAACAAAACAGTCTTCAATGTGTCTTGGCTGGTTATTGGCCAGGCAAATTTGCCATTTGTTGCAAAGTAAAGTAGTTGAGAGCATAACATTGAGGTACTCCATCATTTAGGCTTAAGACATCAAATGGCTATAATAAAACAGTGTACGCATGTAGGTAGTTCACAGTTGAAATGTTGAGATTTGGGTGTTCCTTGCTTACTTTTTTCCTTGCCAATATTTAACGGCCAAAACTAGGGAATATCAGTGCTTTGCAGGAACAACCACAGATCACACATACAGGCAGGCTAATCAGTAATAGGCATAAAACAATTCTGATTAAGATACTAAGTCAAACAGATTGGCAATGAATGATTGGAAAGAAGAAAACTGAACTGAGTAAAACACCAACATCCCAGGTCTGACAGTTGTTGCAATCGTTCTGCATTGCTTACACTATCTTTTGATTTGAGCCATTTGGAATCTTAAGGCTAAATATCTCAGGAATCCTTAATATCTCTTGGCCTCAACACTGCACAGAATCGGGTGCAGCCTCACAATTCTTTGTTCCGAAATCCTATTGAATAGGAGCTTGCAACCATTACTTTCGCCTCTTAGAGGCACTGGAGTTGCATCTCGGGGTTTCGCTTTCTCTCTCCCCCCACCCCAAAGAAAAGCAATAGGAAGTTGATCGAAAAGTCCCTTGAGCGGGGTTCCCCACGCAGGCATATTTTTGCTCCCCAGTTGTCTGAATTCCACCAATCCACGATCGACCGCAATTTAAAAGCAGCAGAATTTGGAAAGAGCTTCCGTGGAGGCCTGGAGGAAGGGACGCGCCGCGGGTAAGGATTCTGGTAAGGAATCATCCAAACAAAGGTTACTATGCCTAGGAGGAGGAGGAGGATGGGAGCCTTTCGCCTCGGCGTGAAGAGCTGGCTCTTTACTTCTTATCTGGGATTCGAGAACGATCCCAGAGTTCGATCAGGTTCGATTCCACGGGGGTAGCAACTAGGCTGCCGTTACTGGAGCTTCGCAAGTAAACAGACCGTACTCGGTGTCCGTGCGCGATCCCTTTAGACTGGGTGGTACGTAACTTATCCTGCGGAGCGGGGTAAGAGGTGGCAGAAGTTGCCTCATGTAACTGATGCAACTTGAATTGGGAGCCTACGGTGGATTCAGTATTGGGCTCCGTCGCTCTTTTCTCGCGGTGCAGTCCGTTAAATTAAAGATTAGATAGGGATGGAGGAGTTCACTCAAAAGGCATCTTGTCTTTCCCTCTGTAACAAATGTTGAACTTGGGGAAAGGAAGGAGGGGAGGGAAGAAGTAGAGCGAGAGAAAAAAGGAAAGAGAACCAACAGGAAGGAAATTCTGGTAAAATACCACTAATGATGTACAGCAATTGCATGATAACCACTGGTTAGCAAAGTTAGATGTGGTGGTAGCAAAAAAAAGGTGGGGAGGGGGAGTCAGGCTTAGTCATGTTAGACTTGCATTAGGTTGTCCCAGGGACTCCTTGGATAAAGGAACACAACATTGTTGATTCTCAACACAAGGATGGGTAGAACTCACAGGCTAAGAGATGGTTCCCTATAGAACATTATACAGTGCCAACAGATTTTGGGTCCTAACTTTGAAATCTTTTATCAGAAGATGTTTAAATCTGATACTTTGACAGCTTCTTTTAATGAAGTTTATCCCAGATAAATATGAATTATACAAGTGATTGGCCTGTTTCCTTACTGAATCTGATTGTTGGCATACACCTATATATTTTTATTAGAGATCTGAAGTTTAAAATGTAATATTGGTTCCTGTGATGTAATCAGTACAGTAAAGTTTCTTTTTAACAGACATACGCTTGTTTCATGCATTACAGTAATTTTATTCTGGAAGGTTCATGGGATTTTCTAGAAGTTTTTTCGAAAGTGTAAGAGCATAACAGAGTTGGAAGGGACCTTGGAGGTCTTCTAATCCAACCCTCTGCTCAAACAGGAGGCCCTATACCATTTCAGACCAATGGCTGTCCAATCTCTTCTTAAAATACTTCCAGTGTTGGAGTACCCACAACTTCTGGAGGGCAAGATCTTCCACTGAGTAATGAATATGTATATGAATTATCCATCCTTCTGAGGTTGGTAAAATGAGGGCCCAGATTGTTGGGGGCAATATGCTGACTCTGTAAATCACTTAGAGAGGGCTGTAAAGTACTGTGAAGCAGTATATAAGTCTAAGTGCTATAATTGCTATATGAATGGTTTGGAAATTGATAAGAGAGCAGTAGAAACGGATGTTGAACATTCTTATAATTGTCAAGAAACATTCAAAATGTAAGTCTGGAAAGTCCTGCATTTGTGATCATATCACAGCTGCAGATTTTACAACAGAGATCCCTCCAATGACACTTTCTCTTTCTCACTTGTGTGATCTGATATTTATGTGTGGTCAATTTCAGGAGGTAAAACTTATTGGGTTCAATCCTTATATCTAAAGTAGTTGTTACCCAAGGGGAAGCATGATGAACAAAAATCTGAAATTTGGGTGTATGCTTCATTTTTACTTTTGCTTCCTTAAAATGGAGTTAGAAACATTCTAACCCACAAGTATGGTGGGGGAGGTTTCCTCAGTTGCTGTGATTTCATCTTTTTATGGCAAGTAGACAATAGGTCACAAATAACTGAAAATAAGTGAATGTACTGAATAGATACTCATATTTATTTAACTGGCCTGTTTTTCTTTCTTTTCATTTCTAATTGGACATTAACATACCTATTTCTAGGTGGTTAATAGCTTCCAAATGTGCTCTCCATAGAGGCATTTGTATCTATTTTTTCCTCTCACCTTCACAAATGTTCATACTGTATTATATATCATATTTCCATAGTAATGTTTTAAATTGCTGTTTATTGCAAACCTCCTAGAATTCAGTAGAGAATTGGTGGGATAAACATGTTAAATACATAATACCAGTTGGTAAGATACAGACATTTGCACTATGCAGCAGTGAGTTCTGAAAACATATATTTAAATACTACCTAGAAGCCTATATGTCCCTTTTAAGGACAGGCAGAAAATAGTTGGTAACCTGTTGATCAATTTTAAAGTAATTGACAATGGTTTCTGAGTTATCTAGTAATGTGAACAACCCCAAACTTCCTGCTTTCAACCTTGGGAGAATTTTATATAAAGAGACTTGTGATGGTTTTGCACTAATCAAAAATATTCAATATCAAAATATTCTCTTAGATTCTCAGTTCCATATTTCTTACACTTACCTGTCTGCCTCAGCTCATTGTTTAGTTCAACGTTATTTATATAAATGGAAGTTTTTTCCACTTAGCAACAAATTGCAAACTAGATCTCATAAGCAGAAATTTGATTTTGTCACATACCAGTTTTGTAGACAAGCGTGAAATGAAATATTGTCAAAAATATTGATGATAGCAAACATTATTGTTCTAAGCAAACAGTCTTCTCTGCTTATTTTTGCAAGCAAAGTTCAAACTCACATTTATCATCTCTTATCCTTAGTCATTATTTTTATTTCTTGCAAACTATTTGGGGGAGGTTATTTTTTTATTTCTTGCAAACTATTTGGGGGATGCTAATACAAGCCAAATGCAGTATTAGGTTTTAGTTCACTTTGCTGCTTGGTATTGTTGTCTTTTTTTTTGTATTGAAATTTTATTCTCAGATTTTATGTGTTTTAAAGAAGCCATTCAAAATATTAACCACATCAGTTAGCTAGCTTCCTTGGGCATACTTGCATCCTCACACATTATCTCTAGGCTTGGACAACGTTACCTTAGACTAAAGGTAGTAGTGAAAATCCAGCCATTACCGTGACATAAACCATTGCTTTTAAGGTGTAAAAATAATTATTATTTGTTTGGACATAGCATTTTACAGGAATGAACATGAACATGAATTTAGTCTATGTTTCATATACTGTGTGTGTACATTTTTGTGTATGGGCATGTATCTGTTTTAAGCATCTTAAACTTCACTTATTTTCCCAGGTACTGTACATTAGCCAGGGACAACATGGAAATTCTTGATCCTCCACCCCCCTATGATGACAAGAGGTCTGGAGCTGAAGGTGGGAGAACACAATCAGCACAGTCAATTTACATGAAAAGGATGTTAAATGAAAATATTTTAAAGGGTTAAGAGATAGGAGAAACATGCCGGTAGGAAAACTGTGACTTAGGACTGTAAATAGAGGGCCAAACTAGACAGGAAGTGTTAAATGCATATTTTTATTTAGAATTGAGATGAGGCTGTTACTGAGGTTTCAGTGTACTAATCCCAGACAATCAGCCATTGTCGTAATTTGTATCCAGATAAATACATAAAGCACTGCTACAATCATGCCTAGGAGATCTACTATGGAACCATCCTATCACAACTACAATTGCCATTTTTTATCATAGATAGGGTTCATCAATGTTGCCCTTTTTCCTCCTCTCTTAACAGGTGATAGAATTTGCGAGATGGAAGAAGGGGACCTCCGAATTGCATATTGGGAGGAAAAAAATGTTAGGCAAGCGTTCATTCGCAAGGTAAGTCTGACACCAGCCCTCTGACTTAGGCCAGAGCAGGCAATCAACTATGAGATTGGCTAAAATAACAGAATTTTACAAATCTGCTTTTCCTGCTTTTTATAATCCATTGAATGGAGGAGGTGTCTGCCTGAAGAACTTTCAAATGTTAGTGCATTATTCTGGGCTTAAAAAATGTTTCAAACCCTTTTGCTTAGGCAATAGCTCCTGTTTATTTCCCTCAGGTAGTCTTCCTTACATTCTACGTATATTTATGCAAACTACAGAATAGAGCTGAACAACGTACGGCCCACCAAGCAGCCTTGTGTGATCTGCTAGCATTTTTTTTAGTCAGTAATTTTGCCCCAAAGATGTGTACCTAAGTGCTTCCAGTGCCTTGATGTTGCCACTCTGCTAATAGCTAAACAGCTGACTGACGCACCGGGTATTTCTCACTTGAGAAAACATATGGCAAGATTAAAATATTCCATATAATTCAGCAAAAGGCTTTCATTCTTGTACCAATTCTTGCTACACTGCTGCGGGAGCATCTGAATCTGGTCACCCACAACTTTGTTTTGGGTCTTTGTTTTGCATTTTGAATTCGCATCTCCTTTGTCTTCACAAACAGGTTTACAGCATCATCACCCTTCAGTTACTACTGACTGTGGCAATAGTTGCTATCTTCACCTTTGTGTAAGTGTTCATGGGTCCCAGAAAGACAAAGCCATGTGGGTGGACATGGGACTGAGAACGTGTGATGAGCAATGACTAGTGATACTCCTCCAGACTTGTATCTGTCAGGCTCAAACACAGAGAAGGGATGCATCTTTCCTCCATTTTTGGCTTCCCCCTTCCCCTTTATCTTACTACTGTGTCTGATTGTATGAAAATAAATTATATTAACTCCAGGGGAGCAGGGGGAACCTTAGCTCCTGATGCTCCAAAGCCTTCTGAAGCTTGCCATGTTATCAAAGAAGCAATGGTGATAGCAGTAGCAGTTATATACCGCCTCACAGTGCTTTTACAGCCCTCTCTAAGTGGTTTACAGAGTCAGCATATTGCCCCCAACAATCTGGCTTCTCATTTTACCGACTTTGGAAGGATGGAAGGCTGAGTCAACCTTGAGCCTGGTGAGATTCCATCTGCCAAATTGCAGGCAGCCGGCAGTCAACAGAAGTAGCCTGCAGTACTGCACTCTAACCACTGTGCCACCACAGCTCATCATTGTATGATGCTTTCAGTGGCAGACTTCCCTCTCTATTTTTGGACAATAGATTTTTTTAGATTCCTGCAAAGATTATTATTTCTGAGATGTTCTAAAGATAGGGATTAGAATTTGTTTCTTTACTTTTATTTGGGTTTTTTAAAATCCCACCTTTATTGTTTTTATAAATAACTCAAGGTAGCAAACATACCTAATGCCCCTTCTTCTTCCTATTTTCCTTATAACAATAACCCAGTGAGGTGGGTTGGTCTGACTGGCCCAAGGTCACCCATCTGGCTTAGATGGCCTAAAGCAGGACTAGAACCCTCTATGGACTAGGAGAGCCATTGGTATATACAGTGCATTCAAGCAACAGTGAAGAAATGTACTTCCCTTTGGCTCCTTTTTATTCATATACGAGAAGCTTATAGACATGCAAAAATGTAGGTAAACTTGGTAAGGAAATATCTATTTGCTTGAAGGTCTCTTCTTTGCATTAGGTATATGTTTCAGCAATTGCATAGGAAAAATACATAGTGAATACAGGCTAATCAGCAGCTAGATGCAAGCCAAGTTCTGGGTGTAGTCCAGTTAATGGGTAAGTTATTAGTGTTCTTGACCACAAAAGGGAAAATGAAACTGTAAAATAATCTTAATGGAATTTTGGGCTAACTTAGGTCAAAAGTGGTTGACAGTCCAGTAATACTTGATCTCATGTCATTCTTCTCCACAGGACTCCTGTGAACACTTATGTGATCAATCACATTCCAATCTATTATACATCTTAGTAAGTATTAGTCAAAATGTCATTGGTGATCTATTTCTTTGCTGTAATCTTCCCTAACTTAGTGCCTTTTACATATATTGATAATACAGTCAAAGAACTCCAAGCCATAATGGAAAGTACAGGTAGTCCTCAAATTATGACTGTTCATTCATCAACTGTTCAAAATTATAATGGTGCTGAACACGGGGACGTATAACTTTCCACATGAATTTACAGCCATTGCAGCTGCCCTGCAGTCATATGATTGTGATCTGGACTCTTGACAACCTATTTGCATTTAAAATGGGTTGGCAAGTCCTCCATCATATACTTGCCATTTGCAATTTTCCCTGTTGACTTCTTCAGAAAGCAGCAAGGAAGCTGGCAAGGAAGATGGCAAGCTGCTGCCACAGGACATCTTCTGGTTTCTGGGGGTTGACTGGAAAAGGTCCATCAGGATCCTTCAGGATCTTTTTTTCAGGGAACATCTTGGAGAGTGGAAGGGCTTTCTGCCAGATTGATTTCACCCCACGTGGGGTGGAATGCCTCTGCAAAGCAGCCCTTCTCAAAGAAGATGATTGGAATCGTTCATGGTGAAAGCAATAGCAATAGCACTTAGACTAACATACCAGTTCATACTGCTTTACAGCCCCTCTCTAAGAGGTTTACAGAGTCAGCATATTGGTCCTAACAATCTGAGCCCTCATTTTACCAACCTTGGAAGGATGGAAGGCTGAGTCAATTTTGAGCTGGTCAGAATCAGACTGCTGGCAGTTGGCAGAATTAGCCTGCAGTACTGCATTCTAACCACTGTGCCACCACAGCCAAGAATAATTTTAGCCTGGGGTGGTTGTGGGGAGGCTGGCTGCAAACACCTCATGCTTCAAAGACTCCCATGTTAAAATCCCTCTTGACTTTCACCATGGACTTTTGCAGCCATAATTTTTGAGAGTGACGGCTGCCTGTCAGATAGATTTCATTGCTCCAATTCAGTGCAAGAATTCCCTTCTCTGCACAAAGGGGACCCTCCTCCTTCTATTGGCAGGCAACTCTTTCCCTCACTGTTTAATGACCCACACAGTTGCCTAATGATTGCACCTGGGAGAGCCAGGATACCAGTCACTGAGCTAAACGATCATGTGGGTACCTCGCTTAATGATCCCCATGACTTACAGCTACAACGGGCATGCTCTATTATAGTTGTAAGACAAGAACTTCTTGTACCATAATGAATACTTGACAAGTTGTATCCTTTAAGATTCTCTGCTCTACTCTGACTTCCTTCACCACCGCTTGTAAGTACATTTGATATCACTTTTCAGAGGAAATACTGTATTTTTCAGACTATAAGACATACCTTTCTCCCCCCCACCCAAAAGAGGGTGAAAATCTGGATGCATCTTATACACTGAATACAGCATTTTTGGCCTCCCAAATCCCCATCCCCCTTCACAAAAATGGACATGCAGAGGGTTTGGGAGGCCTGCAAAGAGCTCCTGGGGGCTGGGGAGGGCAAAAATGAGTGGAAAATGGACTGTTTTTTCCTCATTTTTTGCCCCCAGGAGTACTCTACAAGCTTCCTAAAGGCTATGCATGACCTTATTTTGGCCAAAAAATGCGCCCATTTTCATGAAAGACAGGCTGCTTTTTACTCATATTTGCTCCCCCCCCCCGAAGCCCCCAGGAGCACTTTGCAGGCCTCTTAAACTCTCTGCCCCATTTTTCACAAACAATGAGGAGTGCAGAGGGTTTGGGAGGTCTGCAGAGTGCAAAAACTTTTTTTTTAATTTTACCTCTTCAATATCATGGAGCATCTTATACTCCGGTGCGTCTTATACTCCGAAAAATATAGTATGCCCTACCTTCTTAATTTGGCATAGTCTCATAAAATCTCTGATAAAACTGTAATATATATGTTCAATTGTATGGAGTAAAGGACTTTCATTGAAAAAAAGTTTACTAAATGTAAGAGGGCAGCTTGCTATTTGCAATAATTTGTCTTTTTCTATCTTCCCAGTGCTGTATTTTTGATTTGTTACCTGGTGCTGGTGTTTTGTCAAAAGATCCAGTAAGTATCCCTCACAGGTACCATCTGTGATTTTATCACATTCTAAATCTGCTGGGAATTCTAGAATGAAAGATAGAGAAATGGTTTAAAAGGATGGCATTCTGGCTGTGGAAATACAGCCTTGATAGATGATTTCTACCCCCCTCCCCCCCTCCTTTTTTTTGCTCTGCAGTAGAAACGAGAGATGTAAAAAAATAAATAAAGGTACAGTAGTCCTCGACTTACAACCACAATTGAGCCCAAAATTTATGTTGCTAAGTGAGGAATTTCTTGAGTTTTGCTCAAGTTTTATGACTTTTCTTGCTACGTTTTTCAAGCCAATCGCTGCAGTTGTTAAATTAATAACACCGTTGTTAAGTGAATCTGGTTTCCCCATTGACTTTGCTTGCCAGTAGGTCCCAAAAGATGATCACATGGATCCAGGATACTGCAACTCCCATAAATATATAAACCAATTGTCAAGCATCTGAATGTAAATCATGGGGGCCTGGGGATGCTGCAACAGTCATAAATGTAAAAAAAGGTCATAAGTCACTTTTTTCAGTGCTGTTGTAACTTTGAATGTTGTAAGTCGAGGACTACTTGCAATGCAAATTTTGTCTATAGGATGGTTATACACTAGTATTGCAATGAAGGTGCACTGTTGAAACCCAGCGATCCAAAAGACTTCAGGAAAAAAAGTTCCGTATTCAGAGGAACTGTAGTGTAAAACAACTTTCTGTCATAGGGAATCACCTATATAATCCTTTTAAATATTGTGTTCTCTGAAAATACGACCTATCCTGAAAATAAGTCCTACCCTATTTTCTGTATGCACCTAATATAAGCCCTACCCCCCAAATAAGCCCTAAGTGTAAGGGGTGGGCCTGGCCAGCATAGGAGGTGGCAAGCGTGCAGGGACCAGCGATGTCTGGTAGCAGCTGCAGCCTGCACAGCACAGGTGAGTTGAGTACATGTGCAAGCAGAAGCAGAGGCAGGCCATCCAGATGTGCTGCGCAGGCTGCGGGAAAGCCGAGTGGCGGTGGGCTGATCTTTGCACTTCTTGACTTGCCTGCAACTGACACAGCCCATTGGGATCACCTGCTTTACGCTTCATGCGCAGCCTGAGTGCTCTGACCAAGGGACCAGCGGGCTGCGGCTGCTGCCGAATACCGTTGGTCTTTAGTAGGGAAGCCATTAACCTTTTTTTCTAGATGACTTTAAAAGATTTTCATTCTATTACTTTTTCCGCCTATTGTTCCTTTTAGTTTTTACAGTTTCTGTGCAGGCTTTTTAAATATTTTTTTTAATTGTTTGTATCCTTTAACAGCTCAAGGTGGCAAACATATCCAGCACACCTTCCTCATCCTATTATCCCACAACAATAACCCAGTAAAGTCAGGATGCAGAATATTTTTCAGGTTAACATTTTAAAGTTACAGTGGCTTTTCTTATGAATGATGAAGCCAGAAATCAAAACGTAGCTTTTTAAAATCTTGGTTTGGGAGCTTTCTGCTGCTAAATAACTTACCAATTTTGCTCTGAAGAAGCTTCTAATAGAATTGTCCTGCTAAGGAAACTGCTTGGAATAGAATAGAACATGTGGAAGTCTGGTATAACTTTGAAAACATTTTACCAAAATATACTTTTCCTTAAAGTGGGACCATTTGTATGGGCACTGACTCATTCTTTGGTCTTTTTCAGGAGACGATATCCATGGAACATAATCCTTATGACAATTTTTGTAAGTGGTAGATTGATGTTACAGGTTGGGCTAGATTTAGTAGATATGATATCCCTAACATGGGGAGATCTGAATTATTGGCAAAAGAGCCTATGATAGGAATTAAAGGGTGAATTATTATATTTGCATTATTACAAAATATTCAAGTAAAAAATAATTTCAGATTATTATAACACTTGGCAGGAAAATGATTTCATTGCCTCCAAACTACGAATGTTTCCTTACATTCAGAGAAATTATCTATCTAAACAGTGTGTCTTTCTCTTTTAAACAAATACATTGACAAAGTTTGTTATTGAGGGGGAAAATGGCACAATCTAATGCTAACAATTTGGAATTGGGTTAAACTGGAACACCTAGGCCGTTAACCAGTACAAGTTTTAGAAATCATCTAATATCTGTACAGAAAGATCAGTATTAATTGCCAGTTGTTAACTGCCCAATTTAAGGTATTAATATTAATGGTATATGACCTAATTAAGAATAACCATTTCTTTCATTATGGGAGAATGGGAGATGCCTCGGGGTCCCTGGTCTAGAATACATATAGATTTCGCTGGCCCCTTTCACGGTCAGACTTTCCTTATAGTTGTGGACGCGCACTCTCGATGGGTGGAAGTATTGCTCATGCACTCCACCACATCTGACAGTACTGTGCGAGCCTTGCGACGATTGTTCGCAACCCACGGGTTGCCGGACACAGTAGTGTCCGACAACGGCCCGCAATTCACTTCCACAACGTTCCAAACATACCTGGCCGAGCAAGGGGTCTGCCACGCGCTGGTTGCCCCTTACCACCCGGCCAGCAATGGCTGAGCGGAAAGGGCGGTTAGATCTGCCAAGGAGGCTTTGGGCCGTCTACACCGTGGAGACTGGCAGGCAAGGGTGGATGCTTACTTATTGGCACAGCACTCCACACCTTGCCCCCTGACACAGAAAAGCCCCGCGGAGATGTTGATGGGCAGGCGCCTGCGGACCACCCTGGATAGATTGCATCCCGTCTATTCAGGAATTCAGTCTGGCAACCTGGGGCCTCCAACCCCCTCCCGCACTTTCAAACCTGGGGACCTGGTTTGGGCTAGAAACTATGGAGGAGAGACGAGATGGGTGCCTGCAGTTATAACCGAAGTAACAGGGCCCGTTTCCTACAGGATTCGAGTTTCAGATGGATCAACCTGGAGAAGACACCTGGATCAATTGAGACAACAACGGTCATCAGAAAATAATTCTCAAGCCGACACGCAAGGTCCTGGCTTAACCATTTCTCAGCCAGACCTGAATCCGCAACCGCAGTTAAATAACCACAACTCTCCAGCCTTCTTCAATCCAGGCCAGCCTAGCTCAGTATCACAGCCCAGCGTTGCTTCTCAATCCGGAGTCGAAAACCCCAACCCATTACATTTAGGCCAACATAGACCTAGCCTTCCCCTTCCAGAGGCCGCCTACCGGCCTAGTCACAAGCCGACAACATCCTCGGCCGTGCCCCCTTCGCCCAGCTTACCATTCAGTGGGAATCATCCATTCAGGGTTCCTCGGCCATCAGACGTCACCTGGAGCTTCACTCCCCGAGGGGAGGAGCTCAGACAGGGACATCACTGCGATGATCCGCCTGCAATGCAATTGCGGCGTTCGGGGCGTGTCCGCCGTTCTCCTATTTACTTACAAGACTACGCGTGCGCAACCATCACGCATGCGCACAGCTGGGGGGGAAGAAGTGTTGTATAGTTAAAGTTAGTCCTCGCTGTTACGAATGACAGTTCGGCAGCAGCCAGTTCGGCGGAACTATAAAAGGCAGACTTTTTCAAACTGTCAGTTGTTCAGCACCAGAGCAGACGAACTCTCCGGTCCAGCTGGAGCTGCTTCGCTGCCTCTCTACACAGAATATCCTTCTGTTTGTTACATTGTTCAACCAGCACCATTGCCTGGTCGTATCCTGTTAATGTTACAAGTTGTGTTATAATAAATTGGTTACAGAGTTACCGGACACGAGCTTCTGTCTTCATTCCTGAATATATAATACTGGCGACGAAGGTGGGATACCTGTAACCAGAAGAAAAAAAAAATCAACTGCCACTTCTAGTCAGATCGTCTACACTTCAACCAACTGCCATGGCCAGAATGCCAACTTTTGCCCCCTTTGGGGTTGGAGGTGAAACGTGGGAGGCATTTCTTGAACGATTTGAATGCTTTTTAATCGCGAACAACCGTCAGGGTTATTCTCAAGCGAGGAAATGTGGTTTCTTCCTTACAGCTTGTGGTCCGGAAATGTTTGCCACCGCAAGGTCCTTTGCCGCCCCAAGAGCGGTGTACGACCTCACCTGGCAAGAACTAACAGACGGACTTCAGGCATATTACGCGCCTACTCCCTCTCAAATAGCCAGACGCTTCGCTTACCGCAGGCGAGTCCAAAAGCCTGCAGAGACAGTTAATCAATTTTTGCAAGCCTTGAGAGTTGCTGCAGCACAGTGTGAGTTCCCAGATCTGGAGGCAAACCTCGCAGAGCAATTCGTCTGTGGCCTGAAGGATATTTTCCTTAGGCGTAGGCTTTTGGGCAAGCCTAAGGTCACATTAGTCTATGCCATAGACGAGGCTCGCGCTGCGGAGTTGGCAGATTCATCGTCCAGCGAAATAGAACGCTACCTCGCGCAGATGACAGTTGCTGGAGGGTTACCTGCCACTCAAGCCTCAACCGCTCCAACGCCTCCTCCGCTCCAGCAGCCAACTTACATTACAAATCTAATTGATGAGCTAGCCCCCCTGCCTGACTATCTACAACAACTTCAGGTAGATAGACTCGGGGCACAACCCCGCCGTCAGCAGCCTCGACAAAATCAAGCCATCAGCCGTTTCCCTTCAAACTCCTCTGCTTGCATTGGCTGTGGCGGAGCGCACGCCCGGGCTAATTGCCCCTTCAAGGCAGCGGTTTGCCGCCGCTGCGGAAAGAAAGGACATTTAGCCCATGTCTGCAAAGCCTCACTTCCTACTCCTTCTGCAGCAATCGAGCCACCTCCTCCATATGGTCCTCCTCCACCCCCGCCGAAGAGCTCGCAGCAGCGGAAACCTGCTCAGCGTCAAGACGAATGTTTTAATATCAATCAAGCTTCTTCGTCTCTGCATGACACTTCCATCAACTCATCCTCACAGGGTACGGACAAAGTCAATATTAATATACTGTTTGAAGGGAAGCTGTGTCAGATGGAAGTGGACTCCGGCTCCTCAAAATCCCTTCTTTCATGGGACACTTTTTCTCTGTTGTGCCCCCACGTAAAACGTTGTCACTTGTCACCCCTTAACGCAATTTTAACAGACTATCAAGGCTCCCATATCTCTATCCTTGGTTCATATGCCTTGAGGGTTTCTTATGGCAAGTTTTGCGCTGTTTTACCTGCTTTAATTGTTCAGAAGCCCTTACCAGCAATTCTGGGGTTAGAATGGTTTTCTCCCTTGGGTATCTCCCTTCAGGGGATTCATTCTACTGTGGACACGCCCCCAGACATAGCAGCAGTCTTGTCAGACTACGCTGACATTTTTGATGGCCAGCTAGGCCATTACAAAGGTAGCCCCATTTCCCTTAGCTTGGATCCCCAGGTTGCACCAATCAGACTGAAGGCCCGCAGGGTGCCCTTTGCCTTAAGGCCAAAGGTTGAAGCGGAGCTTGATAAGCTCGTGGCGCAGGGCATACTGGAGCCCGTCGACCACTCACCTTGGGAGACCCCCATTGTGATTGCGGTGAAGGCCGACGGCTCCATTAGGATCTGCGCCGACTATAAGTCGACCATCAACCTTGGCCTTCAGGCAAACCCCTATCCAGTCCCTGTTGTACAGCACCTGCTCCACTCCTTGGGGCAGGGCCGTATTTTCGCCAAACTGGATATGGCGCAGGCCTACCAGCAACTCCCTGTGGATGACGATGCGGCAGCTGCCCAAACCATCGTCACCCACCGGCGGGCTTTCCGTTGTCGCCGCCTTCAATTCGGCGTTTCCGTTGCCCCGGGGATTTTCCAGAGCCTCATGGAACATCTGCTCCATGGGCTCCCTGGAGTGGTACCTTACTTTGATGATGTTCTGATCGCTGCTGACAGCCGCTCAGACCTCATCAAAGTACTGAGGAAAGTCCTCGACCGTTTCAGGGGCGCGGGTCTTAAATTTAAACGCAGCAAATGTTTCTTTGCTGTGCCCCAAGTGGATTTCCTGGGCTTCACAATTGATGCCCAGGGAATTCATCCTACCCCTTCTAAATTGACAGCTATCAGGAACGCTCCCACTCCTACTTCAAAGGCGCAGCTCCAATCGTTCCTGGGGCTTTTAAATTTCTACACGCCTTTCATCCCTCACAAGGCATCACTAGCCGAGCCGCTACATCGGTTGCTCGACCGATCCGCGCCTTGGCAATGGGGCAGCCGCGAAGCGCATGCGTTCGCAGTTGTCAAATCCCTGCTGACGTCAGAGGCAGTCTTAGTGCAATATAGCGACAAGATGCCCCTGACTCTAGCATGTGATGCCTCCCCCGTCGGTTTGGGGGCTGTTCTGAGTCACGTCCTGCCCAACGGCTCAGAAGCTCCCATAGCTGTTTATTCCAGAACACTGTCCTCGGCTGAGAGGAACTACAGCCAGATCGACAAGGAGGCTCTGGCTGCAGTGTCAGGAATCAAAAAGTTTCACGACTACCTATACGGGCGGCACTTCACCCTATTCACAGACCATAAGCCACTCCTTGGGCTACTGGCTGGTGATAGACCGACCCCTCCTATCCTGTCCCCAAGGATGACCCGCTGGACGGAGTTCTTAGCGGCGTATTATTACGCCCTGTGCTACCGTCCGGGCAAGCAAATAGGGCATGCAGATGCCCTTAGTCGCTGCCCTCTTCCGGACACGGAAGATCAAGCGGTTCCTTGCCGTTCTGTTCTGGCAATTGCTCAGTTAGAATTGCCATTGACTTCTACCGATGTGGCCGCCTACTCTCGGTCTGACCCTACACTGTCACAGCTATTGAACTGGGTCCTGAGAGGCTGGCCTGCGGGTGAGTTACCACCACAGTTCAAGCACTTCAAGAACAGACAGTGGGAGCTTTCTATACATTCAGGCTGCCTACTGTGGGGCGACCGTGTGGTCATCCCAACGGTCCTCCAACAACAGATTCTGCAACGCCTCCATGAAAGTCACCCCGGAGTCAGCAGAATGAAGGCCCTTGCTCGCAGTTTCGTTTGGTGGCCAGGTTTAGATGCAGAGATCGAAGCCTGGGTCGCCAAATGCGAAACCTGCCAGCAGTCCCGACCATCTCCTCCTTCCTCTCCCTCCAGGAGAGGATAAAATACGTGGATAAAATACATGTGGAAATCCCATTGCCAATGAAAATGAAATTAGGATTAGGGTTAGGTCTATTTGATGTCATGGCCGAAAACTAATTCTAGGGATAGATTCTTAATAGTTTCCTAAGGAAAGGGTCAGTTGCGGCTTTCATTTCAAACTTGTTTGTGGCCCAGAATAAAATACATGGGGAAATCCCATTGCCAATGAAAATGAAATTGAGTTTAGAGTTAGGGTTATGTCTACTTGGCATCATGGCCAAAAACTAATGCTAGGGATAATAACAGTTTTCTAAGAAAAGCTTCAGTTTCAGACTTGTTTGTGATCCAAAGTAAAATACATGCGAAAATCCCATTGCTAATGAAAATGAAAGTAGGGTTAGGGTTAAGTCTTTTGGCTTCATGGCCACAATGTAATGATAGGGAAAGATTCTCAACAGATTTCAGTTAGGATTTAGAGTTAGGGTTTCAAAGGGTAGGATCAGTTACAGCTTTCATTTTGGAATTGTTTATGGTCCACAGTAAAATACATGGAAAAATCCCATTGCCAATGAAAATGAAAGTATGGTTAGGGTTAGGTCTACCCTACCTATAGGTAGATCTAACCCTATAAGTCATAGCCGAAAATGAATGCTAGGGATAGATTTTTAATGGCTTTCTAAGGCAAGTATCAGTGATGGCTTTTCTTTCAAAGTTTTTTGTCGTCCAGAATTAGATACATGGGGAAATCCCCTTGCCATTGAAAATGAAAGTAGGATTAGGATTAAGTCGGTTTGGAGTCATGGCGAAAACTAATGCTAGGGATAGATTCTTAGCGGTTTTCTAAGGAAAGCTCAGATAAACCTTTTTTTCAGATTTGTTTGTGGTCCAGAATAAAATACTTGGGAAAGCTGCATTGCCATTTCAAATGAAACTAGGGCTAGTGTTAGAGTTGAAGTTAGGTTTAGCGTTAGGTCTGCTTGGAGTTAGGATGGAAAAATAATGCTAGGGATAGATTTAAGAATTTTTCTTAATAAATTGATATTTGCACATGTAAAACAGGCGGCCACTCCTGCAGTATTTTTCATCTGCACTGAATTAAAAGAATCTCTAAATTAATTATTCAGGTGTCATAAGTTTTATATTCATTCCATTTTTTGGTTACTATTTCTTCAGCAAAGGTTAGTGATTTCATCTTATATTTTTCAAAAAGAGACGTGTTTAATTTTGTATAATTCACTCCTCCAACACAATATTTTGAATGAAAGTTCTTCAATCTTTAGCTATATAGTAATGATATTTTTGAAATTATGAAGTGATGTGGGGAATTTGCTCTTATTATTACTGTCTGTATGGCAGCTCAATTTCTATGGAATGTATTTGATTAAACAAACTGCATTTTTAATAGGACTGATTATTCTTATTTCAAATGATACAAATGCTTAAATCTAGGCTTCCTTGTTAATTTATGTATGTTCACTTCTGAATGGGGAGGGAAAAAGTTGCAATGGAATAATAGATATAGCCAATATTGTACTATATACATAATACTTTGCTAATTTTCTATTTTGTTTTGCTTTTTTCCCTAGACATTGTCTTTGGGATATATGACAGGCACCATTGCTAGGTACTGTACATTGGCAGTAAATGAGAGTGATAAGTGTACAATGGGGATAAGCAAGCTGGATTTTCTCAAAAGATAATGGCACAGTGTTGAATAATTATTACTAGAAAATGGATAATAGTCATAGGCTTGGCAAATAAAGCCTCTTATTTCCTTAAAAGTACCAACAAGCTCTTTTTTCATTTTTTGTTATAAATACATCATTGCCATCAGTTATTGGGCATTATATTAAGATACTTTATAATGGTTTTGTTATTAGCTGTTGGATGGCTAAGGCCTCTTTTAATATAAAAATAAAGCAGATTTCCTTCCTGTGTAAGATTTTGTACTAAAAGCATTATAGAATTTGCATCTGGAAACATTCTGAAGAATGATTGAATGGCTTTATTTAAGAGACTGTTGTGAACGTTTTAAAATAACTGTTGAAAAATAGCACAGTATCATTTCTGGAAAAGTTCTGCCTTAACTTGAGTAATATGTTTCTTAGTAAGGTGAGATTCGAATGAGTCACATGGTGCATAAGAATATCTTGAACGTTTCTTCAGAAACTATAGAGTCTTAGATTGATGTGGAGAATATTTAGGTCATCTGTTTATCCTACAGTAGTGCCAGTAATTGATACCAATTGGTAGTTTTTATTTTTAAGAAGTATACTGGCTTGGATTGGAAATATCTACCAGTTTTGCAGTCAGAGAGGCCTTTCTCAATATCCATTGAAGATTGCAAGTAGAAGTTTGGATATCCTTATTATGATCACTATCTATGTGTCTTATAAGAATTTTTATAATCTTTGTAAATCTTATATAATAATAAAATTGATTAATGATATCTTTTTTAAATAAAGTTTTTTATTTTTTCATTTTCATAAAAAATAACCATATGTATACTATTACATAACCAACATTATATTATATTGTTAAATGTTTACATCAATTCGTCTTACCATCAACTCCCAAAAACAATTATTGGCTCTTCTGCTCTTCATACACTGTATTTGTACCCTATCCACCAGTATCTTCTCCCTCTCTCCTCCTCCTCCCTCCCTCTTTCTTCCCTCTGTCGTCCTTTTCTTCTGTACTTCTCCTTCCTCTCTCCTTCTCCTCTCTCCCCTTTCCACTCCTTTCTCTCCTTCTCTCCCCCCCCCCCGCCCTCTCTCCTATCCTTCTCTTCTTCCCTTACCTCTCCCCTCTACTTCGCACTCTTCATTTCATTTACTTGGTGCATTTCAGCCTCTGAGAGAGCTCAATTTTATGTTGATGGTATTTATAATTCCATTTCAATATACATATTTAAAAGAAAAAAGGTATACATATATAGTAATTATATTTTTCACACACCAGCCTATTTTTGGCCAAGATGTAGATCTGGTTACGATTCCCAGCTATTCTCATCATATTTAGATAGTTATGCATCCTTACATGCCCCAAATTTGTAGTTCTGTCTTTATAATCTCAATAATTTTCCATTATAAGTATATTTCATGTTCCCCCTCTATTTTTCTATATCTTATCTTACCCTTAATTATCTTTAAATAACAATCCTTACTGTTCAATGTTCATTACAATTCCATTAATCTACTATGTAAAATAAGAAGCGGTACACACCTCACTTTGTTCATCATCTTATGTGTCCATATTTCAGATATTTTAACCTTTATTTAATTATCTTTCCATTATCATATTCAATCAGTTAGCAAGTCAGTTTAATTATCATATACAGGAGTAAACCACATATCTCAACTTTGTATTTCCCATATAACAATTTCTAATTGTCTGATTTTTTTTCCTAGTAAGTCTTTTGTCCCACTTCTCTATTCCTGTCTTCTCCCTTTTCTTTGTTCTGACATGTCCACCCTCTTCAATTTTCCCCAAGCCACTGTCAAACCCAGTTAAATCTTTTGTATTTCCCTTTGTTGGGGCATAACCCTGCTCTTCAGTTTTTCTTATGCCACTGTCAAACTCAGATCTTTTGCCTGCTTTTTTATTTCTTTTTGTTGGGACACATCCTCCCTTTTCAATTTTCCCTATACCACTGTCAAACCCAATGAAGTTTTTTGTCTGCTTTTTATTTTCCACCATTTCTACTCCTTCATTATCTCCCCTATTCTTCCTTTACTTCCTGCTTCTCCTCAATATCTAACTTCAAAATTCTATTTAGACTGTATTTTAATGATTTATGTATATTTTTTATAATTTCACGTAGTTCTTCAAATTCCCACCTTTTCATAATGTCCAGTTCCAAAATTACAGTTAGTTATACAGTTCTTATTTCAGAGTTCTGATACCACCTTAAATTTAGCTAATTTAGTTAATGGGAAGAGGAAGAGAGGTGGGAGCCATCTTGATCCTTTGTTTTCCCTCCAGCAAAAAAAAAAAGCCCTTCGTATTTTACCAGCTCTTGATTTTATCCCCCACCCCCCCTTGTTACCGTAATGTCTAGTTCCAATATTACTGTTAGTTATGCAGTTCTTATTTCAGAGTTCTGGTCCATCTTAAATTTAATTTAACTAATGTGAAGAGGAAGAGAGGCGGGAGCCATCTTGATCCTTTGTTCTCCCTCCGGCAAAAAAACCCTTCATATTTTCCCAGTTCTTGATTTTATTATTATTATTTTCCCCTTGTTACCTTCCACCTCTCGTTGGTTAGAGTTACTTAATATATATCAATCGGAACGAACTCAAACATGGCAAATCTCCTTGGTATGTTTCTCTTTGCCTCCTGCTTTTTCCAAATTCGAATTTATGACAATTGGTTAATTAAAACTCCTGCTCAGGGTTTCATATTTCATTCGCTGCACAGACAAGATTATGTTATAAGTGAGAAAATAGTGTTTTTTTCTTGATTCCCCCCCCCCCTTGTTACATTCCATCTCTCATTAATTGGAGTTGCTTAAGATATGTTAGTAGAAATTAGAACGAAGCAAATCTCCTTGGTATGTTTTTTGTTTCTGTTTCACCCTCCTAATCGCTTTTAAAGACACAATCTTTTCAAATCCAAATTCAAAGTTTGTGTTTGAATGGGTTTTCACTTCTCTGCTTTCTCCTTTCTCCAAATTGTTTAAAGCAAATGTCTCTTTTTGGGCTAGTGATTTAACCCTCCATTTCCCCCTCCTTTCTTTCTTTCTTTCTTTCTCTCTCTCTCTCTCTCTCTCTCTCTCTCTCTTTCTTTCTTTCTTTTTCTTTCTTTTTCTTTCTTTCTGCCAAAATCCTGATCTGTCCATCAATATTATTTATACTCTTAAGGTTCTTTGCCTTTTCCAAATTCTGATTTTTGACTGTTGGTTAATTAGATCTTCTTACCAGGCTTTTCATCCCGTCTCCTGCAAGCTCCTGCTCAGTTGCTTTGGCCAGAAGCCAGCTTATTGTGCAGCCATGCTACCTGCCACGACGCCGATTCAGAAAGCAAATCTCTAACCTACGAGGGACCTGTTGCACTCCCTCTGGGTCTGATGAGACGCTGCCCCTTCTTCACCCATCCCCCACAGGGAGGTTCTGATCCAAAAGGATCTCAGCATTGGTTTGTCAGACAGAGTTCATGTGAGGCTCTTCAGAGCTCACACTTCCCTCGTCTGTCCAGCTGAAGAACTTCCGGTCAAATCTGATTAATAATATCCTTAAAGCATTTTTTTAACATTCTTATTTTGCAGCATGCATGACACCAAAGCTGTAATCCTTGCCATGATCATCACTACGGTTATAACAATCACTGTCACTGCTTTCTCTTTCCAAACAAAGGTGAGTTGTCTTTGTCATTTTAATATAGTGTAAAAGAGCAAATAGGATAGTCAAGAATGAGTAAAACAAGAAGGGTAATCAAGAATGAATTGGCTGCCGGATACTGTACAAAAGTGAGCAGCTAGTATGAAAGAAGTACTTCGAGAATATTTAATTATGTCACAAGAACTAATGAAGATCAAATTACAAAATAAGCATATGAAGAAAGAAAGAGGAAGAGGAAAACCAAAGAGGTCGCGATTGGATGGTGTTGAAGAGATCCTGAAAGAGAGGCAAGAAGTTTAAGGAACAAGAAAGTGTGTGAAGCAGCATATGAACATGATGGAAGCAAGGATGGTTTTCAAGGATGAAAAATGTGAAAAATAGTGCATGGTGTTAGTACAAGCTAGATCAACTTACATTTGTTTTTTTTTTTCTTTTCTCATGACATGACTTTAAATTCTGTGTCTCATTTCTTACTCATTTTGCATATATTGGCTACTGTATGTATGTATACATGTATCAATGTGTGTGTAAGGCATTAAAATGGTGTCACTTATGCTATAATGTATCATTCTCATTGACAGGTGGATCTCACAACCTGGACTGGTTTTTTCTGTATACTGTCAATTGTCCTCTTTGTGACTTCTATCACCGCTATTATTGTCCTGACATACAAATATGTAAGTGGCTGGAATGGATGACTGGCTTTCATAAGTGTGTGCATTAATTAATATTTACATGTGTTTATATTTGGAACATATCTGCTTTAGTAGCCGCTGTGGCGCGGTGGTTAGAGTGCAGAACTGCAGGCTACTTCTGCTGACTGCCAGCTGCCTGCAATCTGGCAGTTTGAATCTCACCAGGCGCAAGGTTGACTCAGCCTTCCATCCTTCTGAGGTCGGTAAAATGAGAACCCAGATTGTTGGGGGAATATGATAACTCTGTAAATCGCTTAGAGAGGGCTGTAAAGCCCTGTGAAGCGGTATATAAGTTTAAGTGCTACTGCTATTTAATTGGGAAGCTATGACAGATAATGCCTCCATTTTTTTCCCTAAATAATTGTTTCCCCTTGATTGAGGCATTTTGAAATTGAGCTTTGGCCTTAACAGATCCCTTCTATTCATAAGTTGTTGTCCCTTAATAATTTCAATGGGGATTCTCACAGACTGCTTAAACTTCCTCTTGCAGAGCCCTGTAATTAACTGGATCTTACTTATCTTCTGCAGATCTATTGGGTCGATATGCTTTATTCAGCCATTTGTGCCATCATCTTTACCCTGGTTAGTAAAGAATTACTTTCTATGCCCCGAGATGCTTTTTATGAAAATAATAAGTTTGCAGCACTTTGTATGCTCATGTGCTATGCAAAATAAGATTATATAGATAGTCCTCAATTTATGACCACAATTGAGTCCAAAATTTATATTGCTAAGTGAGATATTTGTTAAATGAGTTTTGCCCCATTTTAGGACCTTCCTTGTCACAATTGTTAAATGAATCAGTTCAGTTGTTAAGTTAGTAACCCTGTTGTTAAGTGAAACTGGTTTCTCCATTGATTTTGCTTGTCCGAAGAAAAAGTGATCACATGACACCCCCCTCCCCCAGGACATGGCAACCCATCACAAATATGAGTTAGCCAAGCGTCCAAATCGCATGATCATGGGGATACTGCAAAAGTTATACGTGTGAAAAACTTTTGTAAGTCACCTTTTCCAGTGCCATTGTAACTTTGAACGATCACTAGGCAAACTGTTGTAAGTCAACAGGACTTCCTATTTCTCAGTAAAACAACTCAGCAGCTCATTTCCTGACTGCCACTGATTCATCAGAACCAGCCTTTCATTGACCTGTCGTAAATGATAATATGCAATGCCTAAAAGACAGATGAAGTTTATGACTTTAGCCTTTCAAAATATCAAGATTTGTTCATTAACCCCAAATTACATATATATGTATGTATGTATGTATGTACACACATACACACACACAAGTGGGGAACTTGCTAAAATTGTAAATTATTTGATGTGATGGAATCACTTCTTTGAGCACTTCCAATTAAAATATGGAGAGTGATTAAAAAGTGGATCATTAAGAAGCATCTCCATCCTTGACATGGATTATAGGATTGTTAGACACTTCTAAATTGTATGTATGTTTTCTGTGAGTGTACCACTTTGGTACATTAAAAATTGACTGCATTAAATAAAACAATGATCTGGAATTTTGAAATGAAGCTAAGGAATTCAACAGATAAAGAGAGTGTGGATAGGATTACAAAAAACATATTGATCTACACATTTAAAATGAAAATTAAGGAACTGATGAAGGATGCATGACAAGAAATGATTGGCTGGACACTTGCATCTTTAGAGGTTAGGGTTTTTTTTTGAACTATGAGACTAATTGTTTCTATTTGATTTCCTACAGTTCCTTGCATATGATACCCAGTTGCTCTTGGGGAATAAGAGGTTTTTCCTCAGTCCTGAAGATTACATTTATGGAGCAATTCAAATCTACGTAGATGTCATCTACATATTCCTTTCTATTTTAAGACTTGGGAGCAGACGTTAGGGATTTTTTTAAAATGGCAACTTAAGGGACATGTTTTCAGAATATTAGTATCTTTGCCTTCCCCCATATGAATCTTTTTTGAATAATATTATCATATACACATACTTATACATTTCCATATTGCTCTTATTTTACTATGCTGTGTGAAAGCTTTGTATATTGTATGGAAATATATTAAATATTAAGTTTATTCAACCCAAAATTCAATAAACTTAAGTCTCGTGACATAATTAGTACACTGTCAAAGTGAACGTATGTCCTATGACAGGGATGGCGAAATCTTTTTTTGCTCGTGTGCCATAAGTGGGGGAAGCGCAGGGGGGGTCGTGTGCAAGCTTGCCATAACCATAATGCAATGCACGACTCCCCAGTGCGCATGCCCGCACTACAGGTGCGACCCCCCCCCCACTTTTGCATGCTTTTTTCACCCTCCCCAGGCTCCAGAGGCTTTATAGGATCCTGGGGAGGGTGTAAACAGCCTCCCCCACCCCCCAGAAGCCCTCCGGAGGCTTTGGGGACCTTCAGGAGACTTCCCTGAAGCCTCCGGAGCAGTCAAAACGACCCTCTGAGCAAATCGGAAGTGACTTCCGGTTTGCTCAGAGGGTCGTTTTGAGCACTCCAAAAGCTTCAGGGAAGCCTCCTGAAGGTCCCTGAAGCCTTTGGAGCAGTCAAAATGACCCTCCGAGCAAACCAGAAGTCCGTTTTCAAACTTCCAGTTTGCCCGTAGGGGCGTTTTTTTGCACTCCGGAGGCTTCAGGGAAGCTCATGAAGCCTCCAGAGGGCCTCCAGGGGGGCGGGGGAGGCTCTTTTCACCCCCCCTAGGCTCCTATAAAACCTCTGGAGCCTGGGGAGGGCGAAAAATGGCTTTAAAAAAGGGTGAACTCAGCTGGCCAGCGCAGTCAGCTGATAGGGCAGCGCCTTGCATGCCCTGACAAATTGCTCCGCATGCCACCTGTGGCACGCGTGCCATAGATTTGCCATCACTGTCCTATGAGATTCATTTGGATTTAATAAGTTTTCCTGCATCAGCATCCATGCCAAAGCTCTTATCTATTAAAATTAATTCTTCAGTTAACATAAAAGAATACAAGTAGTACATTAATATAGCATACAGCATATAGCCATAACATTTTTCTTTTTCTTTCATAGTACATTACATTGTACATCTAAATCTCCATGTATTATGTTCATAGGAGGCTTTGTCTAGCTGTTATCTTTATTAGAATTCTTAAATTAGACCAGAGGTTCCTGTAGGGACTGCCAAACTTGGTAACTCTTATGACTTGTGTACTCCAACTCCCAGAATTCCTCAGCCAGCCATGATGGCTATGGAATTCTGGGACTTGAGGTCCACAAGTCTTTAAGTTTCCAAGTTTGGAAACCCCTGCTCTAGACCAAGATTCTGTTTTACATAGAGGATTCTTGGATGCTGTTACCTGTTTTACTTTTGCTGTGAGCCGCCCAGAGTCCCAATGGGAGTGGGCGGCATACAAATCTTATTAAAGTTGAAAGTTGTAAGAATCTCACAGAGACAGAGCTGCTGCTGTTTTTCAGTGGTATGACTCCCAATAAGGAAGGGACGAATCCTCTAATAACATAATTCTACCCTGCACTTCCCGGAAGTTACTGTACCAAGGGTGGATTCCTACCAGTTTGGACCGGTTCGACTGAACTGGTAGTAACTTGGCAGCCTGTGTCACTGGAACCGGCAGCGGCCCAGGCCTGCTACACCCCTGAACTGGTTCTGTTGGGAGCACTATAGGCACCACTATCTTGTTTTTTTGCTTTTGCATATGCGCAGAGCATTTTTCGTTGCATTGCACAAGCACATGCATCAAGCGTGCATGCGTGTTGCGTTCTTGAGCAAACTGGCAGTAGCGGTAGCCAGAATCCACCCCTGTACTGTACACTATAGAAACATCTGAGAGAGACAGTGTTGAAGAGTCAGAAGGTTCTGGGTTGAAACCTCGTCTTCCAGCTTGTAGGCTGTCATTTGTTATATTAGTATAAATAAATTGTATGTTTTTTTATATATAATGCTGGCACTTTTATTTGTAATTCCTTTATTAATGATTGCCACAATGAAAAAGATGGTAAGAGTAACCTCCAAGACAGACAATGTGAAGATCCAGAGGGTTCTGCGTTGAGATCTCCAGTCTTCCAGCTTGCAAGCTGACATTTGTTATATTAGTGTTACAAATAAATTGTATGTTTTTTCATATATAATGCTGGCATTTTTATTTGCAATTCCTTTATTGGTAAAAAAAAAGCAGGCTAGCTACGGTAATTCAGGGTAAGGAAGGGATTACAATGGATAAATAACTATATGGTTGGTATTCTTCTATCATTGCGCTTTCTTCCCCTTCCCCTGCCCAACTAATTTTACAAGAAACCATTAAGTTGCAAACCAGCTTAGATTTATTTCTGAAAGTGCAATTCAGTTGTTTGTTTTTTTAACATGTATTGGTCTGAGAAGTTACATATTAGTTGTGAAGTAGGAGGTGCTGATTGCTTTTATATTCAAGTATCCAACTAAGAATAATACATTTTAAATGAAATTTAAGAGTATTGATGGTTTGGGGTGGGGGGAGAGATGTCCTACTAATGAGAATAAAATCCATGTTCAAATAATGAGAATAATATTTGCATTAAACTATGTTATTTATTTCCTATACTCCTGCAGGTCCAGAGAAAGTAAGATCTGGGCCATAATGTTCGGAACAGTGGTAAAGACAAAACAGGGCAAACATCAGTTCCCAGACTAATTAAAATTCACCCATGAACACTGGTCTGTGTCATATAAATTCTTTCCCATTATAACCATTTGGGAGAAAGTAGGCAAAGAAAATTTGCAACAGGAAGAACAAATCAGTGGGGAATAAATCCTTCGAAGTTTTGAAAAAGCCTTAGTGGTCTCATTTGCAGTCAACTGTTTTTTCTTGTGCAGTATCTAAGCAATGAATGGTTTATGGAACTGACTAAAGTGACATCTGTTCCTTTTGTCTTGTGTCATAGGACCGTGTTACCATGATACTACGAATTGGAAGCTGGGCCAATGTTGCATTTTCATGAAATAAATGAACATAAAACTTCTGTAGAAAGCAGAAAGTTTAATGAGATGGAAAAACAGTAGTAACAATTTAACAGCAATTACTGCAAACAGAATTTTATTCCTAACAATGTACTGTTCAGTTTGATACATTAAAAAGGACCCTATAATTTTATCACTATTTTTAGGATCCTAAGACTAGGCTAAAACCTGCAGGTAAAATCTGGGTGTTTAGCTTGCCTAACTGTTGGAATGGAATCAATTAGCTTGCCAATCATTCAAAATTACAAATTTGCTTGGATTCTTCTCAAGTATCTATAATAAACTAAACTGCACTTTAAAAATTTTCAAATATTTTAATAAGTTCAATGTTTCACATACATTTTGGTAAAGTAGAATGGTGTGATCTGGTTTCATTTGCTAGCCCCAATATGAAGTGGTATAACTGAAAGAACACACAATTATTCAGGGAACATTGCTCACAAAGTAGGAAAAAATAAAGTACAAACTGCTTTGTTGAGTTCTCATGACCCACATTATCACAACTCCTGCGATTTCATCTTCAGTTATCCAGATTTAGCATAAAATGCTTTGGATGCAAGAAAACCATAATACATCTAAAGCAGGCCACTGCTTCTTGCTTGAGATACCTCTAATGTTGAGGATTATTGTGGTAATCTTGATGATAATTTATTGTTAACTTTGATACATAGAAATGCAGATTGAGAAATCAGAAACGCTCTGCAGCACAGCACTATGCTCCAATTAAGTATTAGAATTTGAGAATCTGAAGATAGTAACTTAATGATTGAAGTATACAGTTCAACTGGTCTTCGTGTCTAAATGCTTTCCTGTTCTTCGTGTCAAACTATCTTCTTTACTGGCTGCCATCATCTGTCGGCGAGCTTTCATCTGTTTCACACGTTTGTTTTCCACTTGTCTCTTAGCAAGGAAGAAAAGGGCAAATGCAGAGGGCAAACCAATGACCCTAAGGAGATGAAAATGAGCTAAAATCACCTGGGATGTAGGTTGCAAAAGACATGTGGCTCAAAAGAGACAATGATTTCCTCCCCTTGCACTAAGAAAAAAGTTGGAATTGTATTTAGTTTTCTATTTATTCAATATAAGTTAAGGAATTTGTGGGAAGTATAAGAAGTACAATTTTAGAGTGGGAAGATGTAGGTTTTAGGTCACTATGGACTTCAACAGGGTGATTTTTGGACAGTCGCTATCTCACAGAATTGATTCTGAAGATAAACATACCTACCATCCTTGGTTTCCAAAAGGAAAAAAGACAAAGATCATTCTTTTTGCTAAGCACTAGGATTAAATCAAATTTTATCATCTTGTTTTTAAAATGAAAAGATTTTAGAGTAGAATGGGAAAAGAAAGCTGTTTCCATTCCTACTCTAGGAAGCTCCCAAAGGACAAATTTCCACTGTTAAAATTCTCCAAGTTTTTTATAGTTTCTTCAGTGTCAAAATGGCCAAATGTTGATGAACAAAAGTTCATCAAAGTTGGGCCACTGCAAGAGATTTAAAGGGTGAGAATTATAGGGATTTGCTTCCTTACCCCATTTTTTAAAAATGCTAAAAGTGAGCCATTACAAATCAGTCGTTTTGTCATTGAATTCTGCCAACACAACCTCAGAGGGAAATCATGGGATGCCTACCTTGCTTTGGATCACAGAATGATAAAAGCAATGCTCACCAAGCAATAGCAACGGGGTTAGGACCGATCTTGAACCTTCTTGGGGCATTATATTCTACATGTCTGTATGTTTGTTCACCAGTCTGTGCTTTCTTCTGCATTTCTTCCAAGCATCTTCGGCTACTGTGAAAAGATTGATTGTCCATTCGAAAAGGCACCATTATGCATGATGACTGTTTCAATGTGGCAGGAAGGAAGTCTGTAAAGGAAATAAAAAAATAAAAATAAAAATGCCAAGATGTGAAAAACCACATTAAACTTGGTATGCACAGTAGTTAAAATGCAGTAATCTGGGCAAACTGTGCCCCCAACCAATACTGACTGGGCTCAACGTTGACTCAGCCTTCCATCCTTCTAAGATTGGTAAAATGAGGACCCAGATTGTTGGGGGCAATAGGCAAATAATGCTTCTACATTGTGCTGCAGTGCTGCAAAGTGCTATGGGGGCAGTATATAAGCCTAAATACTATCACTATTCTTTTCTTACAATGATTGGTAGCTCAAAAGCCTTGTTTTACTCACCTATTTATTTTGCCTGACACTCCACAAAGAAAAATGTCTCATCATAATTATTTCCAGATTTTGAAAAACAAGCCTCAGTTTTTACATGTGGAACAATTATAGGATGTTCTAATAGAAACGTATGTTTTTAGCTCAGGGTTGAACTTTGGAGTTCTTGCTATGCTCTGAGATTGGTTGAGCTTGGAAGACATTTCATAAACCAACTAGGTAATATCAGTGCAAATGGGGGGGGGGGTGCCCTGCCAGTTTTCATAAGATGTACTTCCCTCCTAGTTGGGTTCTTGATTGGTGTATTGCCTTTTCCTGATTGTCTGGTGCTGATTCCTGCTGCTTATCTGCTGCTTATCTGAATGTGGGCTGCTGAATGAGATGTGTTCTAGTCTTTCTGTTTATCCTTCCTCGGCTTTTCATTGCCGTTTTGAATGGTGTATAAATGTGGTTTCTATAAGTAAACCAAACTTAGAACACCAAGAATTTCATACCGGTAATTATAGCATGTGGTCATAATTGGAACACTGTAGTGGCACATTACAAAGCATTAAACAATGGTTGCAGAATATCCATCATACCACTCTCTAAGTCAGCCATGTGCAACTTGTGGCCTGGATAGCTAGTAATGTAGATGGCTAGTAATGTGGTCCCACAAGGTAGTAAATATATTTTAAAAGTTCGTTATTTATTACATCAACTTGATTATGTATTTTATATGCAGCCCAAGACATTTCCTTTTCACAGACCATGCAAAAGATTGGTGTCCCATTCTCTTAAGTCATGGCTTGCATATATATAAATGCTATTGCTATTAACTCAAATGGCTGGATGCACATGACAACCTAAGTCTAAGCCATAATCCCGTTTCCCAATCCCCTGTTTCCCAAACCTCTGGCTCTCCTTCACACACATAAAATATAGAAAGCCAAAGCTGCCGCTTTATTTGAACAAATAAGTCTCTCTCTTAGCTACTCTACCTCCAGGGTAGAAAACATGAGCAAAGCCTACGACCGTCCTCCTGAAAAGCAATAAAAATTAGCAAGCAAGGGGGAAAGGTCTCTCTTTCACCAGCAGATACCCCCGGAGATTACCTTGGAGAAACTTTTGGGAGATTTTACAACACGTGCAAAAAGATGCTTTGAGCCTGAGAAACAGAAAAAATTAAGAGGAAGAGCCGTCGATTGATTCTGCCCTGATTCTCCCTGAGAAATAAAGAGGGAGGAAAGGACGGAAAAATAACAGCCAGGCTTCTCAGGAATCTATCAGTTCCTCTATAGCCTATATATTAATAAATGCAGTTCGGGTCAAATTTGCAGAGTCTGTTCCAGATCACACTCCCCTCTCAAGAAACAATGAAACCTTTCCCTTAACTCGCCCAAGCCAACCTCCCTTCTTTCCGCTATAGGGACGCCCAAAGGTCGCGCCTTTCCTACCGAGCTTCCGAAAGCAAAACGATGCCATCTTGACGGGCACCTCTCTCCCCTACTGCCTGCTGGGTAGCAAACTAACGGGGAGGAGGAACCTGAAACTACAACTCCCATGACGCCCTTCGCCTCCTTGGTAAACGAAGGCCGGTGAAAGACCGGGGGGCGGGTCTTCCCAGGCACGTCAGGTGAGAAATACACCGAAGCTTCGTTTTTCAGAATGTGAAAGTAGCCAATGAGGGAGAGCGTGTTGGCCGCTCCGATTGGCTAGTGGGTTGTTTTATTTGTTTCCGTTCCTTCGTGAGATTGGCACCCGGGGCTCTGGCTCCACCCCCGCCACAGTGGGCGGGGAGCAAGGAAGAGAGTCCCCAGCAGGAGACGCGTGTCCTCTGACGGCGGGAGTCAGCATGGCGGATCCCGGAGAAAAGGAAGAGGTAGAGCCGGCGCCCGAAGCGCTGTTGCTCATAGCCGGCGGCGATGGGGAAGGGGATGCAGAGGAGCTCGTGGAAGTGGTGGATCTCGAGCCGCCCGGACCGAGTAAGGGAAAAGAGAGCGACTGGGGAGGGACCCTGGGAACCAAGGGTTTGACACAAGGCACGAGACTTGGGACATGGGCTTTCCTCGTAAGAAATTTGGGGATTGAGGGAGAAAAACTGTCCCGGTTGTCAGGAAAACTAAGAGGATAAAAGTTTTGTTTTTATTTTCTTAGAGGGAAAGATAATGATGATATACAGTTGTCACTGTTTAAGGAGTGTCCAAACTTGGGAACTTTAAGACTTGTGGACTTCAACTCCCAGAATTCCCCAGCCAGCATGGCTGGCTGGGGAATTCTGAGAGTTGAAGTCCACAAGTCTTAAAAGTTCCCAAGTTTGGACACCCCTGGTTTAAATTGTATTCTTATAGAAATACTTCCTTTTACAAGGCATGCAGCAAAACAAGTAGTGTTTCAGAAGTGTCCAGATAGGTTGACTCAGCCTTCCAAGGTCGGTAAAATGAGGACCCAGATTGTTTGAGGGCAATATTCTGATTCCGTAAACCGCTTAGGGATGTAAAGGACAATGAAAGTGGTATATATATAAGTCTTAAGTGCTATTGCTATTAGTTTTCAAGAAACTTACAGTCTAACATTCTTTGTAATGGAGAAACAAGCAAGATCTTCTTGGAGGTAGTGTATTTTGGAAGTAGAGCAGTTTCCAAACTGCTTTTTTTTTCTGTTTGTGATGCAGCTTTTTGACTTGTGCTTTTTTAATGAAAAATAGTGAAGCAGTTTCGAGTTCGAGTTTCGAGTTTCATTTTATTTATATGCCGCCCTATTCCCAGCGGACTCAGGGCGGCGCACAAACTCAAGGAGAGGAAGGGAAAACACAAAAACTACAAAAGTACAGGGCATTTAAAAACAAACAACAGCCACACGATTCGAGAGGGGAAGGGAACTCATCGACCCCAGGCCTGCCGACACAGCCAGGTTTTAACGGCTTTTCGGAAGGCCTGGAGAGAGGTGAGGGTCTGAATCTCTGCGGGGAGTTCATTCCAAGGGGCCGGAGCCGCCACAGAGAAGGCCCTTCCCTGGGTAGTGGCCAGATGACATTGGCTGGTAGACAGAACCCGGAGGAGGCCTACTCTGTGTGATCTAATGGGTCTTTGGGAGGTAATTGGCAGCAGGCGTTCTCTCAAGTACCCAGGTCCAATACCATGAAGAAAGAGCCAATGGAACAGAGCTTGCCTTCGGAAGTTGTGGGAGCTTCATCACTTGAGACTTTGAAGAAGAGATTGGACAGCATCTGTCAGAAATGGTGTAGGGTTTCTTGGGGTGGTGTTGGTGTTGGACTAGATGTCCTACAAGGTCCCTTTCAAACTGTTAATCTATTATCTGTTAATCAGCCTGCTTTATTTTCCCTCTTTAGAAGGGTTCATGGAGAGATGAAACAGATTAGTGAGAGAACAGAGAGATTTTTTACTACATCTGTTTCACATATGACTCTAAGAAAGAAGAGTTGGCTGATGGGTAATTTTAAATTACCTTTTTCTCTCTCCCTGCAGATGATCTGGCTGATGAAATAGAAGATGTGGATTTAGAAGAAGACTCTGCTTGGGAGGAAGATGAGGGGGTGGAAGAAGGCATGGAGGCCCATGATGACAGTGAGGTCACATTCTCTAAGCATACAGGTGAGCTATTAAAGGGATAAAGGAAAGGCTTTTTCCCAAATTAAATGTTTCAAATTAATTGTCTTGTCATCAAGAAACTGAGGAGGATTCTGGTTATTATCTGCCAAGGCAGGAATTGAGCAAGAAGTTTGGGGTGAAAATCTCTCTCCATGAATCAGAAAAATGGATGCTTCTGTATGAATGTGTATATCAACATATTTTCCATTGGCAATATTTGTGACAGCCAAATGCATACACACAGACACATTCTGTGCTGTCTCTTCAGTCATTTATTTAGTGATCATGGTGTATACAGCATATACACCAATATTTGTTACGTATATGTGCAGTATCATGGTCACTGAGCAATAGTCTCCAACACAATTATCCTGGTTGGCGTGAATCACTTGTCTATCGCTGACTTGTGTCAGTACCTATTAATGGACCAATTGTTATTTATTATAATTACTTCCATCCACAGTTTAAGAGAAACCTCTCAGACCAGCTTACAAGAAATATAAACACTTTAAATAAAAGTACAATAAATACTTTGCAAAACTCAAGGAAAAACAGTCTTCTAGGATTTTTGTCACATAATAGTTGGCAGTTAACAGCAATATGCCTGAGAAAAGGGATCTATGGTGGTTTTCTCTCTGCTTTCCACCGGACTGTTGGCAATAAGGATCTTTAGGTTGTAAACCATAAGAGCTAAACTAAAATCAAATCATCCGATGGCTTGCATTAATGTGTGAATCAGGCCACTAGCTAGTTAGCTTGCTCTGGAGCTCCATCTTGGCCATTGAAGTCAGTGGTAAAATTAATTGTGCTGAATTCTAAGCTGAAAATAAATGTCTTAAATGACTAGCTATTCCTTAGCAACAAAACATGTGAAATTTCTTATAGAAAAGATTAGCACTTGAAGAACTATGTCAGATTTCTTTGTTGCTTTCCGTAAAGTGCTGTTGGATCTTTGAAACAAAAAAAGGGGGTGGAAGAGCTGGCTTCTATAATATTTTGCTAGGTTTCTATTTGGTGACAAAGACAAATCCAGTTCTAGCTTTAAACAGATAAGTTTAAGATAGTAATCCCTGAGAGAGGACAAGAGTCCTTTCCCAGTCTCTGGCTTTCATTGATTTGATTGTTCTGAATTCATTGACTACATCTGTTTATAAGGAGATTTCTTCTATTGCCATTGTTCTGTTGATTCTCCACAGCTTCAGTTTTCTGTGTCAGTCTTGACCCGAAAACCAACACGCTTGCTGTGACAGGTGGTGAAGATGACAAGGCCTTTGTATGGCGTGTCAGTGATGGCGAGCTCCTTTTTGAGTGTGCAGGTGAGGCGTGCCAAAATTAGTCATATCTGCAGAGTATTGACTGGCAACATTGCTTCCAGTAGGTCTCATATTATCACACTCGCAAAAACGACTGGTACAGTAAACATATTTCTTGATACCTCTCTTGATCTATTGAGTAAATGGCAAGACATCAAAACAGAAGCCATCTCCCATAGTTCTAAGATAGATTCATTAGTCCCCACCCTCATTTTTGCTTTTCACATTCGTGTCATTTACCACAGTAGACCATGTGGAAATGGTGAATTCCCACATTTTTCCCAGGTTTTGCATTCCCTAGATGTGTGGAGTTACTGTTTTCCCAGCTTTGTACAGGTAGTCCTGAACTTACAACAGTTCATTTAATGACCGTTCAAAGTTACAACAGCACTGAAAAAAGTAACATAACTGTTTTTCATACTTACAACCGTTGCAGCATCCCCATGGTCACATGATTAAAATTCAGGTGCTTAGCAAGTGATTCATATTTATGATGCTTGCAGTTCCCTGGGGTCATGTAATCAGCTTTTGTGACCTTATGACAAACAGAGATTCACTTCACCACCACATTACTAACAGAGCAAATGCAACTGCAGTTGTTCACTTAACAACTGTGGGAGGAAATGTAAAATAGGGCAAACTCACTTGTAAATTATCCAGATTATCTGGATCCCTTTCAGTCGGGTTTCAGGCCTGGTTACAGCACCGAAACTGCTTTGGTCATGCTGATCGATGATCTCTGGTGGCCCAGAGATAGAGGACATTCCTCTATCCTTGTGCTTCTTGACCTCTCAGCAGCCTTCGATACCATCGACCATGGTAGCCTTCTGCGACGGTTACGGGGGTGGGAGTGGAAGGCACCGTCTTACAGTGGTTCTCCTCCTACCTCTCGGACAGGTTGCAGTCGGTGTTGGTTGGGGGACAGAGATCAACCCCTAGACCCCTCAAATATGGGGTGCCGCAGGGTTCGGTCCTGTCCCCCCTCCTATTTAATGTCTACATGAAGCCGCTGGGTGAGATCATATGACGGCACGGGATCAAATATCATCAATATGTGGACGATACTCAGTTGTATCTGTCCGCCCCGTGCCAACTCAGCGAAGCAGTGGAAGTGATGTGCCAGTGCCTGGAGGCTGTCAGGGTCTGGATGGGAGCGAACAAGCTTGCACTCAATCCAGACAAGACCGAGTGGCTATTGATGCTGCCTCCCAAGGATAGTCCAGACATTCTACCTCTTAGCCTGGGGAGTGAAATTATACACCCCTCAGAGAGGGCCCGCAATTTGGGTGTCCTCCTGGACCCGCAGCTGACCTTAGAACACCATCTGTCAGCTGTGACCAGGGGGGCTTTTGCCCAGGTTCGCCTGGTGCACCAGTTGCAGCCCTACCTGGACCGGGAGGCACTTCAAATGGTCACTCATGCCCTCATCACCTCA